>NC_082343.1:114851576-115488479 GCF_027477595.1 Haemorhous mexicanus | reverse complement strand
ACCCAAAAACTGCCACTAGAAATCAGCACCCAGTGGGGCTCTGCAATGAATGTCCCCCTCCCTTGTTGCTGTGTGCTTTGGTCCTCACTACTTGTATTTATAGCAAAAAATTAAGCAAATGCTGGTTTCCAAGCACACTCCTGAGCAGTATTGGAGCAGGTCACCTGGAAATGTCCCAAATAATCCTTGGACTTGCCTCAGGAGTTAGAACAGACCATTCCCAATAGGTGGTTTGGATGTGACTCCTTCCCTCCTCTGGATTTTGGAGGCATGGACCTGGCCAGAGGTGCCTCAGATCCCAGGATGGAATCAGCACTTCCCTCGTGGTCACAGAAGGATTTGCTCTTCCCACGATACCAACCTCCAGCACCTCACCAGCAGGTTCCTGTCCTCACACGCAGCATGTCCTGGGTGCCCATGGACAAGAGTTGGCAGGGAATGGCAGACCCAGGTGTGAGGGAGGACAGCTTGCACAGACTGCTTAATCCGTGGGTTTTCTCTATGGAGTGATGGATTGAGGGGTCAATTGTCATCAAATGTGTGTTTGGGTTCAGGAGTGGGCTGGGAGAGAGACCCAACAGGAGGCACAAACTGAGGCTGGAAAACTGGAGCAAAAAATCAAGGAATGGTTTGCTTTGGAAGGAACTATAAAAATTATCTTGTTCCACCCTCCTGCCATGGGCAGGGACACCTTCCACTATCCCAGGTTGCTCCAAGCCCTGTCCAGCTTGGCCTTGGACACTTCCACGGATCCAGGGGCAGCCACAACTTCTCTGGGCACCCTGTGCCAGGGCCTCACCACCCTCACAGGGAGCAATTCCTTCCCAATATCTCATCTAACCTAAATCTCTCATCTTTTAGTTTACAACCATTCCTGTTTGTCCAATCACTATCTGTCTTGGTAATAAGTTGTTCTTCATCTTTTCTACAAGCTCCCTTTTATTACCACAGTGGAGTTGCCCTGGATCCTTTTTTTTTCCAGGTGAACACCCCCAGCTCTCCCAGCCTGGCCCCAGAGCAGAGGGGCTCCAGCCCTTGGAGCATCTCCGTGGCCTCCTCTGGACTCTCCCCAGCAGCTCCACGTCTTTCTGCTGCTGGCCCCAGGGCTGGAGGCAGCTCTGCAGGTGGGGTCTCACCTGGGCGGGGCAGAGGGGCAGAATCCCCCCTCCCCTGCTGCCCCAGGACTTGGGGGGTTTCAGGGATGGTTCATGTTCAGCTCCCACCCACCAGCACCCCCAAACCCTTCTGCCAGGGCTGCCCTCAGTGAGTTCCTCTCCCAGTGTATGCTGATGTCTGGGATTGCCCTGACAAAGGACAAAGCAGAGAAGCCAAAGCACAGCTCTTGGAGGGAAGCACTAGAGATGTGTCCCCCTGTGTGGGTGAGGGGTTTATGCACCTCCCTGGGCAGGGGCTGGAGGAGCAGCTGAGGAAAAAGGAGGTGAATGAAGAAAATCAGGAATAGGCACTGAATTGGGTGGAGGAGAGAGTCAATCCTTAGGGATTGAGTGAGTGGGGATGAGGAGGGCCAGGACAGGAGTCAGACACTCAGTCCCTGTGGGAGTGGCTCAGTTGGGGTCAGTGCAGGGACCACACCACTGCCAGAGGATGGAAATGGGACACATGGGGTCATGGTGGTGCCATTCCCTGTCTGGGGACTCCACAGGGTGTCACATCACCCAGAGCCAGCAGCAGGCAATTGGATTGCCAGCTCCATGTGGGAAGCCTGGACTGTTCTTATGCCCAGGTCCTCTGCTCTCTCAGGAGACCTCATCCCATGGCCTGACCCAGTGCCTGTTTGGTTCTCCTGGAGCATTCTGCTCAAGACACACTCATGCTGTGGTCTGAAAAACCCTCAGGATTGCCAGGATCTAAAATATTTCTTTTGGTTTCATAATCTCTCTGTTCAATGTAGAGTGGAAAGGAAAGAATAAGAAGACACAGCACACTGCAAACATGTTATTAAAATGAACTGTTTATATTATCTCGGTTGAGTCAATACATTATAATGTATTAAAATGGAAAGGTACAAAATTGAAATAAATACTTTCTGATTCATGTATAAATCTTTTGTCAAGATGACATTTTGTTTCTTTTTTTTTCTTTTTTTTTTCATCAGTACATGTTTCAATAAAACATTTAAAATGACAAAATATCATTTAAAATATGGTTCATGGAAGAGAAGGTTGAAATCAAACAACTTTTGGCTTGTTTTGGCATGAGATCTTGACACAATCTGGGTTCCCCAAAACCACGTAAATGGTGGTAAAATATAAATGCTCAAACTTATTTAAAAAAATAAACAGGCTTTACAAAACCCTCTGATCCTTGACTTAGCCACTTTTCTGTATAGTCTGCACTTACGATATATACATTCATTATTGTCCAAGGGAAGACAGCCACTGACGTTCACTTAAAGAGCTTGGTGGAGAGGCTTAACAAACATTTTGCAGCTGACAACAATTAAACACTGGTAAAGAAACTCCTGACAGTGCAAAGAAGGAAAACAGCTCAGAAACAAAAGCCTACAAATGGGACAAGGAAGAGGCAAGTGCACAAGCCCAGATCTGATGCAAAGCTCCAGGCCAGGTCTAACAAAACAGCTTCTTCTCCAAAGGGGAATGCAGGCTTGGAGATCAGCCCTGATGACTTTTGGGCTCCACTGCAGATCCCAGGGGTGTTCATGATCCCAGGAAAATCCCCCCTTGGCACACAGGAACCTTCTGCAGACTCCTTCCTTGCTGGTGGTGAAGCAAAAGCTGAGCTCAGTGGAATATCCTGGAGTAAGCCTGGCCTGGGAGAGGGGCTGATGTCGAGATGAGAAATCACAGAGCGAGAGGGGCAGAGTGGGAAGTGTGAGTGTGGGCTTGGGACCTTGGAGGAGAGGCAGTGGGGAATTCCCTCCTGGGCAGCAAGTTTTATCAGGATCGTGGAGCAGTCTTGGAGGTGTGCTTTAATCTCAAGTGTGCTTTTTGTCTTTGTCACTGCAGCCAGGAGCTGTCATGGTCCCTCTAACCTCTACCATGTGCTTATCATTCTGGGCAATGGGCAAGGTCCTGCTGGGGGCTGGGTGTGGGAGAATGGGCTTCCCTGATGGATAATGGTGACTTCTTCCCAATTTCAGCATGCCAGGAACTCTTCAAGTTTCCCTCAAAAGGGGAAAAGAAACATGGTTATGTTAGAATGGAATTAAAGAGAATCTTCCTGCCAACCTCTGGATTAACCTTTTCAAGGCTTGGGTTGTTTTGCTGCCAGCCAGTGGAACCACACAAAGCGGAGGGTGGATTTTCTTTGTTTGCTTGGTTTGAAGGCAGTAGAAGATTTTGCCACCTCAGAAAGGAGGGACAGCACCATCCTGGCTGGGTTGAAAGGCAGGCAGGACTTGAGAAGGTGCTGCCTGTGCTGTTCTTGGTGCTCCACAGTGTGATGGGGATTAGATCCTCTTGGAAACCTGTCTGTTCCCATCCTGTGAGGAAGGATCTTGTGGCACCAACTGTTTGCAGTGCTCTGGATGTTGCTGCAAGCTGCCATATCAAAGGGAATCCCGTTGTAAAAAGAACCCTGTAAAGATGTGATAGATGGTCAAGATTTGGGAAAGAAAATTGTTTTTTCTCCCTCCACAAAAAAGCCAGTGTGTCACAGTTAAAACTTCTTGGGAAACGCCAACTTCAGGCCTTTTCCTGCTGGAAAATGTCACATCCATTGGGAAACAAATGTCGTGATTTGAAGCTCTTGGAGGTCTTCTTTGACATTTTTCTTCAGTTTGTTTACTTTTCATTTCAGAAAAGCTTTTGTTTCAAAATGCAGGATAATTTATATATTAAATTCAAAAAAAAGAGGATGCAAACAGGGAAAGATCAAAACAATCTCCATGATAGCCAAACTGTTTTTGTTGGCATATGCATTGTTTTGCATGTTTTTGTTTCATGTTTGCTGTTAGCCTTGAGGCTTCCATGTGGGTTGGAAAAATAAATTCACAGAAATTCTTAAGGGATGGAACAGTTCTTTCCTGTACAACTCCCCTGTGCAGAAGACTTGATTCACCTTGTCTAAAGCTCTCCCCTTCTCTAGTTTTGAATTTGTGACTTGGTTTTCAAAGGCAAACAAAGCAGAAGTTCTCCAAGTACTGTTTTCCCCAAATCAAATTCACATGGTGCACAAGAAGGGTCTTTTGTGGGCTCCTTTTCCCCCCCTGAGAGGGCATTTTGCTCTTTTTCCTTTTATTTTTTACCATTTTGTTCCCTAATCCAATTTTCTTACGGCTTTCAAAAGTCCACCTCAGTGGAGCTCTTGAAGGGACAAGCAGAAATTCCTGCACTTGAACAGAATGTTTTTCACCCTGCTAACCATTCATTCTGATTGAGATTAAACTTGGGATAAAATGGCATTTCTTTGGCTGACTATGGGGTAGGCTAAGATGGTAACAAAGTTTTCCTCTCCAGTACCAATTGCTGGGATTCATGTCCTAAATCTTGTCTACTGGAGCCCGAATCCATTGACTGAAGTGTGTACAGTCAAGGAGAGGCTGGCTGAGGGTGCCAAACTCCTGAAATTATTTTAAAATTACTTTTCCCTGCACCTCCTTTCAAACAGCAACCAGCAAACATTTCCTGAGCTGCTCCTGCAGTGCTGTAGGACAGCCTGGACTAGAAAGCACTGGCATCATTTATATAGACAAAATGTGCACTTGCACCATTCTTCAGCGAGTTTTGCAATCCAAAGGCTGGGTTTGTGGTGGAAAAGATGATTAGGTGGTTGGTAGTGGCTTGGGAGTGTGGGACAAAACCCCTTTGTCTGTGGTTTTGCTGGAAATTTCATGTATTTCAGGAATAAGAGCAGGAATTCCTGTATCTGATCTCCTCCACATCTCACAGCCAGCCTTGCCTGTGGGATGTCGATACAAATGCCCCAAATTTTGGCATCAGATGAAAGGAATGAATAGAACTCCTGGTGTTTGCCAACACAGATGTGTCAAGCCAGAGTTTGGGAATGCTGATGAGCTGATCCATGAATGGTGGGTGTTCCTACCCACCTCCCAGACAAGGGTCTCACAGCAGCCCTGTGAGGTAGATACTGAACCTTGGCTGGGCAAATGGAGTCACACAGAGAAGAAGGAGGGAGAAAGTGTGAGGAAAAACTACAGCAAGGATCCAGGAATCCTGGATACCAGCCTGCTGCTCCAGGGAGAAGAAGAGACGTATCTGTCTGCTGGAAGGTGGAAGGGACATCAAAGGAGTTCTTGGGACAATGTTCATTTTCCTGTTTAAAGTCCAGTTTTGGGCTTGTTAAAGGTCTGAAAAGTACACTGGGCATAAAACCAGTGAAAGACAATCCACAAGATTTGGGAAGTGAGGTATGGAGCAGGGACATGGAGAAAAGCACTTCCAAAAGGCTGCTCCAAAGGGACATCTGTGGGGTCTTCACAAGCACACCCTCAAGAAAGCTTTTGTACTGTGATGGAGAGAGCAAAGGGATTTGCTTTCACAGATTCCAGTGGCTGCCAGTGGAAGATCCTCATCTCACAAGAAAGAAAGAGGGGGAAGGAAAGAAAGGCAAAGAAAGAGGTTGAGAGAGCAAGACTGGGGAAGATATTTTTTCAAAAAGAAAGACAAAGAAAAATAAAAGAAAGAAGAAAAGAGAAATAGAAAAAAATTAGAGATAAAGGAGAGAAAGAGAAAGACAGAGGAAGAGAATGACTGAAAAGAAAGTTGGAGAAAGTAAAAGAAAAAGAGAAAGAGAGAAAAGAAAGAGAGAGAGAGAGAGAGAGAAAGAAAGAAAGAAAGAAAGAAAGAAAGAGAAAGAAAGAAAGAAAGAGAAAGGAAAGGATTAAAATAAAGAAAATGAAGAAAAAATAAAGAGAAAGAAAAAGAAAGACAAAACAGTGTTTTCCCTATTTGCAATCTACAAAGGGGGTCTTTTCCCTTCCAAAATTCTGCAAAGTGCTGTGAGGCAGAGAAAAAACAGGGAGACTGTCCCATGCAGAAGGTTTTGGGAGATAGCACCTGGCACAAGGTTTGCTACAATAAGTTGGTTATTCTTTATTGCGTTGGAAATAAAACAGTCATGGAAAGTCCTGCATAAATCCACAGCCATTGCCTGCAAAATCCCCACCTCACCTTGACTTTGCTGAATATTTTCAGGGGTTTGGGCTTGAGGGTTTTTGTTGGGGTTTTTTTGTTTGAGGTTTTTATTTGTTTGTTTGTTTGTTTCTATACAGAGAGATTCTTCTGATGTGTTTCTAGTGAGGGTAAGCAAAGCACCGTGTCCAGCTTGTAATCCAGGTCAATATTTTTCAAGAGGATTTTTATTTTATCCCAAAACAGGTTCCTGTTGAGCAAACCAAAGCTTGGTGGACAGCTGGAAGAAAAACAGCTGGTGGAAAGCTGTGCCATGAGACATTTCTGTGGGATTCTGGTAATTTATGTCGAGTCTATGGTTAATTAATCAAATGGAAACATTTTCATGCTGGCCTTGGGACAGGGAAGGAGGATAGACCGTTGGAGACTGGCTCTGCAGGAGGCTGCTCTAAAAGCCAACTCCTCTTGATATCTGTGGGACCACAAAGAGGCAGATGGGCCAAGGGCAAGGGGACACTGCAGCTCCATAAATCTAGATGGCATCTCTCAAGGAATAAACTTTTTCCCAGCAGGGCATAGCTCCTTCTCCCAGATGTGCTGGAGATACAGAAGGCCAGCTCTGCAGAAAGAAAACTGATGGGAAAAGCTCTTATAAGGGATTGAGTGCTGATGTTCTCCATCTGAGAATGCTCCACAACCCTGAGGGGTCTGGAGCAGCTGAGCTCACAGCCTTTGAAAGGAAAGCTTGATTCCAGCACCAGCTTTTCTATATAAAGACCTTGGACTTGGGATCAACTGAAATCCTTTTGGGGAGAAAGATCCACTGAGCACCACGCCTTGAAACATCAACTAGGAGATCTCCTCCTTTCTCCAGAGAGCTAGTGCTGAGGCATTTCCACTGTTTGACTGCAGTAACTCTGGACCTGGAACAAAGGAAGAACAAAGCTTACCAAGCTGGGGAGATGAGCACCACGAGCAGCTTTTCAGAGATGCAGCCAATCCTGCAACAAATCACAGGATTTGCAGTCAGCAGCAAGGCCAAAAGCCAGCATCCATCGAGCTGTAGGATTTGGCCACAGGACAGTGCCTATATCTGCATGCCAAGCAAGGATTCCTGCCAGTGCCTAGTGTCAGGCTGTTTATTTCTGTCCAGATTAAAACCAGTTAGAACATCAAGCAGCAAAATCAGAGTGCAGCTGTCGTTTAAAAGATGTGGTGGAGATCAGGGAAGACTGGAAGTTAATTGGTCAATGACTAGAAGGAAGGTAAGCAAAGAGAGAGGTATGGAGTTGTTCTATTTCTGGAGCTGAGAAGGAAAGATTTGTTCCCTATCCTCCTGTGTGAAAAGAATATTTAAAAAGCCTTCAGGAAGGAAAAAGCTGATGAAAGCAAACTGGAAAAGTTTAGGTTACTTAGACCGCTTGTGGTGTGAGGACAGAAAAGAAGAGGGGGACTGCCCAGAAAAGGAAATTTAAATGAGTCAATCTGTCCTCTTGGGTCTCACCATGGGTTTAGCTGGGATTTGTGCATGTTATACCTTTGCCAAGTCCCCCCAAGGGTGTGATCCACACCTCTTGCACCAAACTGTTGCATAGAGTGGCCGTGAGCTGGTGGGGTCACCCCAGAGGTGGCTGCAGGTCGCTAACAGTGCTCTGCCATTTTACAGGCTGCACGAGTAAGATCGTGTTATGCTGGAAAAGCCCTTGGAGAACCTCTGGGATGAAGGACTTGAAGAAGTTGGATAGCTCTATATATTCAAGTCTAGCTCTGTCTTGTTTTTGGGAAAGGCCACCAGAGGTTTTCAGGCATTGAGAGGCAAGAACACGGGTGTCGGCATTGCCCAGCACAGGGAGGGCAGTCTCATGAACCATTAATGGTCAATAGCAAATTTTGTTGTTTCCTGCTGGAGGCTTGGAAATGTCCCCATTCTGGTGGTTCAGCAGTAGCAAAGCTTGGAGAGAACTGGGAAGAGGTGTGGTGGGGGCAGGAGATGTGAAAACGAACCATGACCTTTGCCCACATGGTCGCCTCTTGGACGTTTGGTCCTAACTGTCACAATGTCCATCAGCTCTGCAGGATGCAGAGCCAGCTCCTCTGGAACATGGAATTTGTGCTTCTGGAAGGGAACATGGAGCTTACTGCGAGTGCTGAAAGCTTGTTGTGTTTCTCATGGTGGCAAGGGCTGGTTGTCCACGCTCCGCTGCTGCCGGTACCCTGTGATTTCAGCAGTGTGGACGGCTGCCACAAAAGCCAAATTCATCCATTGGAGAGCTGGGAGAAAGCCCAGGGAATGCCTGCTGTGATCCTGATAAAACACGTGCTGCCGAGAGGAAAAACCCAGCCTTTGTTGGTTAAGGATGGACCAAATCCTGCCCTCAAACCCCTCCATGGTCAGAGACCGCTGGGCCTGGCGCTGGTGTCCCACTGGAGCCACGCCCTCGGATCCTCCTGGTCCCAGTGGCAACTGCAGCCCGGCCTGGAGCATCTCCCCGCCGTCAGATCCCAAGGGAAAGTCAAACCTGGACTTCACAGCAAATCAAATGGAACGCAACTGAACCACGAGCGTGATGTGAAAGATCGTTTTGGCCGGACGGAACGCAGTTTCCACAACCTGGTTTTAAGGAACAGTATCACACAGAAATAGATACACTATGCTAGGTCTGGAGGAAAGAAAAGAAACTAATATGCTAAATAAACTAAGACATACAGTATAGGGGATATTCTGATCAACAAACCAATCACCATTAGAATCAAAAAGTAAACCAGCCTTTCACTTAGGACCCTAACAACATTTCTCAATGCACTAAGTACATTTTAAACCATGCAAGTTTACACAAACATCTTAACTAGGTTTTTTTTTTTTTTTTACTTTTTAAAACACCAACATTATGCATTTCTTTGTTAATTATATTGGTTAAAGTTGCAGCCGTTCACTGCCAAATATCAGATACATCATATACATATTTTTATACAGAATCTGGACAACACAACATTACACAGCCTAAATAGAGAAAAAAAGATTATTTGTTCCTTTGTTTGTTTGTTTTTTTCAGTTTTGTAAAAAATATGAAATGGTGATAGGAAGGAGGGAGAAGGCGTGGGAAATCTTCTACCAAATTAAAGGATTGTATCAAAATAATTCCCAAATCACAGTACAACAAGGAAAAAAATGGTTCGAACTCAGCTCCACATTTAAGATTCTCTTAGCTAAGAAACAAGACTTTACACACAGAATGTATCAGTATTTAAAAATAGAAAGAATTGCAACACCATGCTGTGATTCCAAATACATCGTAGTTCGAAAAAATGTTCAAAAGGGGAAGGTTTAAAAAAAAAAAAATTAAAAAAAATCAATCAATAAATTCAGTGATTGCAAAGTTATCTGGTTGGTTTGGATTTCCTACCTACTCGCGATGCATTGCCGTGGGATGGAGCTGGACAGCCACGGCAGCCGGAGCAACGCCAGGATAAAGGAATGACTCGGGAATCGCTCGCTGGGTTCTGTTGGGGCAGCTGGAACTCGGAACGGGATCTGAAACCATCCCAATGGTTTGGGGTCTTTGCTTTTCCTTCTACTGGGCTCTGAACAAGAGCGGGGCGGGGACCCACGTGGCTCCCCCACGGCCATACCCTGCCCATCCACACGGAGCAATGCATGTGTTGGGTTAGACGGAAAGGAAACGGAGCCTGGAAATCAACCGTGGAGGATGCTGTGGTTGACATGGCAAGTATACAAAAATGCTAAAATTTCAGATATAATCAAAGATACAAAATCAGTTCTGACAAGAGGTTTTTTTTTTTTGTAGGTTTTTTTTTTTTTTTAATAGCAACCATTACAGTGCAAGGTTTTAAAAGTTATTATTACAGTAAAAGGTGTGTATCTGGTTTTACAGTAACTGTAGCACTGATTTTTTGTTATGTATAGTAGGTCCCTGATGTAAAGTGTATGCACCAGTTTGAGAGAAAACCCCGCACAATAACGGCTCTTTAGCTTTAAATACATTTTTCTTTTTTTTAAACAGATACAAAATAACACATCAAGTTCACAATTTCACAAGCACGGACTTTTGCCTTAAGAAAAAGCATGAAAACTTGGTTGAAACCCCGACATTTAAAGAAATGTAAAAACCATTCAATGAGGGACGCGAGTGTGTGTTTGAGTCACGGCTTTCTGCCACCCCAGCTCCTGGATGAGTCTGTGCTGTCCAAACTGCTGCTTCTTGCTCACCCACCAGCTTTTTTTTGGCCAGGCAAAATGGTGTTCAGCTTCCCACAGCTGGGATCTGAGTTTGTGCATTTAACATTATCAACAATCTATTTTTTGGGTGGATGAGTTCTCAAAAAGAAGGATCATCCACAGAGGGTCTGTGACTCGAGACCCCAGGTTTATTTGTAAGGGGCTCTTTTTTGGAATGATCAAGATGAGGTGCAAATGACTGCAGCCCTGCAATAATCCTTGGAAACTGGTTGGAAAAGACCCCCTACAATCATCAAGTCCAACCATCAACCCAGCACCATGTTCACCATTAAACCGTGTCCTCAAGTGCCACATCCACTCCGGTCTCACTGCACCCAGCTTTGACTTTTCTGAGTTAAAGAAGCTTTAGAATCATAGAATGACAGAATATCCTGAGTTCAGAGAGACCCACAAGGATCATCAAAGTCCAGCTCCTGGCTCTGCACAAGACAGTTCCAAGAATCCCACCCTGTGCCTGAAGCATCATGGTAACTCGCTAATTTAGTCAAACACATGGATTTTACTTCACAACCAACCTGACTTGTCTGAAAGCAAGAAAGCAGTAATCAGAAAACAGCCAGGAAAATCAGATGCTGCAGTTTAAAACCCAGTTCCGAGAAGAGGGATCCAGCTGACTTCATAACCACCAAAAACACAGGCTTCCAACAGAAATGTTCCTGTCCCTCATCAGTGTTTCATTAATTTATTTATTGCATGATTTTACAATTTCTACCTTCTCAAGTTGTCTTTACTCAGGGAAATAATATGTTTTTCATCTGAGTTCCAGTTATTGAAAGACCCAGAAAAGTGGTGTGGAATTCCGCTCCAAAGTGCACATCTCCTTCCACTGATGGTGGAGGAAGCAGATGTAAAGAACTCAGACCAGACTCTTTAAGGGAGAGAAAGTTAAGTGGGATTAATCCTCTTTTGACTTCTCTCCCCACTCCAAATGGGTGGTTAAGTAAATATGCAATACTCAGGTGGGAAAGGCTGCAGAACTTCTTAAAAGGAATGTCTTATACAAAAAACCAGCAAACATATTTTGAAAATTGCATCTACAATCCTTAACAAAATGCAGTCCCAGCAGAGGCTGGAGGAGGTTTGATGAACATTGGGAGCTCAAAGGAGATAAGGACAAGTGTTTTATCAAAGTCTTTCCATCTCTGCCTCCCTTCTGATTTTATTCTGGACATTTGAGGGACTTTTAGTAGCAGCAGGAGTCCAACACAAGAGTGAGATGCCCTTGGTTGTGTCAGTCACTGTGTTTTAGTTCTGTCTGACACTACATCCTCCCAGCAGATTTCTGCAGTCAGCTCCACCACTGCCTCTCAGACCCTCCTTGCCAATTCTGGCCATGTAGGAATCCCTCCTTTCCCACAGCACACCTGCACCTTGTCCTGAGGAGCTTTTTCCCATGGCAAACCTGCAGCTGGGTTTCCCAATTTTTAAACACTACCTGCTTTTTGAGGAGAGCCTGGCTCTGCTGGTGGGATCTACCCAGCACTGGGGGAGCTCACAGCAGTACAGCTCATGGAAAAGTAAAAAGCTTGACAAAATCCCTGGTCAGGAAGAATTCATCTCTTTAAATAGGAAAGTTCTCATCACAGTGCTCCTCTACCCTAGTCTTTAATTAACAAGATACTCCTCTGGAAGCTTGATAGGCTGGTGGAAGAGCAATCCAAGCATGGAGGCCTGGGGTAAGCCAAGAATCCAAGCACGGAGGCCTGTGGTGTTGTGTGGTGCCCCACAGCAGGCAGGATTTCTTTATGATCATTTGTCTAAAGCAAAAACTCCCTTTAACAGACTAATTCAACAAAAAAAAACCCTGCAACCTTTTCAAAGGAAAAGCACTGCTCCTCCCAAACTCTGAGCAACAAGGCAGTGAAGCACAAGCCTAACTACAAAAGGCTGAAAAGTCAGGAATTCCATGAAAACTTCATGGCCTGCCCAGAAAATACGTGGACAGTTGAAGCACAAGCTTTCAAGCTGGAAAGGAAGTGGTGGAAATCAGATAAGCCAAGTTGCTTCTATCAAACTATGTCAAGGTTTGGGATCTGAAACTGTGAGGCTTTTTGAGAGGGGTAGGCTTTGATTATTCCAGGAAACAATGAAGATCTCTACATTTTACAGTGATTTTGCCCCTTGGTGTTAATGTCTGAACTTTTCTGATGAATTGCAGATGGGAGGAGGACAGCAGGAATGCTGCCTCATTCCCACACAAAGGAATTTGCTGCATGAGTAGTGAAAATGGCCTGTGATCTCTACATTGTGTTAGAGGATCACCCCTGTCTCCTTCTGTAGTCAGTGGAAGGAAATTGGTATTTCCAGAGCTTGATTGATCTCTCCTGCTTTAGATATCTCTGCTGGGGGGGGTGAGTGTTCTTCTCCAAGGATCAAAGATGAAGTTGAGCAGCGCTAGTTTGAGTTTGGAGAGTTAACTTTTACTTATCTAAGTCAGATAAAGTGAATTTTACCAGCAATATTCAGTCTTAAAGGTTTGTGGAGGTTTGGATTTTTTAAAGTACACATTTCAATGCTGGCTTATTCCATCCTGAATTTATTCATCCACATTGGAGCAACAGAGCTGCTCTTCCCAGTGTTGTCAACGCAGTTCCTCTCATCCCACTGTGCCTGTAATTGTTTCTTGGGTCTCCCATCTGCAGCCCTGGCCAGTGCCTTTGGGAACTGAATGCCTCTTGTTCTTTGAGTCATGCAACAATTGCTGGAGCATCATCCCACAGAGTCCAGTTTCCAGAGAGATGCTCACAAAGGAATCAGAAGGATCTGTGCTTTTTGGAACACTGGGAATGTCTCAACACTTGGCCCATTGACATTAATCCTCTAAAATCTCTTTGGAAGGTGAAAACAAATCATGCCACTTGTTCTGCCAGAGAAAAGATGTCAGCTTTGTGCAAGAGATGTGGGTACACAGAAGGATTCCTTCTTCAAAAACAAGGTAGCAGACATGGAAGTTCAAGCCTCTGAATTGTTTTTACATGTTGCAATAACAATCTAGAAGAGAAGCTGCAGGACCTTGTAGAGTCCCTTTGGGGGCGGGGCTTGACAAGCTGATCTTGTTCAAATTTAACTGAATTCCCAAAATGAGCAAAATTGACTGTGGCCATATCTGGACAGAAGACCAAGACTGAAAGCAGCTTGAGATTTTCAGCAAGTGAGAGTTCTCTACTGAAACTCTGAGCTAGGGAAGAAGATGAAAATGAGGTTTGTGAAGAAAATGAGATTGTTTGGAAGTGCTGCTGTATAATTACAGTGTTAAGTGGCCATTAAGGTTCCAACGAGATCTTTTACAGGAATCAAACTTTTAAATAGTATCAACTTGAGCCACAGTGTTAAAAGTGAGAGGTTCTTTTCCTCCCATAAGGATTGGAAGAAACAGGGGATCACCTTGACAGGTGAGCAGTCTGCAGGGCACACTTTAAAAATTGATTTGATCTTGGGACACCGGGAGCCTCATTATCTGAACAAACAGAGATCGATGCCTGTGTTTGAGTTGGCATCTCGGACTCCTTCTAAAGTCAAGACAGATGCAGACATTTCTAGGTCATGATTCACCTGACAAAGTGCAGGCAGCTGCTTTACAATGACAGGAATTGCATCCAAGGAAGGCACATTCCTTCCTAAATGTGGCATCCATTCATTAATCTACACAAGTGGGACAACCACGCTGCAAATGTCTAAAATTGGGTGAGTCAAATTTCACCTTCCTTGCAAAGTTATTCATTTTCACTATTTTTTTTTTTTTTTTTTTTTTTTTGCCTCCCAAAGCAGCCAGGATGTCATGGAACAAACACAAATCTCAAGGACCAATCCTATTTCTAGGGGCACAGTCAGAAACCTTAAAACTTGAGAGATTCGTACTGCAGCTTTGTGAGAGACCGTTTCTGGATAAAGAGCAAGGAGAAGAAATAAAATTGCCCTGGAAGAATGACAGGGAATTATTATCTTGCCTCACACACCCATCTAAGGTGTACAGGGGTGACAAATTGTCATGGGAATGTAGATGAAAGAGACCTTAATAAAGAACAGAAAACAAACCGTGTGCTATAACTTCTGTTGTTGCTGCTAAGAGAAATTTTCAAAAGACAAAAACAGCTGGGTATTCTCACAGGTTTCTACAATGATCCCAAAATCCTTAAATGATAACCAGGTCTGGACGCACCTGGGGAAGGACATCTGGCTGCTAAAGCCTACAGGTTTTATCTTCTGGAATTCCTCAAGTAGCTAAATCATTATAAATGTAGCCATGGGATGTGAAAACAACCAGGTTTCAATCAATGTTTAAATATTTCCAGACTATACCAAATGAGAAATGAGCACAGAATGGTTTCTTTAAATACCTGGTATAGTTTTTAATACCAGATTGATTCCAACTCTTTTAGCTTCATGCACACCAGGTTCTTCTTTTCCTGAGAAAGGAACTGAGCTGCTCAAATAAAGGGTTACAGGTGATCTCTGCTGTTTGAATTACCAAAATTTGGCTGATGTGGATGGAGGTTGCTCTTGTCATAAGAAGATGCAAATACATTTGTTTTTTCTGATAAAATGTGACATTTCTATAGAAAAACCCCAATATTGCAAAAGCATCTGATGCACTGAACGCAGGAGCTGATGGTGCCAGCATAGAAGTGATCCAGAGAGTTGTGCAGCCAAATCTGATTTACCAAATCTGTGGACTTTTAACCCAGTCTGAAGTTGCAAACACCTCCCCAGGCATCACTTGATGCAAATTCTTTCAGTGCTCTAGGCTGAGTTTTAAGAAAGCCCAAGGCAGAGTTCTTAGAGTGAGCATCACAGCTGGGGAATCAGATCCCCCATCAGATTTGGGGAAGAAAATGAAGAATTATATTTTTAGTCAGTTTTGGACTGTGGGAAAGTCAGAAAAAATAGCCAGAAAAACTCCCCCTAGCCTGAAAAATAAGGAATTATTGCCGGAAAATGCAGCCAGCTCTGAAGGTTCTGAATTCTGCAGAAATATCTCACTTATTGAAGGGAAATGGACATAAGCACAGCACTATTAAAACTCAGGCAGCACTGTGGAGTCATTATTTTTTAAAAAAGCAAATATAATAAGGCCATATGCTGTCCTTGAGGCTCTGCTGGCAACATAACAAAGGGAAGGCATGGACCAAAAAAATTCTGGGCTCTTCTTGGAACTTTCTTATCCCCTCAGCTCCCACGGAAAGCAGGGATGGTATTTTGGGACTTAATAAGAAACCTTTGGCACCTTGCTAAGTTGAAGCCTCTTGCTTTGGTGTGGGATAAGAGCAGGGTGCAAGTCAGAAGGATGAAGAGTTTGTTAACAATAGAATGACAACACTTGGATAAAATAAATTTTTAGACATTTCTGAGCACTTTCCAGTCACGTTTTGGGATCTGGCATAGTCTGAGGTGATACAAGAGGCATGGTTTGAAGGGGGAGGTATTTTAATAATAAAATATATATTTCTTGTAAAAGATACGACCTCTCCCCCAAACCTTGTCTCTCTCTTATTAAGCAGGAACTTGTGTTCAGGTTCAGTCTGATATCACCTCCTCTTGACTTTTGCACTGTTGCTTTCCATGACCTTGAACCAAAAGCTGATAAGGTTTGTGGTGACTTTATCCATTATAAATAAAAAAACCACTGTGACAGTGGTTCTTTCTCCCTGTGACAGCGTCCCTGAGCCTCCACAAAAGGGTGCCCACAACCAAAGTTGTCTCCGGACCTGCTGCCAAATCCTCACATGGGGGAATCTTTGTGTCAATATTCACTGACTGCAGCCAAAACTGGGCCAAGAACTGAAAAATTTTGACAACTGAGTGCCAGATCCTGCTCTGTGTAATTCATTAGTGTGAGTGCAGACAAGGAATGCAACAGGAATGGGAGAATAATCTGGGTGTCTTATTAAGTTTAGAGTTTTTGCCACTTCAAAGCACATCCAAATGTTACTCAGCCCCTCATCCTGCATCACAGGGATGGTGAAGAAAAGACCCCAAGCAATTCCACCAGGGAAGGAGTTTGGTTGCTCATCTTGAAGACTGAACTTGGCTGGGCAGTGAAACTCTCATCTGGTGCTCAGGAAGAGCTGTACCAAATTCCCTGCCAAGTGATGTCATCGGGGCTGAGCTAATGATCCAAAGAGGGACTGGCACCAGGAGCTGAGTGTCCTCACAGCCAATGCCATTAACACCTCACAAAAGTAACTCAGGGTGCATTTTCAAGACTGGAGCCAGCCTCGGAGATGGGGCAGGCCCCCTGAGGAGGAGGAAGATCATCCTTTGTGCTTCTACCAGCCTTACACCTCCTCCTGGCATACCTAGTCCAGGCCAGGCAGGACTGTGCATTGATGGTGTGACTGCTTTGGTGAGTGCAAGCTCTTTCTCCTCAGGCTCAAGATGATCCATCACTTGTTTGAACAATTATCTTTTCCTGACAGGAGAATAAACATAATTCACAGTTGCCCCATCAGGCATTTTGTCCTCGGCCTCCGTTGCTGAGTCCATATTTCAGAGGAAAATTTCAGTGGGCTGAAATTGCAGCACTTTTTCCATATATTTTAAGCTCTGATATTTTTTGTAGGATCTTCTGATGGTGCACTGATCTGTCCTTCCTCATGAGAGCCTGGGCGTGTCCTGATGTCCAACCCTCAAACCATGGCTTCACCCTCATGCCTTGGACAAAACTTTGTTTCTTGACTTGAGCTGAGGAGTGAGTGAGCCAAATCTGACTTTGTGCAGGGTCTTCTGCCTCCAAACCTCAGAAGTAACAGAGAGAAAATAGAACTGAGTCCTGCAGCCTCTCTCACAGCTCTGCTGCCTAAAGGGTATCAGGAAACACCTTGATCCAAATCAAATGAATCTTGGTTTCTGTAAAAGCTCCACAGTCAGAACCTGCTCAACATTTTACCCAAACCTTCTCTTTAGTAAATGAGACAGCAGAAGACATTCCCAGTGCTGTTATATCCACTTGCTATATCCCATCTGTCATGCAGCAGACAACACAGAGGCAATTCCTGCTCAAACAGCACACCCTGCTCACTGATGGGGGCTCTGCTCTAGGCCAGGATAAAAGCTGGGTCAGCTCCATGGAAGATTTCCCACATTTAGCAAGGTGGAATAAGAGGAAAATTTTGCTCAGGCAGCTAAGGGATCTTTATAGAAATGAACAGTCCTGAAACATGGAAAGGAGCAGACAGCCCAGCAGTGGGCATGAAGCTCCTCCACAGAGATGGAAGATACACAGGAAGATTCTCAAAAAAGCAAACCTGATGCTCCAGAAGGACCTAAAACCTCAGAATTTGCATTCGGAGATCATTGCAATAAGACCACAGTAACAAACCAACCTGCTGGGACAAGGAAATGCTTCCGTGACCAAAATCAAAGGCATGCCATTAGCACCAGTGGAAATAATTGTGGAAATAAGGGAAGAAAACCTGAGCTCCCTTCAAAGAGATGAAGAAGAAGGAATGCTGAACAGTTCCCCAGTTCATCAAACCACCACCAGCCCTCTGAACATCGGAGGACATTGTTAATGCTGCTTCAGACACGAAATTCATCCAGCACCTGCAGCTCTGGAGGGCAGAGAGGATCCACCAGGAACCTCGTTAACATTAATTAATGTGACCCAATCAGATCCACCAGCGATTCCACGACCTGGTCCTTCCCAGAGCACATTTCACTGCAGATGAGAGGAAAGCCAGGCTGTCTCTTCCATTTGCTGGACAGACTCTTTGCCACTCAATTAAAAGGGGACATTTTTCACTTCACAGAAGGGATTGCAGGCAATAACCACAAAGTACAAAATCCAACCCTATTTCTGAAGGAAATAAAGAACAAATAAGGCCAGGAATTCCATGTGATTTCTGAGCAGAAATGAAACAGCTGCATCTCTCCCTTCTGCCTAATGCAAGATGATTAATGAACAGATTGAAAGGATTGAGTATTTTATGTCAAAATTTGGGGATTATAATAGGCAAAGATTGAACTACCATAATGGACCCTCAATCAAATTATAGCAGTTTAACAGTAAATTGTGCTTTTTGGTATATCAAGCTCTTCTCAGACTTCAGAAAGTCTCATTATCTCAAAATAAACCTTTCAAAAAGCTCAGTAGAATGACAAAATGCCCAAATTCAAACACACACATTGGAAGCATACTTTTCATATAGATATTTTTCTCATTGTTAGAGGAATTCTTTTTCCAATTCAACTCCAACCTGTAATTCCATCTGCTATACAACTTCATGAACACATCTGTATTTCATTCCAGATAGACAAAATACTACACCATAAAAATAGAAATAGGTGGGAACAGGCAACAAAAATAATCAAACCAAACCAAAGAACAAGCCAGATTTGTACAGACACCAGACCAGAATGAGGAAAAAAAATGCTGTTTGTACTGAACAATTGTGCCAGTTTAGAGAGAAGACTATGCAGAAGGGGTCTCATGAAACCCAGTCTAAATCTGTGCTTTGCAGTCCTGTCTTGTGCTTTAAGTGAAACCCAACAGCATTTTCTCCACAGAGATTTATTCATCTTTGGGTTTCATTTCCCGCTTCTTTCTTTATTTCTTTTTCTTTTCTAAATTTTTTAATTTTTAAAAATATTTTTATTTCCTAATGGAACAGCTGGATTTATATTCAGTAATAATTCTTCTCCTTGCTCTTAAAAAAAATATGTCACATTCCATTTGTGTCCAATTGTTTCTGGTCACTAATTTTTTGTTTGCTTTGACAAAGCAGTGGGGGAAAATGTTACATTCCCCACAGTCTGGTGGAAAGGAAATGGAGAGGACTCCCCTCATTTTACTCCCAGTAAAGTAAGTTACCTGTAAATATTTCCTAACCAAGCTAAGAATCCCGGTATGTGGGGCTTGGTGCTTTTTATTATTTTCTAATTCCAGCCTACAGGAGTGGTGGGGGCATTGAAAGGGATTGCTCTGGACAGGCGTGGGCTTTGTGTCCTCACATTTCTGGCAGGAGGATCAAGCTGTGAGGCTCCTAGAAAGGCTTTCCTGGGAATGAACAATTGAGAGGTCCTGTCCACCTCAACAGCCCTCTCTAATGCTCCTCCCCACACTGCAGGACTTAGCCAGAATTTCAGTGCCAGATGTTGGCCATTGTGGTGTTCCTGGCTCCAGGGTCCAAGGACATTTTCCGCCAAATAAGCATAGGGCAAAGTCTTCCTCACTTTGCCAGGAGTTCACACATTCCTTGGGCTTCTCTTGGGCTCCCTTCTGCTTCTATTACTGAAACATGAGGAACTGTGTGGCTCAGAATGATGCACGTGACCAAAATACAAGGGTTTTTCACTTGCCAGGATATTTGTGCTCTGACCATGGAAATTTGGTTTTAGCTCATCAAGATGAGCCTCAAATCCTCCATTCCAGCCATAGCAGAGGAGGTGCATCCCATGTGCCTTAGCCAAGTGGTGATTTGTCCTGGGGAACTCTTTGTCTCTCTCCACTCCCACAGAAAGGACCTGGGTTAGTGACTCTGGGTCAGTGGCTGCCATGAGATGGACAAGTCTTTAATGAATGTGGTCCCATGGCTCAGGAAAGTGCCACATTCCAATTATTTCATATAACGGACCCCCTCTTCACCCAAATGGAAAGAGATGAACATATTTTTCCTCCATCAGCCCTAAAAGCCCCTCTTTGGCTGCTCCCTCTCTGCCTCCTGCCAAATTCAGTCTTGAGATCAGACAAACCAAAATTGAAAGATCAGGACTGCAAATAATTTTCTTTCAATTTTGCTGTTTGATTCCAGTTACAAACAGTCTGTATTTGGGGAAAAGAAAAAAAGTAAATTCATGTTTGGTAATTCTGGTGTCTATCTCACATCTCAAAAACATTACTTCAATGGAAAAGGAACAGAAAAAATAACCATTCACTCATGAACACAATATCGATTCCAGTGTACAGGAAAATAGGATCCAGACAGGATTTTACAACTAAGAAGGAAACATTACAATTAAGATTATGACATTTTATGAATATTCGTGTTATAGCTTTGAGCTTTATTGCAAAGCAAAAAATATATATTTGTATATATATATATATATATATTTTTATCTACATATCACCTCTGACATTGTATACAACACTAAATCACAAGAAATCAAAGAAATCATAGTGAGGTAGATACAAAACAAAGGGATGGTGAAGAATCCAGCTGCTAAATTTGGCTTAACGCAACTGTCATTAACATCTGTATATCCACCACAGCAGTGAGCTTTGATTCACAGCTTGATCAATGGATCCTACTAACATTGATATTGATATTAGAGCCCATTTAGGAATGATGCTATTTGGGGAATGGGGAGGAAAATAAATCAGAAGTGTTTTCTACAAACCAGTCATCTCCGAGGGAAAATTTTCCATTGATTTTTCATGACTTTTAATGTTGATAAAACAGCTCTGAGAAATAGCCTGTGATCTAGGGGTACTGGTAGTGCCTGAGGGCAAAGAGGGAGGACTCTCCAGCAGGGGAATCTACTGGGGTTGAACATAAGCAAAAGCAAAATAAACCATTCTCCCTCCCTTTCAGGTGGCTGAGAGGAAACAGCACACCCGGGAATGCTGGAGGCTGCATCCACAAAAGTGTGCTCGGGAATATCGACTTGGACTTGTTGATGATGGCCAACCAAACAAGACTTCAGCAGAAGAGCAGCCTCTGGGTGGATGCTGCTGCTCTTTTCAGGCAGCAGCAGGTACGTGGCAAGAAAATTGATACCACTGAAGTGACCGGCACTGGTTGGACCGGTGCTGGCACCTGGTGGGGTCTGGCTGCTTGCTCTGCATTCCCACTAGGAGACTTGTTAAGGCACCTGGATGACTGGGGCTCTATGGGTAATTCTCAGCACAATATCCCAGAATGGATTTGGGACAGCCTTGGGCTTTTAAATTTAGTCTGTCAACGCAGGGCAACATGTACACGATGCTTCCTTCCATGAGTGGAAGGACAGATATGAGAAGCTGTGGGTTTAATGTTAGCCAGGGGGAACCAGGCTGGATCCAGGAAAAGATTTCCAATGTGTTTCCAGCACAGGGATGGTTGGTAAAAGTTCTTTTAGGCCATTGGACCACCTTCCTCCCTGGGGTGGAATGTGCAGCAAAGGATGGCTATGGCACCCTCATGTCATTCAGGAGCCATGAATTATCAATGGTGTAAGGAGCTCTCAGTGCTCTATGTCCAACACAGACAAAAGCAAGTTGGATTTTCTGGACTAGGAAGCCACTTTGCTGCTGCTCAAACATCTCCAAATCTTCTTGCAAAGGGAGGAAGTAACACCCTGGAAGAAGCACGATTCCCCAGCTCTCCTGCAAACAGTGGCAATGCGAGCTTGATTCTTCTATCATTTTCAATGTCATGGCTGGATCAAAGAAAATGAGGAGAATTGACCAGAACAAATTGCGAATGAGCAGGAGGAGAAGCCAATGTGACTGCTAGTTACCAGCTCTCTGTGTGAATTGAACAAGTCACTGTCAGAGAATGACTTTATCCTTTAGGAAAACACCCAGAAGGTTATTGCTCGTGCATTCATTTCCGAGAGATTTTTTGGGAATCCCTACAGCGACTAGAAGACAGTCACAGAAAGTGTGTAGCACTTAAGAAAATCAAATTCCCCCATTTCTTTAATTCCCCCATACCTTTAGTCCTGTCAGGGGTATGCCTGATGTGGATGTGCCTCTTTGACCACTTTGGCAGGGGCTGCAGAGCCAAATTCCTGACTCCAGAGCTGTGTCGAAGGAGATAATTTTGAATGCTCATTAGCAGAGTACAAAATTCTCATGAGAAGCCGTGGTGGGGAGTGTCTTGGAAGCATGGTAAATCCTGTCCAGTTTGGGTGGGATTCAGCTCACCTAAACATAACCAAATAAAGGCCACACGACAGATCTGAAATCATCTGGGATGAATCCCTACCTGGCAGTCTCCCTTGAGTATGGAATGGTAACTCATGGAATACCCAGATCTTCTGGCTAAATTAGGGGATTGGATCCCCTTCACATAAAGCCAAGGAACTTTGGACAAACCTCCTTACCTGAGGGAATCTGTGAAAAAATGCACCCTAGTCTTAAGCTCTGGAAGCCCAAAGTGGCTTTATACTTGTCCACAAAGTGAATTTCTCCCGTTATTTTCCAAAGACACTGATAAAGATTTGGGCTTTCATGTCATCAGAAAAGCTATTTGGAACAGAAGCATGGGTGTGCTTTTATTGATACTCTAAAGGGTGCCTTGCTTTGCTTTCAAGAGGCTGGGTGACACAGAAAGGAAAAAAGTATTGCCAAGCATCTTCCATACATTTCCCTAACAGATTTTCTTGGTGAGTCATGGAACAAGCAGCTTTTGCAAGTTACTTCCTTTAAGAACTGGAGTGTTCCTAAGTATGAACTTAAAAGATATTAGCTGCAGGATTACAGATTTAGTCAAACTTGCCTTCTGGGTTCCTCTGCTCACTGAGTTTAGCCATTAGGAAAGTATCCTAAATTTTTTCCTTAAAACTTTAGAAGAAACTGGGGCAGAGGATGACTCCACTTGGCCTCTCAGCACTGCATTTTCAGGAATGGAAATTCTAACTTAAAGTGAGCTGGGGCTTGGGGGGAACTACTCTCTTTGAAAAATACTGATTGATCATGAAATTAATCATTAATAATCATTAACACAGACTGCAGGTGCTGGCATCCAGCTTTTCCACTACGGTTGTTTTCAGGTAAATGTGGCTATAACTTGAGCAGGAAGACTCACATCAAGTTCTTGGTGAGGATCCAAATGCAAGAAGATTGGCTAGAAGAAGCACCCTTGATACCACAGAATGATGTGGACCCTAGTGTTCCCACTGATACATGGAAGAGATGCCACAAATCCATTCCCTTCATCCTCTCCACTTTTACCAGCTTCAGAAAGGGCCCTTTCTGTATGCACAGCTGTTCCTTAGCCATGTGGAAGAACTTCACTAAGTTAGGTGTCCAATGAGTCAGAAACGGGATTTTGTCTGTCCCACCCCAAGAAATTCAAGGTCACAGAATCACTGAACCACAGAATATCTCAAGCTGGAAAGCATCCATGAAGATCCAGACCATGGGGTCTGTGTGCAGGGTATGGGATAAGAGCGAGTTGACAGCAGCAATCCAGGATTTTGCCCTCAGCCAAGCTGTGGCTGAGGAGAATCTGATAAAGGGATTTGAAGAGTGTCACCACAGTGGGCCAGGGCTCCCAAGGACAGGGAAGCCTTGAGTGGAAGGAAGGAGAAGCACAGCCAGAAGATAAAGATGAGGTGATGAGAGAAGCAGATGAGGGAAGATGAGGGAGCTTCGTGAACAGAAGAGAGCTGGAGGACAAGGGGCAGGTTGGTGAAGAACTCACTGTAAACTGGCCCGAATCGCCTCCCGCCGGCACGGAGAGGGACCCCGCGGGGCGTGCCGAGGAGGACCATGAGTGCAAAGTGCTTAAAGGCTTGGTCAGCATTGGCAACCCCTGTGTGACAGGCACAGAGAGGTGGGAGCGACGTGCTCGAAGCCGCAGGGGAGCCGGTGGTGGGCGTGGGGGGACAGGGCAGCCGCCTCTGGGGGCCGCGTGGTTTCCTGAGCTCATCACTTTACAACCCTCTTTCCTCACCAACGCTCTCTCCGTGGCGGACTTGGGCGGGGAAAGAGAAGTTATCAAGACTCAATCCACCCCTCCACCCAGGAATATTCACTGTGGCTAACGGGTCGATTTTCTACCTTTCACCTAAGGACGGGGGGAATTTTACCCAGTAGAGCCAGGCTATTTATTACAGCTTAAAGAACTACAAAACCTCTATTGGGATGGTGTAGATGGGTATGATCCTGGGTTTGGATGTGTGTCTCTATTATACACACCCTCACGTGGACATAGGCTATTATATATTTCTATAATATATAATATAGTATATAATACACACACACGCACGCACACGCACATGAGATACTCAAACACCTGAACTCCTCTTAAGTCATGGAATCAAAAGGCTCTTCTTTGAGGGGGACACTCACTACATTTTCTATATAGACAACTTTGTACATACAAGTCGTAAAGTGCGTTAAAAAGCGCGTAAAATTTTCTATGTAGAAAACTATGTACATATAGCACACACATGTACTAAAACACTTGGAGTTAAGCCAAATTTCACCTTCATCTTCACATCCCCAATACCTACAATACAAAACCAGAATTCAAAAGAAAAACCAAAACGAACAAAAGACATAAGGAACCAAACAAAGAAAAAATTTCTCAAACCCAAGAGAGAGAAATGAATCAAGAAACAAAACCAAACCTAAAAAACAGTCAACAGAAGCCTGGCACATGTAGAAAACATTGATTCACTTAGAGAACATAAAGAGGGTCATGTCCGAACCTCCTTTTTCTTAAAAACAAAACCAAACCCCTTTTGTTTGTCTGTTTGTTAGCTCTTATTGTTTGAGAAAAGTCACAGTAGCACTCTCACCTTGAACCAGAGTTTGGAACTTTTTGTGTTTCTTTGTACAAAAGAAAAAACGGTTTAGGTTATGGAAAATAGTTGGGAAATTTGAGGTTGGAGAGAGGAGATAGAGAGAGAAACTGGAAGATTGCATAGTTGTGAACAGTGGCTTCTCATCAAGGTGAAAAAGTGCATCATCTGATAAAATAGCATTTGATTATTATTCTTTTTTGTTCGGTTCCATACTTTTTTTTTCCTCAGTCAACTGTACATGTCACACATGAAAAGGTATTTACAGCACACACACATGCTAACATTAAACGTCTGACACTGAAACAGCCATTCTTTAAAGGTTCCATCAGAGTTTGTTCCATGCAAATTTGTATTCTTTTTAAATACATTTTTTGCTACATCCTAAGACCACAGACTTGTCTAAGCCCATCTCATGTAATTGTGATCATTAGCAACACAAGAAGGGGAAAAGCACCAAAATGGCTCGGTTTGATCACCAAACCTCTGCTTTGACTTCTTTCTCTTTTAATTTTCATTCCTTCATCACTGCTGGTTGTTTGCTTTTTAAATTTTTTTTCTCTTTGTTGTTGTCATTTGTTTACATTAATTTTCCAGAGATGGGAAAAAACAATTGACTTTTGCTTTTTAAAGTTTTCTTGAGGTAAGAATTATGCTCAGAACCTGGGGCAGGCAGCAAAGCTTTCAAAAGCATTTGAGAGATGAGGTGTGAGGCCAAACACTGCCACCAACATTGTAAACTAACAATGAAACAAAACAAAACAAATAAAGCTGAGATGAATATTCCAGGTTTCTGTCCCAGCTAAACCTCCCATGCTCTTTCAGCCCTCTGTCCTTTTTCAAAAAAATCACAAACAGAATGGAAAGGAAATAAAAGCAACTTGGCACATTCCCTCTTCCACCAGCCAAATGAAAAAAGACAGGTGTTGTACATTAAAAAAGATACTTCAAAAGCTTTTCATGCTTGCTGCCTGTCTCAAGTGCATTTCAATATATGTCTGATCATTTGCATTTATATAGGAAAGTCATATTTGTTACACTTTATACAGGATCACTTCATTTTTGTCCTTTTTAAAACTTTTCTTTTTTTTTTTTTGTCTTTTGGATAATGAGTTGGTTATAACAATCTAAAGTAAGGCTGCACAGGAAGAATACTGTGTGGTTTATTTTTTTTTAATCTCTAAGAACCAAGGTATATAAAATGAGGTTTGATTCTAGCACCTTTTACAGTCTTATTGGTGTTGTTCCCTTTAGGAAAAAAATACCTTCATTCCACATCTGTTTTATCATCTCTCTCTAGTTTCAGCCATACTTCAAAGGTAACAATAAGGGGGTGATTGACCCAAAACCAGCAGTCCTTTAACAAAAAAAACCAAACCTCTCCCCCCTGAAGTCAGGCAGAACTGGTCTTGTGAGCAAAGCCATTGCCAGCTTCCCTCCTGCCTGCCAGCGAGTGCTGGGGCAGCAGTTTGCTCTGAGCAGCACGGAAAACCGAGCATCCAAAGAGGAAAAAAACCACACCAAGTTGCTGGGGCAGCTGAGATGGAGAGGCTGGACATCAGATGGTTTTGCTTGGGGTGGAGGCAATAACACTGCTTGCCACAAGGTGCAGAGGATGCTGCCCTGGGATGCTGCCCCACCGACCCCATCGTCCTCCTTCCACGGCAAGGGGAGAGCTCCCCGTCCCGCGTGAAGAGGAAGATGTGGCTTGGCGGCATCCGTGGGGAGATTTGGAGAAATTTTCAGAAATTTCTAGGATGTGAAACAGCATCTTTCATTGAGAGTGTTTCTGGGAGTTGGGAGGGGAGAAGGAAGCTGGAAAAAAAAAAAAAACAAACCATGGGAAAGAGAAGCTCCTTGCCAAGGTTGTAATGTTTTACAGGACGTTTGTTGGTTTCACTCAAGCAGTGTTAATCCTGCAGAGGAATGGTCCATTCCCCTGACAGCGGCATCAGAACCTCAATTATATATATATAATTATAACTATAGCAATCTATCTATCTATCTATCTATCTATCTATCTATCTATCTATCTATTTTTATATATATAAGTATACATTAAAGTCTGTTACTGCACTGGCACCTAATACAGAGGAAAAGTACTGGCGTTGCTGCTGGATGCAAGTGGTTGCCTTGACTGAAGTCCTGTGAAGGGTGAGCACCACAAGGAAAGGCACCACGAGGTTTTGAGAGTTGAAATATTGCTGCCCTAACATAGCCATCATCAACAAAAATAAAGAGCTTGGTGGAGTTCATGAGGGCAGGTGGGGCCAGGCTGAATTCTGGCCTTGCTGATGACAGAAAAAACAGTTTTCCCAGAAAAAAATACTGGGGTTTACACAGGGTGGCTGATGGTGAAATCGAGACCAGAGTTTGGCCTTTTAAGGGGCACATTGATTTTGCGAGCTCTTATGTAGCACCTTGGACACTTTTTATCAGCCTTCCCAAATTAAAGGGCCTCTTTGTGCTGTGTTCAACACGCCTGCACCAATGGAAGAAAAGCAGGATGGAACTCTGAGCGCTCAGGGAATAATCTAACACAAAGAGGGCACAGCCTGCCTTGGGCTGCCTACTGGGATGGGCTGGATGCCTTCAGCTTGCACCAAACCAGGGAAGATGAAGGCGCTCAGCAAGTCTGATCTCATCCCTCTGCATAGCCCTGCCCTGAATATCTCAATCCATCACACCCCGGGAGCCCAGAGAATAAATTGTCCTGGACATAGGCAACAATTTTGATGGGTTGGCAGAAGTCCTGCCAGGCTGAGGCAGAGATGAAACCTGCACCTGTCTGGTTTTCCAAGGTCTTAGCCTGTTCTTCTCATTCCCTCCTTACTCAATCAACATTTCTGCTGTGCTAAACTTTTGTGTTGGCCTTTGCTCTATTTCTTCTGCTCATAAAGTCACACTCAAGCACATTGCCCTCCAAGACGTAGAAAACAGAGGAAGAGCTGGGAATAAACCAGAGCACATCCTCAGAGCCCTCCTGCAAAATGAGAAGTTGCTGCAGACACTGCCCATCCCCAGCGGGCTCCCTGTGCATAAGGTCATTGCTCGGTGGTCGAAAAAGAAAAAGAAGAGACTCGCAGGCACTCTATGCCAAGTTAAGAGCACAGGTTTTGCATCGTGTTGACACCTGTCAGCCCATCCCATCTGAAAATCCCGAGCTCTCCCGACAGCTGCTGACAAGCAGCCTGCCCCCGCTCTCAGCGGCATCGCGCCGAGTCAAGGACAGCCCCGACGAGCTTGGCGGAAATTCGCTCGCTGGACAGAGAGGAGGGGCAGGACTGTCCCCAGGACTGTCCCTGGCCACTTCTGGCTAGCTCGGAGCAGGGTTGGTGGCAACCCTGTGTGACCCAAGCACTGTGTGTGTGGCTTGCTGGCAGAAGCCAAGAATGGTGTTGGGAGACCACTGTGGGGGACTAATGGAGTTGCCTGTGGCAGGCCTTGAAGGGGTTTTCCTTGTTCATTCAGGTCAACTTTTGGGCATCTGATTTGGATCCCAGTCTTTCTAGAATCCCAGGAAGGCTGGCTCAGGTGCAGAAATGACGTAGGAAGAAGCCAACCTCTCCCAGATGAACTGAAAATACTTGATCCTAACTTGGATGGATGGGTATCTTCACCTGCAAACCATGCTGGGTTGGAATGGCACTGGAAGGACAACTTCAGATGAAGGACCTGGGTTCAGAATGGGCTGAGTTTGGTTTCTAAGGCAAATTCAAGGCATGGGCATGACCAAGTTTCAAGCTTAGTTAACAAAACATGTACTTTTTACTAGGAAAGCTTAGGCCATTATTCCTGACTGATGCACCTGATTGAGAGGGTTTGGGGTGAGGAGAATTCTTCTTTGGAATTTTTTTTCAGCCAGGCAGAATTTAGGGTGGGAGAATAAGACACAGGGATGCCTGTGGCATGAACTCTTGGGAATCCACCTGTGGACCCCATGTGCTCTCTCCACCTCTGCTGTCAACAATCCCATGGCCCAACAGGACTGTGCTAAATCCTTGGTTTCTCAGCTGACTTCCCTGGATGCTTTCCATGGGGAGAGAGGGCCATTCCAGAGGATGGAGAAAAACACCTCCCAAAATCTTTTTGTGATGTTTCAGAACAATCTGCCTGTTTGTGTCTGCTGAGCCAAACGGGGACAAAAGGAAGGTGATATGATGGATTTGTCCTGCTCTGCTGACCACCACTGTGGTCCCACAACACTTTTGATGTTAAGGTCTGGAAGCACATCACCAACATTGTCTGAATTATCCTCCCATCAGCCTTGTGAGGGAACTTTTATGCCTTCCAGTTTACAGGTGAAACATGGAGCAAAAAACCCCCAAAATCCCTAGGTTAACCCTGTAAACCCTAACAACTTATTTTTGCCATTTTGTAGGGGTTGCGGAATTTGTTCTCCTTGAATAAGGTTTATTTGAGGAATCAAGTGCAGGAGTGTTTTCCAGGTTTTGAATGTTAATGGGTTCCAGTAGTGATTAGTTGAATTTCAATGTTTATGGGAAAAGTGGCACTTCTGCAATAGAAGTATTTAAATTGTGCTATTCTCTGTGGCTGTGCCAATTTTCCAGTACTATCAAAATTCACTAATCAAAAACTCTCCTAGGATGACAGCTCATTTGAGAGGTTTCTGTAGACTTTTAGGATTCCTTTCAATCAGAAGAGCTTTGCAAGATGTAAGATTGACAAAGATCTTTAAATTCACCTTGCAACACCTGGGGTAAACGTGGTGGAGATCCAGGGATGGAGGTGGCATCAGACTGACATTCCCATATCACATGCCCTGGAAAATGGGCCAAGGGCACCAGGGAACATCTTACACCTGCCAGCAGACACAACCCCAAAATCCTCTTGGCTTTCCCAACCAACAGCCCATGGCAGAGATGGAGAGAGAACATGGATCTTCAGGCACCATGATTTTCAAAATAAATCCAAAAATATTCACACCACAGGAAGGGCATTTCCATGCAATCAGAAAGTCATTCAAAGCCTCCAGAATATAGAGCCTTCCTGTGATAAACCTGGTTTTAGGGCAACAGCTCCACCGTGGAGCATGCTGTCAGACTCCCAAAGAGAGACTCCTTGTTCCTATTAGCCTGGAACAAGGAACACACAGAAAACCAGGCAAGAATGTCACCCCACCTGTTATCTCATACTCTTTTCATAATGGGTAGCCACATCAGATTTAGTGGAATGGTCCAAACTTGGCCCAGTGACAGGAGTCACCAAAACGAGATGTGAAATAGTCCTTCCCTGAGTAAACAAAACACTTTTAAAATTAATTCCCATTCCTCATTGGGACAAAAGGCTGGAATGGTAAAAGTTTGCAGAGCAGAAACAGTAGCCAGAACCATTGTTTTTTTCTGATAGGAAAATATTTTCCATGGAAACCCCCCCAAGTTTTAGATCCATTTTGGGAAGGGACATATTTTGTAGCTAATTGAAAACTTAGATATTCAAGGTAAGATGTCTTCCCTCTCACTCTCCCTACAAAGAAAAGATGGGAGACAAAGGGATTTGGCTGTGATACCTATTTAGATCCTCCTTCAGAAAACACACATCACAGCACTCCTCCAAATGACTGCAATTATGTCCAATTCAAGGCTTGTTTAATTGCTGAGTTGTTCTGGGAAGTCTATGGATAAGTGCAAACCAGTCCACTTTCCCTACTACTTATCCATCATGAATTTGTATGTTGATACCGAGACTCCAATAATTATTGAAAAAAGACCCAGGTTATAGGGGTATGGTTTAAAATTGAAATAATTTGAGGGGGTTGCTTGGGGAGCACTTTGTAGTTTCTCCGACAGTGCCAGCTCACAGAATCACAGAATATCCTGAGCTGGAAGAGACCCACAAGGATTATGGAAGTCCAACTCCTGGCCCTGCATGGGACAACCCCAAGAATCACCCAGCTGAAGTCAAGAGGTTTCATCTTCAGGCTGCTGAAATTCCTGTGGGCGTGTGTCCCTGTGTGCACTCGCGTGCCCTCAGAAACTGAAACCAACCCCTCAAGAGAACAGATTGCAGGTGTAATCAGCTGGCATTTGTCCTGGATTTTCCCTAGTTAGGAAGGAACTGTTTGGTTTTAGAGTGGAAGAAGGAGAGGAAAGGCGGGGGCGGCATGCAGGTGGCGTTCAGCTGGGGCTGAGGGGAGGAGGTTCTGGCACTGGCAGCAAGTTTTATTGGTAAATACAGCTAGAATGGAAAATATGAGCTGCTTGTCCTTGTGACTGATGAATGGGAATGACATCTGGAGGCAAAACAATAATCATTGCCTTTGAGTGGCATTTGGCATTTGAATTTTAAGGGCTTGAAATCAGATTTGGAGGGTTTGCTCCCTGCAAAGGAGGGCCCTGTTTGCTGTGTGTGTTGACAGGGCTGTTCTCATTTCAGTGCTGATACTGGTGAAAGGAGAAACCATCTCTTCCTCAGCTAAAGCCAGGGACTACAAAGCCCCCATAGAGATCAGGGGTAGGCTGACTCAGATGGCTCCTCTTGGAAAGATACTCCTGCTTTTGCCCAAGTTTTGCCTGGCTTTTGACAAACTCTACAAGCTCAAGCATGAAATCTATTGTCACAGTTGAAGGAAAAGACCAATAGGGCCCTGTTTGGGCTCCCCATACCAGCAGAAATTAGTGTTTCTAGCATAGATAGTGTAAGGAGGCATCTGGCCATCAGTGGAGCTTTACTGATTTATCCTGATGCTGTATTTGGCCCTCATGTGTTTGTCAAATTTGGCTTCCAGATTTCTTAAGAGGTGGAAGATAGGTGGGACAGCATTTCCTCAGGACCTTAAGCTTCTGATCGTCTTTTAATAAAAAAAAAAAAAAGAAAAAAAAACACCCTACAAGGAATATTTATTTCAACCCTGCTTGCAAATCCCAAATTGCTAGCACCTCTCACCAGGAATGACCTTCCTCATCTCGAAAAAGCCCTTTGGAATTCACAATGTGTTCATATATATTAAAACATATATACTGCTGCAGTAACACGGCATGTATGCTCACCTATATTTCCATGGGACTGGGGATATAGACTCAGACATACATGTTGATTATCCCTTTAATCCTGAAAATTCATAGGCACCCACTTCACTTCAGGCTTAATATATAGTAGGATGAATTCTCTCTCTTCCTGCTGTTTTACTCTCACTGCCAAAGTGGGTCATACCAAAACAACAGGGTGCAAGCACAGCCAGGTAGTTTCCCTGTTAAACAGAGCAATTTCAGGAGAATTAAAGGGTGGTTTATCAATAATGTGAACTTCTTGTCTTTTTTTAAAATATATGTATATATATTATTATAATGCCCTCAATACCTTATAGGCTATATCCTATTTAATTCCACAAGGTGGGCGACATCGAGCTTTGAAAGCAGTCTGCACCTACATCTTTTTGCTCTACCAGATACAAGAGACTTTAATTGCTTTCAAAACCACACTTGCCCTCTCTCAGCCCTCTCAGTCCATCCCTGTTCAAGACACAGATGTGTGGTGCTTTTTAGGACAAAGAGGGAATATTTGTTTGTTGGCCAGCATTTGGTTGGGTCAAACAAAGCAGTTAGCATAGCACCGAAGGAGTTTCATTGCTGTTTTTTTTTCCCAACGTCAATCTTTTTTTTCTTTTTTTTTTTTTTTTTGGAACAGAAGAAGTAAAAAGAACCCAGATGCACTAAGCTGAGTGCTTAAAACAGGGCAAAGAAACAGCTGGGGAGAAGGACGGGGAAGAAGCAGACCCAAAGCCAGTGCGGATGAGCGATGGCCCATCTGCAGGAGTGGGGCTTCTAAATTTGCTCTGCCCCAAAGGGAAGATGTGCAGCTGCCTGGAAATTCAGGTGGAAGAGCCTGGCCCCTGTAGCCAGAGGATTTTGAACTCCCTCCCCATGGTGGATACAGGGAAGGGACAGGGAAGGTACGAGGCAGACCAAGACCAAGCCAGAGCTTCCTTCTTGCTTCGTGCAAGGCAAGTCTTGGGCTAGAGAAGACAATGGCCACCTGAAACACTTCCCAGTGATCCCAAACAGACCAGATTCCACAGTCCTTACTCAGGACAGAAAAGGAGACCCAACAACAAAATCCAGGAGTTTTGCCTGAGTAAGGAGTGTGTGAGCAGACTTCACAAAACTTCTCCAAAAAAGGGAGCAGGGAGTCCTGCCTGGCATTGCATTCCCACATGAGACATCATACAATGGTCAGGACACTTAGACAATAAAAAGACAAAAAAAACCTAAACCCCAGGCTTTCTATCACATGTTTTTTCCTTCTGAATCATCTGACCAGTGGTGACACTTGGAGCCATGAACTGGATCCCTTTCCTCATTCTAAAGGAAGTTATCCTGGCTTTCACCCACATGGCTTGGGGCTTAGCCAGGGACGAATCCACCTTGATGGACATGGAACCAACAGCCAAAACTCCCACAGGTAGCAAGGGAAGTTTTGCCTGCAGGAGGACGGTGAAGGCAGCCCGGTCTGGTCTCTCTAGGTGTGGCACAGGATTTTTCTCCAGGAAGGCAGGGACTTTCGGGAAGAGTTGCACGGGAGCAGCGTTGGGTCTATTTTATCCTTTCACATCCCACCTTCACCCTTTGCGTAAGGAAACAGTTCAAAAACCAAAAAAAAAAACAAAACACAAAAGCAAAGCTACTGTACAACCAAGTAAACTGCAATTATTGTGCTGTCTTAGGCAGTCAAGGAACTTAAAAGGCAAAAACAGAAAGAAGAAAAAGATATTTTTTCACATGTTTATCAGTTGAGACACTAGTTTTCCCATGCCTACAAGAGTCCTCAGCAATACCAGCCTCCCAAATAAGGTCCAGGCTATTCCAAAACAGCGTGAGCAAATTTTTCACTGTATTCAGATGGAAGCTGATGACTGAAAGATTAGTGCACATTTAACCGTGGCTGATGAGAGCAACTTTTAAAGAAATTCAAGTATTCATCAGTAATCTGTTCGGTTCAGAAATACTTTTGTCATCTTTAGTTTCAAGTTTTCAGAAACAGCAAGGAAAAGGGAAAGGTCACCTGTTGTGTAAGAAAATAATATTGCAAATAGTGCTGTTACATTTGACCAGGAAAGCAAGGCTGTTCAGTTGGCGCACAACAATTTTCTCCGTTCCTTGCTTTTGGGGAGAGAAAAGACTTCAAATCACTTTCTCAAGACATGCACCAGCAGGTTTTCCTTCTGCATGTTGTAACCCACCCATTCACTGCTCATCCCCACAACAGCACAAACCCAGCAAGAATGAAATTTTCACGACGCGCTTCCAGCACCTCTCACACGCGTTAACTTAAGCCTCACAACACCCCTGTGAGGTAGGTAAATATTATTATACCCATGTACAGATGGGTAAACTGTAGGCACAGAAAGGTTAAATCACTTGCCCAAGGTTACACAGCAACTTCGTGGCAGAGCTGGGGTCGAAACCCAGGAGTACTGTCACCCAAAAATCTGCAATGACTTTTAGACCGTGGCCACTTTCTACGCTCTCTGTAAGAGACCATCTCACAAACACAGCATTGCACAAATCCAATTAACTCCACGGATTACAAAGTGCCTGGCTTTCAAACAGTTGCCTTGCTGCATGTGTCCCAAAGGAATGGGGAGGGCACAGGAAGGTTTCTACTCTCAAATATTTTTTTTTTTCCATTTGTAGGGCTTGGTTTCGGTTTGGTTTGGTTTTTAGGTTTTTAATATAGGATAGGAAAAGGTATCCACATTGTTTTATCAACAACATCACTTTCCAGTTGGGTTCTGTGCATGTCTGAATATACATTTAGGTCCAGATGGTTTATGCAGATTTATTTTAATAGTCACCAGTTGCCTCCCTCCTCATCAGCAAAGAGCCAATGGAACATATGCAGCGATCCGTCATCTCATTTTCCCATTTTTCTCATTATCCCACTGTCTGAGCTTCAAGTAAAGAACAAGGGTTGAACACAGGCAATACCCAGCACAGCAGGAAAGCTCCTCCCTTTCTTCACATCACACCTCAACAGGAAAGAGTCACCACACCGTTATTCCCAAGTTCAAACACAACAGAACAATGAAGCGATTCTGAACGTGCTCATGGAGAATTAAGTGGATTGCAACAATCTCTAGCGGTACCCAAAGGTCTGGAAATGCATTCTGCACACAGTGAAAGGTTTGCCCACGTCTATTTGGGATAGCCTCAAATCTCCTCGTTCAAACCAGGCTGAGATTCTCTGCACCAGAATACACCTGAGCTCCAAGGAAAAATAAAACCAGCAGTCATAACCTGGGAAAGCACCATTCCCAAAGCCCCCAGGGCTTGAGACAACTGCCAAAAGAACAGCATGCAAGCTCCAGCAAGCAAAGGGTCCACAACAGAGTTCACATCATCCCTACCGTCCTACATCAGCCACCTCAGCTTCTGTGGGGATTGGCATAGACCTTATTTTGTCATGGGTATTTGGGTTTTTGTTTTCTGGTGGGTTTTCTTTTGCAGGACCACATTTGATCTGAGCAGAACCCAGAGAAAAGCAAACCCAGTAAAAGAAGGAAAAATCTTAGGAAAGCCTGTCTCCACAAATTTCCACTGACTCCGGCAGCTTCCAAATTGTCTCCTGCCCAAGCTGCCCAGCAAGCAGGCACTAAAAGGTTTTGCAAATGCACAGTAGTAAGTTTTCCTTTTCAAAGCACCTCTGAGCTTCAATGAAATCATGCTGGACTAACCTCAGACCACATTTTCTTCAGGAGGTTTAGTCATGCTGCAGGTGTGCAGGTGACAGGTGTGACATGCAGGGCCAGGGGTGGGATAAATTGTGAAGTGAATCTTGTATGTACAAAAATACATCTAGAGAGCACGGGGTGATTGCACTCTGAAAGTCAATAGTGACGCTCCTCACATGAGCCAGGTTTTAGCAGACAATTCACTAAAGCTTGGAATTAATTTTGCCATTTCATTCAGTCAGCTTAAAATAAAAATACATGCAAATGACCTCTGGCTTTTGGCAGGTGCACAAAAGGACAGGGTGAAGCAGAGAAATAGCTCCAATCCCAAACACTGAAAATATATATAGTTACACTTGAAATGGGTGTCTCACTTGCACTTTGGACTGGTAAATATTCACCATTGGCTCCTCTTCTACAGTTCAGGTTGGATTAGCTGCAGATGAAAAATGCCTCATGTAGGTGGCAAAGCATGACAAGGGCATGGGCAGGAAACCTTGTAATTCCTGTGTTTCCACTGTTGATTTGCTCTGGTCTGAATGATTCCTGTCTCTGAATTAGCTGCCTATGGATGTGTAACACTATCACAGTAAACATGCCATCCATCTGACATGGATGGAGGGATGGATGGGTTGACATCCGAGCCATAAAAGTGATGCAGTTCGCAAAACATCCTCGGCAAAAGGAACAAAGTGAAATGAAAAATAACTTGTCCACTGAATCAGGCAGAAAACAGAAAAATGCCAGATTCGAGCTGATGTACTCCACCACCTGCTGCATCCTGGTCTGTGACATGGAGTTACATCTTTGTCAGGAAATTAAAAACTTCCAGGATCCATTCTGGCCATGAGGTCAACTGAGTAGTGCTGGCCCCATCCTGATTCCGAAAATCTTCCACCCCTGATATGGAGCAGCTGCATCCAAACTGCCGACTGGAGACAGTCTCTGGCCAGTGCCAAAGCCTGGGCAAGCTGTGCCTGAGCCCAGGACTCCTTGGAGTGGATCAAAACCATGCCAGGGAAGGTTTGAGCAATAACAGTCAGGATGGTGGAGCCCTCGTGCCTTGGCATTGCCCTGGCATGGCACAGTTGGCTGGTTTAGATGATCCCAGGGTGAATCCAGCACCACAAATATGCCAGGGAACTTGCCCACCGATCTTGTGAATAGATACAGGCTCAACCCTCTCCATGGCAGTTTGAAAAGCTCCTCAGGCAGTATCTTCTGGCCAGAAGGTGGGATATGGTATAAAAAAGGTACCGGGAAAAAGCTGAGGAGTTAAAACCAAAGTGAAACCAAAACAAGTTGCTGATCCTGCAAAAGTGCACACCAAAAAATCAAAGGGCAAAAAGATAAAACAGGAGGAGAGGACGAGACTCTTAGCACTGGGATTAGTACCAATAAAGGGCTGGGGTAGTTTTCCACCCTGAGCTTTTGGCTTGGCAAAAGGCGCTGTTTGGCAACAAGATCACAGGTAATCCCAAAAGGAAATGGTCACCACCCCAAACTGTCCACCAGGAACATATTGGGAGTAGTGGCAGAGCACGTGCTTTATGTTAAGGCTGTAATGAAGTCCTGGAAAAAGAAATAGTTCTTCAGGGACGACACAGGCTCTCCCTGGAAATCCTTTGCTAAATGAAGATGCTGATGCATATAATTCAAAGAAAGGAGAAGCAGAGACAGAAAGTTTATGCAAGTAGTGAAACAGTCTTAACTCGCAGGGGAGGCACCTGCCTCTGTTGTTATCCACACTATGAGCCACGAAGGAGGAGGACTTTGGAACAGGGATGTGTCAAGCCCTTGGTTAAGCTGGTTTGGTTGTGAGAAGTTAGCACTGCATTGAGAAGTAAGGACACTTCCAGAGTGTTTTGCCCCTCCACTCCTGGCACGGGGTGGAGGCGACGGCTGTTGGTGTGGTGGTGTGGAGTAAGATCCCGTTCCTGAGGGAAGGCAGGCTGGAGTTGCTCATGAGAGGCAACACTGAAGGGTCTCCTCCTCCTGGCACCTGGTGACTGTGCCTTGGCTCGTTGTCACTGTCCTGGTGGGAAGGGTCTGGCTGTTCAATGGGGTCAGTGATCAGCACCACATTTCCAGACCTCAAGGTTGATGAGTTTGGGGAGCAGGACCTTCTTAGGGTGCTTTTGAAAACGAGAATGCCACCTCCTGGGAAAATGGTCCCCTAGGAACAGCAGGGCTGTTTGCCATCCATTCCTTTCTCATGCTTTTGCCACGGAAATGCAGATGTGAGGAGGAGAGCTCTTCATGCAAGGACCAAGGGGACCCTTTACATGGGGAATTAGATCAAGATAAGTCTACGCTAACATTAAAGGCAAGTCAAAAGAAAGTTCTGGAAGGAGAAATGCAGGCCTGTAGCTGGAGGATGGGCACCGCTGTGTTTTAAGGACTCAGCAGGTGGGGACAGCGAGTTCACTTCACAAATTACCTCTTTTTATGGAGAGAGCACACTGATCAGGGGAGAAAAGGGTGAAATGTTAGTAGAACACTTGAGAAGGAACTGGCTGTGGGGCACAGACAGCGGAGAAGGGAAATGAAAGCTTTTCACAAATATTTATTAGTTCATATACATATATATATATATGTGTGTGTGTATATATATATATATGTATGTATATAGGTATGTATGTATTTATGTGCACAGCAAACAAGGGACTGGGGTGTTAGACAGGGGATGACAAGACCAAATCCCTCCCTTCGCATGAAAATGTGACCATCACATTGGTTGTAATCAGAGCCCAGAAACATCTGCCTGAAATGGAGTTTGACTGGGAATTACAGTACCACTGACAATTTGGCTTTGTATAAACTTTGCCGTGTGTCTATAGTTTGGCGTGAAGGAGTCCTGCCCTCCTTGAAGGGGACAGACACCAGCTGAAAGTTTCCTTTACAAAACAAAATTAAACAACTGAAGAAACCCCAACGTTTTCTCAGAACACTGCAAAGGATCACTGATTGAAAAAAATGTTTCTCTTCAGGTATATTCAGGCGAAGAAAGCATTCAGCTTCTTTAAACTGTTATATAAAATTGGTACTAGTTTCTTTAAATACTATCATAATTAAAAAAACCAACTGATTCCTGAAATTAAAAAAAAATAATAATCATAATTAAAAAATATCCCTCCATGCTGATCTTCTCTTCAGAATAGGCCAGCATGGGAGTTTTGCACCCTAGACAGTTACAGTATTTCTGGAATAAAAAATTGCAATTACACACAGAAAATACTACAGCATTCACTTAAAAATATCTCATTTTGTTGTTGTTGTTTTTCCCCTCCCAAGTAGAGGGATGGTGGGATTGAAAAGATGCCCTGAAACGGGAATATTCCTTTAAAGGAGCAATACTCTCAAAACAGAAAAAAGGGTGTCCGATAGACGCAAACCCGGTGATTTAACTCAAAAAAACCCAAAAAAACCCCAAGATATTCCAGCACAGAAACAGAATCCGAGAGAGATGAGAATGTTCAGACATCGAGCGGGTTATTTGGAAATGTCAAGACAACCCCACAGCTTTGCCAACATCGGAGGTGGCAGCATCTCCTGGCGGTGGAAGGCTAAGCTAAACCATGGCGCTCTCGCTACGCTCTTGGGTTTCCTCTGGTTGTTGTTTCTCGCCATGTACTTACAGCAGAGGGTGACACGAGACAGTTTTTATCAGCAGTTCCCCACACGTAACCGAGTCGAAGAATTTTCTCAGCTAAATCACAACAACAACATCAACAGAAATAACAAAGCACCAAATTCATCTCGAGACGTGAGTCAGTTTTACAGGTTATTACCGTTTGAAGAAGTTTTGTTGGTTGTTTTGTTGTTGTTTGTTTTTTGTGTTTTTTTGTGTTTTTTTTTTTAATCCCGACTTTTCATGTTTTGTTTTCCTTAAAAACAAAACAGAAACAAAACAGAAAATCAAAACCCAAAAATCCCCAAAATGGAACAAAGGATGCTTTACAATCACTTTAAGGCTCGCACTGAATGAGACATGACAGGTCTTACACGAGATTACAAATAATACATGTATGCCTTTCACAGCCTTAAAATGATACAGTAGGTCAAATTATTTTGCCAGTCACTGATCAAGTATTGTGCCTTTAAATTGACTCGCTTTTTGCTACCATGCTGAGTTTTATTATTACTGAAATAATTATTAGATATGTGGAAATGTACTTTCAGATCATGTTTTTGGTTTATAATTTTGATAATTTCACATTTTCCAGCAATCAAGGTGGCAGGCCTTATTCTGGGCTCAGACTGTTGGTATTTGCTCCACTGGAGACAGTGGGGCTTTAGCACGAGCAGTTGTTGGGAACAAGATCAGATCCTGTATTTTCACACTGTTCTGGTACAATCCCACCTTTGTACAGGGTCCATTTCCAGGAGGAAAACAGTCCCAGGGTGGGGTCACCTTTATAACACGACTCGGTCAAGGCTTGGCCCAATGGTGTTATAAATTCCTTGCCAAATTATCTTACAGACCTGATTTTGTATTTCAGCTGTTGGAAAAATCAAACTCCGTTGGGGTTGTCTTGGCTTTGCTTTCTTATCTTTTCTTTCTTATCTTTAGACATTTGGAGGGTTTTTCTGCTGAATCCAATATGAGCAACAGGACTTTTTTTTTTTTTTTCATACATTTCTCTCTTTTTGTTGTTGTTTTTTTTTTTTTTTTTTTAATTTTAAGGTTTGCATTTCAGTTGGATAGTTGGTTTTTCTTTTGTTTCTTTCCTGGCATATAATCATCAAAGAGTTTTGCATGAGAAAGGTGACAGTACTTAATGAAACTCAGCACCTAAGGGCATAAGGCAGTTGTAGGTTTGTTTGTTTGTTTTTTTTTTATTTTTCAATCAGCACCAATCCCATAAATAATGTTCTACACTTGGTGTACGGTATAAAACTGATGTGGAGATGCCTCCTTCTCCACCTGTGAATCCTAGGTGTGGAAGTTGAAATACTGTTTCTTGTGTGTAAAAAACAAAAGAAAAGTTTTTCTTTTTGTTTTTACTTACAAAACATAGAGAATATCTTTTTTTTTTTTATACATACAGCAACCAGAAAGAAAGCTTATCTGAAGGTTTGTGTTTGTTTCATGATCTGTGTTTACCGTAAACAAAAATAAGGTCCCCTCTTTTACTTTTGCTTTAAGGAGCTTTAAAGTGAAGATTCATATTGTAGCAACTCATATAAGAGAGGTCCATCTCTATACCTAATACCTACAGCTGTGGGGGTGACATATTGGAGGATGTTGATAGTTCTTCTTAACCTCCTGTCTACAAAATGAGCATCCCAGGCAGGATATCTTTTTCTTGGGATGTCAATCTTAATGAGAGGCCCCTCGGGGGGGTAGGGTCGCCCAGATGGAGTAGATGGTACCATTGCTCTCACCTGGAAAACGGGCAAGCAAGTGTCAGCTGTGAGTTCCTCCTGTTGCTCCGTGACCGCTCTGGTGGGCGTAGCCTGGGCCCCCCAGTACCCAGGGGTTTGGGGCGCCATGGGCTCAACATCGGGGGGCAAAGGAATGCCCCAGAGCAGCTCGGCGCAACAGGAGCTGGCAAAGATCTTAGCTCTTGGCCCCATGGGATGCAGCACACCATAATATAACAGCATCAAAGCTATCCCAGCAGCAAAGCTAAGAAAGACACAACACAGTGCTGGCACGGCATAGGAGTCAGTGGTGTCAGGATCTCTGTAAAAATACCAAAGGAGTGTCAAGGCAGCGTTCTCCGTCAGGACCACCGTGTAATACGCAAACATTCGGTATCGAGTCCGCCCTTCCTTGACATTAAACCAGCAGAAAATGTACACAATCCCTACCACCATGTTGAAGAGGATCTCCTCCCACTTAGACATGCAGAAATCTGTCCCACCATGGATGATCCAGAAAGCCATGGCACACCAATGGACCACTACAAAGATCCCAAAGTAGAGCTGGAAGATGGAAGCAAAGAGAGCAAAAGAAATAACTCGGGATGAGATGGTGAAGAGGCGCCAGAAGAGATGGATGAGGGCCCCTCTGTAGCTCATACTCTTCTTGTCGTCCCTAGAGTCCCGAAGAAGCTTGTGATAGGAGGCTAGCACCCAAGCCAGGGACATCAGGGAGGCCACAGAGGACACACCTGCCGGAAGACACACAGATCCACTGAGTTAGACAGGAGCTTTGGTGGAAAACATCATCTGCTCACTAAATTATTGCATCTGGGGCAGGCTCTGGAGCCTGAAGGTTCAACTCACGTCAGGTTGTCCTTACAGTCTGGAGGAGAGAAATACAGAGATATCAGTGTGGGAATTGGAAACGGTGCCGCATTCAGGAGTTCTCTGACTCCTTGTCCTTATCCTCCTGAGCCACAGGATTGGCCACCCCACCCTGGCAGTTCCAGTAGGGAACAGCCTCTGTGCTCATCCTGACTGGATCCAAATTTGAGAGTTTGAAATCCAGATCCCATCTAAATGCTGAAGCCCAAGTGTGAAAGCTACTTTCTTGGAGAGCAGAATCTCTCTTGGAATGCACCACGGCAAGAGCAGGACACCTGTGTTCCCTGCAACTGCTTGGATTCTTTTCTATTCTAAAATACTTTTTTTAAAGTAACGTGCCCATTGATTCTGCCTTACTCGGGAATTCCCATTTGCATTTGTCTTTTGGAAAACCAAGTTTTTTTGTCCCATGCAGATAAACATGCAAATCCAGGGAGCATCAAGACTCATTAATACCCTTGAAAGAGTCCCAAAACAAAGAATCTGATCTCTCCAGCAAATCCCTGACTTGTTTCTGGGATGGACCCAAGACTTCTACTGAAGGTAGCTCTTCTCCAGTCTTATCTCGTGGCTGGAGCACAAATCCAAGTCACAGTCATGTCAGGGAGGGCACAGCCTGCACTGGGGTCACCTTCAGCTCCCAACACATCCTGCTGCACCCTGAATGGGGCAGAGCAGCCCATGATATTCCAATGGGACCTGGTCTTATTCTCCACCCCAACCAACACTTGAGCAATTTATTTCCTCCAGAAGATAAAATAGTGGCCTCACTACACTTGAGAGGCTTTTAAAAATATAATTCCATTGATTATCGCAAGGGTAGATTGAATAACTCGTGGAGCAATGCATCACAATAAAAATTAATTGAGAGATTCCTGGGAAAAGTAAGAGCTGCTGGCATCTTATTCCTTTGCCCACACTGCTGCTCACTGGATCACTGTTCTGCAGGTGAGGAAACAGATGATGGACCAAAATCCATATTTTGGAAGCTTAGTAATTTGGTAGGAATGGTTGGATTGGGCCTTAGCCAAAGATTTATCTGGGAACATCACCTTTCAAGTCCAAAGGAAAAACTGCTAATGGATCCAAGCAAAACAGTAAGAAATGCCCCTCCATCTCTGATGTATAACTGGGTGATAGGTCCAGATCTTACTTGGCTTTTACTTCTTAAAGAAAATGCAAGGAACATCTTGCTGTAGCTGCTCAGAGTTAAAAAGGTAAAATTCCTGAAAAACCTACATTTCTTCATCTCCTGTTTCCTTTTCTCTCTGCTCACAGGGGCTTGGTTTCCATGGGAATGCAAATAAGGTCCAATGACTCCTCAGACCTCACTTTGCAGAATTTCTCTTGGTTTTGAGGAGCTCACCCCACCATGTAGCAGGGTTAGATTTCACTCCTTCCAACCCATCCATGTCTGGAGGAGAGATGATGGAGAAGAATGCCAGGAAGTAGGGCAAACTCCAACTCTGCCCTCATTGGATTCTCACAGCCTGCAAAGTCCACCAAAAGTACACCTGTTCATCAGCTCTCAGGTTTCTCTCTGAATCCCTTGTTTTTGGGCTCAAATGTGCATTCAGACTTCAGACTGGACTTTAAAAAACAACAAACAGCAAAGCAGTGAGAGCAGTGGCTTTATCCAAGAGGGAAGCTTTAAGCCACCAGCTTTATGAAAATCACTATTTCCCCCAAGTTCTAAATCCTCACTAAGAAACACTTGCACAAAGGACATGGGGATTCCAACCACAGACTCACAGAATGGCTGGAGTTGGAAGGAAGCCCTGGAGATCATCCAATCACTCTGCCAAGGTAGGATCACCTGGAGCAGGTGGCACAGGAACACATCCAGGTGGGCTTGGAATGCCTCCAGAGAGGGAACTCCATGCTCTCACTGGGCAGCTGTTCAGTGCTCTGCCACCCTCAGGGTAAAGAAGTTCTTTCTCATGTTGAGGTGGAACTTCTTGTGGGTTATTTTATGGCCGCTGCTCCTCATCCTGTTACTGGGCACCTCTGAAAGAGTCTGGCACCATCCTCTGACACCCCTTGGAGGTATTTATATGGATCATTGAGATCCCCTCTCTGTCTTCTCCAGACTGAACAGGCCCGGCTCCCTCAATCTCTCCCCATAATGGATGAAAACTCCTAAATATGAGCAGCCTCATACTCAAGCAGATGTAGATTAGATCCATTTTTAACCTACAAGATGAGTTACATTATTGGTAGACTTTATTAACAGTTTTGGAAGGATGAGTCATGCCACAAAGTTTTGTTATGTGTATAAGTACTGCTTGTTGCACTACCTCTTGGTTATTCAGTTTAAAAACTTTCCATGATTAGCAGGGAAAAAATATGTCATTTATTGCCTTATTTTAGTGCTGTTTTACTAGAAACTTGTACAGCATTAGCTGTACCTGTTGAGAGAAACTCAAGCAGCACCAACCCACAGGAGACAGATGTGTCAGCCTGGATTAAAAATGTTTCTATTGGGCTCATTTATTCTAGAAAAGAGAGAGGAACAAAATACACCCGAAACAATCCCCCAGTTTGCACATAAAGGCTTTACCTAATGTTTTCAGGGCAGAACCCTCCACTAATCACAGCCTTTGCTGTAAATTGCTCAGAGTGCGTGTGTTGAGTCACTCGCACAGCACCCGGGCTGCTGACTGTCATCTGAACGTCTCCTCCAGCCAGCAGAGAGAGGCAGACACCCCCAGAAAGTGATTCAGCCTGTCCTGACATCCGTGTGTGGGACAGGGAGGGGTTGACTCATGCTCCCAAGGTGTCTGACTCCATCCCTTGCCAGGGGACGTGCAAGCTCCAGCAGTCAGTCGGGATGAGCCCCCCCATACAGAACAGCTCATTGTCTCTTCATCTGCACCAAGATCTGAGGGAGGCAATGAAGGATCTTTGGGCATTTTGACATATTCTTGCTGTTGTTTAAAAGTTCACAAGCCTCATGTTGAATGTGAATTTTGGCACCCTGGTGATGAGCAGGATCTGGACCTGGGTGTGAAGGGGGAGATCTGTAGGTGGATGTCAGCAGGAACTACGGAGTAATGTAAAGACTTTTACATCACTCTTACTTACTGCTACAGAAACTATTCTCTGGATCTTCCACACACACCTAAATGACACAGCACTTTTCTCATCTTGACCACAAGTTTCCCATTCCCAACTTTCCCTGTGACTTCTAGCCCGTGACATTTTCACACAATTTGCAATTCTCACAGACTGTGGGATAAACTGTCACTGTTTTTTCTCTCAGCTTCTCCAGACCTTATTTCTAAGCAACTTTAGAGATCTCTTCAATTATAACTAAAACAAGCAGTCCTGAAAAGCTGTATCACATGAGCAGTAATTTTTTATTTTGATTCTGACTCTTGCACGTGGTAACTGATGCACCTTCGTGGAGCACGAGTAGGTTTCAACTCCTTCCAATGTTTGTTTATCACAGGGATGAGGTTGGGTAAACACTGAAGTCATTTTGAAAAAAGCCCACTCCCACTCTTCCCACTCTGTTCCCAGCCTTGGGAGTGGAACATCCCCACCACACACAACCACATCTCTGCAGCCATTCTCGAGCCAGGAGCAAATCAGCTCCTGTGGGGCTGGAAACCTCTGGGATCTGTATCCCACCTGCCCACAACGAGTCAGACTGGCACAGACTGGGGTTCTCTTCAAACCTCTCTGCCCTAGGAAGCCATGAGTGACACACAGGCCAAAGTCAGCACCATCAAGGAGTCAAGTCCCTGTGTCTTGAACGACACAGCACAAGAAACAATCCCCAGATTCCTTTAGGGACAAACCCTGAAGTCCTGGCAGTGAGACATCTGCTCACCTACATTCAGCATGAGGAGGCAGAGCTCTATAATGTCCCATTTGACAGATGAAGCATCAAGATTTGAAGGATTTACCCAAGATCTCATGTAAAATCCAAGCTAAACCAGGGAATAGTTCTCCTTCACATCACAGTGAGCTTGACAAGACATTTCAGACAGGATTCAACTCCTGCTGTAGAGACTCACCCCAGGGTGTCCTTGGTTAAATGATGTCTCTTTGCTCAAAGGAGGATCAAAGCTGAGTGCAGCCATCACAGGTGGGAATCCAGCAAGGTTTGAGGTGCTTCAGGGTATTCCAGACCACCATGTGGAGCTGGCAGATGTGACAAACTTGCATGCAGAGGGCAAGAACATTTCTGAACTGGGAGCTGGGGTGAAGGAAGGCACTCAGGGCATTTGAAATGATACCAGCTTAGACTCGAAAAAATTCTGCCCTTCTCAGGGGAACTTATGATCCCTCTTCAATGATAAACACATGTGCAACAGGAAATGACACAGAGAGATGAGAAAGCAGTGGGAAATAAGGCAGGTGTATAAAAGTTAAATTTCTGAGAATGCCAGGCCAAAGAACAGATTCTCTGAGAAAGGGAAACAAGAGCTGTTGCTTTGGATCATGAAAACCTGAGTGGACTTGAGAGAGTGATCTGATACCAGAGGAGAGGAGCCTGAACCACTCTGAGTTCATGGGAAACTGCAGAAGCTCACAGGACACCCTGAGTTTCATCCTGGTTTGGTTTTCCTCCTCTGGTTCCTGCCCATAGTCCAGAAAAAGAAAAGGTCATCTCAGATTTGTAAAAAGGCTCTTTGGGAAAAAAAACCCCATCCACATGAAAGAATCAAAGCAATAACTCCCCTGAAATTTCCATTTCTGCTTTTAAAGCCTGGGAACAAAAACAGTGCAGGGAAAGCCATCCCTATCTGTCTGGCCTATTCCTGCTATGCAGGGTTTTACAACCACTCTAGTGGGAAAAAAATCACACACACACACAAATTAATATTTAAGATGAACAATACACCCATTCTGGGCTTACTCAGTGCTGTCCAGCTGAGGAGAGAGGATTTTCACTAGGGGTAGGTACAGTTTTCACCACAAATCCAGCTGCAGGTCGTTGGCCACCCATAATTTGGATGCAGTTGCTGTAGCACATTCCCTGAGTATTTCCTGTGGTGCCTGCCCCTTTAACGTTGAAAATGATGCCTGAATAGTGCTCTATTTCTTTTTTGACATTAATTCTCCTTAAGACTCCACTAAAACAGAATGGGAAGATACCAACATTTCTCCCGGGTGAGCGGGATGGCAAATATTGAGCATGACACGAAACCTTCCCTCAGCCCCTGTGCAGAGGCAGCTCTTGCTTAATGCCAAGTGCCACGTTTCAGTTCATCCCCATCCCTCCCTGGCTGCTCAGGCCCCTGTGCTGTGAACCCTGTTATCCTGTTTTCCCCTTTGGGTGGCACGTTCCTCCCTGAAGCTCCGTAGGAGACGAGGAACAGGCTTTCATTTTGATGCACACAGAGTGAAAATGCATTTATACACAAAAGAGATCAAGGCAGATCCTGCTTTTGTAACAACAGGGCCTGAAAGTCACTCTCCCTCATTTTCTAATCTGATTTAATTTGTTTGTGTCAGAGTAAAAGAGGTCAGAATCAGACCCCAGGTCTGGTTTTCATTGTTTCCTGATGGGTTTTGATGTTTGATCTTTCTTAATTCTTTCCCATCAGAGGAGGGAATTACTTGTGTCCTTCCCCCTTTATTTTCCCTCTTTATTTGTCTCTTTAAACATGGAAAAATATGGAACATTGCTAGTATATAAGTAATAAAGGTCTGCACAGACCATTTTGCCTTTCATTTTCCTCACTGCATTTCAGGACTCTTCCTTAAACAGTTCCTCCAGTGTGCCACCAGTCCAGTATGGCAGATGGGAACTATTCCACCAACTGTGAACATGATGCAAAAGTCTGACCCAGGAATGGCCTCTTCCCATTGATGTGACACTTCTGTTCTCTACTAAGAGCTGGAATTACCAGGGATGAAAATCCAGATCTTGGCACTGGGGAGACTGGGAAGAGATATCACACCATTGTCCTGCCCTTTGCTGTTTTCTCATGGAAAATATTTTGGTTTCATCTGATAAGGGTGAGTTTCACATCCTCAGCACCTGCTCCCTTGCTAGGGAGATCCTCTGGAACCTTCCTCCAAGGGGTATCCCATCCCCATTCTCCAGGATCCAGCTCACCTGGACACAGCATCACCATTCCATGAGAAACAGAAAACTGCTGATGACTGGGAAAGACAGGAAACAAAGATAACTCCTTTCAGGGACAGATTTCCAAGTAGGTCTGGATAACAAGAAAGTCTTCTACCACCAAATCCCACTGGAATCCCACACAAGGCTTGTGCTGAGTTTCTGTACAGGATAGTCCATGTTCAAGCAGGCACAAGGAGAGCTCTTGCACATTAGACCAGAGGCACATCCACCTTCCCAAACCTTTCTCTGTGAGAGAATCCATGCCAAGGCAACTCCACTAAAGCTCACTCACATGGAGAGTTGCCCTCCTGCCCCTTGACAGTTTAAGTCTGGCTCATGTTCTGAAATTCTGCTTCCTGAACCCTTTTCCTTTTGCTCAATTAGGATGTCCTTGGTGACCTCAGAAAAGCTGAATCCCTCCTTAATTCCTCCCCCAGCTCAATCCTCAGCACTGCCTTGAGGAAGCATCCACAGGGTCACCAGGGATTGTGTTTCCAAAGGCCTTGCTTTCCAGCTCTTTCATCCTGCTGCCTCTCAGCTGTCCCCAGTGTCCCTTTTCCCTGCTGCAGGAGGAGGTGACCAGCCACACTCATCTGATCTGTGCTCTCATTATTTCAGCTGCTTCTGTCATGTCTCCTCCTATTCGCGTCCTCTGTGAACTCGGGCACTCCAAACCAGCTCCAACCCTGCAGCCATCGAGTCTTGGATCTCCTCCTGGTTGCAAGCCAGAGACTGATCCTGCTGTGGGAGGCAGGAGCACCCCAGGCCAGGCAGAGATGGGATAATCCACCCTCTCTTTGGGCTTGTCCTCAAATAACCTCAGTGAAGTGTCAGTCTCCTGCTCAAAATGTTGGCCCACCACATCAGGATTGGCAAAGCTTCCCCACTGTTCTAAAACCCTCTGTATGAAGATGCCCTGCCCACCACGTGCCTCAGTGTTTATTTCACCCCAGGATTGCTGTCTGAGACATGGGATGAGCTGTCTGGAAATGCCTCTGTCTCTCCATTGACTCTTCCTGGTGAATCATGGAATGCTTTGAGAGGGAAGGGTCCTTAAAGCTCATCTCATTCCAACCCCCTGCCATGGATAGAGACACCTTTCACTCTCACAAGTGGCCCTGAACACTTCCAGGGATGGGGTTCAAACTGAAATAACCAAAGAAGAACAAGATAAATAGTAAGTAACAGAGGTTTGGCATCCACCAGCTCCCCACAAGAGCTCATAGGAGAACACTGAGTCTCAGAGAGGTGAAGAGAGGAGAAAGGAGGATTGCTAAGACCTGTTTCTGGCTCCAGGACGAGCAGAATAGCCCACAGTGGCTCCTGCAGAGCAGAAGCTGACAGACCCCAAATGATATGGGCATATTCAGGTATATTCTGGGTATATTCACAACACAGTGAATTTATACCACTGAAGACCAAGCAGGCAAAACAAGCCCCCAACACCCCCCTGATGTGAGAAGGGTGTCATGGTCAGCCAGAGGACATCCCAGAACAGCCACACAGAGTTACCAACATCCTCAAGGGGTAGGAGAAAGACAACATCCCTCTGTAACATCACTGAGAAGAAGGCTGGTCTCCAACAGACCTGTGTGTACACAGCCCCCATCAGCATGAAAATTCACTTTTTGCTTTCCATGACAGCCTTGCCCCTTTCACAGGATGCTGACTGCAAGTGTCTCAGGTTTTACCTGTTTGTGTAGGGAAGGAAGCTGCTGACACCTGTTCCAGAGCTGGAACATTTCTGGCAGCAACTGGGGGAAATCTCAGTCCCTGGATAAGCAGAGGTCCACAAAAAAGCCTCAACTCACTTGGCTAACTGGGGTCTTTGATCCTGTGTGGTGAATTGTCACCACAGACTGGCTCAGAAAATCCAGCAGAGAGGAGAAGGACACATAGGAAGAGAACCTGGTGGTGGTATCTGAACCCCAAATGAGAAACATGATTATTTGTAGACCCTAAGTCCAGCTGTCAGAATCTGCCATGCCCATCCTGTTAAAATCCCTCAGGAGTTGTATCCAATTTGCCCAATGGAAATGGTTCCTGGACTATGTGAATTTGTTTTCTCATGCTTGGGAAGGCTTTGGGAAAGGGCTGGCAGGCAAAACTCTACCAGAGACCAATTTAGCACAAACACCTGAGTGCCAGTGCTTGGGCTCCAACACTGCTTGTGTTACAGGTACAGACAAAATCTGATTACAGTCCTCTGTTTATCACAACCGTGGTCATATAATCCTTTTCATCATGTTAAAAATAACATGGAAGACCTTTGGCTCAACTCCTCAATGCCTGGAGATAAAGCTTCTAATATAATCAGATTTTCCAGGCTGGGCAGAGTAAATTAGTCCAGGTGGCTGCTGTGTCTGGACAGCTCTGGAGAGCCCCGGCATGGCAGGTAGAGCTAAGGTAAAGTGTAATACAGATGTGGGGACAGCTTTCTGCCAGAAAAATGTTCTTTTAGCAGGGTAGGGTAATCCTTCCAGGAATCTGGTCTCAGCCATGCTCCCAAAATTATGCCTGAGGAAAATGTCAGTGTGAGTCCATTGCTAGAGACAAATCCAGCCTCTTCTGCAACAACTCCACCCAGCCACCAAGGGCCTCTGATGGCACTCTAATGGTAGAGTTCAAGGAAATGACAACACACAGACTCACTTTTCAGGGGGAACAACGCATGGCAGATGTCTAAGAAATCCAATCAGGGATTTGGAGTGATTTGGCTCAGTCCTAAAGAAGCTGGAGGCAAACAGGGAACAGAGAGACACACATAGTCTTACTTGTGGAGTTCCTGTTGGTATGGCATAAATGATATAAAATATTTATAACACAACACTATTAAGTTTGATAATGGCTCTTCCATTTTGAAACTTTCCCTAAATGTTAAGAAAATGAAATGGAAAGGATTTACTGTTTTCCTTTCAGCAAAAGCAGATTTTTTTTTTTTTCTCATTGAAAGAACCCCCACTTCAGCAGATGCTACTTTGAGGGTGTTCATGAAGAACAGTTCTCTCCTTTGTGATTTTTGGAATCAGAATTCTTATTAATCTTACTGATGGTGTTTTCAATGTCAGTGTGGGGCTGCATGGATGGTGTTTCCAATTAGAAGAGCTGCTGTTGTCACCTAAATTTGGGTTCAGGTGGACCAGTAACCCACATTGCAGCAGCAAGGACTCAAGTGCCAAAATCTCTCAAGGATCTTCCCACCACACCCAAGTTCACCTTTTCCCAGTGCATCCTCCAGAGATCATGAATCCCACAAATCCCTGAATCTCAGGTGGGCAGGGATGGCAGTGAAGCTGATAGAGACACTCAGAACCAACAACCACGTGCATCTCTGTCTTCTAAAGAGCACAGAGACGAAGAAGAGATGGTCTGCCCTGAGCTTGGTCTAAATCCCTCCAGGCACCAATCACCTGGGTTAATTCTGCATTAGAAATGTGCTGGGAAAGCAGCAGCCAGGATTTCCCGGGCACAGATTAGCTTGTTTGGAAATAGAGCATGAGAACTGCTCTTCGTGTCTATTTTTGTCAAAAGCTGCATGAATTGCCACTCTTTTCAGGCCGAGGTGCCCTCTGCACAGTCATCACTGTAATTATAAAGACTTTTGAGTTAAATCCATGTTAATCTGAAGCCTTTAAGTGCTGTCTCAGAATGACACTGAAAAAGAACCCCACCTGAGCCCCTAAAAGTGAACAGCCACAGACGAAAGGATGCAAAGCTCCTTGAGAGAGCCCAAGAGGTTACACTGGAAATGCTCCACCAGGATGTTCTAACAACACCTCCAGCAAGGACAGGATTTAACTCTGTGCAAACAGAAGAACCCCTCTTTGCAGAGAGTGTTAGAAGGCAGGGGAGTCACACAAACCTGGCTCAACCTGACAGGAGCACAACCATCTCTAGAAACTTCCATTGCTATTTCCTGCTGAGAACTTAGTTTTTGTCCCTTTGCTAATTAAATTTATCTTTCTAGAACAACAGGCACAAAACCCCCCACCCCAAACATGGTTACTTCAACTGGTAAGAATAAGATGGCAAAATCCAACTGGGGTTATTCCTGGAGGAAAAAAATCACATTTCGCATTCAACAGCTGGTTCTTTGTGAAGGGCACTTTAGTTACAACTTCTAGTGGCCAATTCTTTGCTAAGATTTTTGAATGCATCAAATCCAGCAGAGCTGCCTCCAGTTTGAATCCTGAAAATATCAGAAGGAGCCTCCTACACTGAGATTTTTCAGACCTAATGATATTTGAACTCTACTGTTAGGAACCCTTAGAAGAGAAACACACCTAAAGGAACCACTGGTGAAAAAAAAAAAACAACTCCGTTTTGCTAAAAAAAAAACCCACATGGCTCCATTTAGCATAAAATCTTTCCCCATTTCTATGAGTAGGGATGGTTGGCATGAAACAGCAGGACTCCACAAACATGTACAATAAATGTGCATTTCAACCCTGCAATCTGACATCTGTTACAGCACCCCTAGCCTGTCACTCCTTTTTATTTTTATTTCTGTTTTAATTTGGATGAGGACTGCAGCCATTGGGAAAGATGAAAATCTGCCTACCACAAGCTGAAAGGGTGTTGTAATCCTACAAGTAGGGGCTAAAATAGTCTGAAAAAGAGGGGAGCAGCACCTCAGTGCTGGAAAGGAAAGCCCAAGGAGCTCCCTGTCAGCTTTGGAGAGCAACTACGAGGATCCCTTTTTCCTTAGCACAGATCTGGGGCAGCTTTGGACCCTGCACCCAGAAATCAGCAACTAATCCAAGCCTAATTCTGTTGACTGCTAAGTTCTGTCCCAGCCTCTGAAACAGGGTGGCCCAGAGTGCTCAGTGGGAATTGTTCTTGCCGTCACCTGAGCCAAGCATGGGAATTGTTTGGGTTGGTGTTGGCTGCCAGGAGCTAAAAATGTGCCAAGGGCTGATAATTGAAGCAGAGGATGAACAAGATCTGGTGGCTGTGCTCATGTTCTGATGTGTGTTGGCTTATCAGCAGGGATGAAACCCAACAGACTTGTCCCAGGATTGGGAAAGCAACAACTCCTGCCAGGGCTTCATGAGGGAACTTCCTGCTGAAAACAGCTCCCACGGGCTGTTCCGTGGAGATGAGACAACATCAAGGCAATGCTTCAAAGGGTCTGTGACAGCACCAAACAGGGATCCTGCAAACCTCCTCTGGTAGGTGGCTTGGCCTGGATGCAGAAAGCCTGCAGGCAATTACGGAAATAACTTCATCCCAGCTCTGAGAATGATTTTGACCTGATGGGAAAGAGGAAGGGACCCAGTTCAGATCACACTCAGTGGCCAAAGAAAGAGGGATCCATCCAGAGACGTGTCAGCAGTGCACACTGCGTAACCCTATGGTTTATAAATCTCTGATGTTGTGTAGGGGGCCTTGGGTGGAAATGCCTCAGCATAACCCCAGCTGAGAGGACTGGTCTCTGGAAAAGAAGGAGCCTCTCAACATTCCTGGAGATGACACAGGGCTGAGATCAATGAGACAAGTCTGGCAGAGTGTTCCTGTGAGGGGGAGTGATAAAGTGGCAAAAACGGATGTGGTGCAGCTGGTGCTGTCTCGCAGTGGGGTGCTGAAGGCAGCAGGGACACTGATTTCCAAGGATAACAGCAGGAAACTCTTTCTCCCTCTGCTTCCCACGTTTTGTACACTCTGCAAAGACCTATGTGATAGGTAGAAGGTCAGAACTTGGCGTCCAGGTTCTCCACGGGCCAAGTTTCCAAGGGCCTGCAGTAACAGGACAAGGGGGAATGGCTTCAGATGGAGAGAGAGAAGGTTTAGATTGGATTTTGGGAAGGAATCCTTCTTGTGAGGGCAGGGAGGCCCTGGCACAGGTGGTCCAGAGAAGTTTTGCATGCCCCTGGGTCCCTGGAAGTCTCCAAGGCCAGGCTGGATGGGGCTTGGAGCAGCCTGGGATGGTGGGAGCTGTCTGTGCCCGTGTTCTCCACACATTAGGTTATGCTTATCCTGGCTTATCTCCTGGGTCTTTTTGCCTTCTGCAAACATTTTTGGGACCTTGATGTACATCAGATACCAGGCTCCTGTGCCTGGTGGCTGTCCCCCCTCAGTGACCCTCTGTGTGGAGACATGGATGTTCTGAGGGCACTGAGAGCACAATGTTGGTCAAATGCCAGCTGGGACAAAAGTCATTTCAGGAGATTTCTACTGGCTCAGTAATTTTGCTGCACGTCCAGACTCAGAACTGTCACCCCAAGCTAATCATTAAAAAACAAATAATAGTTTCTGAAGTGAGACAATTCTTTCCTTCAAAATGCAATGATTTTGAGTTGCATCAACCTGAACTGCTCCACCTCCAATCAGAGTAGAAGCACAGAGTAGCCCTTTCCCAGCAGGGCATCTTTTCCATGGTTTTTTGCACTTCCCAGAGCCTATGTGGCATCTTTTCCATGTTTTTCTGCAGCTCCCAGAGCCTATGTGCTCCCTGTTTATCCATGCTCTCCTAGACGCCTGACAAGAATCCCACACCAGAGCAACCTGGAGCTAAAAAGAATTGTATTTCACTAACCAACAGCAGGTTTTTCTATGCTCTTATCCCAAACTTCCCATGAGAGGCGTATCTCCAGAAAGCCTGCAGCATGGAGTTACCCAAAAAAGTCTGAATTTCCTGCCTGGAATCTGCTTGACAAGAACCCAGACTTCTCTCCATGCCTCAGTTTCCTGGCTGGCCCCCAGCTCCTGGGAACAGCATGAGCTAATGCTGTTGTAGTGCTCTGATGATGTAACCCCTTCCCAGTGATTACCACAGTCTGACAAAGCCTAAAATTGGCAGCACTGGCCCCCTGCCAGCTCTGTCCCGTGAATGGTGACTCATCTTTCCTGGCTGTGCCGTGTCCTGTGTGTGACGGCGACACGTGGTACGGAACAGACGGGGTTTTATCAGCACTCCAAAAATAAGAGCCAGAGACATGGCAAGGTGGTGGACAGAGAAGCTGCAGGTGGGGATGGGCGAAGGGATGATGTCTCTCTTTGGGCTGGCTCCAAACCCTGTTGGAAAAGGAAAAAATAGCTGTCCCTGGCTCTGAAGGCTCCTGGATCCCACCGCACTGGGACAATACGGCTGATGATGGGACAAGCTGTCCCATGCCAGCGTGCCTCAGGCTTGGCCTGCTCTCAGCATGCCAGAGCAAGGCGTCCTCAGTGCCACTGCCAACTGTGGAGATGGCTTTATGATGCTGCTGGGAATTGGCCAGGCACCAGAGGCTCCTTTCCAGCAGGGCACCAAATTGCTCCCTGTCATCCGGCTTTGGTGGGAAGGAGGGGAAGGCAGGAACAGAGCCATATGCCCCAGTCTGGCAGAGCACTGGAGTCATATGAGTGGCCTCCCAGGCGAGCTGCTTATGAGTTCAGAGCTATCTGGGCCTCCTTGGGCTGCTGGTGAACATTTAAAGGGAAACGGTGGTGGAGTCAGGACAGATTTTCGGGGCAGATCATCCCAGACCCTCCCTGCCCAGCAAGGGACTGGTGGGGTCCTTTTCCCACATGGCAATGAGCAACTGCTTTTCTGCTTGTGCCTTTTCTGTCACAGGAAACCAGGCCTGGATGATGGACATCTCCCATTTCTTTTGATCCACAAGGAATGACATGAGAAAAAAGGAAAAAAGAAAATCTGCCTTTGGGCCAAGTTGTAGCATCTCTTTTTCCTCATGATCTGTCTCAGAACCTGAGCCAAAGCCCAAAGTGTGGCTCTGGTAGATCTTGTCCCCACTCCATCTCCTGTTACTGAGGAGGACTTTGTAAGGCAAAGACTTTAGTGATACAGTGAAGCTCTCTTGGTGGATCTCAGGAAAAATGCACCAGTCAGGAAGAGGATTTATGACTGAAGAAATAGGACTTTCCCCCACCGAATCTGCCAATGCCATATTGAATTTTGCACTGATCCCCATGGGATCTGGTGCCTGTGTAGAGCAAAACCTGGTTTATTTATGAGGGGCTGGGACTCTGCACAAATGGGGACCATTTTGTGTTGTGAGGTCACAGAGATTGGGTTTGGAGGTTTGGATTCCTGTTTGAACATTGTTGGACACACTTGTTTGGCCCAGGCCAGCCTGAAGGGTCTTGCACTAACTTTGACTGCTTCTTTGGGTGGTGAAAAGGATGAAATTTCAAATCTCATGAGTCTTTTTTTCACTTTCACTGGAGACCTGGCGATTTTAGTCCCCTCAGGTATGTTCAGGCCAGTGTTGATATCACTTGATACTCACATTTTTTGAACACCTACAGGCTGAAGGTCCCTTTCTAACTCAGCTGACCAGCTGAGTCTTAAACTAAGTGACAGGGAAAATCATCTTTAGTTTGCCCCTGCAAAAAGGAATCATAAATGATTTTAAATGGTCTCCAGACATGGCACAGATGAAGGAGAACATGATAAAAAAAATAGGACTTCACTTTGGGAAGAACAAGATGATTTGCAAACTCCACCAGGATAACTCTGCAGCCAGCACCCATCTATAGCTGAGACGTCTGAAATCCATTTTAGTGCCTAATTTGTATCACTCTGCTTAAATAAAATGACCCCCAAACCCCTAAGTTAATGTTGCTTTTCCTTAAATACATGAGCAGCTTCAGCCTACTTTTGAGGGCTGTGGAGACAAACACCTCCCAAAATCCCAGAGACTCCAGCAGGACTTTGCAGAAGGAAAGCTTATGCATTTAATCTCTCTCCGATCAACTGTGGGGTTATCAAGGAGATGGACACAGCATCTGTGGAGAGATGTGGCTTTTTTTGGAGGGAGAGACCCTGTGCTGAAAACTGCAGCCTCATACAGGCAGAAATCTTTGTGTAAAGAACTCGTGACACGAGTGGAAGGACGTTGGTTCTTCAGCTAAATCTCATTAAGCTTTAAAGAAACCATGTTAAAAAAAATAAATTAAGTGGAAGCAAACCTCTTTAAGAGGAGATTTATGCCAGAAAAACTGGAATCCCTCTCACCTCCCTGTCTGCCTAGAGGTTGGGTGTCTCCTTTAAGCTGGTTTGATCTGCTCCTTCCCACTTGGCGCGGAGGAAGCGGCACCTCTGCGGGGTGAAGGGGGTTAAGGATGGTTTGTTCTGCAAGGAGTGAGGTGGATTATCTGCTGGGAGTGATTATGGAATGAGGATCTGGGTCGCTGAGCTTTTTCTGTTGTTAATGCTACGTTTTCCCCTGCAAATAGGTGATTTAAATCATGGGAAGTCCTCTGGCCACTGTTGCCCAGGAGTCTGAGGGATGGACACCCTTTTATCCTCTCCTAAACCTCAGACACAGTTAGGGTGACTGAGGGTCAATGCTGCATCCTCTCCAGCATCCCTTCTCCTCCTTCAGCCTAACCCCAATGATAGGTATAAATACATCAGATTCCCTGGAGAAAGGTGCTGCTGCTGGTTGAGCATCTCATCCCACCTCCTTCAGCTGCTTTGGGCATGAGCTGTTTCATGTGTTGGATCCATCCTTTTTCCCTCACCTTCTCTTGACTCTGTTTTGGGCCCACCCAGCTGTGTTTGTAGCAGATAAATCCTCCACAGAGGGCCTGCCTACCAACACCAGCTCCTTCCACATGGATATTCAAGAGCTGGTGTTGTTCCATTTCCTCCAAAAAAGAATTCCAGCTCAGGCTCTCAACATTCACCTTCCACTGCCCACCTGATGGAGTTCACAGAGTTCTCACCTCTTTTCTCTCTGTGCTCTTTTCTGTTGCCCCTCAGACAAGGGCAGCTAAGCTGGGATCTGCTCTGCCTTGTGCTGGGGATATGATGAAGCAATGAATCCTGATTCTCATGAAATCCCAGTTTGAGTCTTGTCCCAAGCTTTACTGAGGCTGGGTCTTGACCTCAAATTCCAGCTCCAGCACTTCTGCTGCTGGACATTCTCACTTTGGGGTGAAACTCCTCCGTTCTTTGAGTGCTGAAGGAACAACAGACACAGGTCCCACCCAACCCTCTCACACAGGTTCCTCTCATGGTCAAATAGTTCTTGCAAGGCATGATGAGGTTTTTCTTTCTTTCTTTCACCCACACAATAGATTGAAACCCAGGAAATTAAGCATTATCCTGGTTGTATCACTTCCTACTCATCCTTCCAAGATCAGCCCTTTCTACCACCATGCCGTGTGGCAGAAATGCTTTGGAGGAGATGCTCTGGATGTGAGTAAAGACCCCCAATGTGTTCATTCTTCTTTCCTCAACAGCTCTCTTAAGACAGGAATTAGGAGACAGAAGCAAAACCTCCTGACAGCCATTCCAATAACTCCCTTTCTCAAGCTCCTTTCATGGAAGTTGACCTGTTTGGGGAGAGCTGGAGCCTGGGCTTGGCATTACAATCCAAAGAGCAGGGAGGGCTGGGGCTTGGAGGAGGGATGTATGCCACAGGAAATGGTGCACTGACCTTGTCTGGCACTAAATGAATCCACAGGAGTCTGTGGGGGATGTATGGAAGCAGCTGAAATCTGGACACATCAGCAGGGGCTGTACCTGGGCTTTTCAGCCCTTCCCTGGGCTGTTTTTTCAGTGTGCATCCCTCAGGGATGCAGCTGATGCTGTCCCAGTTTAAAGGCAGAACTGGCCCCTTCCTGTGATGAGCCATGCTCCCACAGACTCGATGAGCCAGGAGAGACTCAATTTGATTTTTAAACACACTGCCTTCCTAACAGTATCCATCTCCCTTTGCTTCTCGCCTGCTTTAAGTGAAAATCTTTGATGCTCCCTTTCACAACGGCTCCTCTCAGCATTTATTTTGCTCTTATATAATTATGGACTGGCCACGAGGAGGAGGAGGAGAAGAAGAAGGAGGAGGAGGAAGAGAGAAGCATCGAAGGGGCATGGAGGACCTCTAGGAAACCTTGCACCGGAGGAGTCAAGGAGCACTGAGCAAGCTCCGCTGCTCTCATCCATCAGTGCCCGCATCCCTGGCACGGGCGGGGAGGGAGGCAGGGAGAGGATGCACTGGGGACCCGGCGGGCTCGGCTGCCGGAGCGTGGCGAGCAAAGAGCCCTCCAGGGCTCGGGGAGGCAGGCGGGGACGTGCGCTGCCTTGGAAGAGAGCGCTGCCTTGGAAGAGAGCGCAGCCGGCTCGGCGCGCTGGAGGAGCGGAGGAACTGCAAAGCCCAGGAAGGGAGGGGAGGGGGATGCTGGAAAAAAATGATGCAGCTCTTTCAGTGGATTAGGCAGCCGTGCCTGGAAGTGGCAAAGTGGAAGAGCCACGGATTTGAAAGCCTGGAGGGATTATTCTCCCGCGTTGTCTGACTCGCGGCACAGCAGAGGCCAACAAACTTCACCCGGCGCTTTCTGCGGCGAGTCCAGCAATCTGCAGAACGCCCTGGCAAACCTCCTGGGCTGTGATTTCTGCATTTTCAGTCGGGTTAATAACGTTGGAAGCAGCAGGAAAAGGGGGCTGGCAAATGTGAGCCATTCTAGCAGGAGTTGTAGAAAGGCATATTCATCATGTCAGCACTTTGGAGGCCCGGAGAGCTCGTGATGAGAGGTTTCAAGAAAAGACTGCATAAATAGGAGGAGGGAAGCTTCTATAAACAACTGTGATGGACATGCTGGAAATACAGAGGAAAGGGAGAGTGGCTGGCCTTCCTTGATGCTGTAGATAGTGGTGACCTTGGCAAAACCAGCAAAATTTAACCCCAAAGCAAATTCCAATTTCAGTTCCCACCTCAGCTCCAAAAACTCCTCAGAAATGACAGGCCCCATACGGGCTGTCTTTGGGAAGCTGAGTGTCACCCGTGGTGCACAAACTGAACAGGGGCTGAATAACCAAGCAGCTCCACTGTTGGTCCTTGGAAAGGTTGTCCCTCAGGCTGGTCACTCCCAGGCTGTCAGCATGGCCATGGGCTGGGAGAGCTGCTCATGCCAGGGCTGGGACAGGGCCATGTCCCTCTCTGCTGGGACAGATGCCCCATGCTCAGCTTATCACAGTGGTGGACACTGGTGGACACCAGAATTGGCAAAATATTCCCTGTGGTGGCTTCCAAGCCTCGTCTCATCATTTAATTGCCTTTCCAATTAAACCTCCACTACATGCCAGTCCCTACACAATCCCCTCCAGTGCGTTCCCCATTTCTTTTCCTGGGCTTGGTGAGAACCATGGTACCAATGACAACACCTTAACTCCTGGGCACTCCTCAGAAAAGGCCCTACAGCATTTAGCTGTTAAAAACCCCCTTATTTTACCCTTAACTCTATCAGAGCATTGCATAGGCATTGAACCATTTGTCCTCACAACACAAACTCAAATCTGGCCAGTTTTATCAGCCTACTTATGTAAGGAGGGAAACTGAGGCAGGGAATGGTCACATTTCCCCAGTGCCAAGTGACAAGAGAGTGGTGCCACAGCAGCAGAGCCTGCTTGCCTCCTCCTGACACCACCGTCATTCCTGTAGCCTGGACTGGGTGTGGAAGAGCTGAATCCCATCTTTTCCTTGACACTGACTTTTTTTTCTCCTCAGAGGAACGAGCAGAAATTTTACCCAGCGAACGCAGCAGAGATTTGTCCCAAAGCAGCAGCACCCAGCCAGGGTGGGAAGTGAGCAGCACATCCATCAGCTGCTAGGCACTGGGAGCAGAGGGAAGAGGCTGGAAAGATGGGGAAGAAGGGGGGCCACTTACATGGTAATGTTTCTGCACGGTTCTTTTGGATCATTATGCAGAGCTGTAGCACCAGTTGAGGGGCGCTCTCGAGGAACGTTTCCAGGAGGCGCAGCATGTTCACGTCTGCATATTCGTACATCATAGCCCAGTAGAAACGCCGCTGGTGTTCCTTCCGCCTCTGGCTCTGGATCCCCAGGTACATGGTTCGGATATACCTGCAGGGAACAGGAGGGAAAAGCTGCGTGTGAGATGCTGGAGTTGCAGCAAAATCTGTTTGTGGGGCAGTGGGGTTCTGGGGAGACATTGGGGTTTGCACGGTTCTTCCGCTCCTGTCACTGTCATATTTTCTGAGAAATCCCCTTGCCCAGGATTCTTCTCCTGGGAAACTGAGAAGCCTCAGAGAAAAGAAAAATAATATGATCTCATTTGCTTCTCCTGTGTTTTGCTGCTTTGGAATGTGGTTTGGAGATTGTTTATCCAATATGTGAATTGTTTTTATTTAATGACCGATCACGGTCCAGCTGTGTCAGGACTCTGAGGAGTTAGTAATGAGTTTTAATTAGTACCTTGTTAAACCTTCTGTGTGTATCCTTTCTCTATTCTTTAGCATAGTTTTAGTATTGCATTCTTTAACATAATATAATAAAACACCATAAAATAATAAATTAGCCTTCAAAGAACATGGAGTCAGATTCATCAATTCCTCCTTGATCCTGGGGACCCAGCAAATACCACACGCTCCCTCCTGTCAGATCTGGGGAGGACTTTTAGAATCTGACTAAACAGATTCTAAAGTCCTCCTCAGATGGAGAAAAATGTTGGAAAAGACCTCCAAGATCATAGAGCCCAGCCTTAAACTGGATGCCACCCTGAGAACAAGACCGTATAATGAAGTGCATTTGGTGTTGCAAGGGTGGGAAAATTTTAACTGGTACCACACAAACGTGTATCCTGGGAGTAGGAAATGCTTTTGAAACACAAGAAAACAATCCCCTCACCTAATTTTCATCACAAAAAGAGAACCCACATGAAAAATACTGGTCCTAACGCTTGGAAGTGGCTTGACAGACCCTCTAAACCCCCTCAGCACTCTGGTAAGGAGCTTCTCTCACAGACCCCAGAGCTCAAGAATTGTTTGCACCACCCTCTCAAGCTCATTGTGGGATTCTTGAAGTTATCCAGGAATTGGAATCTGACAATCCTTGTGGGTCTCTTCCAGCTCAGGATGTTCTGTGATTCTATGATTTGACCCTGTTTCATCATAGGTGGAGCAAAAAGACACCACCTTCACCTGCAGCAAGTGTGTGACCACAGATGTGAAAGGCCACAGTTTGTCACTGGTCAGCTTTGACCATTTGGGCCATGCTGGAGTACAAGGAGGTGCCTCATGCATGGACAGGCACAGCTCTACCATTGCCTCTGTCTCAGGACTAGTGGCATTTAAGAAAAAAACCCTAAGAGAGTCCTTTCTAATGCCTGTTGATATCACAGAATGGTTTGGGTTGGAAGGGACCTTAAAAATCATCTTGTTCCAGCCCCCTGCCCATGGGCAGGGGCACCTTCCACTACCCCAGGTCGCTCCACGCCCTGTCCAGCCCAGCCTTGGACACTTCCAGGGATTGACAATCCAACATTGTGCCTTGTTCCTTCTCATCCTGAGCGGTGGCTGTAACCTCGTTTGGGATGGGAACCATTTCACCTGATGCCGACCCTAAAGCTGGTCATCTGAGCCAGTCAGTCGTCGGAAATGTCCCCTCCCGGGACTGTTCATCTGTCCCAGCTCCGCTGCCAGCACGGCAGAGGGATGAAACGCCTTCTGGAGGCTCTGGGAGGGGCTCACAGCACAAGCTGGGGTTTGGCCAAAACGATTAGATCATCCCCTGCCACTCGGGCGAGACTGCACAGCCAGGGAGAGCAGGAGGGAAGGACGTGAGCCTGGAGAGCCTCCGGATCTCCGAATGGCACCCAGGGACGGGGAGCTGCGAGAGAAGCAGAGGCGGCTCTGCGAACCCTGTCCTTTATCCAGCATCTTGTCCTTCCTGACCGGCACAGGAGGCGAAAAATCCCGAAAGAGGGACCGCAAGGACACCAAAAAAATGACGCAGGAAAGCCACCAGATGGGGCTCGACACTCGAGAAAATGCTACGCCAGTCCTACGACACTGGTGACACTGGTGTGACATCCACAGCAGACCCCGAGTGGGACGGAAATGGCCATGGAGCACCTGCTCTCCCAACACCAAATTCACCCCCTGCACTTGGCATTTCCGCGGAAGACCCCAGCCCCAGGAGCTGCAGCATGACACAGGCATCCTGCCTTCCCTTCAGCCAGGAGTTAAATAAATGCAGTTTAGCTGGAAAGGCAAAGTCAGGGAGAGTGTCGTGGCTCAAGGAGAAAGCAGAGAAAAGGAGAAAGCAATGGTTTTTGTAATGTCAGTGACACAGGGCCAGCGAAAGCCAAGTGGTGGTGCCCATAAGGTGCTGCCCACTGGCAAAAGCATCATCACCTTTGCCAAATTCCACCAAATCTGCCCTGTAGTCCTGGATGGTCTCCCCCTCCCCAGAAGCTCCCATTCCTGCTGGTACACAAAACCTAAACTCCTCTCTGGAAGGTTAAACCACTCATTTCTCATCACCTCAGCCACAGACAAGAAGAATTTGCTGGTTTGCACCCTGCAGCATTCTTTTACCTGTTTGCACATAGTTGCCATGTAAACCTTTCATTTCTCCAGGTTAAAAAAAAAAAAAAAATCACAGTTCCATAGAATCGCAGAATTATTAAGGTTTGAAAATACCCCTGAGATCATGGAGTTCAACAATTCCCCCAGCAATGCCAAGGCCACCACTAACCTGTGTCCCCAAGTGCCACATCCACATGGCTTTTAAGTCCCTCCAGAGAGGATGACTCTCTGATCAGCACTTCCAATCCCTGATAACCCTTTCCCTGAAGGAATTCTTCCTGATGCCCAACCCAAACCTTCCCTGCTGCATCTTGAGGCTGTTTCCTCTCATCCTGTCCCTTGTTCCCTAGCAGCAGAGCTCACCCCCTCCCCCTCAGCTGCCCCCTCCTGTCAAGAGGGCAAGAAGGTCCCCCCTGAACCTCCTTTTCTCCAGAAAAAAAATTCTTTCAGTGCCTTCCCACAGTTCACATTTTCTACATCTTTGCTCTTCCACACTGCTGCTCCCAACAGCTGTCTCCACTTTTGGGTTATTTTTAAGACCATCTTTACTTTTCCCAGCCCTCCAGGTTGGCTGAGCCAAGCTGCAACAATGACACTGGGGCACTCAAAGAGATCAGGGAGAAATTGTCAGAAGGGACACAATGTCCTGCAATGATTTCTCCTGGATCTCTGGGTTTAGGGTGAATCTCTAGGGATTCACCACCATCCACACTTTAAGAATAGATTTTTCTTACTGGCCACAGAAAAAGGATGACACCAATCCATGGAGGCAGAATGCATGGAAAAAATATTCAAATTCATGGTTTTGACACAGTGTCCTGATCCTGTCTCCGTCAGTGGCACCAACACCAAGCTCTCCCTGGCTGCTTTGCCTTTGGCAAAGGTCACTTGTGTTGTGCCTCTTCCATGGATGAGGAAACTGAGCCAGAGAACACCAAAAAAATGCTCTCAAAGTTTTTTTGGCATCAAACCCCAGAACTTTTAGTGCTGTCCCCTGCCTCTAAACACCACATGAGTGGAGCACAGCCCTACCAGCTGATGCTCCTCCATCCAGGGTGGACATAATTCCTTCACAGCATAAATCCCAGCCCTGCCCAACCTGACCCCAAAGGACAAATCTGTCCCTATCCCATGGGACTGTGACCTCAGGAACCCCTTGGCAAATGTTGGGCAGCGTGAGCAAAGCAGCTCTGAGGACCATGTGCAGCTGAAAGTAAATTAGCTTCATTTTTCTTTCTCTTTGGTCCATGAAAAAATATGGTGCTGTGTCTTCAGCATCCTTCAGACCCAAATCTGGCAAAGAGAGGAAAGGAATGACCAAGATCCCATTCCTTTTTGATGCCAGTGGATTGTGATAAAAGTAATAAAGTAATATTTCCACCTTGTGGGCTTTCAGCAAGTAATAAATACCTACTTAATTTCTACATAATTAATCAACATAAAATTTCACGCAGCTCCAACACTGATAATTCTTAACCCTATTTCCAAACACCAATGTGCAGAACTGGTGTAAACAGTTTTATTCCAGGTCATCTGTTTCCTTGTTTTATTTTATTTACCTTTTGAGGGTCTTTCAAACCTTTCCTAACATTGGTTAAGGGTAGACAACTTAAGAAGAATTAAGAACAAAAAAAAAAAATCAATGTCATTTCACCTGAAATTCATTGTTCCCAGTCAAGCTGGTGGCAAACAGGCTTCTATAATTAGACTTTAAAATCCATATTCAGCCTGATCTTCAATCTTTAGCAACATGATGCTTCCTCTTATGTCAGTAAAAACCATTCACTGCTCCCTGCTTTTGAAAATCAGGCTAATTTATTTATTTAAGAGCTTAATTTTGGATACAGGAGCCTAACTTTGGGCTTTTTTTTTTTTGTTTTTGTTTTGAATGCTGGCTATTTTTATATAAGACTGTGTGTATTTGTGTGTATTTTTAGTTCTAAGTCTCATCACGGCTTCAAGAGATAGAACTAATTTGGAGTTGGGAGGGGGATTGGGGTGATGGTTTTTATTTTTAATTTTTAATTTTTTGAATTTTTTTTTTTTAGTGCGCAAAGGATTGGCTGTCCCCTCCCTCCTGGCAGGGCTCCCAGAATTCCTGTTGGTATAATTACCCTCACTCTTATTTACTACATATGTCACAGCAGCACACGAGCTGCTGGGGTCAAAGTCACTGCTGTCCCTGCTCCAAAGTCCCTTTTTAAGGAGCCAAATCCACCAAATGTGGTCAAATAACCTTTGGAAAGAGCTGCAGGAGCCCACCAGGAGGGAGAAGAGGATGTTCCTGCTGTAAAAAACACAGCCCACCCTGAGCTCTGTGGAAAAAGCTGCTCCATGGGGATGACAGGGGATGAATTCTGGAGGCTCTGGTTTTGTATCATGAAATGAAGCAGGCTCTGGCCAGCTGGTAAGGCTCAGCTCTGCGTGGCTACATCCATCTAGTTGGCCCTGGCCAAAATTTCCAGGGGCTGTGTTGATAATTTTACAGGGGGAACTATTGCAGGGTCGTGCCTGGGCCTTGGCAGGGTTGGATTTACTGAGGTGGCTCCCAGTGTCACCAGGAAATGTAGGAGGATGCCTCTGGCAATGGGCTGGTTTGGTTGAGGGGAGGAGGACGAGTGTCAGAACCCAGGAAATTCCTCTGGCTGCCCTGGAGGACCTGAGACCCTGCCAAGGGGCTCAGAGACCTTGGCACAGAGCCCAAGACCCCTGTGCCTTTGATCTTGACCCATGGAAAAAATTACCAACCTTATATGAGGATTTACAAGCCACGAAAGTTTAAGTAGAATGATAGTGAATTTATCACAGGGTGAAAAATAGAGGTTTTGGGGTTTTTAGATTGGAGGCAAGATGGAGGAATCTGGGCATGTCCAGTCTTTCTCTTTCTTCTTCCTAGCCTCCATCTTCTGCTGTTTTGGATTGGTTTAGAGTAGAAGCTCACTGTCTAACATAGGTGATAGGGATTGGGAAGTTATGGTAAATATTGTACATGTAGTTTTTAGTATAAAAAGATTCTGAGAGATGAGGATGTGTAAAAGGGTCAGAGCCCTTTTGGGAGCCCAGAAAGGCACACCAGGACAGGCCCTGGGCTGTGCTTTGGGGGCAGGAGAGTCCTGGTGGCCTGTCCCACACAGCCACAAGCTGACCAAGGGCAGGAATCTCAGGCTGTAACAGTCTGGTCCCTTTTTCTGAGGCCAACAGGTCAAGATGCAAGAAATGAGCTCTCTCATCCTCCAAAACCAGGAAACTTCCTTCATATTCAGCACTGGGGATGATTCCTGGCCCTTGTAGATTGCTGAAACCTGCACAGGTTGTGATGACTTGGGAGAGTCCGAATATGCCTGGACCATTCTAATGATTGTATTCAGATTTTGGCACGGAATCACAGAATATCCTGAGTTGGGAGGGACCCACAAGGATCATTGAGTCCAGCCCCTGGCCGTGTACAGGGTGTGCTGAAGCTGCAGTGCCCATGAACAGGTCTTGAAATGACCTGGTTTATCAGTACAGGTACATGGAAAGTGGATTTTGCTCGTGCCCAGCCCTCTGTTGGGGTGGAATGCTGGAGAGACAGCTCTAATGCTGTGGTAGCCAAAACATTGGGGTGTTACCAACACCTTCCCAGCTCCAAATGCAAAGCACAGCAGTGTGGGGGCTGTTGTGGGGAAAACAAACTCCATCTCAGCCAGACCCAGCCAGAGAATCACAGAATCTCTGAGGCTGGAAAATATCTCTAAGACCAAGTCCACCCAGCACACCAGCCCCGTCACGTTCAACACTGACCCATGTCCTCAAATGCCATATCCACACTTCCTGAACACTTCCAGGGATGGTGGTTCCACAATGTGATGGTGATGCCACAATGTGACCCAGCCTGAGGCCGTTCCCTTTCATCCAATCCCTGTTCCCTGGGAGCAGAGCCTGATCCCCCTGGCTCTCCCCTCCTGTCAGGGAACTGTGCAGAGCCACAAGGTCCCCCCTGAGCCTCCTTTTCTCCAGGCTGAGCCCCTTTCCCAGCTCCCTCAGCCCCTCCCGGTGCTCCAGCCCCTTCCCCAGCTCTGTTCCCTAACTTGGACACACTCCAGCCCTTCAATGTCCCTCTTGTCATGAGGGTCCCAGGGCTGTCCCCAGCACTGGTGTCAGATTAAGCCCTTTTCTGACCCATTGATGGGGCAACTGAGAGGCATTTAAAAAACTTTTATTGCATTTTCAGTCTCATGTGAAGGGTGAGACAATACAGGTGTTATAAATCATGCTGTCACAGTCTCTACAAATCCATTTCCCACACTCTGGAGGTGTCCCTGCAGTGCCAGAACAGTGGACAGTCACTCACTCTCCTGGCCCTGCTGGCCACACTGTTCCTGGATATTCCAGCCAGGAAGCCCTTGGGCTTCTTGGCCACCTGTCACTCTGCTGGCTCATGTTCAGAAATGTCCTGTGGCATTACAGGAGCGTGGTTGTGACCCTGGTGACGTGGCAGCAACACACATTGTATGGATGGGCACCATCCCATGGCACCAACCTTCTCCCTGGTGCTCCCTCCTGGAGGAAGAGGGTGGGAATGGGGGGTGTCCTTCAGCTGAGGGCTCACCCTCCTGCCACCTCATCTTCTTGCAAGGGGCCTTGTGCAATGGAGGGCATTCCCAGGTTAAAATCTCTCTCCTTGGAGGGGAGGAAACGAGGCCATGTGTAAGTGCTGGGAGCAGAGGCTGCCTGAACATCCCCTTACAAGGAGGTTACGTGAGGGCAGATCTCAGCTGGAGCGAGCTGGCATCCACAGGGCTCTGGCAATTTACACCAGCTGCGGCTTTGGCCCGCTTTTTTAATTTTAATGAATTATTTTCATTCTAACTGATATAAAAGGAATAGGAGAGAATACTCCCCTGTTGCTCCAACGCAGCGCTGGAGCAACAGGGGAGTAGGAAAGTGAAACGCTGCCTGTTAAAAAATCAAACTCAAACTTGGAGTTGCCATCACCATTAACGTGCTCAATATCAACATTTGTTTGTTGTTTTCTTTGTTGCAATGTCACATGCCAGTGATAAGGATTCACAGATGGATTGTTATTGTTCCTAGTTCGAGTATCAAAATAGGAATTACGAGGTCCCATCCAGGTGCTGATATTCCACAGCTTTTTCTGGCTGCTCCCATGGCATCCAACTCCTCCAGAACAAGGGGCTGCACCCAAGCTGTCTCTAGGGGATTGTTCCTGGTCTGGCCTGGGCCTTGAAGGATGTGAAAAATTTATTTTCAAGGCTGCTGGTTGTGTTGGGTCAAAACCATGCTGAACTGAGAAAGATCACTTTTCATTTCAAAATCAAGAAATGGATCCTTATTTCTGCACAAACTCTAATCCAGCCTCCTCAGAGGTCATCCCAACCACACACACACCTAAATAATCATTTTGATGACCTTCATCAGGGCCCTGATCTTCAGAACTGGAGTTCTTGGTGCTTTCTGACATCTTTGGGGGATTTCCTTACACGGTTTATACCTAAAAAATGAATAAAATGCAACAAAAAGTGTGTTCATCGAGAGGTTTAGCCCTTCTGCCTTGCGGTTTCTGATCTAAGCCTTATCTACTTGTTTCTATCAGTTCCCATCAAAGAGTTAATAATTTGTATTACAAACTCTCACTTTTTGCCAAATGTGCAACTGAAATTTATGTTTGAAGGAATGATTGCCCCAGACTTCTGCTGCACAGGAGAAACTGTTACAATTTCATGTTCTAAGCCAGTCTGAAGCTGTTTTAAAGCACAGATGGCTTTACTACACACCAACCTCAAAAGATGCAACTGATTTATAAAACTTAGGTTGGGAAGGATCGTACTGTGGAATCACAGAAGAATTCAGGCTGGAAGGAGATTTTAGAGGTCTGTGGACCAAGGCTCCCATCCAAGTGGGGATAACTTTGAAGTTAGGGAAGGTTGGTCATGGTCTGGTGCAGCTGAGTTTTGAAAAGCTCCAAGGATGGAGATTCCACAGCCCCTCTGGACAACCTATTCCAGCATTTAACCCCAATCCCCGAAGAATTGTGAAATCATTCAGCTTGGAAAAAACCTCTTGAGTACAACCATCAACCCAGCATTATGGACATGACCAAACCATCCCCTCAAGAGAGACATCCACGTTTTTTGAACATTCCTGGGGATGGTGAAATGACTTTCAGCCCAAGATCACTTCCACTGCTTGAAGAAAGTTTACAAATCAGCCCCTCCTTGGAAAGAGTAAATTCCATCCTCTAGATGGAATTAAAAAAAAAAAAAAAAAAGTATGACACTGTAGCATTTTTAGGATCTGATTCCAACAGCTTTGGTATTTGCAGGCCAATTTAACTCATGATAATCTGGGGGTTCTGATACACAAAACAGGGCTCTGTGACTGATGGCTCCTGAGCAGTGTCCCCAGCTCCTCTGAAATTATTGCTTTGGTGGCAGTGCCAGGCGAAAGGGACATGAACCTACACCCCCTCCTCTGGGGTAGCACTCTTGCTCTTGGTTCAAATCCCTTTTTTCTGATGGTTTAAGTGGGTATTTGGGACTGTGAGAGCACAGACAGGGCTGCAGGTGTGATTTCATCCTGCTGACAGACACTGGGGTCACAACCTCCAGCAGCTGCACAGGGCCGGAAAGTGGGGCAAGGGCATCACTGCAGATAAAACTCCAGAGGCCAAAGGTGCAGGAGCTGCTCGTGTTGCTCCATCTGGGAGATGTTTCTGGGATTTGTTTCTGTGACTGCTCTCCTTCCTCAGCTGCAGAGTAATTTTCTCTGACTCACAGGCCCACAGATCACAACCAGAAGAAGAGAAACAAACCATAGGCAAGTGCTAGCCCTTAACAGCCCCACTTTTTGGCACTGATTTGTCAATCCTTCCCCAGCCTGGCTGTTACTGAACTATCCTTGCTTAGCCAGAGCCTGTCCAGTGTTTCTTTATTTGCAAAGACAGCCATGAATGTGTTATTGACATATTCACCATAATCCCAGTTTTGGAAGGAGCCTGGCAGCCTCTCCTTGCTGTATCCCCATGGCTGAGGGGTTCCCCTGGATATCCAGGCTGCAAAATCCCCATTTCCAGGTCTCTGCTCAGTAAGTCAATACAGAATCAGAGAAAAGCTTTGTAGTAGCAGCTGCCATTGTTTTGACCCAGGCTCCTAGAAATAATGTTTTGTGTTTTCATTTGGTAACTATTTTCCAAGATGTAGAGCTCTAAAACAAGAGTACAAACCCCAAGACCTCTCCAGCACCACGGCATGAATGCCCTTTTTTAAAATTTCAATGTGGAAACCATCTCCATGCTGCATGAAGGAGGAGGCAGAGCAGTGGGGGCTGCTGGAGAGGCTATCCAAGCAATGGGTGCTACAGAGACATGTCACAGCATCTATCACACGTGGGATGGTCCTAGCACCAAGCCAAATGCTCTCTTTTATCACTGATTCCCCTCTAAGTTAGTGATGAATTCTTAAACCCCAGTCCCTTCCCTATTTTGCACATGCTTATTTGCTTTAAGGATACTCCAACACTTGATGCTGTTGCCTCTGGCAAAGCCCTCTGTTTTAAATCAAAGCTGTTAAACATCTTTACACAGGGACCAGGAAGTTGGACTCAGACTGACTTTTTGCTTCAAGTGTGTTTGTGAAAATAAGGTTTAGTGTCAGGGCTCTCCTCGTGGAAATGAAGATGGTCCCAGTCCAGCCAGTCCTTCGGGAGCAGCTGAAAGCCTTGAAAGGAAGCAGGGGTGTTCTGATTGACTTGTCTTGGCTCCAAGCAAGGGAAATTCCCTGAAATGCCAAAGAAAATCCCAAGCAAATGCCTGAGGATGCCCAAAATGTCATCTCAGAGGCACATGGGAATAGTAACCTCACCCTTTGAACAGGATGGGTCACGTTACAGTGTTTTAACCCAGATGGTCTTGAGAAGTGATTTGGCATCACCAGAGCCACGGGGTATCTCAGGGGAGGAGAAGTTAGCATTGCTCTGGGACACCTGTCAGTGACAGGGACACATCTTCATCTCCTCAGGGAGATCCCTTGGTGGAGAATGCAGAGCAGGAGAGGGGAAAGAGATGATTTTTGTTATCAGTGAGTCCCTTGGAGATGGAGACACTTGCAGTTTTCTCATCTAAGGTTTTCTCACTTCCTGAGGGTTTAACAGTTTGGGGTAGTGGGTCCAGAGATCTGAACAGACACTGCAAATTCCCTGTGGCCTGAACTCTCAAAAGCCAGTGTGGACCCCAGGATCACAGTAAAAAAACTGGGAGTTTGTTCCCTCACTCAGAGGGAGACGTTTCCATTCCCACACTCTGGCTGCTGGAAAAGACGAGGGGGTCACCTCTGTGGCTGGGAGATCAGACAGGGATTCTAGGAGAGCATTCCCTAAATTTACAGTATTTACTCTCTCCCCAGCCATCAGGAAGACTGATGCTTCAGCAGGACCTGAAATCACCAGACAAGACTTTTCCATGCAGCAAATCCTCTCCTAACCCCCACAGAGAGTGGCTTTGTAGAGCTGAGGAGGTGGATGCTCCAGGATTTTCAAACAGCGTGCCAGAAAAACAGCAGCCAGGAAGGGTTTAGGGGGAAAGGATTCTGCTTAGGAAAAGGAGAGCTGGTTCTTGAGGAGCTGGTGCAGCTGCAAAGAAGCTGCTGCCTGCTGCAGAGCTGCCAGGGTCAGAGCTGCGGCTCTCTGCCAGCTGCAGCGCGCTCGACCCGCCGTTTGCATCCAGAGCTCCGGGGCTCCCAGGAAAAACTCGGGATGCTGTTCAGCAGCTACCAGGCATTCCTGAGCTCACCCCAGCCTCGCCAGGGACCGTCAGAGAGCCGGGACTGTGCGTTCAGCAGCACATCCCCGGTTCCCCTGTGCCGCGGGGGTCAGAGGCATCCCTGGAGCAAAGCTCCTTCGCACGGGGGCTGCGACTGTCGCCTTGGCTTTGCCATCCCTTTGAGGAGAAGGAGCTAAAAATTGGGTGAGCGCCTGTGAAATCCTGGAAGAACAGCCTCAGATCGTGGCTATTTTTAGTTCCACAGAAGCTGCGCATACATTAGCGAGGGCCTGCCTTCCTCTCCGGGCTCGGAGAAATCACACGGTGTCCTCCCAGCCTGCCAGGAAAGAGTTTAACCCTTTTTGCCCCACCACAGTCAGCCCCAGCCAGCTGCACCTCAGCGTGGATCCTGGTGGGGACCAGAACAAGGGGGAGAAAGGTTTTCCTGGGCATTTTGGCTCTTGCAAAGTAAAGGACAAGTGTCTTTGGCCCATGGACCTTGTACCATCGTGTGTGGTGGGAGGAGCGGGGACTGGAAGAAAATTCCAGCACAAAAATGGCATCTGACAGCCACCACCATCGTCCCTGTCTGAGGAACAGCCACACTCCAGGCTGAAAGGGGCAGGGAGTAGTTCAGAGTTTGCAGAACCTGAGAGTTGATTCCTCAACTCTGGTGACCTCTCATGGTAGCCAGGACAGGTGACATTCACAAACTGCCACGTGTTGCCTTCAATTCACCCACCGCAGCATTACAGACTCACAGAATGGTGTGGGTTGGAAGGGAATTTAGGGGAATTTAAGCCTCATTTTGTTGCACCCCCTGCCACTGGCAGGGACACATTCCACCATCCCAGGTTGCTCCAAGCCCTGTCCAACCTGGTTTTAGACATTCCAGGGATGGGGAAATTAAACACCATGAGCTACTTAAGCCAAATCTGCAATCTTTTAGCCATGCAGCCTCCTGGGAAACAAAACCTCATCACCACACAGGCCCCTCAGATCCTTGGTGTCGCATCTTCTTCCTCCCACTGGCTGTGTCTCCACTGCTCCAGACACATCACACCAGGAAAACCATGGCTGGGACATGGAAAGGAAATGAGGCCAGGGATGAGCTCACCAGCCCGCTGGAACCGTGATGCCTTTCAGCGCACAATTAACAAAAAATAATTACAACACTTATTCCTACACTTTTTTCTCGGAGGGATGAGGAGCAAAGCCTGGTCCCTGCACTTCACACCCACAGTGCCTGTCAGCTCCGCTGCCCGTGCACTTTCACATTTTCCAACTCTTTAATATTTATTACCTCTGCTGCTTTGTATTACTCATCAGCTATTCCTGGCCAGAGGAAAGGCACTGGCGGGTTCTGGAGCGTGCACGTTCCCTGTTCCTCGAGGGGGCTGTGAGTACAACAGCACCTCTAAACTCTCACTCACTGCTGGGCCAGTGCAGCCTCCCATGGCTTTGGAAGGAGGAGACCCAGACAAGCCTCGCCATCCCATCATAGCTGGCTTTCCAAGGCCACCAGGATGACTTAGGCCATCAGGAGAGGAGACACAGCCTTTTTGGAAGGTTCAGGAACCCTTCCATGGGTGTATCCTACTGATCCCTGCAGGAACATCCCTCAGGAAATTCACCTGAGCATCCTTCCCTGCTTCACTCGCTGTTCTTTTCCAAGTCTCCTCCAAGCCCTGTGATTAACCACGGGCCTGCCAGCCCCTTTGCCTGCTTCCAGGATTTCTCCCAGCTACTGGGAGCACTAAGTAAGGATATATATAATAAAACTCAGCAAGTCAGGCTGAGCAGGAGCCTGTGGGTGGCAGCACTTGCAGTTGTTCCATTTAATAGTCGGCTCTGAGTTAAGGTTGGTTCTAAACAATATTGCAAAGAGGAAGGTCTTCTAGTGGTCATGTTCAGGAGAGGAACCAGCCCAGGCATGGAACTACCCAGTACCATAGCATTTTTATCTTTTCTCTATTCTTTTACTAATTTAAAAGGAGCTTTCTGCTTGCAGCTTAATAAAAGTGAAGCCACCTGACCACGTCCTTGCTCCACCACCCTCTGGGTGCAGCTGAGTCCTCTCGTGCCAGCAGCCAGCTTATCCAAGTGACACAAATGAGGTCACAGGAGCTTTCTGCCAGCGAGCAACATCTGGGAGGTGAGGTATGGAATCCTGCAGCTCAGCCCAAGGGAGGGTTGTTCATGCACAGTTATGTGCAGAAATGGAGGCAGAGAGGTTAAGTGACTTCCCCCGGGCAAGTGGTGGTTGGTGGGATTTAATTTGGGATGGGATGGGATGGGATGGGATGGGATGGGATGGGATGGGATGGGATGGGATAGAATAGAATAGAATAGAATAGAATAGAATAGAATAGAATAGAATAGAATAGAATAGAATAGAATAGAATAATTTCAGTTGTAAGGACTCTGCAATGACCATCAAGTCCAGCTTCCAGTTGGGGAGGCCCTTTTCTCTCTCTCCCTGCTGGATGGGCTCCTTTTGGAAGTGCTTAATCCAAAGGAAAGAAAGCCTTTCATTTTCACACACGTCCTTTCAACCTCCTGCTGCTCCAAATCCTTCCCCAGCCCATTTGGATGCCTCTCACACACCTGCTCGAGCCCAGGCAGCTGCCCTGCCCTGCGTGGAGGATGTTTGCATTAACACTGACTGTTGCAGCTGCTTGGATGAGATCTATCCCAGAAGCACCAATAAACTGCTGAATGCATTGATCCAGACATGACTCAGGAGCCACCACTGGATAATATCCCTCAGCACCTTCCCCTGGCTGAGCCTGGGCAGAGTTTCTGCTCCCCTCAGCAAAGTAGTGGAGGACTCTTCCATCTTGCATTTCTCCAGGGGCAGGCCTGCTCCAATGACACGTGGGGGCTATTGATTTCTGTAATGAATGGATGGATTTTCCCCTCCTGCACTCACACCTCCTCCCTCTCCCATGGAATAATCAGTGCCTCTGTCATTTACTGCCCAAACACCTCTCTGAAGTGCAAACCTGAAGCCTTTCCCTGCTGGAATTGTGTGCTGCCTCCAAAGCTTTCACTGTTTTCTCCTGATCTCCTCTGATCTTGCCTCCAGGAGGGATGATTTAAACCAGTGCAGTGAGGCAAGGGTCCCAGGCAAGGAGAACAGGAAAGTTTTCCTCTCCAGAAGGAAGGTGTGTGGCCAGAGTGGTTGGGAAAGCTCAAGCTGGGAGTTGGAGGTTGCAGAACTGGCTGGGAAAGGTGCTGGAGATGCCTGTTGGGATGGACCTGGAGGATATTCCCACACTCCAGGGATCTTAAACAGGAGCAGAGCAGATGTTTGAGTTGTTGAGGAGGTGAAGGAATTGCAGCTGGGGAAATTGCAGTTGTGGGTTGAAGAAAAATCCACTGGTGCCACTGGGGTCAGCTGAGAAGTTGCCCAGAGAAGTTGTGGATTCCCCATCCCTGGAAGTGTTAAGGACCAGGATGGATGGAGTTTGGTGAAATCTGGGATAGCAGAAGGTGTCCCTGCCCATGGCAGGGGTTGAAACTGGATGAACTTTAAGGTTCCTTCTCCCCCAAACCACTCTGGGACTCAGTGAGGATCTCACCCCTAGCCCAAAGCACCCATTCCCTGCTTCCTTCAGCTCCTCCCTGGATATCCCCCTCTCACCACCCACTTCTCCCCAGCCAGGTCCCTGAAGTTTATCTGAAGTGCCACCACCATTTCCTGCTTTTGGTGCCCTTCTCTTCTTGCCACCCCACCTTCAAGTGACGTGTCCTGCACCCTGCTGCTGGTGGCTCTTGGCCACGGCTCAGGGGACAGCTCTGCAGGGGAGGGATGTGCCTGCTCCCTGTGCACATGTTCCAAGGAGCCTGTCAGCCCTCCTGTCCCTACAAATCCTGCCTGGCCCTCCACAGGAGTCAGGGCCTCAAATACCACAGGATGTGGCATTTGTCACCTCCTACGTTTGCAGTGACCTGTCTGGAACGAGGTCCAAGAGATGTCCTGCCCATAAACCTGGAATTGCAGAGCATCCATTGGGAGCTGGGATTTGACATAACTTCTGCATTACAAACTTCCCGTCTGGCTCAGGTTGCCCTTTGCCTCCACAGCCTCACCAGATAAAAATTTGCAGCTGATTCTGAGCATGTCAGCCTAGGACATAAGTCCTTCCAAACCTAGTCTAAAACTTCAGGTATTTGAGCTCTCAAACTTCAGGTATTTGAGCCCTAAAACTGCAAGTGTTTGAGCTCCTTCAGCAGGTAAGCCATGGCAGACAGGCACAGGAAGGCCTGGCCAACACCAATGACTATCCTAGACCACCAAAAGATTAATCATTTCATTTTCCATCCTTCCCTGCCTCCAATAGACCATCCAGCAAGTTGGCCCAGACCTCAACACCCAACTAGGAACAGTGTCTGAGTGCTCTCTCCTGCACTCAGAAGAGTGTCCAGATGGGCTTCAGAGCCCTTTTTTTTAGGTTCAAACTCCTTTCTATAGGTTCAAACTTCTTGTTGAATCAAACACTTTATTGTGGGTTAAAACCCTTTCTTGTGGGTTTAGATCATTCCTTGTGTGTTCAAATCCGTGTTTTATTGTTTCAAATCCTATCCTGCGGGTTCAAACCCCTTCCTGTATGTTCAAATCCTTTCTTGTGGGTTCAAATCTGCTCCCTCTGTGTTCAAATCCCTTCTTGTGATTTCAAATCTGCTTCCTGTAGATTCCTATCCTTTATTGTAGATTAAAACCCTTTCTTGTCCGTTCAAATCCCTTTTTGAGGGTTCAAACCCCTTCTTGCTAGTTCAAATCCCTTCTTGTGAGTTCAAATCCCTTCCTGAGGGTTCAAATCCCTTCTTGTAGTTTCAAACTCCTTCCTGTAGGTTCAAGTATCTTCTTCAGGGTTCAAACCCTTTCTTGTGGGCTCAAATCTTTCCTGTAGGTAAAAATCCCTCCTTGTGTGTTCAAATCCCTTTTTATTGGTACAAATGCCTTGGTACAGGTTCAAATTCCTTTTGTGGGTTCAAACCCCTTCTTATAGTTTCAAACCCCTTTCCTGTAGGCTCAAATCCCTTCTTGAGGGTTCAAATCCTTTCTTATAGTTTCAAACCCCTTCCTGTAGGTTCAAATACTTTCTTGTAGATTAAAACTTTCTTGTGGGTTCAAATCCTTTTTTGTGGGTTCATACCCCTTCTTGTAGGTTCAAATCCCTCCTGCTGTGTTCAAATCCCTTTTTATTGGTACAAATCCCTTCCTGTGGGTTCAAATTCCTTCTTGTAGTTTCAAACCCCTTCCTGTAGGCTCGAATCCTTTCTTGTAGGTTAAAAACCCTGTGTGTTCAAATCCTTCCTGTAGGTGCAAATCCCTCCTTGTGTGTTCAAATCCCTTTTTATTGGTACAAATCCCTTCCTGGGGGTTCAAACCCCTTCATGTTGGTTCAAACCCTTCTCTGTGAGTTCCAATCCCTTCTTTGCTACACGTAAGGCAAGGGCTTGACCTTGGCCATCGAACACCCCAGACAAACCCATCAATCCCCCGAGCCGGCCAAGGAGACAAAGCTCTCAGGTTCCCGTGTTGGGGCTGCTGGGCAGGATATCCAACACTGGAACACCCCCTGGGACACAGCAGAGTGTCAGGAAGGCTCTTCTCTGCTGGCTCCAAGGGTGGCCCGGAGAGGATTTTGCCGGGGCTCGATTCCCTGCAGTTGGAAGCGCTCCCTCGGCCGCGCGGGGTGGCCGGGAGCCAGCGGGCTGTGTTTCCACTGTGGTCTCATGAGGACACTCTGCTGGAAAGAGGATGCTGCAGGCTTGAGTCATCTCCAGGCTCTGGAGGGAATTAAAGTCTCCACCTCCCACCCCCCTGCCTGCGTGTCCTGCCACTTGAGGTGACAGCCAAAAGCAGGACACCGAGCCTGCGTGTTTTAAAGTAGCTTTGGGATCGAGCCCCTTTCCCTGTGCTATCCTGGTGCAGCCTTTCTCCCTGGCATACATGGAATATTTTGTGTCATATGTTTCCCCCCTATGATACCCCAAGCCCCTGGAGTGGCCCTGGATGGTCCAGTTGTTCACAGCTTTTTTGTGAAGCTCAAGCTCACATGATTGGAAATCTTTGTGGAGCCACCACAGTTGACCCAAGTCCCCTCAGATGAGATTTCCATTCTTCAGCTGTTCGAAAGTGGGAAAGCTGATCCAAACTCATCATCTCAGCTCCCTCTTTTATCAACAGAGAGAGAGAGAGAGATTTCCAGAAAGCCACTCATCCCATCTCCAGATAAGTGTCTGCAACACCTCCCACGGATTTCCTGTCTCCTTCCCTTCACTACAGAAGGGTCCAGACGACCGACTGAGAGCTGATGGCTGATACCAGATGTCTCCCATCTCCTTGGCACCATCTCCCTATCAGATGCCTCTCACCTCCTTGCTGTCATTTTGAGAAGTCATTTTAAGGAATCACTTGTACTTCCCCCATGGAAAAGATCTGAGGGACATGGAGACTGTGGTAGTGCCATGCCAACAGGTAGGAAAGGAATTTTCCTGTGGGAAGCAAAGTCCATGCTAAAATGGAATGCATTCCCATCTGACAGCTGGAATGGGAGCTCCCAGAGCTGGCTGGGTTTTCTTTCATTCCCATCATCTCTTAATTTGGCCTGTTTTTTGCCCTTGTGGAGCAAATGCACAGCTGTGGGTAGGTGACACATGCCATGAGTAGTTCTTGTCTAGAACAGACTTTATCCCATAAGTTTTATGTCCTTCCCACCCGGAGGAGTGGTATTGCCTTTGAAAGGAATCCTTGTGGCGATCAATCCCGTACATTATCATAGAATCATGGAATCTCTGAGCTTGGAAAAGTTCTTAAAGAACATCAAGTCCAACTGTTGACCCAGCAGGGTCAAGTCTGCCACTGCCCCATGTCCCCAGGTGCCACATGCACACATCTTCTAAATCCATCCAGGGATGGGAAAGCCATCCAGGGATGGGGAGTCCACCACTGCCCTGGGCAGCTGTGTCAGGGCTGGACAGCCCTTTCAGAGAATAAATTGTTCCCAATATCCAACCTAATCCTCCTATGCCTCAAATTGAGGCCTGTTTCCCCTTGTCCTGTCCCTGTTCCCTGGGAGCAGATCCTGACCCCCCCTAGCTGTTCCCTCCTGTCAGGGAGCTGTGCAGAGCCACAAGGTCCCCCCTGAGCTTCCTTTTCTCCAGGCTGAGCCCCTTTCCCATCTCCCTCAGAGTTCAGTGCTCCAGACTCTTCCCCAACCCTGTTTCCATATATTGGAAATGCTCCAGCATCTCCTTCTGGCTTCTCCAAGCCATCCCTGAAGAAGCTGGAGACCAGGGCAAGACTCAGGCACCTGGCCCTGTTTCAGAGGATATCAAAGATATCCATGGACTGCTGGCAGGTGTGATACAGGGCAGGAAGAAGACCTCTGCCCTTCTAGACCCAAACCTGAGGGTGCACTGAGCTCCCAGAGCATCTTGAACAGTTTGGACAGGGAATGGAGCTCCTGGGTCTCAGTCCAGAAGGGGAATCTCGACAGTAACAGGCCATGGAGCCAGGCAGGACAACTGCACCATTTCCTCCTCTTCCTCACTCCAGTCATTGCTCCATCCACAGGTTTCCCATGGGAATCTTGCCCCTGCTGCCCAAACCAGCTGGAAGAATCCCTTTCTGTGAGACTGACAGCACAGTCTGCATGTCCCTGCAAGCCACAGCTACTGGGACCTTCTGTCCTTGCATCCTCCAGGGCTGCTGGTCCCCCCTGTCACCAGCTCAAAGATGTCACTGCTCAGTGCTTAGAGGAGGGGACAGCACCCAAAGGGGGTTTGGGAGCTCCCTTGGTGGGTTTGTAGCTGCAAAGAGCAGAACATGGACAGGATAAATCTCCCTGGACAGCTTTGCTTGTTATGGCAGCAAATGGAGAAGGCTGGGGAGTGTGAAGGAGCAGGATAACAGTCATAGAGTGGAGGCAAGACACTTCCCACAAATCCTTTGCTCTGGTGTTGGAGCAGTTCTATGAGTAAGTGCGACCCCTACCATTTTTTCCTTTAGGACTTTTTATCAGAAAGCCAAATCTAATTCATATTATTTATTCCCAACTGGCTTTTCAACTCTTGCACCCCATCAACCCCACATTAAAGTCATTCATAAACAGATTCTGTACTCCTCAACCTTCTGACCACTATTTCAAACAGTCTTTATTTGAGAAACAGGTCAAATAAACTCATCCCTGGCTTTAGTGCAGGGTTGAGAGACCTAGACAGAGAACCCAGGAGCTCTGGTTCCCAGGTATCACTGATATTTATATGATAGCAATGTTAAAAGGCTTCTGCTGAGATCAGAGTTGGATTGTGCCGAGTCCGGAGCGCACACGGAGTGAGAGACAGCTCTTCCCCTAAAGGATTTACAATCTGAACTGACAAGGACAGAACCACAGCAAAGGAAAGGATGTGTTATTAGCAGCAGGGGACCCGTGCACTGAGAGATGCAATAAATTGCCTGCAGTCACATGGGTAGCTTGTGGAGGAGCCAAAACCTGACCCTTGGTTTCCCACTGACACTGGCATGTCTCAGCCATCAGGGAATGAGCACACCGGGAATCTGGGTGAGTTGGGAATTCTGCTGGTGTGTCAGGTGAGGTCAGGAACCCTGCCAAAACCACAGCCCTCTCACAAAGGCATTCTTACCCCTGCCCCAGCTTTATTTATGTATGGCTGGGAAGGAGGAGAAAAGCTCCTTCTGACACCACCAACCCCAGTGCCATCATCATCCCAACTGGTTTTTGTTCACTCAGACAGGTCCCCTCCAAACCCTGTAGAGGGCTCAGGGCTGAGGCTGATAAACCAACCACTCCAGGTGCTTTTACAGACTGGCAGGAATCACAGAATCATGGAATCACTAAGGACGGAAAAGATCTTTAAGGCTATCATGTCTAACTGTTGGCCCAGCCCATGCTGACCACTAAACCATGTCCTCAAGTGCCCCATCCACACAATTTTTGAACACTTCCAGGGATGGCGATCCCATCATTTCCCTGGGAAGCCTCTTCCAATGCTTTACAACCCTTTCTCTCAAGAAATTTTTCTTAATGTCTAATCTAGGGAAGAGAAACTGAAATCACTTTTCCTTAGAGGAAACTTGCCTGAAAGAGTGGGCTTCAGGAGACACCTTGGTAAAAGAGTGACCCACAGCAAGTTTGCTCTGTTGGGCATAAAACTGGACTGAGACTTGTTGGTAATTTCTGGGTCTTGTCAGGGGATCTCAAAGCACAATGAGGTTGTCCCACCTGTCTCTACACACCTTCCCTGCAGCATTCCATGTCCACACACCTGAGAGAATGCACATGAGGATAAATAAATTGCCTCTGTCCACTTATATAGAGGCTCCTACTACCTTTGTCATGGCCTCAAGGTGTGCCAGGGGAGGTTCAGGTTGAACATCAGGAGAAATTTCCTCATGGAAAGGGAGGTCAGACATTGGAACTGCCCAAGGAGGTTTGGAGTCCCCATCCCTGGGGTTGTCCAAGGAATGGCTGGACGTGGCACTCAAGGCTCTGGTCTGGGTGACAAGGTGGGGATCAGTCACAGGTTGGACTTGATGGTTTTGGAGGTCTTTTCCAACCTGAGTGATCCTGTGATTCCATGATCTTTGAGATTTTGTTCTGACATAATTTTCTGTACAATTACCTAGACTACCAAAGTTCCTTAACTCTCGGGATGGATTTGAACCATAGCAGTGACACAAAGGAAACTTTTACTATTCAGTGGAATCCCTAGATCTGAAGAGTTTAGGATTAGGTATGACAGGGTTTGATTTCAGCTGAAAACAATCAGTAAATTTAGGTTTGTGACTCACCACATCCAGCTGTGTCTCATTTAGGTGCTTGTTTTCCATCCCTGGTCCATTCCAGATATTTGGTTGTCATGGAGTCACAGAATAATTTAGCTTGGAAAATACCTCTAAGATCAGCTAGTCCAACCATCCACCCAGCACAACGTGTTCACCACTGACCCATGTCCCCAGGTGCCACATCTACACAGCTTTTAAATCCCTCCAGGGATGGAGACTCCAAAAGTTCCCTGTGCAGCCTGTACCAAGGCCTGGCAACCCATTCAGGGAAGATTTTTTTTTCCCAATATCCAATCTAAACCTCCCCTGGCACAGCTTGAGGCCGTTTCCTCTCGTTCTGTCCCTGTTCCTGTGAGCAGAGCCTGACCCCCCCTAGCTGTCCCCTCCTGTCAGGAGTTGTGCAGAGCCGCAAGATCCCCCCTGAGCCTCCTTTTCTCCAGGCTGAGCCCCTTTCCCAGCTCCCTCAGCCACTCCTCATCTGACTAGTGCTCCAGCCCCTTCCCCAGCTCCCTTCCCTTCCCTGGATATGTCATGACACTGGTTTCTGTTCTGAAATTGTATCCACCAGGACTCCACTCCTCAAACAAACATAGCCGTGATTTAGGAAATCAGGGTGAATTGCCCAGGGTCTTGCACAGCAAAACCCATAGGTCTGAGATCACCCTACCTTGGTCACAGAGTCATCATTTTGTGTAACTGCCTCCTTTTCTCCCTTTCCCAAGAAACCAAGCTGGATTAAGAATGGTTGTGATACCAATAAATACTTTCCTGCTGTGGGTGCTCACAACATCTGTGTATGAACCCTCGGATGCAGCCACGGCAACAAAGAATTCAAATGTTCTGTCTGATCTCATCCTTCTCCTTGCAGGAGCAAACATTCCCCTGGATTACTCATATCAAATCCTGGAGTTCCCACGTGCTCCTTAGTGCAAACAGGCCCTCTCCTCACAGGATACTAATGGAGCAGAAGCATCAGGTGAGGAATGAACAGTTTTAGGGCTCCTGTCATTTACTTGGCCAGGGAAAGGAATTGTTTGTAGCACTGAGCTTTTTTCCAGTCTCCAGGACCTCATATAAAGTAATTAACTGACAATTTCAGGGTCAGTGTCTGGCCCTGAGACCAACAGGAAGAATCTGGCCACATCCATGCTCCAGAACATTCCAAACCTTCAGAACCAGGTGGCTACATCCAGATTCTGCAGGGAATGGGATGAGCAGGGTGGGTATGGACAGCAGGGCAGCTCCTCCACAGCTCTGCTCTCATCAAACAGGAAGGACAGGATGTAATAACGCCTTGTGTCGATTTATTGTAAACATTTCATATTGCCAGTGATCCATGGGAAAGCACCTCTGGTGCCGTGAGATTCAGGCAGTCTGAGAGAGCTGCTGCCTCTACAAAGCCTTAGCCCTGCACAGGATCCTGTCCCAGGCACTGAGAGCCTGCACATCCCTGGACAGTCCCTGGAGAAGGGCAAAGCCTTCAGGATGTGACCCCACAACTCATTACTGTGGCTTCAAGAGGTCCTTGGGTCTAGTTTTCATCACAATTAGGCTGATTATTTTGTATTTCGCTTCTGATCCATCCCAGCACCAAAAAACATCGCTTTGGCTGAAGCAGATTTTTGTGTTTGGGCTTTGCAATCTGCCCCCTCCCTCTCCCCTGGCCTCCCTTGGTGAAAGTTAATTTAGGACAGCAGCCTTCGAGTGAAAAATGGTGTTTGTCGGGAAGCACCAACTGAGGGCAGCTGTCCATGCAGGGAGGGGCAATCCTTGCTTTTAGGAATATCAAGGACAAGTCCCCAGGAGGCAAAGTCATGCCTGAAATTCCTGCTGTTACCCTGATCCAAGTCAGGCAGCTTCTTGGTGATTGCCACAGCACCATCCCCACCAGAATCATTTAAGAAAAAACCAATAAATAACCAACAGTAACACAGCTTTTCTTCATGGATCAGGTTGTTCTCAACCAAGAAAACATTCCCTAATTAGAGGATTCCACCATGATGGTGTCACCAAAGCCTGGCAACGCCACTTGAGAGCCCCTGATCTAAAATAAAGTATTTTCCTTCCCAGCAGTGAAAACTGCAGTGCCTTCACCCACTCCTCTGAATAATGGGAGTGTTTCTGCAAGCTTGCCATGGTAATTTAAAATCAATTTTACTTTGGTTTCCCATTATAACTTTTGCTATAGGAAATTAACACTTTAGTAAATCACCTATCGCCTGCGAAAACAACAGAGTGCAATAAATGATAGTGGCTGTGAGGTTTGGTTGGATTGCAATGAAAAAAAAATCCCAGTGGATATAATAATATAATGATGTGATAATTAAATATGTATTTTTGGTAATATCAGAGAATAGTTTGGGTTGGAAGGGCCTTTAAAGGCCATCCAGTGCTATGCCCCTGATGTGGGCAGTGACATCTTCAACCCAGGTTGCTCAGGGCTCTGTCCATCTTGGCAGCTGCAGGATGGGCTGTACCCTTTGGATCTACCTTTTGGAGGAGCCAGCATGGTGAAAGCATCATCCCTGTGTGTGCAGGATGGTCACCAGCCCCACAGACAGTGCTGGGGGGGAATTGAAGGTGATAAATAAAGCTCACTCCAGCCTGTGGGCCAGCGAAACGTTTTGGAGAATATCTGAACCCAGGTCTTCTTGCTGTCTCAGTTGGCTTCACCAACTCATTACAAGGTACAGCAGAGGATCCTGTTCACTCTCCTGTTTTTGGGAAATGATGCTCAACCCCCCTGGTGATGCTGTTGTGAAAGCAGAGCTGTATCTCCCATGGCAAATAAACTGCTCCATTGCTCCTGGAGTTATGGGGCTTATTTTCTGATGGTTTCCTGCCTGTTTTCCCAGCAGTGAGCAGGAATTACAGAATATACCAGTTAACTCCAGCTCTTCCCATGACTACCACTTCAATAAAAACCATGCAAAAGAGATTATGAAGAAAAAAACCCCCACAACTGTCTCTGAGTTCCCCATTTAAATTGTTACAGCCATTCAAAAGCAGGTGATTCCTGCCATCCAAACCCACGGATTATCCAGCCCAGCTCTTTAAATGCACAGGACAAGAAAAAAATGTGTTAGGCTGGGCCTTCATCTCCTCTCCTGATGATTCCTGCTTTCAGCCCTTGCTGTCAGCAGTCCCCTCCCAGCACCAGCAGAATCAAAGGTGGAACCAGCTACGACAGGAGAAATAACAAAAGCACCGGCACCGCTCGCGAGTCCTTTGGAAGTTCCTGCCTCTCTCCCAGTTGCACGTTAATGAGCGCAGGGAGAGCTGGGGCTGGTTTGGCTCTGTGTTTGAGAGCCTGCTCAGGAGCTGGAGCTCGTTGTTCTATGGCTTTCACAGTAAAAACGCTCCCCTCCCAGGCTCCAAAAATCCTCGTCAAAACTGGCACGTGCAGGTGGATCCAGGGGATGGAGATGGAAGATGGATGGGAATGGATAATGGATGGCTCCTGCAGAGACTGGCTGCAGAAAGCCCCTCTGATCTCTCCATGTGTCTCCCCTTGTTTCCTCTGAGGCATTTTGGGGTGGATGTGTGAATTTTAAGTGTAAAAAGCCTTTGGGATTAACACCAAGGGTGCAGGGCACAAACAACAAATGGACAAGCCAGGGTGGATGTTAAGTGTGGGCTTAACAAGAACCTCCTGAAAGGTCTGGAGATCCCTGATGGGATAAAGGGTCTGGTTTTCCTTTCTCAGCTTGGGACTCCTTATAAAACAAGGGTCAGAAGGTAAAATTGGGGCAAAAAGGCTACACCTACACAGGCACATCTGCCTTGCAGCTCTTGGTCTCCCTCTTCTCTGGACATGCCATCATGGTATGGGACACACACCTCATCCCTGATGGACATCCCCAGTCTTTGACTTCAGGAGATGGAGTATGGAGACAGAAGACCACCTTGGTCCCAAAATAAAACACTTCCCATGAATCCCAGAATCACAGAATGGGTCAGGTTGGAAGGGACCACAGAGAGTGATGTGGTCCAACCTTCCTGCTCCGGCAGGGCCATCCCAGAGCACAGGGCATGGGATTGTGTCCTGACAGTTCTGGAATATCTCCAGGGAGGGAGACTCCACAGCTTCTCTGGTCAATCTGTTCAGTGCTCAGTCATTGCACAGGGAAGTTCTGTGTCCTGTCCAGGTGGAATTTGCTGGGATCAGTCCCTGCCCGTTCCCCTGGTGCCATTGCTGGGCCCTGGAGCAGAGCCTGGGCCCTGCTCTGAGCCCTCCCTGCACACAGGGACACCCAGGGCTGAGGGCCCCTCTCAGCTCTGTCTCCTCTCCAGGCTGAACAGCCCCAGCTCCCTCAGCCTTTCCTCATCAGGGAGATGCTCCAGTCCCTCCACCATCCTTGTTGCTGGGCCTGCTCCAGGAGTTCTGGGTCCCTCCTGCCCTGAGGAGCCCAGAGCTGGACACAGCTCCCCAGATGTGCCTCACAGGGCTGAGCAGGGGGGCAGGATCACTCCCTGACCTGCTGGAAACGCTCTTCCTGGAGCACTCCTGGATCACTTTGGCTTTCTTGGCCCCCAGGGCACTGCTGGTCAAGGACAGCTGGTTGTCCACCAGGACACCCAGATCCTTCCACACAGAGCTGCTCCAGCAGGTCACCCCCAGCCTGTGCTGGTGCCCAGGGTTGTTCCTCCCCAGGTGCAGGACCTGCATTTCCCTTTGCTGAATTTCAGACACTTCTCTGCCCCTTCCTCCAACACATCAAGGTGCCTCTGACGGGCTGCACAGCTCTTGGGTGATCAGCTGCTCCTCCCAGCTTTGTGTCATCACTCAACTTCTTGAGGAAGCACTTGTCCCTTCATCCAATGTTGGTTTTCCTAGCTTTTACAGAGATGGGGTAACTGAGAGGTGTTTTGAAAGATTTTATTCTCAGTCTTGATGAATAGTGAGACACAAGAGATGTAAAGCTCAATGCCATTCCATAAGAAGCTAACTTACTTTTTGGTTATAATACATTATAAATGTTTTTTACCTTATTAGTTTTTGTCACACAGTGACACTATTCTAACACCAATCACCTATATTTTTTCTCCATGTTGTCTTGCTACAATGCATCTTTCACAGTTCTAATTCTCTAAAATATCTGGTCTTTTTGCAAGGCCGTATTTTGAAACTTATTAAAACTTGTTTTAGTTCAATCTCTCTCTCAACCATATCATCTTCATTCTATAACCTTCTTAAGCCAACACACCTCCTCTCAGTATTTACATGTAAATATACAAGACTATATGAACTTTCTATTAAGTTTCAAGAAATCTTTACAAATCCATTTCCTACAATCCAAGTCATTAATGAGCAAGTTAAATAATTCTGAGCCCAGTATTGAAACCCTGGGGGACACCACAAATGACAGACCCTGTGCCACTGATCGTGACCCTCTGGGCTCTGTTGTTCAGCCAGCTCACAGAACCACAGAATCATTAAGGTTGGTGTCCTGGATTGCCAAGCAAGATGTATTCTATTGCCATCTGCATGGCAGTTGTCTTGTGTCAAGTGGGCAGTTTTCCTTATCTCTTCCACAATCACTCCTCCCTCTGGGGAGACATCTGCTGATAAGAGGTTATTGAATGTCACTGCATGGCTGATAAGAACTACAGCATCCCATTGGGAGAGGCTCCACCCTGAGGGAGGAGCCAAACATTCCTCCCCAGATATAATCTGGAGATTCTGGAGTACCAATACAGATCCTCCACCGGATTTCCCAGAGGAACAGCAGCTGCCTCTTCCCCTGGATCTTCAGAGGAAGCCTCCACCCTTTTCTACAGGATCCCTGCTCCAGCAGACCCACACCTGACGCTCCAGGAGGGCTGCAGCCACAATTCCAACTGGACTGCTACCAGCACCCTGACCAGCAGGGTGTCAGGTTGTGTTCTGACTCTGTCAGTGTTGTTTTAGTTTACTGCATTGTTTATTTTATCTTTTTATTTTCTTCCCTATTAAAGAACTGTTATTCCTGCTCCCATATTTTTGCCTGAGAGCCCCTTAATTTAAAATTTATAGCAAGTTAGAGGGAGGGGGTTTACATTTTCCATTTCAGGGGAGGCTCCTGCCTTCCTTAGCAGACACCTGTCTTTCAAAACCAAAACAGGTGGAAAAGACCTTCAAGATCTAAATCCAACTAGAAAGTTAAGACAGCCAGGTCCAGCAGTAAACCATGTCCCTAAGCACCACATCTGTGGGACAGTTCTCAGTCCAGCTCATCCACTCTTCCAGTCCACATTTCCTGAGTTTATCCAACAGAAATGATGGAAGACAGTGTCACAAGCCCTGCTGAAGTCCAGGTACACAAAACCCACTGCTCTCCCCTCGTCCGTCCAGGTGGTTGTGTCATCGTAGAAGGCAATTGGGTTGGTCAAACATGATTTCCCTTCAGTGAATACATGCTGACAACTCCTGATTGCATTTCCTGACACTGATGTTTTCCCACTTAAAGCATTTCCTTTTGATAAATGGGCATCTCCCTTCGGGGGACAGCAAACAGAGTCACTGCAAAATGCCTCCCTTGTGTTAATGAGCATTTTGCAGATGTGCAGGGACCCCCCACCCCGTGGGGGAGAACACAGTGATGCTCTGAGAGCTCTGCAGAGCCTCCTGGGAGCTGGCAGGATGTCTCTCAGACTTCCTGGTGCCCAGCAAGTCCTGTGGGATCGCTCGTGCCATTCCACACCACTGTGGAGCTGGATGGACAGGCAGGTGGAGAAGGAAAAGCAGAAATAAATTAAACCTTCCTTGCCTCATCCTCTCTCATCCCAAATCAGTGAGAGGCTGCCAGTGCCTGGGGTGCCACATCCAAGACAATCACAGCTGACAGTGCCTTCGAGGGACGCTGTCAAAGACTTTTAGGCTCATCATTCAGCAATGGGAAGATTTCCTGGCCGATTTTGTGGGAAGGAGCCCCTTTGCAGACATACTGGGAGTGCCACCTGCCCCTGGTGTGTCTTCAGCCCTGCTTCCCAAAGCCTGACACAGCTCCAGGATGGTGCCACCACCCCTGAAGGTGAGGATTGGGTCACAGGAGCAGGAGGAGAGGCTGGGTGAGGAGCCAGGGATGAGGAAATCTGTGTGGAACACTTTTGATGGGTGGATGGCAGCAATACTATGGTGCAGCCACACCTGGTGGGATGGGGAGATGCCCTTGGCTTCTCCTCCTGGTCCATGTTTTTGTCATGGTTTGGGGACTGCAGATATTGGCAACACCCTGGGGCTTCTGGGGAGTTGATGCTCACAGCTCCAGGTAATTCCTGACTCCAACACCAGATGCCTGATGTCAGATGGGAACTCTCTGCAGCCCAGGGAGAGCAAGGGGCAAGTGCAGAGGGTGACTCATGTCACACAGCCAGCCTCCCACAATGTCATCCTGTGGAGGAACTGCTCTCTGGGATGGGGAGAAGGAGGATGAGGTCGGACACATTCCACTATCCCAGGTTGCTCCAAGCCCTGTCCAGCCTGGCCTTGGACACTTCCAGGGATCCAGGGGTAGCCACAGCTTCTCTGGCCAACCTGTGCCACTGCCTCACCACCCTCACAGGGAAGGATTCCTTCCCAATATCCCATCTATCCCTGCCCTCTGGCAGTGGGAAGACATTCCTTGTGTCCTGTCCCTCCATCCCTTGTAAATGGTCTCTCCCCATCTTTCTTGTAGGCTCCTTTAGGAACTGGAAGGCCACAATCAGCTCATCCCAAAGCCTTCTCCAGGCTGAACAATCCCAGCTCTCTCAGCCTTTCCTCACAGCAGAGCTGCTCCATCCCTCTGCTCATCCTGGTGCCTCCTCTGGACTCTCTCCAGCAGCTCCAGGTCCTTCCTGTGCTGGGTCCCAGGGCTGGGGCAGCTCTGCAGGTGGGGCAGAGGGGGAACAATTCCCCCCTGCCCTGCTGCCCACACTGTAGGATCAGCCCAGGGCATGGGGAGGTTGTGATGGGTCATTTCTAGCTCTCAGACCCCTACCTCTAGCTGAGCTAAATTATGAATTAATTTATATTAAATATCTCATTGGGAAATCTCTCTATTGCCAAATTACCAAGCAGGGTGAGCCCCACACTTCTGGTTCAGTAATTCTCCTATTTATTAAATTGCCTCCATATTCACCCAATTCCTCTTTCCCACACCAGACCCTTGCACCACTTTCATCTTTCCCAAGATTTTGCCCACAAACCTCTCTACTTATTGATCCTGGATCTAATTTTTAAGCAGTTTTCATATTTATTTTTACATTTATGACTGCCATGCTGGGCAATGCATTCCATGGAAAAATGTAGAGTGAATAAACACATCATGTATATAAATTCATACCTTTAACATAGATATAGGTGCATATTCATGTGCAAACCTATATGAATCTCTGGCTTATTTATTTATTTGAGGTGTATGTACCTGTATATAGACAGGTGTATGGCATATATAAATAAAGGAAAAATATCTGATTTATGAGCGATATATTTATATAAGTAAACCATATATGTTTTTATATATATATGTCATATATATGACCATATACAGGGTTTATTTATTCATTTCTACATCTATACAAACAATCTTCTGCTGGCAGGGAGTTGAAACCAGGCACTGCTGTCTGATGTAAAGATGAGAATTCAGTTTTGAGGTCAAACTGGAGTAAATAAATAGTATTTTGATGCTTTTGTGTAAAAAAGCCTTTGGAATTATTCGGAAAATCCCCTTTTAGAAATGTAGGGAATGTCACTTCTTGGCAAAACTGTTCTTTCTGGTTGTATATCCTTTTTTTTTAAACTTCACATTCAGTGCCTGCCAGTTGTAGTGACCCATTGCTGTCTGACATATTATCATGGCACAATAAATCATCAAATAACACAAAATAAAATAATGTAAAATAAAATGAAGGCAAAATAAAATAAAGTAAAAGGATATAAAATGAAAGTAAAATAAAATAAAATGAATGTAGCTTCATACTGGTGGCATTATTGTCATTGGAAAGGCAAAGGGTTTGCTCACAGATGATGAAAGGAAGCAGCTGAAGATAAGGAGAAATTTGCTCTATCAGGTTGCTGCTCCACACGGAGGCATCAGGAGACCATGGCCAAGCTTTCTCTGTCCTTTCCCCGTCCCGACATTCCCGGAGACGTTACACGAGCTGAACTTCGCTCAGATTCTGGCATCTCCCCCCGTGCTCCCATTCCCCCCTGCCTTTCTCTGGTTTCCCTCCCGAGCTGCAGACGGCGGGTCTGGGCAGAGTCTCCCCGGAGCCACGGCAGCAGAGATCTTATCTCTGCTCCTGGAGGCTGGGAGGGAGGGAGGGAGGGATGGAGGAGCCTCTCCTGCCCTGGATGTGAGATGGGTTTGGTGCTCAGCCATTCCATCCCCTCATCCCATCCCTGCATCCCCTTCTCCTCTGCTCCCATTCCCCAGCCTTGGCTCTGGAAGGAGGTGTAGCTTTATATTTGACCTAAAAAGAGCATTGAAGTGACTCACTGGATTATAGACAGACCCACACGTGGATCCTGGGTTGAGAGGAAGGAGTCTCGTTCACATCAATTCATGAACCCAAGCTCAGAGGCGGATCTGACAAGCTGTGGTTGAGGAGAGGTTCCCCTCCTGCTACCCCAGCCCTGGGATTTAGTTCAGACTTTGATAATCTCAAGACTAACTGGCTGGAGGGGGATTTTATTAATGCCTTGGTGTTTGGGGAAGGGGGAAAAAGGCCAGAAATCACCTCCCTGGACAGAGTGCAAATCAGGGCAAAGAGAAGACGTTCTCCACCATGGAGATGTGCCACCCAGGAGAGTTGGAGGATGATACCATGGGAAACAGTGAGTGTCTTGCTGTGGAGGAAAGGGAAAGAGCCAGGATCCAGCCCTTTGCCTCTCCTAGAAAATCACTAAAGCAAGCAATAGTAATTGGAGAGCTACTTGTAAGCCGGGCATCTTCTCCCCTGCTAAAAGCTTTGCCTGTAGCGCTGAAGGGGCGGCTTGTGATAAATATATATATATTAAAAATATCTGCTCTGACAAGCGTGAAGCTGGAGAGGCAGAGAGGCAGGGGAGGAGGTAAGGCGGCTAGGAAGCATAAATCAAAATGTTTTGCTGCTCCTAATTAAATCCATCAACCTGTTTGTAACAAAACTCACTCCTGGTCAACGGGAAGATTGGAGGATGAGGAGCTGATGGGGCTTGATGGCCACAGTGGCCAACAACTCCCTGAGCCTCACGCAGGAACAGGGGGGCCTGGGAATCCTTACACTGGGATTTGAGCTCAGGAAAACCTCCAGCCATCTGTGCCAGAGGAGGCAGAGCAGTCACAGCCAGGCAGGGAGGAGAGGGGGGGAAAGCAGTGCAAGCGAGGGCTGGGAACCTTCTCACTGCTCCACATCCTCTGCAGCCAGACGGCTGCAATGTGCTGCTGCCAGCCCTGCAGCCACCAGGGCCTCTGCAGCTGGGATTGGGTCAGAAAGAGCAACATTGGATAAAAGGGAGGGCTGGGGAGGGAAGGGGGTGAACAGGGGGTCATGCTGCTGCTGCTGCACTGTCCAGGATGCTGCCTGCAGTGTGTTTGTGGCCCTCACTCATCTCCCAAAGGAGATGCAGAGCAAGAAATTAATACTCAGAAAAGGATGAAGGAGATCAGGGGGTGGAACAGTTTCTGTACATTCAGGGAATGGTTTGGAAGGGACATTTAAGATAAACTCATTCCACCCCCGCCATGGACAGGGACACCTTCCACTATCCCAAGCTGATCCAAGCCCTGTTCAACCTGACCTTGGGCACTTCCAGGGATTCAGATCCAGCCACAACTACTTTGGGCAACCTGTGCCAGGGCCTCACCACCTTCAAAGGGAAGAATTCCTTCCCAATATTCCATCTATCCCTGCCTTCTGGCAGTGGCAAGCCATTCCCTGTGTACTGTCCCTCCATCCCTTGTCCCAAGTCCCTCTCCAGCTCTCCTGGAGCCCCTTTAGGCTCTTGAAAAGGGCTCTGAGATCTCCCTGGATCCTTCCCTTCTCCAGGGGAACACCCCCAGCTCTCTCAGCTTGACTCTAGAGCAGAGGGGCTCCAGCCCTCAGAGCATCCCCATGGCCTCCTCTGGACTCATTACAGCTCCACTTCCTTCTTATGCTGAGGACTCCAGAAAAATGTGTCACAGAGACCAAGATTCTTCAGCCCAGAAAAGGGAGAGCTGATATCATTCAAGATAAAGAGCTGTTAAATCCAAAGTCCCCTGCAATGAAGGATTTCCTAGCAAGAGCCAGGAGCTCTGTATGGGATGATTGGGTGACAGATCAAACCCAGCAAAAGGAAGGCTCCTTTTTTTTCTGTAAAGCACAGCTAAACTGGGCAACTCCATCTCAAAACGCCAAGGATTTAGAAAAATTAATAACAGAGAAACTCAGCCACCAAGGAACATTCTATCACTGAATCAACAGCAGCACATCCATCTCAGAAGCATCCTGGGATGCATCCCTGGGTGCTTGCCTTGTTCTTGCACCCCCCTGTCACTCAACCTGCTCCTGGTGGACTTTAAACCTGCCCCAGCATAACTGTTGGGCTTTTCCAGCCCCAAACATGGCCCATTTCAAGTTTCTCAGCAAATTCCACCCAAAAGTTGAGTTGACATCTGGGAGGCAGCCTGTGCTGAGCCTGATGCTTGTGACTGCAGGAAATTACCCAGTGCCCTGGAATCCTGAACAGGGATGGCTTTGCCCTGGTTTTCCCAGGGCAACATCAAAATCTGCTCCAGCTGAAGCAGTTATGGCCACAGAATTAGTCAGAGTGAAACTGTGAGAGATGATTTGTCCCCATCCCACACCCTGCTTGCAAAGGGCATCACAGGCCTGATGTGTTTTGGAGCCACCTGATGGAGGTTGGGGATGGCAAAGCCACCTGCTGTGATCTCTTCATCAAGGAGAGGTGCAGCTGCTCCAAAATAAACAACCTACAGCCCTTCCCACTCTCCTGACCTTGCTCTGTGCCTTGCAGTGCTGGTTTCCAAAAGGATTGGGAAATCTTTGTGGGGAGTGAATGCTCTTCTAGTGCTCATATGAATTGTGAGTGCAAATCTGCTGAGCTGCTGGGAAGAGAGGGGGTAAAGGAGAAAGCTCTGGAGAAACACAGAAGCTGCTCCTGCTCTTCAATCCAGCCAAAATAAACACTGTGAAAATCCCACGGGTTGGTGGAAGGTGATAAATGTTGCTGTGAAGTGGGCAAAGTGAGAGTGACAATTAGATACTTAATAAGGTTTTATTTTATATTTAAGGGTTTATTTGTTTCTTTGAGGATGCATGGAGTGGGAGGTGATGTAACAGGTCAGGAATGAGCTTGGAGTGATTTCCCTTAGCACCTGGGATGGGGAATTTCACTTGAGAATGCCATCAGACCCCTGGATTTGGCTTCCAGAGCTATCCAGGTTTGATTTATCCACACAAATAATGGAGGAAAAAATACCCACGGTCCCTGCTGGTGATTTGTTCCCATTACTGGCTTCCCACGCTGTTGGAAGATGTGGAGCTTGTTCCAAGCTGGAATTTGACTGACATCCCACTCCAAACACTGGAGCTCACTGGGTGATTTTATCTCCTCCACAGAGCAGAGATTGCCTTGCTGAGGGTGAGTAACCAGTGGTGCCCATGGCAGGAGCTACTGTGCTTTCAGAAATCAAAGTTCACCCACTGGGCCTGTTCTGACTCGGGAGACAGGAGCCATGGGAACCATTGTTAGCATTTCACAGGAGAGTGGGTTGATATTTTTTAATCAACATTTGCATGCTTAAACTTCGCTTCTATTTTATTTTTATCCACCTCCTTTCTCATTGTACGTTTTCCAGCACACAAAAAAGAAAGAAAGGAAGAGAACTTTTTAATTAAACTTTTGAAGAAAACTACAGTACAAAGCTGTTCTTTATATTGCAGGAGATAAATCACTGCAAACATTTGGAAAAGCCCAGGCTTTGGTGCATTATGCCAGTGAAATCACACATCAGGAATGATCTGGGGTCCAAGTTTGGCTCCTGGTTGAAGGGGCCACCAAATGTACTTGGTTGTCACTGCTTATCAGGCTCAGGGACCAAGCCAATGTGGTGCTGGACATGTCTTGGCCAAGCTGGATGGGGCTTGGAACATCCTGGTCTGGTGGAAGGTGTCCCTGCCCATGGCAGGGGGTAGAACTGGATGAGATTTAAAGAGTCCCTGTATTTCAAGGCACCTTTAAATAAGCAAAATGCTAAAGCTGAAAAAGCAGCAAGAAATGAATAGTGCAATGAGCTGAGCTGAGCTGAACTTTAGGTGGGTAAAACATGTGCCTGGTGCTGAGGTGTTTGCCCCAGGTCCTTCCTGTGACCAGCTGGGATAAATCCATTTGTGCTCCTCAGGCACAGGTGTCCCTCCATTAACTGTGAAGGAACTCAAGGGAATGCTCAGAAATGTGTCTCCATTTTGGAGATTTTCTTCTGCTAAGGTGACTCTTGTTTTCCTTTGAGTCCAACCTTTAGCCCAGCACTGCTGTGTTCACCAGCAAGCCACGTCCCCCTTGTGAAACCTTCTGGACACTTCCAGGGATTCCAGTGGGGATTCCACCACTTCCCTGGGCAGCTGATCCAATCCCTGACCCCTCCCACTACAGTGGAGTTTCTGTCTCTGCTCTTCTGTCAGTGATGGACTAATTCTATCCCCACAAATCAATGGGATGCAGGGTTATAACAGCCTTAAAGAAGGATTTTTTCAGGAGAAAAAGGAACAGGGGGGAAAAAAAAAGCCCTCCACTCTAGACAAGGTTTCCTCAACCCATCCTCAGCTGGCTCATGTAACACAATGAACTGTCAAAACATCCCTCCACTGGTTCCAGTGAAGCTCTGTTCCTCCTTCCATGGACTTTGGAGAAGAATTTTGATCTCCAGACCCAATTCCCTGAGCAGTTTGGCAGCAGCCAGTGCAGCTCATGGGCAAGGCAGGGAGGGATGCTCCCCTTCCACACTCTGGCCAGGAGTATCCCTGGATTTAATGGCTCATATCCTGGCCTTGTCCCCCTTGTGCAGGGCTATCTGACTCTCAGGTGGATCATGCAGCCACTGCAGCTTGTCACCGTGTGTAAGGTGAGCTGTGATAAGCCCAGCATCCCATAAAACTGTCCTCAGCACTGACAGCCAGGGTGATCTCCCACCCTGTCAGCAGCAAAGGAGCAGGAAGGAATGTAATGGGGCTTTCCCAAAGAATTCCTGGGGCTGACTCTGCTGGCAGAGGGGTGAGGCAGGCAGGGGAAGGGCAGGATCAGTAACAGGGAGCAGCTTGTGATGGCAGCCCTAAACCCCCACAGCTGAATCCTCACATCTTCCTTGGCTCACACACCAGCTTTTGTTGATAAGGGGACTGCAAAGGTTTTCTGTGTTTTTTGGCTTTGTGCAGTGCAATATTCAGGTGGAAAAGCAGATCTCCTGTCTGGTTGGGGTTGCAGAGAATCAGAGAAGTATTGAAAAATCTGGAGGTCTCTCTCTGACCATCTGTGGCCACCACCTGATCAGGTCAGCCAGGGCTTGGCAACGTCCATGATTCCAGAGCCTGCACAAAGATGGAGATTCCCAACTTCCCTGAGTGACTCTTCCAGTGCTGCACAATCTCCCGTGGAAAAGCCTTTTCTGTTGTTCCATCTGAACATCCCAGACTCTTGGAGAAGGAGTCATGGAATCCCAGAATGGTTTGGGATTTGGGTTTGGGTTGGAAGGGACCTTGAAGATGGTCCCATCCCACCTCCTGCCATGGGCAGGGCACCTTCCACTATCCCAGGTTGCTCCAAGCCCCATCCAGCCTGGCCTTGGACACTTCCAGGGATCCAGGGGCAGCCACAGCTTCTCTGGGCACCCTGTGCCAGGGCCTCCCCACCCTCACAGGGAAGAATTCCTTCCCAAAATCTCATCTAAATCTCTCCTCTTTTTAGTATCCAACAATTCTTGACTGAAAAAAAAATGGCTGAATGGAAAAAGGGAAGCAAAGTGTGTGAATTTTGGTATCAGTTTTGCATTACAACTAAAATGGCATCAAAGAAAGAGCAGAAAAGTGCAAGAATTTTAGACTGACATTTCACAAATCAAGTGTTTCAATCTCCCATGTCAGCATTTAGCTCAAAATGAAATGGAAAAATCCCCCTGAAACAAAGGAACTTTTTATTTTTTAATATCCTAAAGCAGAGGGTGAGCTGCACTGGGAAGGGGAGGGTCTGCCTGCTGAACATGAAGAGAGCAGGAGCCCTTAAAATCATGTAGTAAAATCAGGGATGGATCCCTCTTCCTCCAGGTTTACTCCTGGATTTCCACCGTGCTTGAATTCAGCCTTGAGCAAGATGTGGGTTTGCCTCTCTCCACGCTGCAGCCCAGCAGCAAAGCAGGAGTTCAGAGACCACAGCAGGCATTATGTCATCCTGCGAGGAGGAGCTGGGCAATCCTGCAACGACTTCTTTCCAAACCCTTTCATCCAATCCCTCCTCCAGCAGCACTGCTGAAGGACTGGGGGAGAAAAAGGAGCCTGGCCCCGGGGGATGGGTATGACAAAAGGAGATCCCACACCAGGATGTCCCAATCAGCATCCCTGAGGGGGAAGAGCTGCAGTGCCGGGTTGAGAGGGGTGGAAGTGCCTCCCTGGCTGTTGTTCACCTGCCAGATCCCTCCTGCTTGCAAGAAAATCTGTGTGCAGCAAAAGGTGATGTCATCCCTTCCCCGCTCCTGAAATCCAACTCCTTGCTGAACGCGGCTCAGGGCTGGTGTTATTAACAGTCCCTGTGACACATCCTGTGCTCTGATTATTTATTTCTTTTTATTTATTTTATTTTCTTTCTATTTATTTTATTTTCTTTCTTTCTATTTATTTTCTTTCTATTCTATTCTATTCTATTCTATTCTATTCTATTCTATTCTATTCTATTCTATTCTATTCTATTCTATTCCATTCCATTCCATTCCATTCCATTCCATTCCATTCCATTCCATTCCATTTATTTTATTTTTATTATTTTATTTTTAATTTTATTTTATATTTAATTTTTAAATTTTTATTTTTTATTTTATTTTATATATTTCTTATTAATATTTTATTATTTTTAATTTTTTTTTCATTTTCTACCCCTCTTTTCCTCCTTTTGCTGCACACTGACCAGGCTCCTGAGACTCAGGTTGATTAAATTTCTACGCCTTGCAGCTTCCCTGGAGTCCACATAATTTATGTAAATACGAGAGATAAGAAACGAGGGGGAATCACAAGAAAAATGGAGCATTAAGCCGCCAAGATCCATTAAATTCTCCATCACCCTTTTCAGAATCTCAATGTTCAGCCGCACCGCCCCCATGTTTTCCCCCTGCCACAGCAGCGTGGATCAAATTAACGCTGTCGGGCTGAGGAAATCCACGGGATCATTCCCACCTCCTGCCTGACCCCGGGGTTTAGCCCTGCCTGCAGTGGATCAGGGCAGGGAACCAGCCCTGCTCCTGTTGCGTTGTGATTTCAGGGTTTACCTCAGAACCCCGGGTCCCTCCCCTGATAATTCCTTCCCAGGTGTGTCAGCCACCTCTCCTTTCCCCTCCCTGGCCCCTGCCCAGCACTGTCTGTCAGTCCTGGCATTCCAGAAGGGCATCGAGTGATTGGCAGATTCAAAGGATGCCCTCTACCCCTGGGGGGACATTGGGCCACCCAGGTGTCCTTTGTCCCTTGAGACCTCCTCTCCTGTACCTGGCTGGTGGCTTCTTACCCCTTCCCTGCCCCTCTCCCCAGGGTTAAAAGGAGCAGCAACCACGTGGTTTGGAGGGTTCTGTTGGAGGAGTTGCTGCATTCAGAGACCTGTGGGCCAGAATAAAGCTCTGGATCAAAACCCTCCATCAGAACCTACTCCTTTCCTTCACCACAACCTGTTGGAATTCAAGACATCCCTCTGGCTGTCCTGGACCACCAGGACCTCTTCCAGGGGGCTCAGAGACCCTGGCACAGAGCCCAAGACGCTTGTGGTTTTGATTATGACCCATGGAGCAATTTACCAACCTTATATGAAGATCTGCCAGCCATGACAGTTTCAGTAGAATGACAGTGAATTTATCACAGGGTGAAAAATAGATTTTTGGGGTTTTTAGAATGGGGGTTCAGGGGGCAAGATGGAGGGATCTGGGCATGTCCAGCCTTTCTCCTTCTTCTTTTGGCCTCCACCTTCTGAGTGATGTTGGCACTTTTGGATTGGTTTAGAGTAGAAGCTCAGTGTCTAACACAGGTGATGGGTATTGGGAAGTAATTGTAAATATCGTACACGTAGTTTTTAGTATAAAAAGATAACACAGCCCTGGGGGCAGACAGAGTGCCTCTGACTGTCTTGCTGAGTGGACCTCGGCTGGACAGGAGAAAGAGTTTTATAGATAAGATACAATAAACAACCTTGAGACTGAGAGCTGAAGAGCTCTGACTCCTTCTTTGACCACCGGGCTGGGAAAAGAGACTTTCTAACTTATCTCGGGGTCACTCTGACCAGCTAGAGAGCCTGAGACCACCCTAAAGCTTCTCCATCAGAGGTAAACCTGAGGAGCAACCCCTGTTATGGGGAAGCTCCATCCTGCAGCCACCAGAGCTTCAGCATGCCTGGACTTGCCTCCACATGCTCAGCTGCAGCATCCAGCCAGCCAAAAGTGTCTCTGGGCTGAAACACCACAGTGCTGCTATTTGGTTCAGCAGCAAGGGCCAGACAAGCTCAGGCATGTCCCATCTGGCAATATTGGTAAATATTCCAATATGCTCCAGAGGCAGGTGGGGCAGCAGCCTCCCTGCCTGGCTGTGTCCTGAGCAGCTGGAGCTCCCTCCAGGCAGGGATGTCACATCCCAAGGGACAGAGGTATTTGTGGGTAAAGCGAGGTGAGCAGGGTGATGCAGTTTAGGATCCTCAGGAGAGCCTCTGCACTCCCCACACCTTGGGCAGCACAAGAGCCCAGCCAGGGCTGCACCCAAGATGAACGCAAAGTGGACAACCAGTCACGGGGTCTCACACTTTTATAAGTTCTGGTCCATTTGCATAGTGGAGTAATTGTCCAATTACAGCTTTATGTTATGAAGGTCTCTGCACAGGGTGTTACTGTGCTGTCAGCTGAGCCCATGGGCATGACCTGAACGTGGCCCCAGATCTGCCTTTTGACCCCAATTTGTGGAAAGTTGTGTTGGGAAGGAGTAGGAGTTGTGTCAGCAGCCTGTCGTCCTCCTTTGTGCAGTTTCTGCCTTGCCTAAGTCCCTTCCTAACCATCCTGATGGATGGAAGCCCCTTCTCCAGCCTGTCCATCACTCAGCTGGGTAGGTCAGGCTTCAGAGCCAGAAAATATCTCCTGGAATAATTCCAAGGAAACTGGCACTGCAGTTTGGTGATCTGGTTCATTAAAATGTCTGTGGAATCATGCAATGGTTTGGATTGGAAGGGATATTAAAGATCACCTCATTCCACCCCCTTACATAGGCAGGGACATCTTCCACTATCCCAGGTTGCTCCAAGCCCTGTCCAACCTGGCCTTGGACACTTCCAGGGATCCAGGGGCAGCCACAGCTGCTCTGGACAACCTGTTCCTAGCAGTATTTTGGCCCCCAACAAGAAGCAAAACCCAAAAATGAATCCTGAGGTTGGTTTGGGAGGTGGCCTGGAAGGGGGACAGTTCCCAGTTGGCAGAGTAGATGGGAATGCTCTTTGGGGAAGGATGCAAGGACACAAGGGATGGGAAACACGGCAGTAAGGGCATGGCCAGATTGCAGCAATTGGCCTCAGAGCCAGGAAACACATCTGGGAATCTGTTCCAAAGGTGCACAAGCACTTGGCAAACCTTGTCCCAAGCCTGGTGCAGGCACCTACACATGTGATGCCTCAGGTTTTAGCTTTTGTATTTTTCAGATCCTGTACTGTTTTACTGTGTAGTTCTGAGCTTCATATTAAGGGATGGTGAGCTCTCTGCACAGAGTAGGGAGACAAAACATTTCCTTTTCTAGCTTGGGACCAAGAACAAATGATCCAAATTTCAGGTCCAAGAGCATAAAGAACATAGACTGAAGAGAGAAAAACAAGAAGGATGGGACTTCATAACATAAAGCTATAACTGGACAATTAACTCCAATATGCAAATGGACTAGAACTTTTAAAAGTGTGAAACCTCGTGACTGGCTGTCCATTTTTGTGACCATTTTGGTTCATCCCTGGTGCAGCCCTGGCTGGGCTCTTGTGCTGCCCAAGGCGGATTCATCGAGGCATTTTAATAAATCCCTACTTTATTCTTTAGCTCTGTCCAGTCTCTTCACAAGGCATCACATGGACACACACATGGACACCTCTGCCCACTCCTGAGCCAGACCCAGCTCAGTCACCACAGCCACAACGCTCCCAGTCAGCAGCAGGGCTGGAAGGGCACCTGCCCCCACAAGTGACAGCTGAGACCTCTTGTGACAGCACCAGGAGCCTCGGGGCTGTGCTGTCTGAGAGTCACTCAGACCCAGAGAGCTCCCCTGAGACACAGCCTCCTGCTTCCCTGGGACTTCCAGTCCTGCACAGAAAGTGCAGTTAACCTCAGCTCCTGGGAAACCTTTCCCTCTGCCAATGGATGGCATTGGGAATAATGCCATAGATTTTTTTATTTAAATTTTGAGCTCACAGGCACTACTTGACCTGCTTTTCTTAAGTGTGACGGAGAGAAATACCATTTTAATGGAAGCAAAGACTCTCCAACAATTATATGAGTTCAGGATGCTGGAGCTTGAGGAAAAACCACAAATCCTGAGTGGTGATGACATCCCAGGAGCAGAAGTCACTGGCTGTCACTCAGCCCTGTCCCTAACCTGGATGCTGTAGCAGTACCGTGGATGTTTCTGCCTTCATTGCTTTGCAGAGTCAATCCTTGGTGCCTGTGCCCAGGGCACAATTAACTACTCCAATAATCTAATATCAACTTATAGATCTTTCAATAGTCATCCAGGATCACGGTCTAATTAAGACTACAAATGAGTTAATCATGTGTGATGAAGTCTTCTAAGAAAATTGCGCCCAAGACTTCCATTTGCTGGAGCAGCAGATACTTCTGACAGAGCCCCAAAGCAGAGACTAAAAGAGTGGTGATTAAATGGAGTGATGGGCATGAAAAAAACAAAGCTTTGTAGTTTTCAAAGAAGGAGGCTACCTATAATCTACAGCTTGGAGTGCTGAATTATTTGAGACAAATTTGTTTTGGCAGAGTCTCTTGAAATATCTGATAATTTTACAAACCACTCAGTGACCAGCAGTTGAAAGAGGCCCATTGAGTCTCTCCCACTGGAGCAAAATATCTAATTTTGAGCATTGGGGCAGTGAAGCACAGACCAGGACCATCAGTGATCACAGCCAGAAAGGGCCAAGGAGAAGTGACAAACTTTTTGAACCTCCCAACCAGCAAGGGGAGAGACCCAGCCCCTGTAAATAATGCATGCCTGACATTCCACAGGGTTTGATAGGTCTGTGCCTTGGCTTCATCCTGTGCCATGGATGCATCATTTGCTGTGCTCTCATGCTAGAAATGACTGCAGTCATTAGGAACAATTTATGCTCAGGGAAATAATTATGGTCATTAATGGGGCTGCAAAGCAGAGGCTCTCAGGGAGCAGGAGTGGAGCGGTGGCAGCCGCCGTGCGTGCGCTGGGTTTGAGTTATTTGGGATGCCCAATTCTGGTGTTCCCAGGACTGGGCATCCCAAAGAACTCAAGCCCAACCTCAGGAGGCAGCCAATAACTGGCACGTGTAAGGGGTGTTTGGGAAAATCCAGTGGGATCACAAGAAAAGCCACAGCAGTGCCTGGGAGAGTTGGCTGGACACAGAGCAGGGGTCAGTCCCCAGAAATCACCACTGACCAGAGCTGGCAGTTTTAAATCTGCTGATAGTAATTAGTGAGTGGTGACAGTGGCTATTAATGAGGTCATGCCTGGCTCTTGGACCATGACTTCACAGAAATGCAGTCCAATATGGAATTGGAAATGTCTGCAAAGAGATCCTAAGCTTGGTTCCCAAGTCTTTGAGGCAGCTGATGGCATAGGCAGGACTCAGCTGTGTGGAGGAGATGGCTCATCCTCTGGGGTAGCTCTCCCAGTGGAAAATAAAGGTTGAAGGAAATCTGGAAGCATCCAATGGGAATGACATTTTCAGGGCAGGTCACACAGGAGCACTGATCTAAGGAGATCAATGAGAACAGGAGGAGCTGGACTTGATGATCCTCGTGGGTGCCTTCCAACTTAGGATATTCTGTGATTCTGTGTGTGATTTCCAGGAAAGTCCTGCCTGGATTTCCTATTTCAGTGGAAAGCACAGAATTATTGGCAGTTAGCTAATAAAGCTCATTTGGGTAGTCTGGACAAGACAAGTCTCCTAAAGATTTAATACATTACTTGAAAGAGTGGATTTGGAAAGGACACTGGTCAGTGAACCTGACCAATGGTTGATTGATAACACAAATATGTTGATTGATAACATAAACATGGGCTGTATTCACCAAGACCAACTAGGAAAGGAAGTTTAACCCAGCCCATGGCAGTTCCTATTTAAAACAAACCTCTTCCATCCCCTGAAAAGGAGCCTGAAATCAGCCTTGCTGGGCACTCTGGCCATAGCTATGAATTTCAGACCATCTACACCCCTTGGTGACCAAACTCCCAGCTGCCTTTAGAGGCAGACTGAAAAATATCTCATTTCTTCAGCAGAGAAATGACTGATCCTGTTTGTGTCCCCGTGTTGCTTGCAAGTTTCTGGTCCTGCATTGACTTCCAGGCTGAATTTTGCCAATTCAGCAGCTGGGATCTTGTTGTGATTGAGCTTGATAAATTAGGCAGCCCTTTTGGGGCAGGAGATGTCCCTGGTGTTTATTTAGTGAGCCAGACTAAATCAATCCATGCTGTTGTACACAGATGGGGAATTTCTCTGTCCCTGCTTGCCTTGGGATTCCCCTTGGTGGCAGGCAAGGTGTGACCAGAGGGAGAAGCACACAAGCAGGAGGTTGGTGGGGAAAGAAGGGGCTAAATCACCACAAAAAGTTTATGTCCTGCCAAACTTCCCACGTGGCTGAATTAAACAAAATTAACTTAACAAAAATTAACAAAAAATTACAAAATTAACTGGCTTGAGAATGATGGTGTTGTGGCTATTTGTCTCCAAAGGCTCCTTGTCCTTGGTTGGGAATGAAGGACCAACAATATTGTCCCACCTTCAGTAAGATCCTGAGTGCCAGGAGGATGAATTTTTATATATATATATATATATATATATATATATATACATAACATAATAATATATGTATATTGTTATATTAAGCATGCAAAGTGCTCAGGTGCTACCAAAATACAAGAGGTGGTGCTTTCAGCTGCAGGATGACCAGAGAAGAAGGGAATTACCACAGGACACAGAGCTTATGTGGCTTCCCAGGCCTTGGTGCTGCCTCCCAGGCTCCAGCATTTCTTTAAATAGTTCATTTAATAAATAGATCTTTGGGTTCTGGAGCCCCTCCCTGCTGCATTCCAGCAGGTATTACATGGAACATGGTGGCAGGAGGCAGCATGACCAGACTGGCAGCATGGAAATGCCTAATTAACAGGGAAACAGCCCAGCAGCCAGGAAGGCAATCTGAAGAGGCAGCATGGAGAGATTAAGGCAGCCAGGAGACTGCCAGGGAATCAATCCATACAGGCATGGGAAGAACTGAGGCCAACTGCAGAGATGAACATGGATGGGAACGATCACAGAGTCACAGAGTGGTTACAGTTGGAAGGGACCTTAAAGATCACCTCATTCCAACTCCCCTGCCATGGGCAGGGAACCTTACACTGGGCCATATGCAAGGAAAACACAGATATTTTTATCCCTGCATTGCTGGGGACAAAGTGACACAGGACCTGAGTAGGAGTGGTGCCAATGGCAATTCCCTAGCCACACCTATTTGGTGACTTTGGGACTGAAATTAAAAATGAGGCAGTTGACTGAGCAGTCTTCTGAGGGCCTTTCCAAACTGAAATCCTCTGTGACTCTGGGAAATGCCTGCAGTGTGTCCAGTCAAAGCCAAGCAGTCCAAATCCAGATGGGAACGTGGGCTCCAGCTTGCAAAGAAAAAGGCAGGCAGCCCTTCTTGGAGAGTGTCAAAAGTTTGATAGCAAGGACAAAATGCAAAGAAATTCCACAAACTTGCTTTCCACAGGCATTTGGGCACCAGCTCAGGAGGAAGGCTGAGGAACAAGACTCTCTTGCCCCTGGAAGTTGTTCCTTTGCAATGTGGCCACAGAGCATGGACAGTCCCCAGGAGCAGGGAAGAGAAAGCCAAACCAGCATTAACAACTTTGGCCCCTCCAAGCCAGGAAAAATATCCAAATGGGAAGATAAGAATACAAAAAAAAAAAAAAAAAAAAGAAAAAAAGAAAAAAAAAAGAAAACCATGAAAAGGAGAGGTGTAATAGCCCACATGGAGCAGAGGAAGCCAAGCTGCAGACACACAAAGTATCCTCAGGCTGTTTTCCTGCCCGAGGCAGCAGAGCTGTGCTCACCCTGGCTGCCCTGCAGAGAATGAGTTTAGGGCTGAAACTGTTCCATTTTAGGAGCATTAAAGGCTTTTGCTGTGCTGGTGCTCAGGGCAGAGCAGGCACTGGCCCTGGCTCTGTTCATGCTCCCAGGGCCAGGTGGAAGTGGCATCTCCACAATCCCTGTGGGCAGCAGAAAGTGGGTGAGGCTCCTTCCCTCTCCCCTCTGCTCCTGCCACCATGCAAGGAGTGGGAGGCAGATGACCTACTTGTGTCATGCCCTGAAAGCCTCTTTTTGCTCCAGCCAAGGCATCTCCATGCTCTGAGGCTCCTGCTCTGCCTGTTGGAGCTGTCTGAAAGGATTTTGTTACTCCCCTCTTCCCTCCCCTCCTGTCCCCCACCTGTCCCCTTGGCTCACCTGGGGCTGGGAGAGCTGCAAAAGCATTTTGAGAGATGCAGTAGGAACAGAAAGCAGAAGCTGGATCCTTTTCATCCCATGGTTTTGCTGTGGGAGGGGGAGATGTGGTGGAGGAGCATCCCTTGACATTGCATTCCTGAGAAACAGGGATCCAGGTGCTCTCCTTGATGAGAGATGTAAATCCATTGGTATCATTTGTGTCCCTCCAGGCTGGGGGCAGGATTATGGAAATCATTCTCTCCTCTCTGCCCTCAAGGAAGGATGGGAGAACTGGGCTTTTGGGGATATGGCTTTTTTTTTGGTGATGATATTTATTTGTTTGCCTGCTTAGCCAAAAATATGTGAAGGATGAGCATTTCCAATGCTCTCAGAATCAGCAACTCTGCTCCTTCATTGATTTTGGAGGTATAACCCTTGTTGACTTCAGTGGGAGCTGAGATAGCCCAGCCCTGCAAAATCCAGCCCTGAAAGTATAGCTTGTATTAATCCTTATTTTTAAAAGATTTTTTAATAAAAAACTATTACCACACACATTATCACAGGTTTTTGGCACAGCCCCTACAAAACCAAAGACATTTTCACTGCACCTTGTGAGACACTCACAAAGAACCTACTGCATGTGTTACTGAGCTCTCAGAGGCATTTCTTGGTCCTTTACCTGCAGCTGTGGCCTCAGAGATGTGACAGATGTCATTTAAGACCCTTTATTTCCATTTTGATGTGCTCTCAGTTGATCAGCCCTGTCCACCCCCCGTCCCACCTTCCATGTGGGAGGAGGCTGCTGCTGGAGCTGGGAGACACAAGAAGCAAACCCCACAATTAGACAGACAGGTAATGACATTTTCCCTCTCCCATGGGTGAAGAGTGGTTGTCATATTCCCTGAGGAAGAGGCTGAGGGAGCTGGGGGTGTCCAGCCTGGAGAAGGCTCCAGGAAGAACTTAGGGCCACTTCCAGTGCTTAAAAGACACTTAGGAAAAGAGGGAGAGGGACGTTTTACGTGGAAAGATAGTGATAGGATATGGGGAAATGATTTTAAACTAAACAAAGGAGAGATTTAGGTTAGATGTGTGGAAGAAATTCTCCCCTGTTAGGGTGGTGAGGCCCTGGCACAGAGAAGAAGCTGTGGCTGCCCTGGATTCCTGGAAGTGTCCAAGGCCAGGTTGGACAGGGCTTGGAGCAACCTGGAACAGTGAAGGTGATGCCTCAGGTTTTTGATTTTATATTTTTCAGATTCTGCACTGCTTTACTGTGCAATTCTGAGCTTCATATGAGGGGATGGTGAGCTCTCTGCGCAGAGTAGGGAGACAAAACAATTCCTTCTTTAGCTGGTGACCAAGGACAAATGATCCAAATTTCAGGTCCAAGAGAACAAACAATGTGGACTCAAGAGAGAAAAACAAGAAAGATGGGACTTCATAACATAAAGCTGTAATTGGACAATTAACTCCAATATGCAAATGGACCAGAACTTACAAACGTGAGAGACCCTGTGACTGGTTGTCCATTTTTGTGACCATTTTGGTTCATCCCTGGTGCAGCCCTGGCTGGGCTCTTGAGCTGCCCAAGGTGTACCCATTGAGGCATTTTAATAAATCCCTACTTTATTCTTTAGCTCTGTCCAGCCTCTGTTCTAGGTCAGCCTTCACAGGGCAGCAAAGGTGTTGTGGTTGGAATGCATCCTTTAGATTCCCTTCCAACCCAAACCATCCTGTGATTCTGTTGTTCCCTGCTGTTGAGTTTTCCCTGGACAGAAGTAGTTGAACACACTGCACACCTGCCACTTCCTCTGGAAGCTGCTCTGCCTTGGGATGGGTCAAAATGGAGATGCCATTCAAGTTTTGTACACTTTTTGTCCCCTAAGACAAGGTCTTGTGACAAGGTCCCCTGTGCTGTCCTTCAGAACACGTGCTGGGAGAGGGGCCCTGCTGCTCAGGATTGTGTTCAGATGGATTTTAATGATCTCCAGGGAAAGAGACTCCACTGAAAAACACAAGGGAAAACCAGTGTGTGGTACTGGGAGCAGGATCAGTCAGACCATCCCTCCTGTCCACTGGTGCCTTGTGAAGGCTGGCCTAGAACAGAGGCTGGACAGAGCTAAAGAATAAAGTAGGGATTTATTAAAATGCCTCAATGGGTACACCTTGGGCAGCACAAGAGCTCAGCCAGGGCTGCACCCAAGATGAACCAAAATGGTCTCAAAATGCACGACTGGCCACGGGGTCTCACACTTTTATGAGTTCTGGTCCATTTGCATATTGGAGTTAATTGTCCAATTACAGCTTTATGTTATGAAGTCCCATCCTCCTTGTTTTTCTCTCTTCAGTCCATGTTCTTTATGCTCTTGGGCCTGAAATTTGGATCATTTGTCCCTGGTCCCCAGCTACAGAAAGAATTGTTTTGTCTCCCTACTCTGTGTAGAAAGCTCACCATCCCTTAATATGAAGCTCAGAATTGCACAGTAAAGCAGTGCAGAATCTGAAAAGTATAAAACCTTAAACCTGAGGCATCACCACAATCACCTTGTGCTGTGATGGGCCCAGAGACCCTTGAAGATGAGCATCCCTGAGAGGTGGGATCCCAGCACAGCAAGGCAAATTTGCAGTTCCTGGGGGAAGAGCTGTGGCCTTGCCACCACTTGGGGATTCTCCATCCACCAACACCTCCTCCCTCAAAGAGCAGGGCCCCTCTCCTCACTGCAGACCTGGCTGAGAAAGCCTGGCCAGTGTCTGCACATTAACATCATCACCATAATCATTCCCCTGGGAGCACATCAAGAGGAAGTTAATGTGAAGGGAAGGGCCTCACCATCATCTGTTCCAGAAGTGGCAACGATCCCTGGTCAGCCTGATCTCGGGGGGACTCAGCCCCTCAGCCCAAGGGTGGCTGTGCAGAAGGTCTGACCCTGCTGCACTCCAGGAGCTCACCCCAGGCCACATTGGTGCCAGCCTCCCTGGGGACCTGATCTGTCTCACTTGGTCACATCACAGGGGCAGCAGACAGATGATTTACAGGGAGCTCCCCTCCCTAACTTCATTTATTTTGTATTCCCCTAATCCTGCTGCTGCTCCAAAGCTCTCTGGGTAGTGCAGCTCCTGCCATCTTTAGAACAAAGCCTAGACTGGGCTTCAAACCATGAAGAAACATTTTCCTCATGAGTGTCCCACCACTCCAGCATTATTCCTGCCCTGTGCTAATTCCAAAAGTGCTCCTGGGAACCACCTGAGTCAATGCTACTGGCCCAAAATCACATCCTGGTACTGCCTAATCCATCCATACAGCTGGAGTCTGCAGGTGGCCCATGGAAATGGTTGAACAGCTGATATCTCAAGCCACTTTCAGGTCCTTTTAAGACTTTCCTCTCTCTTTTATTTCAGTTTTTTTTTCCCTAAAAGCAGAGTGATTTTCTTTATGCTGCTCCAGAGCTGGAAACCTCTGGGGTAGAGCAGGGGTTCTGTGTTCCAGCACTTCAGATTAGTCACTGATGGGACCTCTCCTTTCTCCATGAGTAAATCAAGACTCTGCTTTCCATCTCCTCTGGGAATGTTCAAAAAGCCCCTTCCTGCACTCAGGCAGGAATTCTCTTTAATTCATACCAGTGGGGAATTTCCAAAGAACAATATCACAACCCCATCAAGCCAAAGAAAGCAAGAAGAAAGGGAGACCCCCTTCCCACGAGGGTGTTGGAGACTCCAGGTGATGGAGAGTATGAGGTGTCTCTGCCCAGGTCCAAGCACACCTGATGCAGCATCAGAGAAAAGAGGGGTTCAGCACTGACATTTTGGGTTCTGTCAGTTAAATATTCCACAGAAAATATCCAGTTATCCCTGGGATACCCAACCTGTGTGCTCCACACTTTGGTCTCTGGAATGATGCCCACACACAAGAAGTGAATTATCACTGACCCAAACAAACCCCAAATATGCACCACCCCCATCAGAGCTCAGACACCCCGGGGTCCTCAGCTAAGGCAGCTTCCACAAGGAAAATGCATTGGAACTGCTGGAATGAGTCCAGAGGAGGCCACAGAGCTGCTCCAAGGGCTGGAGCCCCTCTGCTCTGGGGCCAGGCTGGGAGAGCTGGGGGTGCTCACCTGGAGATGAGAAGGATCTAGGAAGAGCTCAGAGCCCCTTCCAGGGCCTAAAGGGGCTCCAGGAGAGCTGGAGAGGGACTGGGAACAAGGGATGGAGGGACAGGACACAGGGAATGGCTTCAAACTGCCAGAGGACAGGGACAGATGGGATATTGGGCAGGAATTCCTGGCTGTGAGGGTGGTGAGGCCCTGGCACAGGATGCCCAGAGAAGCTGTGGCTGCCCCTGGATCCCTGGAAGTGTCCAAGGCCAGGCTGGACAGGGTTTGGAGCAGCCTGGGATAATGGAAGGTGTCCCTGCCCATGGTAGGGGGTGGCACGGGATGATTTTTAAGATTCCTTCCAACCCAAACTACTGAATCTCTGATTATACCAATTATGCAACATCATTATTAAACAGGCTCCTTTATTGTGTGTATTGTCTTTTGGTTTTTGTTGCTTGGGTTATTGGGGTTTTTTTTGCTTGTTTGGTTTTGCATTTTTCAGTTTTGTTGGTTCTTTGTGTTCATGGTACCTCAAATGAACTTTCTTGTTTGCTTCAAATTTAAAAGTTCTTCAGCTTTAGGGAAAAAAAATCCCAGCAAAAATAAAGTAACTCTAAATTAGTGATTAGTTAAAATCATGCACCAAATGGTAAAAAAATGGATAAAGTATCAGACCTGAGCCCAGAACAAAGCTCTCCCAACTCCTTGTCCCAGTCAGGTTACTCATCTATGAAATCTTCCGTGCAGATTTATTTTCAGGGGGGAAAAACATCACTCTGTTTGCAGCAGGAATAGAGTTTAGAGTAGAATTGCTATTTCCCAGTGGTGCTGGGGGCTCTTACACTAAATCACATTACTGCAGTTTAAAATACAACTGCACATCTGCTGAGGCTTGGGTATTGCTCACAAGTGTGTTTTTCAGTCCAAGGCAGGTATTTTTACGTGGATTTTTCCTCCTCTCTGGGATGTAAAATGAAGCTGAATTCCTTTGCATTTTCCATGGATTCTCCTGCCTATCCAGTAGGTTACCAAAGCTCAGCTGCTTTGTGCTAATTTCTTAACCTGGTTTTGTGGCAGGGTCCCAGGTGGATTGAGCTAATTTGGAATAAGGCGTGTCTGATTCTGAAACAGGAGCATCAACACAGGGAATTAATTATGAACCACTAATGTCAGGTGCACAGTCCAGAATAAGTCCTTGGATAGATGAAGCTTAAGGCCATCATCTCTAATTTTTCTCAAAAGCAAATTATTTTTTTCCTTGATCTGCCTATCAGGAAATAGGTTCCCTGCCCATGCCAGGGGGGCAGGAACTGGAGAATCTTTAAGGTCCCTTCCAACCCAAACCACCCTGTGATTTTTTTGGCTATGGAATGGTCACACAGATATTTTGTCCTCACCTCATTCCAACCCCTGATCACTCAAGATCAGCCCTGTGATTGGGGTGTTCAGTGTGTAAAGTCCTTCCTACACTTAGGGCTTGATCTTGGCCTGGAAGTCACCAGGATTATTTGTCTAAAAACTTACTCAGATCACAGTCCCCACCTTATCAGAGTTCAGCCAAATACAGATCATGGAATTCCAGAATGGTTTGGGTTGGAAGGGACCTTAAACATCACCTTGTTCCAACCCCAACACCTTCCACCATCCCGGGTCGCTCCAAGCCCAGTCCAGCCTGGCCTTGGACAATTCCAGAGATCCATGGGCAGCCACAGCTTCTCTGTGCCAGGGCTTCACATCCTCACAGGGAAGAATTCCTTCCAAATATCCTATCTATCCCTGCTCTTTGGCACTGGGAAGACATTCCCCTCTTGTTTTAAAGCCTTGTTTAGCTCTGGGTGCAAATTACAGCACCGCCTGTGCAGCAGCTTAAGGAGGTCAAATTTAAATCCAAAAAGCTTTCTTCTCATGAAAACCTTGGATTGTGGATGTGTTGGCTGACAGAAACTACCCTTTTATCCTGAGACCCCCATGTGCTGGATTTCCAGAAGTCTTTTCCAACCCCTTTAGTCCCTTCTCAGAGCAACCATTGTCCTGCAACCTGAAAGGAATTTTCCACTCAGGTTCTCCAAAATCCTCCTTGTTCTCCTTGAGAAACTTCACACCTGCAGGTGGCTGCCATGAATGCACAAACTTGCTTTTCTCAACCTCCTCTCACCATCCCACCTTCAGCCCCCAGTGGTTGAAGGACAACAACCCAGGACATGGCTGTGACCTTAATTAACCCCACCAGGCACTTCCACAAAGCTGAGGACAGCAAAAATTCATCAGTCTTAGCTGAAAATTCCTAGAAACAGGGAAATCCTGAATTTGGCTGTGAATTCTCCCACCCTAAGAAGTCCGCAAAGTTTGGATTTTCCTCCTTTGTGTTAACCCCATCTTCTTTTGGGAACAAAAAACTGATGGAGCTTAAAAAGATGAATTACCTGATCTGCATTTTCAATGGAGCTCAAATGCTCCATAAACGCGACATGAGTTTTAACAGTATTTAATGGTTTGCATTAATTAATAAGTCTTTAAAGATGTCAGACATTTGTAGATTTAAAAACTTTATAACTTTCAATAAATTCAGCGGGGCTTAATGAATTCCTGCCAGTTTGCACAGCTTTGGAAACACACTCCCTCTCAAACAACATCACCAGTGTTTGTGATTTTAAGAGACAGGAAGAAAGAGAAGAAGGAAAAAAGAAAAAGAATGGGGAGGAAAAGGAGACAATTTTTTATGTTGCGATTTACTATGAAACAGATTTATTTTTCATTTCATTTCAATATTTTGTTGCTTGATTGATTTTTTTTTGAGCAATTCCCTGAAGTACTGCTGATGCAATGAGGGGTGGGGAGCTCTGCAAACCTCCATGTCTCTGTACACAGACACAAAGGATCATTTATGTTGGAAAAGACTTCTGAGACCATCCAGTCCAACCTTGACTGATCCCCACCTTGTCACCAGCCCAGAGCACTGAGTGCCACCTCCAGACATGAACAGCTCCAGGGATGGGGACTCCAACACCTCCCTGGACAGCCCCTTCCAGTGCTTGGAAATCCTTATCAGGAAGAAATTCCTCCTGATGCTCAACCTGAACCTCCCCTGGTGCAGTTTGAGGTTCTGTCCTCTCATCCTGTCTCTGTTCCCTGGGAGTAGAGGCTGACCACCCCTGGCTGTCCCCTCCTGTCAGGGAGCTGTGCAGAGCCACAAGGTCCCCCCTGAGCCTCCTTTTCTCCAGGCTGAGCTCCTTTCCCAACCCCCTCAGCCTCTCCTGGTGCTCCAGACCCTTCCCCAGCTCCGTTCCCTTCCCTGGACACACTCCAGCCCCTCCAGGTCTCTCTTGTCAGGAGGGTCCCAGAGCTGTCCCCAGCACTGGAGGTGTCCCAGCAGGGCCAGCACAGGGGACAGCACTGCCCTGGTCCTGCTGCCACCCCAGAGCTGGGACAGCCCAGGTGCCACTGGCCTCTTGCCCACCTGGGTTCATGTTCAGGCACTGTTGACCAGCAACACCAGCACCACTACTGGGCAGTTTTCCAGTCAAACATACCCATAACCACAGAGCTGTGCACACACACACACAAACAAATGCATATTTAATATCTAAATTTTGCTGGTATTATTTCTGAAGGAAACTACTCCAGAAATCCAATTCCACACACGTATCCTAAAGGTCAACTTCTTACATCCATTTGGGATGAACACAAAGACTGGATATTCCAATTCCTCCCCACACCTTTGGTAATTACAGATTTCAGAGAAGCTCTTTTGCCCAGAGGGAAGCAAAGTGAGAGGCAGGGGCAGGGCTGAAGACAGAGCAGGGGGAGGAAAAAGAGCATAACTCATCCTCATGGGTGGCATATGTGTATGAGTGGGCTGGGATTTATCCTAAAACAAATTCCTGTGCTCATGATGGAAGAAAGACAAGAGGAATCATAAAAACAATGAGTGCAGAGAGGGGAATTGGCCTTGGCTCTGGCTTGTATGGGGAATTCTTCTCCCAGGCATCTCACCAGCCTTCTAGTTGGGATCACTCATCCCACTCCTACACACTGGATGTAAATATACCAGGAAATTGTCCCTGGAATGCTGGCCCTGCCTTTATAAAGGCCATTCCATGAGGGATGAGCAGGGGATGCCATGGGACCTGTTGGCTGTTCTCAGGTGACGGGGCTGGAGAACAAATCACAGAGGGGAATCACTGCAGGTTCCAGAGGGTTGGCACTGCCTTTTCTGAGTCATCATCACCACTCAAAAATCAGAGCAGAGGCCCCACAAAGAAATGGGATGGTGCCAATGCATGTCAGGATCTTCCCACAGATTCACCAGCAGGAGCATGGAACAGGTTGTCCAGAGAAGCTGTGGCTGCCCCTGGATCCCTGGAAGCGTCCAAAGCCAGGTTGGACAGGGCTTGGAGTAACCTGGGATAGTGGAAGGTGTCCCTGTCCATGGCAGAGGGTGGAATTGGCTGAGCTTTAAGGTCTCTTCCCATTTTAGGATTCTATGATTCTTTACTAAAGATTTCTCATTTTTAGTGATTTATCCACATTCTCCACTCAGCTGTGCCCAACATCAGACAATTTCAGCCAAAATGGACCACCCTGGTGCTGCTCATTTCCAGCCCAAAGTGCCCTTCTGTGTTCTGAAACCTCTTCCCCTCCACTCATCCCATTTTATCCCCACTCCTGTTCATCACCAGCCACAACCAACAAGGAGCCAAGGGGCTCCAGAGCCATTATCCCAAACTCCTTAAACTTATCCTTATCCTATCCTCAAACTCCTACTCCTTAACCTTATTAACCCCTTGATGGCAGGATACTTGTTGCATTGTGATTTCAGGTTTTACCTCAGAACCCCGGGTCCCTCCCCTGATAATTCCCTCCCAGGTGTGTCAGCCACCTCTCCTTTCCCCTCCCTGGCCCCTGCCCAGCACTGTCTGTCAGTCCTGGCATTCCAGAAGGATGTCGAGTGACTGGCAGATTCAAAGGATTCCCTCTACCCCTGGGGGGACATTGGGCCATCCAGGTGTCCTTTGTCCCTTGAGACCTCCTCTCCTGTACCTGGCTGGTGGCTTCCTACCCCTTCCCTGCCCCTCTCCCTGGGGTTAAAAGGAGCAGCAACCACGCGGTTTGGGGAGTTCTGTTGGAGCATGTGAAAAGATTGGCTTTTCACAAATATAAAAATGAATATTATGTGTGTTGTGTTAGAAAGCAATGCTATATTAATTATCTTAAGTAGTGTGGTAAATATAGTTTTAGCTTATAACAAAATGTTAAAATAGAAACTACTCTATGTAGGATACTTTTTTTCCTAAAGAAAGGACTTGTACCAGATAGCAGCCACAGGACACTTCAATCTTTCAGAGAAGGGGAATTTATTGCCCCATTATCAGAAAAGACTGACTTCTTCCTGCCTTGCTCAGCCATGAAGGCACTGTTAGGATTATGAGGAAGAAGTTGAGGATGACCAGACAGAATAGTCTTTGAATGGAATTTATGCATCATGTATGAGGTGTATGAATATGCAACAGGCTGCTGTTTTTAAGGGTCAATCCTCTGTTAATATGTGTCCTTTTTTGGGCTTGTGTTGCCCAGAAAAAGGTACCTGGACATCCGTAAGTCTTTGTTTCTATTGTCTCATATTGTCCTGATTTGAATTGTCCAAATTATTATTACTCTAATGTATTACTATTTTTATAACCATTTTGTTACTATTAAACTTTTAAAATTTTAAGAACAAGTGATTGCCATTTTTCACAAAGCAGTTGCTGGATCCAGAGGCCTGTGGGCCAGGAATAAAGCTCTGGATCGGAACCCTCCATCAGAACCAACTCCTTTCCTTCACCATGGCCTTACAGCTTCTCTGACAGGGGAAAACCTGAGGAGCAGACCCTGTTACAGGGAAGCTCCATCCCACAGCCACCAGAGCTCCTGCATGCCTGGACTTCTCTCCGCTTGCCCAGCTGCAGCACCCAGCCAGCCAAAAGTGTCTCTGGGCTGAAACACCACAGTGCCGCTATTTGGTTCAGCAGCAAGGGCCAGACAAGCTCAGGCACGTCCCATCCAGCTATATTGGTAAATATTCCAATATTTATTCCTCTTCCCCCCTCCCCGGCTTTGGCAGGACCCTGTGTCCAGCAGGCAGCAGGAGGCTCGCTGCCCGTGACGGAGCTCGCAGGGATGCTGCCCATCCATATGGAGATTTGGGGACGAGGTTTGGGTACGGTTTTGCTGACGTGCTGCTGCCTCCGCTCGTCCGACAGATCCCGGCTGTGCCCCTGGCCCCATCCCGCCGCTCGTTTGCTGACACGGATCGGCTGCCTGGGCTGGCAGCATCCCGGGAACTTCCTGGCTATGGGCTTGGCTGGGCACGCTGAGCTGGGAGACTGACAGAGGAAGAGTGTGTAATTGCAACAGAGGGGAAAGCTGCGGGGGAGTTTGTCTCGGGATGACGAACAGGAGCTGGAAAGGCTGAGGGGAAGGGGATGAACAGTCACGAGAGTGGCCTGGCCTGCTCTGAGGCACGGGCTACAGCCAGGAGAAGGGGATGCAGATCTCTCTGCTCATCCCCGAGCTGATCCAGCAGCACCAAACACGCTGCTGTGATCACCAGCTCACCACGCCTGGCCGAGCACTTCAGAGCTGGACTTGAAATGATGTTGAAAAAGGTCTTGCCAAGGCCAGAGCAGCCTGATGGGCTCTGTTGGCTTGATAAATAACCACTAATTAAAGTCTAATCTGGGTGGCTGTATCAGAGCTGTGCACTCATGGGCTGCTGGGTCTGTGAGCACTGGGAAACTGAGGCACAGAGCAGTGAACAGTTTGATCACAGAATCACAGGATGATGGTGACCACTGCAGGTCCTCTAGACCAGCATCCCTGCTCAAGTAGGGCTCCCTAGAGCAGGTTAGTCAGGGTTATATCCAGACAGGTCTGGAATATCTCCAGTGAGGAGACTCCACTCCCTCTCTGGACAATCTGTTCAGTGCTCAGTCATTGCACAGGGAAGAAGTTCTGCCTCCTGTCCAGGTGGAATTTGCTGGGATCAGTCCCTGCCTGTTCCTCTGGTGCCATTGCTGGGCCCTGGAGCAGAGCCTGGGCCCTGCTCTGAGCCCTCCCTGCACACAGGGACACCCAGGGCTGAGGGCCCCTCTCAGCTGTGCCTCCTCTCACCCTTTCCTCATCAAGAAGATGCTCCAGTCCCTTCACCATCTCTCTAGTCCTCCACTGGACCCTCTCCAGGAGCTCCATGTCTCCATCCATGATGATTCCCTAAAGAAAATCAGCCTTCCAGGCACATGGGAAAGCACAGCACTCTCCCAATGGAAATACAGAAGTCCTGCTCACTGAAAACACCACAAACTTCATGTTCTAGCTGCAGCTGGACACCAGATTGGCTGGTTTGGCATCACTTATCTTGCCTAAATCCAAAGGGAACATCACAAGGCAACACAAGTGGTTGGAAGCACCAAGAAATGGAGAATTTGAAGAGCTTTTGGGAAAGAGATAAAAATTTTCTTTCAGCGTCGCCTTCTGCCCTGTGTCCCTGGTCCTCCTTGAAGGTTTGGGAACACGTTGTTCTGAAGCTGGGGTGATAAAAAAAAAAATGTCTGTGCCCTTTTTGGATAATGTAATAAAGACTTAGATGCTTTTCGGACGTCAGCTGCTGCCAGTAATCAGCGCTTCGCAGCTGCTGAGTCACAAATAGCTTGAAAAATATTTCCAGTCCTTGCTCTCCTGAGAGCTAATCCCAGGACGGGCAGTCATAAAAAACCATAAATCCCCAAATTACCAGAATGGCCCCAGAAATCTCTTTTAAGGCGATTAGTTCGATGTCGGTTCTGGATTGTCTTTACCTCGTTGTTTCTCCTCTATGTTCCTCTCTCCTCTCTTTTCCCTGGACATCTCTACATGGCTGGAAAAGGTCATTCCTCTGTCCCTCATTCTCCAAACACTCCCTAACACCTTGGGATCTGTTTTCCTCCTGGCATGGACTCTGTGCCCCCTCCCCACACCTGTCCTGTCCCCTCTGTGTGTGTGTCCCTGCCAGAAGATGAGATAAAACACAAAGCACAGAAAGATTCTTTTTCTGGTGATTTTGGGGGGTTGCTTTTGTCATTTATGGAGAGAACAGAGATGTTCCCTTGTGGGCTTGTCCACTGATTTCTCACCCTTCAAACCAAACATAAACCTTCGCCACAACTTTCTGCAGGAGACCTCACCCTGGTGTCCAAAGGGCTCCTCCAAGTTTACATTTAGCTGGTTCAAAATTGCTTTATCCGTTATTATTGAGAAGAAAAAGAAGAAATAACCATGTCCTTCATGACACTTTTCTATAAGGGAATGCCAAGCACGCTGCGAGAGTCGTCACCATTAATTAAGCAGAAGAAAGGCCAGCTGAAGCCCACGTGAGCGTGTCCATGCAGCTGTGGGCATCATGTTAAATAAGTAAACATATAAATACAAAAACTAAACCAATTCTATGGCAATTAATTTCTGTTTATTTATTTTTTAATATATATGTTTAATTGGGCTGCAGAGGAGGCCGTGAAGATGCTTCAAGGGCTGGAGCCCCTCTGCTCTGGAGCCAGGCTGGGAGAGCTGGGGGTGCTCACCTGGAGAAGAGAAAGCTCCAGGAAGACCTCAGAGCCCCTTCCAGTGTCTAAAAGGGCTAATGAAAAAGAGGGAAAGGGACTTTTTGCACAGGCAGTTGGTGATGGGAGAAGAGGGAATGGTTTTAAACTAAAAGGGAGGATATTTAGATTAGATATTAGGAAGAAATTCTTCCCTGTGAGGGTGGTGAGACCCTGGCACAGGCTTCCCGGAGTAGCTGCCCCTGGATCCCTGGAAGTGTCCAAGGCCAGGTTGGATGGGCCTTGGAGCAGACTGGGATAGTGGAAGTTGTCCCTGACAATGACAGGGGGTAAAATGAGACAATCTTAAGGGTTTCTTTCAACCCAAATCATTCTCAGATGTGGCAGAGGATCAGGAAGCATCAGGTTATTCTTAACAGATAAGTTCTTTTGTAGGGAGGTGATGTGGTCAGATGTTGATACTGTCAGTTTGAAGCCATTTCCCCAGTCATTCCATGTCCTTGTCCCCAGTCCCTCTCCAGCTCTCCTGGAGCCCCTTTAGGCTGGATCCTTCTCTTCTCCCAGCCTGGCTCCAGAGCAGAGGGGCTCCAGCCCTTGGAGCATCTCCCTGGCCTCCTCCTGTCTGGCTGTACCCAGACACTTTGTGGGAGCAGTCACAGTGCCTGCCCCACTCCTGGGCACTGCGTGGGTCAGGGCTGGTTGGCCTTGACCCATCAGTGCCAGGACAAGGAGCAGTGCAGGCAGTGGAATGCAGACCCCATGGCAGGGTCCCAGCACTGTTGCATTTGCTGGTACACACTTGCTGTGGCTCTCCCTGCTTTACCCTGGGTGCCCCACTGCTCTTCCCCTCTCTGCCTGTGACCCCAGTTTGGGACATCCTCAGTTCCATAAATCTCATTCCCCTCTCCTTCCCAAAGAATCAGTGCTTTATGTAAGAATGGGAAGACATGATACATCCAGACTGAGACAGCCTGAGAGGAGCACAAGCCTCTATCACTCAGCAGAGAATATTTTTAACATTAACAATAATATCCGGGTGGCCTGGCCTACAAAATGCTGCTCCAGGGCATCCATCCCAACGTGGCAGCATTCCCAAGTGGCTGCTGGGACTCTCTGGACTAAGTTTAGCCCTGAAATGAGCTCAGACCCCTGGCTGAGGTCTCTGACTCGTGGTCCCCTGGCTGAGCCCATGGAAGGAGCTTTGCTGCTTCCCCTTCCATCCCTTGGCACCGATGATCCTTTGCCACGGGTGGCTCTGCCTGCGCCAGCGGAGAAGACGCAAACGCACCCGTGGGACGTGGCAGGGACATGTCACCCCCGTGGTGACAGCACCAGGCTCTTCCTGTGCTGAAGGCTCCAAGGGCTCAGCGGCTGCCCTGGGTTGCTCCCTGCTCTGATTTTGGCTTTGTTCTTCTCCTTGCTGCTCCCCACTTGAAATAAAACCCCAGGAACAACGTGGGAGTGTTCCTGCCTTGCAGGGCCTTGCAGGACCCTGCCCCAGGGTCACAGCAGCACCCAGCCAGGAGGAGACAGGCAGGGAAGGGCTCTGAAATTCCCTGGGTGACAGCCCAGCATCACCCCAGGTGTGGGGTCAACCAGGCTGTGTTTGTCACCCCGTGGCTGCCCTGATTGATTCTCCCCCCAAATCCTTCCCCTGCTCCAAATGCAATGGTCAGAGCTGGGCCTGTCCCCCCTGTGAGCTTTGCACAGACCAAGAGGCCTCCAAGGACATTTTTACAAAGTATGATGTGACATGGATAATGAGGAAATAAATAAGGAATGAACTGGGGAGGGAAAGCACCCTAGGAATCTCAGAGCCACCACTAGGACCGTGCACAGGCACAGGGGAAGGAGGGGCAGCAAGGAGCCAGCTTGCTATTTTAAGGACAGGCTCCAATAGTAAAGTAATCATCTCCCGAGCAATGCTATTTTCTGGATCCGTGCCCTCAAGTCAGCACGAAGCCACCGTGCTTTCTATTCCGGTCACACCGAACGCTTCCCACCAATCTATCCATCTTAATCCCGGCCCCGGCAGCCGCACAGCCCCGCCGGGGCCGAGGGCTGTCCGGAGACCGGGGGTTCGGGGGTTTGGAGCTGGCTGCATCCGTGCCAGCCCATCCCTGGGCACACCGGACCATCCTCTCCATCGCCTGTTCTCCCCGGCGGGATGATCCTTTCATCTGCATCCTCGCTGCTGCTGCTGCTGCTGCTGCTGGACAAAATGCCTCCCACGTAATCAGTTCCCATCCTCCCTCTCCTCCTCCTCCTCCTCCCCCCTCCGTGGTTCTCCTCGCTCCATCCCCTCCTCTGGCGCACCGCGGCTACGGATAAAGGGATCGGTCCTGCGGCGCTGGGGTCATTTCAGGAGCTGTCGCCGCCGGGGTGGCGGGGCTTTGCACGCACAGGATTCCTGTCCCCACTGCAGCAGCGGCTGGGCACGGGCAGCCGAGGAGCTGCCCGCATCCTTCACCCGAGTTGTGCACCCGCATCCCTGCTCGGGGACACCCCGACCTGTGCTCCGTGCCTGCCCCGTCCCCTTCTCATCCAAGGGTGATGTGCTGGGCACCGAGATACCGCACGAAACCTCCTTCACCTCGTCTAGGACCACCGCATCCCCGCATCCCATCCCCGCATCCCATCCCTGCATCCCATCCCTGCATCCCATCCCCGCATCCCTCCCCGCACCCAGGGCATCCAGACCACAGGACCACCTCCCTCTCTTTTCTTTTTTTTCCTTTTTTTTAATCGGTATGATGAGGCAGGAGCTGTGCTTCCTGCTGCAAGGATTTCCCTGCGGATTTCACCTTCAAAAGCGCCGAGTCCCCAGAGCCCCCGAGGCGCGAGGTTTCCTTTTGCTGAGCGCTAACAAGTGGTCAGGAGCTTGGGGTTTTGGTGCTGTTCCCTAAATAGAACATCTCTTCAGAAGCCCAAAAGATTAAAAGCTCAGCTGACTTCCAGAAAAAATGATGATTATACAGAGCACAACAGGATCTGGAGGTTAAATATATATATTTGCACAAACACTTACATAAGGACCCTCCTGGACACAAGTTAGCCTCCAGTTATGCTTTGGGAAGAAATTTTCCCTGGGATTTTGGTGTTTTCTTCCTATCCAGACAATTCCCAGGTACTGGCCACTGCAATAAAAATACACTGCATTGTAGAACCTGAAAATTGCCTGATTTTGGTACCTTTTTGCTCACAGACTTGGATTTTAATTCCCTTTTTTAAATCAGAGTGCTCAAAAGCCCTGAGCTGCAAGAGGTGCCTCCCTCTGTGCCTCAGTTTCCCCAGTTTAGAAACAGTCCCCACACTGGCCAGGTGACACTGAAGTTTATGACATGTCCAAGACTTGTTTCTGATAGAAAAATCTACTGCAAATCAAAAGTCAAAACTGAGAAAATGCTTGGGGCAGGATGGTTGGAGTTTTTAGAGGAGGGAGAACGTTTTTTGAGGTTTGGGTTTTTTTGAGAATTTTCTAAAAAATGTCACCATCTAACAAAACCCACCAAAGCAGTCACAAGAGACCCGAAGTTTAAAAATGTGACCTCATAATTCTTCCCTAAACCACAAACCAGCTCAAACAGGGGCATTAATCAAGTTCCATCACCAAGAGATTTGCAGTCCACAGATGACTCAGATTTAGTCTTTACTTTGATTTCCTCATTCCCATTTCCCCAGTTTGCATTTTTTCCCCTTCCCACCCCTTCTGTCTCAAGCTCAGCACAGCATTTAGCAGGGCAATGCACTTTAAATACACTGATAAATAAATATTTATTTCTTTATATGTTCAGTGGGTGAGTTTGGGTGAGTGAAGCTGAGGAGGAGGAGAAGATTTGGGATGGGATGGGATGGGATGGGATGGGATGGGATGGGATGGGATGGGATGGGATGGGATGATAAAGAATGGCCATTTGCAAGGGGCTGCACCAGTGTGGGAGATACAGAAATATATAAATTAGACATCTACAAACATAGATATCCATAAATACCCAAACCCAGAATTTGTAAGGGTTTTTCCCTGCCTGTAAAAAGGTAAGGGAAAAAGAATATAAAGAAGAAAAAAAAAAGACAGATCAAGCCCAGCCCTTGAACAAAAATAACAATAGGATCCTGCTAAGGAGTAATTCCAGGTCTCCTGGACTAAATTGCAGCAGGTTCCCAGGAGTCAGCAGAGAAGAGGCAGAGTGATGCAAGAACCAGCCACACACCCTGCAGCTGGCAAAATAATAATAATAGTAATAATAATAATCAGCCATGTCCAATCAGCCCTAATATCCATTACCACCATCAGGTTCAGTGCAGGATTAAGAACTGAAAGTGAATAAATATGCCTGTGATTTCCACCGTGTTCAGAGGCTGATTGGAAGTCCCAGTGGAGGGGTGTTTTCAGCCATGGATGCATTTTCCAAGCTGGGGCTGCTGTGGCTCTCTCTTGGCTGCACTCTTGACTTCTGACACCCTGAAATACCAGAATGGTTTGGGTGGGAAAGGACCTCAAAGATCAGCTGGTTCCACTCCCTGCCATGGGCAGGGACACCTTCCACTACCCCAGGTTGCTCCAAGCTGGCCTTGGAGACTTCCAGGGATGGGGTGGCCACAGCTTCTCTGGGGAACCTGTGCCAGGGCCTCCCCAGCCTTGGTGTGGGAACACCCATCCCAAACCTGGATAGGGATTTATTCCTCAAGTTGGCCAAAATTTTGAGCTGAACCCCCAAATAAGACCTTGTGCTGCCCTTTTTGCAGTGAATGTCCCACTGCTCAGGCACATTCTTGTCACCCAGCCCCTGCTGTGAGGACTTTCAACCTCACAGCTAAGGAATAAGATCATAGAACTTCATTTCCTCACGGTGGTCCCATCCACTCTCCTAGGAAATGAAATTCCCTCATTTCACCTTCTGTTACTCACAGACCCACTTGCAGATTTCAGTGCCCTGCCCCCAAAATAGCATGGAAAGTGATGGGAACATCCTCAGCAAGGCAACGTGGGTGTGGGAAGGTCTGGAGAAGCTGGGCCATGAGGGGGATCTCGCTGAGGAGTCTCATTCTCCACCTCAGCCATGTGGCAAGAGCTGTTCCTGAGTTACTGCTGTGCCTGTAGGATCTGACCACCCCCATCCCAAACTGCTAAAGCAGCCCCTGGCACAGCTCACAGCAGCCCAGGCCCAGCCAGGTCTGACCCTGGGGGTGAGCAGAGCCCTGAGGATGCCCCAGAGTGCTGTTCCCAGGGTCACACCATGAGTGCAATGTGGAATTCCCTCCTGATGTCCACTTGTGAACCTCTGTTCAGTGCCACTGTCACCCCTAACCACAGCCAGACATGGCCTTTGGTGACTTCCCCAGGGTCTCCTTGGGGGAAGCCAAACATCCCAATGGTCAACAGAGTCCCAGGGAAGGATGGAAAAGGGACAGAGGCCCCCACACCAACACAGGACCCTGCCCTGCCCACCATGGCCACGGTCCTGTGTCACCTCCATGGTGTCCCACCTCTCAGAACTCCCTGAGGAGGAGTAAGGAGGGGACCAGGCTGTTTTTTGGGGAAGGCAGAGGGAGGGGTGGCTGTGTTTGCCTCGGAGCACTCAGGGGATGATGGATGATGCTCCATTATTGGTGTCTTCCAGTGCCACCCTGCATGGGGAATCACAGGGATGGGCACAGTGGGAATTCAAAGTTACTCCTCCATACACCTCTGGATCCTCTTTCTTTCCTCACTTTCCTTTTAATTCTTCTTTTTCTTTCTTTCTTTCTTTCCTTGTTTTCTTTCTTTCTTTCTTTCTTTCTTTCTTTCTTTCTTTCTTTCTTTCTTTCTTTCTTTCTTTCTTTCTTTCTTTCTTTTTCTTTTCCTTCCTTCCTTCCTTCCTTCCTTCCTTCCTTCCTTCCTTCCTTCCTTCCTTCCTTCCTTCCTTCCTTCCTTCCTTCCTTCCTTCCTTCCTTCCTTCCTTCCTTCCTTCCTTCCTCCCTCCCTCCCTCCCTCCCTTCCTTCCCTTTCTTCCTTCCTCCCTTCCTTCCTCCCTTCCTTCCCCCCTTCCTTTCTTTCTCTCTTTCTCTCTTTCTTTCTCTCTTTCTCTCTTTCTCTCTTTCTTTCTCTCTTTCCTCATTTTCCTGCTCCTTTTTATTCTTCCTCTCTTTTTTTAGTGGTACAGGGAGGAAGGCTTTGAGAAGGAATAGTGCAGACAAATCCATCAACTCCAGCGAGGAGGAGCCGAGCTGGCAAGCTCCCGAAAGCAGCAAGGAGACGTCTCTTCCTTGGGGGAATCTCTGCGTGGAGGGATGATGGGAGAGCCCCTCCGCCCCCCTGAATGCTCCGCACTCTCGGCATCCCCTCTCCGCCTCCTCCCCAGCTCTCCGGTTTCCGTGACAACGCTTGGCTCACACCAGCCTCTCCATTGCAGCGCTCGCCCAGCCCAGCCCAGCTCCTGGTGCCTGCGCAGCCCACGTGGGGTTCAGCGGGTTCACCAGCAAGCAACAGCCTCGGACTGAGTGCTTGGGGGAAGCTCCAAACACAGATTCTTACAGGAGAAGGCTGCCAGGCTGGGGATTGTCTCTTTGATCCAGCTCCTGGGAATGGTTGTTGCAAGAGGTGGGTGATGAGAGAGGTTGGGATGCAGGAAAGGCAAAGGGGAAAACCCTCAGAGTGCTCAGGTCAGAGCTGATCATGGAATCAGAGTCCCAGACTGGTTTGTTTTGGAAGGGATCTCAACTTCTTCCATCCCCTGCCATGGGCAAGGACACATCCCACTATCCCAGCTTGCTCCAAGCCTCATCCAGCCTGGCCTTAAATCACTTCCAGGGATCCAGGGGCAGCCACAGCTTCTCTGGGCACCCTGTGCCAGGGCCTCACCACCCTCACAGCCAGGAATTCCTTCCCAATATCCCATCCATCCCTGCCCTCTGTCAGTGGGAAGCCATTCCCTGTGTCCTGTCCCTCCATCCCTTGTCCCAAGTCCCTCTCCAGCTCTCCTGGAGCCCCTTTAGGCTCTGGAAGGGGCTCTGAGCTCTCCCTGGATCCTTCTCTTCTCCAGGTGAGCACACCCACCTCTCTCACCCAGCCTGATGCTGAGGTTATGCCTCCACAATAAATCCATGCTGGAGCCTGATCTCCATCCCTGAGACCTGGCCATGTTCACACCATTAACCCTTCCCACCCTCCTAAAGACAGTGGCTGCACCCAACCCCCTGCAGGGGATGATCCCTGGCCTGTGCCACCTCCTGAGCTGAGACAGGGATGGTTTGGCTAAATCTGAGTTGGCCAGGGCTCAAAAGGCTCTGGGGATGGTGGCAAAAACAGAAAGGTGAAGGTTCAACCCCAGCCCTTGTGTTCTGACTCTGTTCCATTTACCACTCTTAACAATCGATCACCCAGCCCTGGAAGGGCCTGGGCAAACCTGAGTCCATCTGCTGGCAGTGGTCTCATCTCATCTGTGCCCCAGGCATGTCACAGCAAATGCCCAGAGCAGCAGCAGTGACTTCCACCAAGGACTGGACCCAGAGGGTGACTCACAGAACCCTCTCAGATGATTGTCCCCTGCCCCAGGGGACAGAATCAAACTGGTTATTTTGGCTCAACAGTCACCAAGGACATGAAGCCACCTTGTAGAGACCCAGACAGTGCTGGGAGTGTTTGCAGAGAGCAAGGGCTGTGCCCAGGAAAGAGCCACAGGGTGGGAATAAAGGGCAGGAACCGTTAGAATCATAAAATCACAGGCTGTCCTGAGCTGGAAGGGACCCACCAGGACCATCCAGTCCAGCTCCTGGCTGTGCACAGACACCCCAAAGTCCCACCCTGTGCATCCCTGAGTGTTGTCCAAATGCTCCTGGAGCTCTGGCAGCCTTAGGGCTGAGCCCATTCCCTGAAAAGCCTTTTCAGTGCCCCACAGCCCTCTGGGGGAATAATCTTTCCCTGATATCCAACCCAATCCCAAAATAAGCTCTACTGGTTTAGTTGTGTTGAAAATGGTTGGTAAATTTGTTATCTCTGTAACCTGGAGCACAGGAAAACAATCAAACAAAACATCCAAACTCTTGCAGGTTTTCTCCACACCCCAGAGCTTGGCAGGGTGTGGGGAGGACTTGGTTTCCAGCACAGCCTTGGTACAGACTAACAAATGCTGTTCTAAATTGTCCCACAACATAAATCCCAAAAAGGACCCAGGACCAGTTGCTGCACAGAGCTACCACTGATCACAGAGTCATGGAGCAGTCTGGGTTGGAAGGGACCTTTAAAGGTCATCTAGTCCCAACCCCTGGAATGAGTAGGGACATCTCCAACTAGATCAGCTTGCCCAGCTGATAGGCTGTCCCCTTGGGTTCTGATCTTACACCCTCACAAAAATCAAGTGGGTACAAAAGAGAAGGGTATGATGACTTCTTTTCCTCATTCCCATGAATCTGGGCAAACAGGATCTGAAGGCAGGATCCCTCTGCTTTCCAGGACTTGGGGCTGGCCATGAGCAAGGAGGTAGTTCCATATACTGCTGCCTGCCCTGACCCATGGAAATAAACCAGTGGAGAGGAAAACACAGCCCAGTGTGAACATCAGACTGTGGGAGAGGGAGCTAATTACCCCTCCTGAAAAGAAATGAAAAGGCACGGCATAGTCACTGCTGGAATTGTTTTGCCAGATACTTTTATCAGTGACAAGAGAAAGGCAGCTCTGCTCACTAAAAGGCATCTCCTGTGGGGTGAGATCCTCCAGCTTCCAGCTGAACTTCTTCCTTAACAGGACCCAAAGGTGATGGAATTGTTATTTACAGGCAGCCAAATTCCCAGGAAGGGACTGGCAGGGACAACTCTTGGGTATCAGGTGGCATCATGTTTTAACTCCTGGGAACAGCACCCACTCCAAGCTCTGGACTCCTGGTTTTGGTGGGAATTCTGGCACCAGCTGAATGTGGGGTTGCCCTCTCTGACATTGAAAAGCCAGCTGGGATTCCAGCTGCCAGAACAAAGGCTGAGGAGCTGTGTTTAACAGCACGAGGACCCAGCTCTACATTACACACACACACGCACACGCTGAGCTGTCCCCAGCATTAAAATTTCATTACAAGGAGTGCACCAGGAATAACCATTATCAATTATATATTACACACTGCTTTAGTCTAAAAGAAATCTCATGGCTCGGGGGTTCTGCTGTGAGAAAGAGCCTCTCTTGCAGACTTTGGAGCTGGTTGTGTGGTGGAGCTTTGTGATTCACCACACAATTCCCACTCCCCCAGCCCCGTGTCCTCATGGTGGGAATATCCATTCCTGGCTGGCTGTTTGTCCCAGTTCCATGCAGGTCATGCTGGGTTATCACAGAAGCACAAAATGGTTTGGGTTGGAAGAGTTCCAGTCACACTTTCCACTGTCCCAGGTTGCTCCAAGCCCTGTCCAACCCAGCTTTTAACATTTCCAGGGGTGAGGCAGCCACAGCTTCTCTGGGCAACTCTCTGTGGGATGCCCAGGACAGGACAGGGACTGAGGACTGGATCTTGCGGCTTTTTGTAAAGAGCTGGCTTTGCTATCTGGATAATGCCACTGTGCCAGGAACTGCTTAGGCAACTCACTTGGTCACCTGAGATGTCACCTACAGCCATGGGTGCCTCCAAAGGTGGCTGTCCCTGTGTGTCTTGGACACCTCTCATGGGTGGGACGACTGGAGGTGTCCCCACTGCTGACAGAAGGTTCTCTGGTGGCCTCAGTGTCCTCTTTCAGGTACTTTGGTCTGAGCACCAGAACTCACCCATATCCCAGAGCTGAGGTGTCCATGAACTTGTCCTGTGCCATTTCCCTGGGACAGCAGTGACAGCCACCCCTTCAGTGTCTACAGCACCCAAATCTCCTCTTTCCCCCAGTGCACCAGGCCTGAGGGCTGAGCAGCTTTTTAAAACTAAACCCCAAACTCTTCCCTTCTTAAGTTGCTCCTCATCCCCACCCTGAGCAGCTTTGGCCCCATGAAAAATCCACTTCCATTTCTTCATGTTGAGGAATAAATGTTGGCACTGTCTGAAGGTTTTCCTGTGAAATGATCCCCCCTATAGATGGCAGACAATGAACCGCCCTAGATCCTGACAGATGATAATGACAGGGACAATAAGAAGTGATGGGGTGGAGGGAGGGGATGTTAAAGGGTGTTTAAGTATTAACACTGATATTTCAATTCAATTAATTCCTCTGTGTGTGGTGCCTTAGTGTTTTAGGTTTTATATTTTTCATATATTTATAATCCTGCAAATTCTTTAGCGTATAACTCTAACGTAGCCTGTCAGCTCCTGTTCTCCCATTTTATTCAGACAAAACAGTTCCTCTCTAGGCCCAGGACTCAAGGACACCTCACTGTCTCAGGCCCCAAAAAGTTTAAACAAAATTAAGTTGGGGGGAGAATCAAACTGGGAGTATATGACTTCATTACCTGAAGCTGTAACTGGAGGATTAATCCCTGATATGTAAATAGACCAAGCTTAAAACTGTATGAAAAATTGGTGATCAATTTCCCCAGGGTGTACCTATTGAAGGCCTTCAATAAACACCCACTTTTATTCTATTAATTTTGTCTAGCCTGTGTTTCAGGCAGCCACTCCAAGGCATCATTTGCACCAAAGCACTGGATATTGTGGAAGCATCAGCAGCTGGGTGGGGAACAGTCAGGAGAGGGGGGTCTGCAGGACTTTGTCCACTCCCTCAAAGTTTTTGGGAGGAGATCCTCAGGCAGATAGGGAAAGGCCATGGGGGAATGGTTTTTAAATTTAAAGAGGAGAAATTTAGATTAGATCTTAGGAAGAAATTCTTTCCTGTGAGGGTGGGGAGGCCCTGGCACAGGTGCCCAGAGAAGCTGTGGCCGCCCCTGGATCCCTGGATGTGTCCAAGACCAGGCTGAAGAGGGCTTGGAGCAACCTGGGCTAGTGGAAGGTGTCCCTGCCCATGGCAGGGGGTGGGATGGGATGATCCTTAAGGTCCCTTCCCACCCAAATCACTCTGTGATAAAACTACAGTGGACCCCACATTTCTTTGCTGCCAACAAGCCCATGGCTGCACTTTGAAATCCTTATTTCCCTTTCCCATCCAGTGGATTGTGCCTGAGAAAGTGATTTCTCAGGATGCAGATTAAAGCAGAACAGCAGAGAGCCTCCAGTGCAATTATGAAAAGGAAGTCATAAAAAATAGTAATTAAAAGTCATATTTCTGCTGGGTAAATGCCTGGGCAGGGCTGGGAGTTGGAGAGAAAGATGCCTGAAATGCAGAGGATGCAGCAGAGGCAGGGGTGGGACAGAAAGGCTTTGTCTGTGCCAGTGAAGGAAGCAGGGACAGGGATTGCACCACTCCTGCTGTCACCTGTTGGCACAGTCCCTTGCACAGTTTTAACCCAGAGAACAGGCCTGTTGGGTGCTGTCACCTGCCTGTGACTCAGTTTCCTGCTGGATGAGCCAGGAATGGTGAGTCCTTTGGTCTGTGTGGATGGTGGGACACACGGCATTCTGCTGCAGCTGCTGAAATGGAGCTGGGGAAAAGCAAAGCAGTTTGGGTTGGGTGGAAGAGGTTTTACTCACTGAAATGAAAACATGGGCAGAATTTTATTTGGTTCAACCCTGAACTGAGCACCTTTGACCCCCTGGAGTGGCACAGCCTGAGGGCATCTCAGGTGGCTTTTGGCACCTGGGGAAAAAACTAGGAAAAAGCAACGACTGTGTATGTGAAATATCCAGAGCCTCTTCTCCCAGATCCTGAGGTCTTGTCCTTGGGCTGCCCAAACTGCAAATGCTCTTCCAGCTGGTGATCCAGCAAGGATTTACACCCCAAAGATCCTGTACCTCCTGCAGGACATGCAGCCATGGGGTCCTTTCTGCCTCTTCCCAACCCTCTCAGACCTGGCCAAAATGAGACCTCTGAGCTGACTGGTTGGCAGGTGATTGAAACCTCAACACCTGGAAACTCCAGCCACGCTACTGTCATGGATGTTCACCCAGGAGAAGATTCCAGTGGGACAACTGGGATGAGACCTGCCCAGGAAAGTCTTTCTGCACCACCCATCAGCCCATTTCTGCTGTGGGGACATTGGTCCAGTCCCACAGGCAATAAACGAGACCCAAGCCAGGGGGAACATTTCAGGAAATGCTCAAAAAACCCTCTAAAGGCAAAACCCTGGAGGCCAGAGGAACTCTTTGCCTTCCTGCTGCTGAATCACCAGTGGGGAACAGGCATTAAACAGAAGAAAATAAGAATGTAAGGGGAGATTGTAAACACAAGCCAGATTGAAAACTTAATGGGTCTAAGGAGGCTCTGGGGGTGGAAGACAGAGGGTCTGGAAGGGAGGGGAGGCTGGTGCTGTCTGAAAGGGCTGTGGGAAGCTCCAGCAATCCCACTGCACCCAGGGGAAGGGAAACAGATGCTCTGGAGTGGGAGTTGGAAGTGCAATCACTGGGCTGGGTCATTCCCAAGAGCCCAGGGGACATTTGGAGGGACAAGGTGGAAGCTCAGGACTGCCACCATCCCAGCCCTTGCTGAGGTCCCACATGGGGTTTGGGGCAGGGATGGGGTGCAGACCGATGGAGGCTGTTTGAGGGGTGGTGGGAATTGGTGGATATAAAGGAAGAAAAGGTTTTTCAGCCCTGTGTAAATGTGCCTGGGGCAAAGGGGAAATGGGCTCATGGAAATCAGCCTCATGGAAATCAGGGAATAAATTAGGAGGAAGCTCAGGCCAGCCCAGGATGAGCCTGGTGGTTGAAGATGCAGAAGACTGAGGCTCAAATCCCAGTTCTTGCAGTATCCCAGGGTTCAAAAAACTCTGCTTTTCCTATTTGTCTCCCAAAGTTTTCCTTTTCAACATGAAATCACATCCAGATCTCTCCCTACACTACAGCTAAGAAAACAAATCTCTCTGTGAGTAAAAGAGCGAAGCAAGGTTGGTTTCCAAGGGATGGGGGATTCTCCAGCACCCAGTAAAGAACAAGCACCAGTGAAAGATTTACCCAAGCCTGTGACACTCAAATTTCTCTGATGGGTGGTTTGGCTGGAATTTAGGAGGGAATATGGTCTGGGGGGTGATTTTTACTTCACTGAGGATACTGAGGTTCAAATTCTCTTTCCATTTGCCTGGTTGTGTGGAAGTTGAAGGATTTATCCTCTGAAAAATCAGTATTAAAAGTTTTGAGGGGTCCACCTTCTGTCCCTACGTAGGTCTGGTTTCTTTAGGAAATATATGTGAAGCTGTGGTGAAAGACTGCCCAAAACCAAACAGGAAAACTTTGTAAACAGAATTTTGCACCTCCCAGGCAAAGAGAAGCATTTAAAATGTCTCTGAGGTGAGGTTTGGCTTCAAAATTTTCCTCCAGGCTCTAACACCTGAGGGGGAAAAATAATGATGAAGAAATGGAATGCTGATGACTTCTTCTCTGCTTGCCTGGATTTAAAACCATGGAATGATAGAATCATTTGGGTTGGAAAAGACCTTTCAGATCATAATTTTTATTACTTTCTGAGGGCTTGGTGTGCATCTTGGAGAGCCTGAGATTGGCAATGCCTTAGCTGGAGCCAGTGAATTTCAGGACATGGGGAAAAGAGCTGTTTGATCACACCAGTGATCTGAGCTGCAGGTGGGACAGGAACCCTCTCTGGTGGCTCAGCAACCACGTCCTGGTGCTGGTGACTGTGTCCCCTCCCTGCTGTGCTCATCACCCCAACCAGTCTCTGAGACAACCATGGAAAACAGGGAATGTCCAAAAAGAGGATTCAGCTCACACAGAGCTGGGCTGAATCCTCTTTTTGGACATTCCTTGCCTGTCTCACCTCCTTGTGTCCTCCAAGAAGGGACCACATTCCTGCATGGCTGCCCCTGGGAAGAGGTGCAGGATGCCACCTTGTCCCATCAGGCCCGTGTGTCACCATGGAATCATCTTGGGTTTCTGTGGTTGAGATGACCCCTGAGGTGTTAGAAAGTCTCTTTTTTCCCAGCCCTGAGACCAAAGAAGTCGAGGTTCCTCGGCTCTGGTTTTCAAGGTTGTTTATTTTCTGTCATCTATCACATTCTTTCTCTGCCCTGCTGAGATCTGTCCAGCAGGTTGGGTTGTGGCACAGTCCCTGCCCTTGGGGTGCTGTTAACATTTTATACTATGAACTACGTGTACTTTATTTACAATAATTTCCCAACACCTCTCACCTATGTTAGACAGTTTGTCTCCAGTCTAAACCAATCCAAAAGTGCCACCATCACAGCAGAAGATGGAGGGCAAGAAGAAGAAGAAAGACAGGACATGCCCAGATTCCTCCATCTTGCTTCTTGAACCCCCATTCTAAATCCCCAAAACTCCCCAAATTTTCACCCTGTGACAAATTCACTAACATTCTACTCAAACTCTTGTGGCTTGTAACTCTTCACACAAAGTTGGTAATTGTTTCCATGGGCTAAAATCAAAGGCACAGGTGTCTGTGACTCTGTGCCAAGGTCTCTGAGCCCCTGCCAGGGTCTTGAGCTCTCCAGGACAGCCAGAGGATTCTGTCCTGGAATGACAGAATCACAGAGGGGTTTGGGTTGGAAGGGAAAGTAAAGCTCATCTCATTCCACCCCCTGCCATGGGCAGGGACATTTTTACTACCCCAGGTTGTTTCAAGCCCCATCCAGCCTGGCCTTGGACACTTCCAGGGATCCAGGGGCAGCCACAGCTTCTCTGGGCACCCTGTGCCAGGGCCTCACCACCTCACAGGGAACAATTCCTTCCCAATATCCCATCTAACCCTGCCCTCTGTCAGTCTGAAGCCATTTCCCCTTGTCCTGTCCCTCCTGCATCCATGGAAGTGTTCCAGAGGGTCCAGGCAAACCCTTTCCAGGCGGATCCCTGACTTGCAGGTTGACCTGCACCTTGTGAGGCATTAACCAGCAGTAAGGGGATCCTGCCATGACTCATCCTCAGGATCTGAAAAACCCTTGATCCCATTGATAAAAGCCCTGGAGGGTTCTGGCTCCTGGCCAAATCCCTCCACTTCATTCATGGAAAAGAAGGACAGGGAGGGAAACGGGCTGGGCTCGGGTCCAGGGAACAGAAGCACAGGAGGATCTGGCCATTGCACAGAGTCCTCCTATAGCCATGGATGGAGGCCAGGGCCAGGGGAAGGAACCACAGCCAGCCCTACACAAGGAGGCTCCGGCCAGGAAACAGCAAGGAAGCAGAGTCCTGGGCCAGAAACTCACCTTGGGGCAGGCAGGAGGAGCAGACCCTTCAGGAAAGCCCTGTTCCTAGGAAAGGTCATGTCCTTCTGGACAAATCCCTCCAGTGGCACCATTAACCTGAGCAGGGTGGTTTTCCCAGTAGGATCTAGAGCCAAACTCCAGTCTTAAACACCAGCAAGACCTTAAACATCAGCAGGACAGGTGAGGACAAGGAAGGGGCAGTCCTTGGGTGTTGTGGGATTCAAATATTCCTCGTGCAATCCCTTGTGCATCCACATCTTTTTGTGTGCCCACAGATGCTTCCAGTGCTGGAAATTACTTATGTTTCTCACAGCTTTTCCCTAATTGCTGATGGAAATGAAAAGGCATCCAGGGATTTGAAACTAGGTGGTCTTTAATGTCCCAGCCCAAATCATCCAGTGATTTGTTGGGATACCAGAGCATATCATGCCCACGGGGACACCAATAACAGGGGAAAAGCCTGCAAATAGCAACCCCTAAATAATTCCCTGATCACCAGAGTATTAGTTCAGAGGGATCATTCCTGCCAAAGACATTACTGGAATAGGCACCTTCCTAGAAAAGGAATTTTTTTTGTGGGGGCTGAACTGGTATTTTCCAGCAGAGAAATAAAAGTTTGCCTTGAGAAATTCCTAGAGAGCTTTCTCAGGAGATTCGCAGACTCATCAAGCCATTAAGATTGGAAAAGCCCTTCAGGATCATCAAGTCCAACTGTGCCCCCAGCACTGCCAAGCCCACCACTGAGCCATGTCCCCAGGTGCCACATCCACAGGGCTTCTAAATCCCTCCAGGAATGGGGAATCCACCACTGCCCTGGGCAGGGAATGACTTGTGCCTTGGTGCAGTCTGCTTGGAAAAGGCTGCTGAAGAGGCAGGACACCCTCAATGGGTTTCAAGTGTCAGGCCAGGAGACCTGACAGCCAAGCCTATAATATTTTAAGCCATGGGGATAAGAACTGAGCCACAATACTTTCTCAGAAGGCACATGGAGGAGCCAGGCTGGGACAGGCTGGACTCTTCCCTCCTGTTTCCACTGATTGCATCTCTAGGCCTTAGGGATGAACTGCAGGGAGGGACAACCTGTCAAAGACAAAAGGACTCTTCAATGTGACCCCACCTGCACTTTGATCCCCAGCCAAGCCTCTTGTAAGGGAGAGGTGATGGCTGGTTTGCTTTCAGAGCTGCAGCAGTGGCTTAAGGCAGTGCAGCCCCCAGCCTGGTGCTGGATTTGTCTCACTCCAGTGCTTTCATGTACCTGTAAATGTTAAGAGCTCACTCCTGGAGGTGTCAACCACGCAATGGGGCTGTGCTGGGAGGGGAAGCAGAAATAACAGCTCGAAAGCAAGAAAAGGGAAAATTTAGGGGGTTTAAGAAGAGCCTTCTGATGAGGCAGATGTTGGTCTGGGGGGCAGAGAGGGAAGGGACTCAGTCCCACTCTCCACTTGGGGCTGATCACTGATCCCACGGAAGGCAGCGAGGTGGATTTGGAAAACACAAGTGTAACACAAGGCAGGTGTGCAGCAGCAAGGCCAAAACATCTGCAGAGACCCCAACCATGCTCCTGGGCCACAGGCAAGAAACCCTTGGAGAGGGATCCATGTCCCTATAGGACACGAAATAACACAACGCGCACACACCGCTGTTCACAAGGTGAAAAAAGGGAAGTTTATTTTCTGGCTCCAACATTTATAGATTTCCAAAAGTGACAGTGGATTGGAGGGTGAAAGTGCCACCTCTCCAATGACACTGGACAAACCAACAGTCCATCAGGTTTCTCCTCCTCCATGAAAGAATGCCAAACAAGAAGTTATTTACAAAAGTGTGTGAGAAAGTTCGTTGCAAGAATATAAACATCAGAAGGCTTAGAAAATCTTTAAAAATCAGGGCGACAGATCCACGCCATCCCCCACCCCAAAATCACCTCTGAGCCTTGCTGCAGAATTCAGGGAAGCAAGCACCTCCTTAAGCACTGACTCCACCAAGCAGGGAGGAAAATGAGGGCTTTGGATGTAGCATTAGTCACGGGCTCCTGTGCGTGAGGGAAGTGGATCCCAGCCTTGTGCTCTTCCCACACGAGCAGTCCCATTGAGATCCAGAGCTACTCAAGCAGGGAGAAGTCAAGCAAAGTGAGGATGTGTGGGAAGCTCTCACAGGGCTTTTAAGGTAACGTTTGAGGTTGCCGTCCATTTTTTTTTCCCCCTCTTGAAATTCACTGAACAATTTTCTCCCTCTTGCAATTTCTTTTTTTAATTTTTTTTTTTCTTTAAACCAAATCCACATTACAGAGAAAAATGGCAAGAAAGTGTAACTGTAGAGGAGGGGAGGGAATGCAGAGTAGGGAGAGGAGGCAGCTGTATTGACCATCTGCTATACCACTAAAAACACCCACTTAAGTGTCTGTTTACAAATCAAGTTGCCCGTGTCAGGAGAAACAGAGGCACTTCTTCAGCAGGATCAGATGATTGGCTGCCAGCACGCTGGGTTTATTAGGGAGCAGGCTGGGTCTGGGTGAAAATGTGTGGTGGGAGAGGAGCAAACCCAAAATCTGTTCCCAACAAGGAAATACTGAGAGGCACAAGGCAGGAAAAAACAGTGCCTGCAAAGAGCTGTAAAGTGGGCCCACCCCTGAGCCAGCTGCCATTCTTAGAGGGATCCCAAGATTTCCTGAGTATGAGGTTTATCTCAAAAAAAGCCCCACAAACATTCAGCTCCAGCTTTGGCTTCATTGTTTGCCAAGGAGGATGTCATAGAATCATGGAATCACAGAATGTTTGGGGTTGGAAGGGACTTTAAGGACCATCTCATTCCACCCCCTGTCAACTCCTTCCACTATCCCAACACTTCCACTTGCTCCGAGCCCCATCCAGCCTGGCCTTGGACAATTCCAGGGATCCAGGGACAGCCACAGCTTCTCTGGGCAGCCTGTGCCAGGGCCTCACCACTCTCATAGGGAATAATTTCCTCCTAAAATCTAATCTAAATCTATTCTTTTTTAGTTTAAAAACAATCCCTACTGTCCTGTCACAATCTGCCTGTGTAAAAAGTCCCTCTTCATTTTTTTAATAAGCCCTCTTTAAGATGAAGTGAATTCCAGGTGAGACCAACTCTTTTTCCCTTCTTTCCACTTTGGACAGTGCTATATCCTTCCTCCAGAAGAGCCTGAAAGCACATCAGACAGTATTGCTTGGCATTTCACATCCATCTTACACAGAAATGTTGAACAAAAAGCTGACAAATACTTTTCCAGAGGTGTATTTAATCCCAGCAGGGATAATGAAGCATCCTGACCCCTCAGATGTTAGGTCACTGCTCATAAGTGCCTAATGATGCAAACCAAGCTTTAAAGATGCATTGCTGATTCCTGCTTCCATTCCCACCATCCTTGGGAAAGCAGGTGCAGGAAGATCCAGCTGCATTTTGGGAATCTGTACACACAGCTGAGGCTGCCTCTGTTCCAGAAACCAGGGGCCCTGAGCTTCTGGAACACAGCCACCTCTCAGGTGATGCCCTTCAGAGAACCTGAGCTGGGTCTCCAGGGGCCACCTCACCATCCCATTCCACCCTAAAAAGATTTGAGGGCAACAGGAATTTTAGGATAACCCAGCAAGATGTCCTGAAGCCAGCTGGGAGAAACAGCTTTCTCTGTGGAATTCATGAGATGGGACTTAAGAAACAGGGAATCGTACAGGTAGAGTTGCCTTAAGACTTAACTGCCCTCAACTCTCCCAAATCCAGCTCCTGGGATTCTATAAAATCAGCAGCCAGGTGTTTGCTGTGTTGGGAACTCATCCAGCATAGTCAAAGAGTCCCAGGAGAGGGAAGTTTTAGATGCCAGACATCAGTCAAGGAACCTTTAAAAGGATTCCCCTGACTGCTTCCAACCTGGCCACTGCTGGGCACACGTGGGAATGGGATCATGGAATCACAGGATCAGCAAAGTTGGAAAAGACCTCTGAGAGCAACTGAGTCCAACCATTAACCCAGCACTGCCAAATCCACCCCTAACTCATGTCCCCAAGTGCCACATCCACACAGCTTTTAAATCCCTCCAGGGATGGGGATTCCACCACCGCCCTGAGCAGCTGTGCCAGTGCCTGACCCCCCTTTAAGGGAAGAATTTTTCCCCAATATCCCATCTAAACCTCCCCTGGAACAACTTGAGGTCGTTTCCTCTTCAATCTGAGCATTTCCACAATTGTGGTTCAACGAGTGGCCCTGGTGTTGGTGCCCAAGGCAGCCACAACTGTTGTACATCAAAGTTGCCCCACCAAGGTCACTTAGTTTGCATTTCTTTACATCCATGGCTTGTATTCCAGCTCAGGCACAAGCAGGTGTCCAAGTGGGACTATAAAAACAGTGCTGGGGACACTTAGAAGTGTTGAGGCAGATGGCACAGCTCCATCCCAGCTCCTGCCTGCAGAAAGCCCTGGCAGACTCCTCAGGAGCCCTGGCTGACCTGTCTGCAGCCACTGACCATTCCAGGCTGTGTAAAATCCCAGCCCCGTGCCAGGGAACTTCTCCATGACAAACAGTCCCACCAGAAGCCCGGCACACCTCTGGAGCAAAGCCCTGCCAGCCTTTCCTCCCTTATGCTGCCCTATCCAGCAGTTTTCTCTCACTGCCCAAGGAAGAAGTCCCCCGAGCAGGCACAGCAATTTTTAAGATGCAGCCACGCCAGGGAGGCATCCAGGCATCTCCTGCAGCCTGTGGTCAGCTGGCAAGGCTGCATGAGAGGCAGATCCAGGCAGCTGCCAGCCCTTCATCTCCTGCAGGAGCTGGTGCTCCCTGTCCCTCTGAACAACTGCACGTTACCAGCGAGTCAGTGGAGCAGACACTGCTGATCAGCTCTTAATGCTCACTCCAAAGATGAAAACATTTAACACAAAATCAGATCTTAGAGGATTTTTTTAATTGCTATTATTCTATTATTATTTTTATTCTCTCTCTCTCTCTTTTTTTTTTTTTTTTTTTTTTAATTCCCTTCCCTTTTAATTCACTCCTTTATCTTCCAGGCCTTGATAGTGTCAGGAACTGACTGATGACTACAGTGTTAAGTTGCCTCTGGTTAAATCAAACACTGCTTCAAGCAGAGAGTTTCTGGCTGGGAGCAGTTCAGGAGTGACATGGAGCAAGGGAATAAAAATGCCTCTTTGATGGGTGGAGGGAGCCACGCTCCTGGATTGATGGAGAGAGGAAGAAAATATCCCTGTGCTGGTTTATCCCTGTCATGTACACACACAGGGAGGGTTCAGATAATCTGGGCAGCTGTGAGGCTGGTGCAGGGCAGGGGAGCATGACTGTAGGAACAAAAGCTCACAAAAGTGACAGCAGCTTCCATTCAGAAGGGACAGAGGATCCTGTGTTTTGTCTCCTCACAGACATATGCACCAAAAAAACCCCAATGCCTCCTGCTGGAGTGAAGCTCCACAGCCTCTCTCCCTGCAGTGGAAATGTTAGTCCAGGGACTCATTTTGCTCAGCAGCAGCTGCCTCTCAGAGGGTTGTTCAGCCACTGAACCAGCCCCATCCAGTTGTGCTTCCAGGTGCACACCCTGCTGCACGCCATTCCCATTATGCCAAGCAGCCTTTCCAGTGGCTCACAGATGTCCCAAATCTGGGCTAAGTTTCCTTCAAGGTCAGCTCCTGCCTCTGCTCCCACCAGGTGAAGCTTTTCTAGAAAGCTGGTGAACTCCTCCTGCTCCACTCTGTGCCATTTTGCATTAAAATCAACGTCACTTGGAGCAGCAAAGCTCTGCTCTTTATTCATTCAGCAGGGCTGCTCATCCCCCACCAAATACATCCTGGGAGCATCCAGGGAATCCATCCCCCACTTCAAAGAGCCATTCTGGTTAACACAGGAAGCTGGAAAGTCTGGAGAAAGGGGCTATTTTAGTTTTAATTTTTTTTTTTTTTTAATGCAGCACATTAGGTATGACCCAGGCTCCCTGTGGTGAAGGCTGCATCTCTGTGGATGAGTCCAACACATCACCTTGGTGGCCAGGTGGAGTTTCCTGCATGGCTCTGAAGTCACACAGCAGCTGGGATGTTGTCTCTGGGATATTTAAGTCCCTTGGAGTCCAAACACTTCTCCTCCCAAGGCCCTGCCCAGCCTTTCATGTGCTGTGCTCTAGAAGTTGCTGAGCTATCCCATCATTCAAACACCCACGAGATGCCCCAAGTGGGGTCCCAAACCCAAACTCCCTTGAATCAAAGTTGGATCAGTTCCTGTAAGATCTCACAAACTGCTCTGCTGGGTCAGATTCATCCATTTCTCTGGCTCCAACAATCATCAATGGCAGATTCCCAAGGAAATGATGAGAATTGGGTAAGATGAGAATTTCCCCCAACTCGCTCAATCTCCAGCAATCTCCACATTTGGTACTACCAGAGAAGGGAGCAGAGCTGGGGAAGGGGCTGGAGCACCAGGAGGGGCTGAGGGAGCTGGGAAAGGGGCTCAGCCTGGAGAAAAGGAGGCTCAGGGGGGACCTTGTGGCTCTGCACAGCTCCCTGACAGGAGGGGACAGCCAGGGGGGCCAGGCTCTGCTCCCAGGGAAAAGGGACAGGAAAAGGGAAATGGCATCAAATTGCATCAGAGGAGGTTTAGATTGGATAATAGGGAAAATTTCTTTTAGATTGGATATTAGGGAAAATTTCTTCATGGAAAGGGTTGTCAAACCCTAGAACAGCTGCCCAGGGAAGTGGTGGAGTTTCTATTCCTGAAGGGACTTAAAAGCCCTGTGGCTGTGGCACTCGGGACACAGGTCAGTGGTGGCCTTGACTGTGCTGGGGGATGGTTGGACTCAATGATCTTAAAGATTATTTCCAACCTAAGTAATTCTATGATTCCACCTACAGAGATGGATAGTTGGTTTTATTTTAATTTTTAAATTTCCCTTATTCTAATAGGTTTTTCAGTTACATAAACCTCCAGAGTCTACTTCCCTCTTTCAGCAATGAATTCCATGAAGAACTGGCAGCCAGTTCTTCTTCTTCTTCTATGGCTCAATAGAGCCATAGAATGCCCTGAGCTGGAAGGGACCCACAAGGATCATCATGCCCAACTCCTGGCCCTGCACAGGACACCCCAACAATCCCATCCTGTGCCTGAGACTGAGATGATTTTGGATTAGACAAGTCTTTCTGAGCCCCAGCACATTTTTGCAGCACCCAGGTTCCTGACAGTGCTTTTGCCTTGATTTGCACTGCCCAGACCAGTCACCCCCATCCAAACAGCACCTCTCTGGTGATGATTTCCAGAGTATGGATCCAGCATCTGGATCCTGTGGGGTCCTAGTAGGTCAAACAAGTCCTGTGCCTCAGTTTCTCCTGTGTTTTGACTGCAAATGCTCTGGGGCTGTTTCTCCTTGGATGCACAGAAAACACTGGATGTTGGATTCCATCACAGGTTTCCCAGGAAGCCAGTGGGGTTTAATTCTCCCATTAATGTCACCAACATGTTTTATGAAAAATCCTTTCTTTAGGATTTTTCCCTCCTGAGAAGCTGAGAGGCCTCAGGAACAAACTGTAAACAATTCTTACCTGCTGCTGTGGAATGCACCAGGTGGATCTGGGATTGGTCTCATCTGGTTGTTTCTAATTAATGGCCAATCACAGTTCACCTGCCCAAACTGTCTCAGCCAGAGACAAGCTTTTGTTATTAATTCTTATTCTATTCTTAGCTTAGCCTTCTGATGAAATCCTCTCCTCTATTCTTTTAGTATAATTTTAATATATTATATATCATAAAATAATAAATCAAGCCTTCTGATACATGGAGTCAACTTTCTCATCTCTTCCCTCATCCTGGGACCCCTGTGAACAATACCACACATTAACAGCCCCTAAAACTTCCAGACACCTGGCAAAGGGCAGCTCTGCTTGAAGAGCTTGATGAATCCAGAGCCTTCAGGCCGCACTTCCCACATTTCTGTTAGGAAATAAAATGGGTCAGGGCCAGTTCTCTGAGGGCAAAGCAGCATGGCACAGCCCACATCCATATGGACAAACTCTCCCGTCCTCCAAAGCAGGCTGGCACAGAGCCTGCTGGAAAACATCCCTGCTAAACCCTCAGGCACGCCCAGATATTGTCTGGGAGAGGGGTGGTTGGTCTGGGCCCAGCCCTTGTTTGGGATCATGGTGTGGATTTAGTGCCAGGGATGATCCCAGAGGTGGATTCAGCCTCCTGTCCTTGCCCTGGTTGGTTTGTTTGATGTGGCCCTGGGGAGCTCTGGGCTTTCACACACACATTGTACCTGCCAGGACCCCAGGCCAAATGTGCAGGACCCTAAAACGTAGCTTTGTGGATAACTCTGCTCCAGAGCCCAAGTCTGGGGTTAAATTTACTGGTACAGACAGACCTCCCCCACCTGGATACATCCTCCATTTGCCCACCTCCCTGCCCACAGTTTCCCAGGAAAAATCAGCTGAACAGGCACTCCTGCATGCTGTAAGGTGCTGAAGGGGAAAGTGCCACGTGTGGGCAGGGATTGCTCCCACCTGGAGTCATCCCAACTCCCAGAGCAATGAAAGACACAGGTATTGCAAAACAGGAGGACTCAGAAAATCCTGCAACGGTTTGGGTTGGAAGGGACCTTAAAGATCAATTTATTCCACCCCTATGACACGTGCAGGGACACCTTCCACTACCCCTGGCTGCTCCAAACCCCATCCAACCTGGCCTTGAATGCTTCCAGGGATGGAACATCCACAGATTCTCTGGGCAACCTGTCCCAGTGTTTTATCACCCTCATGATAAAAACATTCTTCTTTATATTTAATATAAATTGACCCTCTATTAGTTTAAAACCCCTTGTCCTACCACTACAGGCCCTAATAAAAAGTTTGTCCCCATCTTGCAGGCTCCAGGCCTGGATCAGTGGCAGATCTGAAACCCTGGCTTTGTTGGGCTGCTCCTGGAGCAGGATGCTGCTGCAGGAGATGACCAAGTCTCTGCCTCTCCATTGCAAACCCTGTTTATCTCAGAGGCATGAAATAGGAAGAGGGCAGAGATCTGAAATGTGGCTTTCCATTTGAGCCAACCATGGAATCATTAAGGTTGCAAGAGACCTCTGAGATCATTGAGTCTGACCATCAACCAGCAGCACCCTGTTCACCACTGAACCATGTCCCCAGGGGCCACATCCACACATTTTGAACACTTCCAGAGTGGTGACTCCAGCACTGCCCTGGGGGGTCTGTTCCAATGCCTGACTGCCCTTTTGGTGAAGAAATTGTTCCTAAAATCCAGCTTAAATCTCTCATAGCACAACTTGAATGCATTTCCTCTTGCTCTCTCACTTGTTACTTGGAACATTCCTCTTTCTTCTCTTGCCAAACCAAGTTAAAACCTGGCTTGAGTCTCACCCAGCTGTTTGTGGCCTACAATGCTGTAAGATGGATTTTTCTTTCAACAGTTTTAACAGTAGGAACCTTTACACTAAAACCAGCTTCAATTTGCACCACAACCACATTCCTGCAGGAATTAAATTATTAAATCCCATAGAAATGTGGCGGGGGAAAAAAGTTAATTTATCTGCAGAACAACCCACTTTGCTTGGGGTCTTTCCAAAATGATGATGCTAATGTCCTTAATGCCAAGAGATTTAGAGGTTTAGTGAGGATTTGGCCTTATAGAATAAAATCATGCAATGGGAGGCATGCTCAAGGATCAAGTCCCACTCCTGGCCCTTCACAGAATGACCCCAAGGATCACATCATGTTTTCCTGGAAGTCTGAATCCACGCCAGCCTGCCTGGAAGAGGAGGGTGAGCAGAGGGCTCTGAGTGCACCCAGGAGGAACACCAACCATTGCCCAGAAATCAAAAACTTCCTCAACTCATAAAAATTCCAAGGATGCCTATTTCCCACATAGAGAAGAATTAGCCACTGGCACAATTTACCCAGGAACATGGGAAAAGCCTTGTTTCCTGCTGTGTTTAAATGAAGGTGGATGTCATTCTGAAACCCCCTCCTTGGGCTTGGCTGAGGGTACTTAAAGTGGCTACTTTTGACTCAAAACCTCAGAGCCAGCTGATCCCAGATATCACAGAATCACAGAATTGTTTGGGTTGCAAAAGACTTCCAAGATCATGGAGTCCAACCATTCCTTCAGCACCACCACATTCACCACTAAACCTCATTCCCAAGTGCCACATGCCACATTTGCTTTTGAACACTTCCAAGAGATGGTGACTCCATCACGTCCCTGGGAAGCCTGTTCCAGTGCCTGAGCACCCTTTCAGTGAAGATTTTTTTTTTCCCTAACCACCAATCTTTGGATTTTAGGCTCCTCCTAATCCCCTGAGGATGGCAGAGAACTCTTCAAGCTGGCCAGGCTCAACTTTATGTGCTTTGAGTTTGCTGTGTTCCTTCCCAACAAATAATGCTGAGCACGGATCATCCACTGCTTGTTCCACAAGGCTCCAAGCAGAATCCATGGCAGGGGGTGGAATGAGATGAGCTTTAAGGTCCCTTCCAACACAAACCATTCTATAATTCCATGATTTCTCTGTGTCCTTCATCACACAACTTCTCCTTCACATCCTCTGTGGATCTCAGTGAGAGCTTCCCCTGTGAGTGTTCCAGCTTTGCTCCTGTGCCCTGGCTCCTCAACACATCTCAAATGCTCCAAGTCAATCCTGAGGGGACATTCACCATTACAACTTTCACATTTGGATTTTTAACTTCCTTGAAGGCTTCCCAAGGATAGCCAGAGGAGGGATCCTCTTTTAGGTGCATGAAGCAGATGAAAAAACTCACCAAATTAGGACTTAGTGCATTAACAGACTGACAAGTGTTTGATCTGATCCTCAGGTTGGAAAGGGTTGGATTTCCTTGTGCAGAAGCCAGGCAGCATCTCCTCCTCCCAAATCAAATTTTAGCCTCCAGCACCAGCCCCTCACAGGCTGTGGTTTCAGGGGACGTTTCCAAGAGCTGGGAGCACGTGCCTGCCCCGTGTTAGGTGAACACACACGGGGCAACATTGAAATTACACAAATAAATTCCCTTAATTGTGAGTGGAGGGGCTAGAAAAGCTCCAGTCATCCTGGCAAAATTTGAGGAATCCAAACTTGCAACAGCAGCTGCTGCAAGGAGCTCAGGGACAGACTGAGAGCCCATGCAGGAAGGCGCCGGGCGCTTTCTGCACGCGATCTTCTCCTGGCAGGGAAGTGCTGTCAACCCTGAAGTGCTGGAAGTGCAAAAGGAGGTGGGAAGCATCCCTAAAGACAGCCAGCAAGTCAGGCATGGAGGTGTTTCTAAAGCAGAGGGCATTGCCCTGTGACCATTGCAAACCCATGGACTCGTAAGTGATGGGATGGATCACCCTCATCCAAGCTCCCTCAAAACCTGCTGAAAATTCCTGTGTTTCCCTCCAATCCAGCTGTGGCAAAGGGAGGGTTATAAGCCAAGAAACTCGAAGAGATTATTTTTTTGATGTTTCATTTTGGGTGTTGGTCCTTTCTCCCAAGTGACAGAATGGCCTCAGGTTGAGCCAGAGGAGGTGTATGTTGGATATTTGGAATAATTTCTTCACAGAAAAGGTTGTCAACACTGGCACAGCTGCCCAGGGCAGTGGTGGAATCAGCACCCCTGGAGGGATTTAAAAGAAGTGTGGATGTGGTGCCTGGGGACAGGCAATAGGGAATGGTTCTGTTGGCAGCAAGTGGGGGATCTGCCTCAGGAGAAGAGCACAGAAAGGAAATTATTGTATGGGTTGGTATCGAATTATAGAATTGTTTAGGCTGGAAAAATCCTCCAAGATGGAGTCCAACTGTTAACCCAGCACTGCCAAGGAGGCAGCAGCTGTCCTGGTGAGGCTTTGGCCATCCCAGGGGGTGATTTAAAAAGTCATTTGACCCCTGAGTTCACCAAGTTCTACACTTGGGATCAACCTATGCCAGGTTTCCTTGCCATGTTCCAACACAGGGACACCTCAGCCCCCAGGGTCAAGGCACAGAAGTCTCCTTACTGGTGGCTCCAAGACAGGATGCTTCCAGCTGCTGCCCCAAACTCCTTCTATTATCACCCCAGCTGATCAGTAAAGGATGGTTGGAGATAGATCACAGAACCATGGAAAAGTTTGGGTGAGAAGGGAATTTTAAAGGTCACCGAGCCCAACCCTCTCCTCTGGACTTGCCTCTGAGCTCTGCCCAGTCCAGTCTGGGCTCACCCTGGGTGTGGCAGGAACACCAGAAATGGGGGCCAAGTTCCAGCCAGGGCTCCAAGATCAGATGGGATCCAGCTGGTCCAGAGACACTCCTGATCCCCCTCCTTGCTCCACTTCCAAGCTACATTTTCCACCTTGTGATCAGTGCACTCTGGGTTTTTCTTGGTGTTTCCTGCTGTTTCCAAGCCAAGCCCTTCCACCTGGGCCCAGTGAGTCCATGTTCCCAGCTCCACCTGCTCTACACCTCGCTCCTCAAAGCCAGCCAGGCTCATCTGACATCTCCCTGCTCCCCTCTCTACATGCAGGGCATGGCAGCCCCAAAGCCAGGTCTGGAGGCCAACCTAAGCCTTGTGGGGGCAGAAGAAATAATCCCATTAATGTGAATTCCCAATAAATCATGTCTTTGGGCAAGACTTCCCATTTCGAACCAGTAATTCCAATTTAATTTGTAATACAAATGCTTTTTGCAGCATAGCATGTGCCAGCTCATGCAAGAAGAGCAAAAAGAGCAGCAGCAGCTTCTGGGAAAGCACCTGATTTCTCCTGGGATGGGGCATGTGCTGGTGATTCCACTTTGGAGCAGGGCTGGAACCTCCTGCTCTTTGTTCTGAGTGAGTCAGAACTTGTGCAAATCTTTTGCATTTCCACTTCTCTCTTCTGCTGAAGCTCTGCTCATCCTGAGCTCCTGAAGCACATGAACTTTCTCGGAAAAAAATACATTTCACAAGCAAAAATCCTTAGGAAAATGAGATACTTGATGAAAAGCTTTCCCTTTGCCTTCCCTCCCAATTATTTTTTAAGTACTATAGGCATGAAATAAAATATTTTTTATTAAAATGTCAGCAGGCAAACAAAAAAAATCTGACAAGATATTTCACAGCAAAGCCAAAATCTACTCTGAAAAATGACTCAAGCAGAAGGGTTAACCCTCAGCCTGCAATTTCTTTCCCAGGGAGACAGCAAATCCTCTCGAGTTCTCTGTACAGAGGGACTCCTGCAAAGTCTGGCATTATTTGATTTTATTGTTTTCTGAGTAATAACAGCCCTTCTCTAAGGCTGAGGACTGGATTTGTCCTTATAAAATGACCTTTTTGTAGCCTACAAGTAGTGACAAAAGGACAAACTGGCAGAAAACTGACGAGATCTGTGGCTTTCTGCAGGTGGAAAGTCAGGTTTTATCCACCCTCAGCTCTGAGCCACTCCAGAGACAAGAGTGTGGAGATCCCTGTTATCCTTTGGGATCTGCCATTTCCAGAGCTCCTGGAACCACGTCCACAATGAGTTTTTGTTTTTCCTGCAATGGTTGAACAATCCTTCCTCACTCTTTGGAGCAGGTGGAGCCCTTTCCCACTGTCACTTTTCCGACAGATGCCAACAGCCTTCCTGCTCTTCTTGTGACATCATTCCCTCTCCTGAAATCACACCCAACCTGTCCAAAACTAATGTTTTTTCTCAAAAGCAGAAGCAATCATGATATGCTGGAACATCCAAGTGCTGCTGTTCAGGTTAATCCTCCCAAAGTCTTTTGAATCCTGCAGAGTCCCTGCCAGAACACCACAGAACAAAACAGAAGTTTTATTCCTCATTCCCCTGATGGGATTTTATCTCTTCTGGTCAACTGCTTCTTCATCTCCACTAAGAAAAGCTGGGAACAACTCCCTGTCTGTTTGGAATGTGCAGGAGCAAAGGAAAATGGCCAAATACTGAAAAAGGAGGATAAATTGCTTCCCTGGGTAGATCAGAGCAGGCTGGTCTGCACAAAACCCACCCCTGCCCACAGAGCTGAAGCGAGGAGCTGCTGTGAATCTTCATTTTCAAACCCACATTTTCAATGGGGCTACAAGGAGAGGGAATGAGTCAGATGACAGAAACCGAGCGAGGAAGCATGAAGACCATCCCAAGCAAACCATCTGGGCCTGAAATGTCAGGCAGATCCTTCCTGGAGGAATCAATCAGAGCAGTCTTTCTTCCAGCGTGCACACGAGTGAGCGAGTACCTCAATTACGGCTCTGTGTTCCACTGCACATTGACCTTAAGAGCTCAGTGCTTTATAGGAAGGAGATTAATTCAATTAGCACACCCAGGGGCTTCCAGCCAGGCTCAAACTGACCTGCTGACAGCAGGCATTGGAAGCAGCACAGGGCACTGCAGTTCAAATGTCCCATCTACCCCTGCTTTCCATCTGCAGCCAGGAAAAAGGGACATCGGTGACACCACAAAGGTGGGGTTTGTTTGAAAAACGTCCCAAGGGTTTGGGGTTTTATTGTAGTTAAAGGCAAGGCACTGAGAAAAGCTTGAGCACATCCACTTCTTGATAGGATCTGACCCTGTTTATGAAGTTTGGCCAAACTGGGAAAATTGGGACCAGCAACTTGATATCCTAAAATCCTGGAGTGGTTTGGGTTGGAAGGGAATTCAAAGATTATCCCATTCCTCCCCCTGCCGTGGGCAGGGACACCTTCCACTATCCCAGGCTGCTCCAAGCCCTGTCCACCCTGGCCTTGGACATTTCCAAGGATCCAGGGGCAGCCACAGCTTCTCTGGGCACCCTGTGCCAGGGCCTCACCACCTCACAGGGGGGATTTTCTTCCTAAAATCTCACTGAAATTTCCTCTCTGCCAGTTTAAAACAATTCCCCCTTGTCCTGTCACTCTCTGACCATGTAAAAATCTCTTCTTCTTTTTTATAAGCCCCCTCTAAGTACTGAATTGAGGCCTCCCCAGAGCCTTCTCTTCCCAAGCTGCTCTGCCATCAGCAATCCTGTTTTCCTCCTGACTGTGTGAATTTCAGCATTTCTTCTGGGAAGAGGGAGGGAGACCTTGCACTCCAGAAAGTCACTTGAGCACCAGAGCATCTGCACAAGGGACATTTTCTCTCTCCCTCATCCTATTAAAGGATGACTTGAGGTGGGAAGCAGTGATAATCCTAACCAGGAATACCAAATTCCACCTCATGCTAAACCAAGTTTTTTTTTAAACCCCCAAGTCTGTGTGCAGGTGTACTTTCTCCTTGAGGTGAGAAAAGAATCAGACAATCATGGATTTGTTAAGGTTGGAAAAGACATTTAAGATCAACAAGTCCAACCATCAACCCCATGCCACCACTGTGTCAAGTGCCACATCCACACATTTTTTGAACACTTCCAGGGATGGTGACTCCACCACTTCCCTGAGCAGCCTGTTCCAGTACTTGACAACCTCTTCTGTGAAGAAATTTTTCCTAATATCCAATCTAAATCTTCCCTAATGGAGAAAGTGGAAGATCCAAACCTTTTGAAACACCAGTGATGCCACCAGCTCTGTCAAGCCACTGGCTGTGCCCCACTTCTCCAGACAAGATCGGGATAATTCTGCATCCTTGGACAGGATTTGGTGGCTTTTATGGTGTTCATGGGAGTGGTCACCAACACCATGTACCTTCACCCTTGCACAGCATCCCACTGGCTGTGCAGCAGTGCTGAAAGCAAGAGAAGGAGGCAGCAGAGATCCCGAGGGAACTCAGGGAGAGTGGGAATTGCTGAGGTGCACCTCGGCTGCATACCCAGAGGGATGGGCAGAAGGAGTTAAAACAGGAAAGCTTTGAAAACTGGGGGCTGGTTCCCAGCGCTTTTGCTCCGTGGATTGCAAGGGAGCACGCCTGGAGAAGCAGGGGCACCGACAGCTCCCCTCCTCCTTCTCCAGGGTATCTCAGAGCTGCGGGGAAAAAAAAAAAAAAAAAAAAAATAGGAGCAAAACCGTCCAGCGACCTCACTGAAATTAGAAACTTAACAATGAACACGCTCCACATACAACTTGCCCGTCTCTGTCGTCATGGAGACGGGTACAAATCTGTGTCAGCTGCAATCCGCTCTCCAGTCCCGAAAATTTAAACGAAAAAGGAGGGAGCGCGGGCTGGGAGGCGGGAAGAGGGAATTCCTCTGCTCTGCTTGGCTTTGATGTGCATCACGTTTAAAGGCACAGGGGATTATCCGAGCCCGGTGCAGAAATGAAGCCGCAGCCGTGGAGCAGCTGATGTGTGCTGGCCACGTTTGCCTCCAGCAGAGCATCTCCCCAGCCTCCAGAACAGCATCTTCCCAAATTCCAGCAAAACATCTCCTCAGATTCCAGCAGAGCATGTCCCCAGCATGCAGGACATGATCTTCCCAGATTACAGCAGAGCATCATCCCAGCTTCCAGGACATATCTTCCCGGATTCCAACAGAACCTCTCCCCAGATTCCAGCAGAGCATCTCCCCAAATTCCAGCAAAACATCTCCTCAGATTCCAGCAGAGCATGTCCCCAGCATGCAGGACAGCATCTCCCCAGATTCCAGCAAAACATCTCCCCAAATTCCAGCAGAGTATCTCCCCAGCTTCCAGGACATGATCTTCCCAGATTCCAGCAGAGCATCTCCCCAGCTCCTAGAACATGATCTTCCCAGATTCCAGGACAGCACCTCCCCACATTCCAGCAAAGCATCCCCCCAGACTCCACAGGGGCTGTGTGGAAGCCTCCCAGAGCCCAGGATGAACCCAACCCCATGGCATTCCTGGGAGGATACAGAGCCTCAGCAGCACCCTGCAGGCAGCAAGACGAGGCAGCATCCCAGAGGAGATGGAAGGAGGGATAAGAGCTGGGGAAGGAGCATCCCAGGGGTCAGTGGAGGTTTTCAGTGGGAAAACACCCAGCAAGGAGGTTGGTGGTGTCTTCAGGGCAAAAAGGGCAGAGTCAGACAGGAATTCCTGCTGCTGGCATGGCAGGGGGGAAGATGAAGCAGGAAGGAGAAAGATGGCACCAGAGATTTGTTTGTCGTGGGTTCAGAGGTCACAGCTGGGATTTGGGGCATGGACACCCTCCATGTTAGGTGGCTATACAGAAAAATCATGGGAAATGGCCCTTCCAGCTAGGAAAGAGCAAAGCCAGGGGACACAGGATGGTACAGATTGGAAGGGAGCACCAGTAGGGTTATCTGGTCTCACCTCCCTGCTCCAGCAGGGTCATCCCAGAGCACAGGGCACAGGATTGTGTCCAGATGGTTCTGGAATATCTGGAGACTCCACAGTCTCTCTGTGCAGCCTGTTCCAGTGCTCAGTCACTGCACAGGAATGTTCTTCCCAAAGGGAATGAAGAATAGACACTCCACAGACCTTCCTGGAGAAATTCTCTTCCATCTTGGCAACTCAGCTCCCACCTCTGACAATTCCTAGGATTTGGGTGAAGTTTTGTATGACTGGAGGCAGTTATTGGCCAGAAATTCAGAAAAATGGAGCAAAACCAGCCTGATTTCCTCCAGCATCCCTTTCCTGCTCCACCATGTTCTCACTAATATTAAAGGGAGATTTAGGATGCATAGGGTGGAGACATGAGAAGTGACCCAACAGGGGAAGACTCTTGGGACACTGTCCCCTGGGCAAGGATGCAAAGCAGAAATACACCTCACAGTAACTGCAGGAACAGAGACACCAGAAATTCCAAACTCAATAATCTCTTCTGTGAAATAAGCATTTTTCCAACAGGGGTGGAGTTACCTTGCTCACTGTGATGCACTATCCAATATGTAACCAGTGGATTAAGATCTAAGGATTTGCTGAAATGGTCTCATTTGCTGCAAAGCAATTAATTAGAGAGACATTCACAGCCAGGTATGTTTTTAATGCTATCCAGAGAATAAAGCTAAAAAAAAAGGGAAAAAAAAGAAAAGAAAAAAGGGAAAATGAGCTTAAAATTAGTTAAATCCATAAATTTAACACACCAGTGTAACTCCTCTTCCTAGAACACAGATGCTTTGCTTTTCCTTTTTGAGAAAAACCCTTCAGAAGGCATTTTTGCTGAATTTTGGATTTTTCCAATCAGTGAAGTGCAGCTGAAACCAGAACTCAGGCTGGAAGGAGGGAATGAGCAGGAGCACTTGTTGAACAGAGCTCCATCAACACCCCACCCTGACCAATTAGCAGTGCCTCGTTATGTGCACTGCAGTAACTCCCCAATTAATTCGTTCCTGTTTGCAGAGCCATTGCAGGAGACAAAGCATTAAATATGGATGCTAAATAAAAGGGAATAAATAGCAGGCACCACTTGGCTCTCCAGGTTTCCAGGCCCCATCAGTGGGGACGTTCCCTCCCTGCCCAGAGCAGGCTCCTTAACTAAGGCCTGTAAGTGCATTATTAATTTTTCAGCAGCCAGGCATAATGAAGACACAGTTGCTTTGGGCATGAGGAGCCTCCCCAGAAGAGCTTTAAAATCTCCAGCCTTGTGGCTGGAAGGGTCAGTGCTGCTCTGCATCCCAGCCAGAGCATGGGCCAGGCACGGAGAAGTGACCCCTTTGCAGCCAGGAGAGTTCCTGATGCTCATTTTTGTGTTCCCAGGACACCTTCCACTATCCCATGTTGCTCCAAGCCCCATCCAGCCTGGCTTTGGACACTTTCAGGGATCCAGGGGCAGCCACAGCTTCTCTGGGCAGCCTCAGGGCCTCCCCACCCTCACAGGGAAGAGTTTCTTCCCAATATCCCATCTAAATCTCCTCTCAGTTGGAAGCCATTCCCCCTCATCCGTGACACCTCTCTGCACATCCTGCACAAGATCCCAGCTGAAACCAGGCCCTGGTGACCAGCAGGACCCTGCAGAGCTCCTCTTCCTCGATGAAGGCTCTTTGCAAACAGTTGTTTCTACCCCACAACATCCCTGTTCTGATCCCACTAGCACTGATGGAAGAGAAAAAATAATCCTGTCTTCAGTAAGAGCTTGAACGAAGGATTTAAGTCCAACCCAATGGCTCCCAGAGGCAACAAAAGACATCCTCTGCTATGAGGGTATTGGTGGAGATGGCCTCTTTCACAGAATCCCAGAATTACCTAGGTTGGAAAAGACCTCCGAGACCTCCTGTGACCAATCCTTGTCACCCAGCCCTGAGTGCCATGTCCAGTCCTTCCCTGGACACCTCCAGGGATGGGGACTCCACGACTTCCCTGAGCAGTGCCCTCCAATGCCTGACCACCTTTTCCATGGAGAAATTCCTCCTGATGTCCACCCTGAACCTCCCCTGGTGCAGACTGAGGCTGTGAGGACACAGAATGATGTGGAGATGCACCTGAGAGCTGGACACCTCTGGGAAAGGATGTGATCCCTGTCCCTCATTTGCTAACTCAGAGGGAATTTCAGCCTGAGCCTGAAATCCTGTACTTCTAACATTAAAACAGCACTAGCAGGTTTAAGACACCTTAAATTCAGACAGAGAAGTCACCTGCATCACTTGTGGATCTTCCACAGCAGCCCAGACCTGTGGGCTGGCCTCCAGAGAAGGTATCAGCTTCCTTAAATCCATCCCCAAGGCCCCTCTGGGTTCCCAAATCCTTCCTTCCACCCCCCACTCACATCACCCACTGCTGTTTCATCACTTGTGATGATCAAGGGGCAGCATTAAAAAAAAAAAAAATCTTCTTTGCATTTCCCCCCCAGCCTGCAGGTGCTGAGGGGACAGGTTGATAGTCTGTGCACTCAGCTGGTGTGTTCCCTTGGTTTAGGATTACATCAATCATCCCTATTTTTAGGCTTGAGGGCACAGTCCTGTAGACCACAACAGAGGCAAAATGACTCCCAAAGAAAAGGTATAAACATATCTTTATATTCCAGTCTTTGTTAAGCTCCATGAGGGATCCATCAAGGACCACAAGCCTACCAATTTCCAGGGCCTGGAGTATTTCCAGGAGTCAGTTCTGCTCCAACCCAGCTGGGATTTTTCCCCCCTCTCTTTTTCTTTCCTTGTTCTCTGCTATCCGTGGGAGTTCATTTGCCTCAGAGTACCTTGTACTTGGTTGAGCTTGTGCCATTATTATCTTCCCTGCAGAAATCCTTGTATGGGGGGAGGGGGTTTAAAACACCATTTCTTCATTTGGGGCCTCATCCCCATTGCAATCAGCAGCCAGAAAATTCAACACCTCGTTGGAATTTTCTCTTTGATTGAACCAATCCTTGCTGACCTTACCTCGAGAAGAGAATCACTGAAGGGTTTGGGTTGGAAGGGACCCTAAAGATTATCCATTTCCACCCCCTGCCATGGGCAGAAAAACCTTCCACTATCCCAGGCTGCTCAGGCCCAACCCAACCTGTCTTTGAAGCTTTCTTGCCCCAAAACTCCTTGTGCATGCCTTATTTTTCAAGACATTGTAATTAATTTGCACAAGTGCTGTGGGTTCTGTGCCAGACACCACACACCAGAGGTGATGCACAAGCATCAAGCAGAGCTGGAAAAGCTCTGAAGGATGCTCTGGACTCTTCACACCCTCCCTTTGGTCACTACACCACCACACCATAGGATTTGGGGTTATGCAATGAACTCCCCACTCTCAGGTGCCAATGTCACAAGGAGCTTTCCCGAGCCTCCACCTCTCCTCCATGACATCATTTTGCCTTTCAAAAAAGGGCAAGAAGCAAACAAAAGAGGTTTTTGAGCCATTGCACCACCTGGCTGTCCTGGCTTTGTTTCCCCAGCCTGTGTGACAAGGCAGCTCCCAGCAGAGAGGGAACAGCAGCTGGTACAAAGCTGGCACTTCAAGAGATTTTGGACATCCACCCTCCAATGCTGCAGAGGTTGGGGACAGGGACAGGTCCTGAGCCACCACAGGCATTGTTATTCCCATTTGGAGGCCAGCTGTGAAGTGGGACAGGGCAGCAGGAAGGTCGTGGCTGGAAGTGGCATGGGACATCTGCCTTGCCTCAGGAAGGGAGGAGGGACTTTGTGCCAGTCCCTTTCCCTGCTAAAGGTGTGCTCACCAGCAGAAACATCACCTAATGAAGGTTTCACCTAATGAAGTTTTCATTCAGGACTCTGCTCGATGGAACCTGTGGGTTTTAAGTAAAATAAGGTATTCTAGGCTTCAGGGCAGTGGGTGCCCAAAGCACCTCTGTGCTTTGAAACTCCACAAACAGGGAAATTGAAAAGGGTTGGAGGGAATGGGTGGCACAAAACACAGCCAGGGTAATTCTTCAATGTTTCGAAGTTTCCACCTAAAATGTGGAAGTGATGCTGAGATGGAGCACAGGATTCATGTATTGCATCCATTTAAAATAAATCTAACATTTAAGAGAAGGCCAATATACCCCTGCAATGGGAAAGAGTTTACATAAGAATAATCATGGAATCTTAAAATGTTTTAGGTGGAAGGGACTTTATAAATCATTTAGTTCTATCCCCTGCCATGGGCAGGGACACCTCCCACTATCCCAGGGTGCTCCAAGCCCTGCTCAGCCTGGCCTTGGACACTTCCAGGGATTCAGGGGCAGCCACAGCTTCTCTGGGCAACCTGTGCCAGGGCCTCACCACCCTCATATATCCCATCCATCCCTGCCCTCTGGCAGTGGGAAGCCATTCCCTGTGTCCTGTCCCTCCACCCCTTGTCCCAAGTCCCTCTCCAGCACTCCTGGAGATCCTTTAGGCCCTGGAAGGGGCTCTGAGCTCTCCCTGGATCCTTTTCTCCTCCTGGTGAGCACCCCCACCTCTTCCAGCCTGGCTGAGCCCTGCTCAACACCAGACACAGGAGAGAGGCATCTGGGGTGGATGAAGCCCCACATGAGGCTCTGGAATCCCAACATCTCCTGTGTTACACGAACCTGAACATGAACAAACCACCAAGTCACACTTAAAAGGGCCCTGATAGACCTTCCCCTCCTACCTCCAAACCCCTGTAGACTGAGTTATTTAACACAGCTATAAAAATAGCACCCAGACTGCCCTGCTGTGCCAGACAGAGCACAAACATCTGGCAGGCAACAGATCTTGTCCCCAAAAACTTAGCAGGAGGCTAGCGGGTAGCTCAATTCTAGATCCATATGTCCCAGGACCCAGGGAAGTATTTTAACCTCTCTTCAATGCTGTTCCTCCCAGCAATGTGGGAAAAGCTATTCCTGCCCACAAAATAAGAGGGCAGCAATTTCCAGCTCAGGAAAGCACAATGCCCAGCCTGGCTTTTTGTACTCAGATGTGAAGAATCACAGGCTGTACCCAAGAGTCACGAGTGACACTGTTAAAAGGGAAATTCATATTAAATCCAAATGCAAAGCAGCCCTTGGAGAGGAAACAATTCCTGGTGTGAAAGGGAAGTGGAGGCTGTGCCATCGCTCAGCTGTCTCTGCACTCACAGCTCCTTTTGAATTCAGTGTTGGTACAAAAACACACTCCCACCTGGGACTCGCTTCCCCCACGTCTCTCCCTCTCTGGGAGGCTCCCAAAACCCTGGAGAGCCTGCACAGGTAATGGGATGTGAGTGGTTTCCATGGGATGTTCCTGCCTTTGCACTGGAAACCTCATTGCTCTGCCATCTATATCCATCATGCAGTCATGGAATGGTTGGAGTTAGAAAGGACTTTATAAATCATTTTATTTCAACCCCCTGCCATGGGCAGGGACACCTTGCACTATCCCAGGTTGCTCCAAGCCCCTTCCAACCTGGCCTGGGACACTTCCATGGATGGGGCAGCCACAGCTCCTCAGGGCATGGACGATGCTTTGTGGATGTGGCTTCATCCCAGACGTAATTCCCAGCCCACCAAAAGGCAGGTATCCCCATCCAAGCCTCCTCTCCAGGCTCCCACTGCAGCTCCTGGTGAAATCTCCAGGCAGCCAGTGGAGGCTGCAGTGGTTTTCCCCAGGAGCTGCCTCCCACGTGTGGCTGTAGGAGGAGCTGAACACAATCCCAGCCCTATCCTTACTCGACCCCTCAATTCACACACAGCTCCCTCTCTGGGAGCTCTCCTCAGCTGCTCCCTGGCCTGCCTGTCCTGTCTGTGCCGTGGAGATGCCTCTTTTGGGACTGCAGCACTTGCTGGGATCACAGGAGGACAGAGCCACGGGATAGCGTGCTGGTGCTGAGGGCAGCCGGGGGCTCTTCCAGCACGATGGGATTTCCTCACGGAATAGAAACATTTTGGTGCAGGGCAGAGGTGGGGACAAACACCTGAGCACAGCAGCTCTTCTTGCAGCAAAAGCAGTGGGATCAGCAAAGGTGGGAGCAGGTCTGTGCTGGGCTCCCACAGAGCTTCTCTGAGTGATGGCTCTCAAATTGCATTAGTGAGTGAGATTGTCCCCAGAGACCTCAGAGTGAGGAAATGCTGGAAGTGAAGGCACCACGGGGACCAAAATCCACCTAGCAGCTCGCTGACAGCTGCACTGGCTCTGGGGCACAGGCTGGGAACTCCTGCAAACTCAGCTGGAGGCTGCTGAACCCAAACCTCATCCAACAGCTCACCCAGCACTGCTGGGAAAGGGGCTCAGGAGGGAGAAAAGGAGGCTCAGGGGGGACCTTGTGGCTCTGCACAACTCCTGACAGGAGGGGACAGCCAGGGGGTTCAGGCACTGCTCCCAGGGAACAGGGACAGGAAAAGGGGAAACAGCCTCAAGTTGTACAAGGGGAAGTTTTGGTTGAATATTAGGGAAAAACTCCTTCATGGAAAGGGTAGTAACAGCTGGAACAGCTGCCCAGGGCAGTGATGGAGTCCCCATTCCTGCAGGGATTACACAGCCCTGTGGATGTGGCACTTGGGGACACGGGTCAGTGGTGGCCTTGGCAGTGCTGGGGGAATGGCTGGACTGGATGATCTTGTAGGACTTTTCCAGCCTTAGCAATTCTCTGCCTCTGTGCTCTAATGAAGGAATCTGAGGTGTTTCCAAGCTGTCAGGAGCACTTTGGAGCTCTCCTCCACGAGGCTGAGCATCCCAACTCTGCTCTCAGCAGTGAGAGCCCATGCTGGCTCTCCTCACCAGTTCCAGGCCCCACACACCCTCATGTCTTTACCTGCTTGGTTGGAGCTCTCCAAGTGGGATTCAAAGTGGCTGCACAGGGTGACACCAGGAAATTCTGGTCTCTCACTTTAATAGTCTCTTTTATTCTTAATGAACAAAGAGTAAGCTTTGTGGCACCTGCAGATTAAATATTAAATGCTGGTTGCTGCTTTCTGCAAAGACAATACACAAAGACATGAGACCTGGGGAGGCTTACAAGCTCATTGTGTTGAACTGCAAACACAAGGAAAAATTTTCTCTACAGTTGGTTCATATTTGATGAAATGAAACCATAATATTTTGTAACGTGAGCATCTATGTTAAAGAACTTGAAAATTGTTTGTTTATCTTGAGAAGAGGTAAACAAAAACACTCAGGGTAAGATAGGACAAGAAGACATGGCCTCAAGTTAGGCCAGGAGAGGTTTAGATTGGATACTGGGAAAAATTTAATCACCAACAGGGTTGTGAAACATTGGAACAAATTTCCTGGGAAGTGGTTGATTCACAATTCTCTCAAAGTGGCTGCACAAAGTGACACCAGGAAATTCTCCCTCCTGCCACGCTGGCCAGTAGTGCTGGTTCTATTAGAAGCTTTTGAGAATTTCACTCCAGGAATTGCTGTTTATTTATTTATTTGAAAAAGACTGGCTTTTTTGAGTGGACAGAAATCTTCCTGCCCACACTCAAAGAAACAGAGCTGCAGGCTGAATGCTGCTGCTCCCGGGGCTTTCTCCCCAGGTTTAGGTTTTTTCTTTTGAAAATAAAAAGCACTTTTTTTTTTTTTTTTGGTGGCCACAGAACCACACAATGGGAGTGTTCCTGCATCAAATGAAGATTCATTTAATAATCACATTTGGAGTTTGCAAAGCAACTTCTTGGAAGTATTGGTTGGAAGGGACATTAAAGAGTGTTGTATTCCATCTCCTGCCATTGGCTGGGACATCTTCCACTATCCCAGGTTGCCCCAAGCCCTGTCCAGCCTGGCCTTGGACACTTCCAGAGATCCAGGGGCAGCCAGCCACAGCTTCTCTGGGCAACCTGTGCCAGGGCCTGCCCACCCTCACAGGGAAGAAATTATTCTTAATACCTAATTAAAATTGTTTCATAGAGAAGATCCAGCCTGACCCCAGTGTCTCCACGTGCTCCTGTAACTGTTGTGATTCCCACACAGAGCCTGGAACACACTGGATTTCTGTAGCAATCAGACTGGGCAGCTCCAAAATGTCACAGGTGCTCACAAAGGGAATGACTGCACCTTGAAAGCATCTGAGTAACCATGAGAGTCATTCAGTTCAGAGAAGAGGCTGATATTTAAGCTACAGATGGAGAAAAATTATGTCAAGAGCATGGTTCAAACCACTGCAGTTTAAATAACCTCCTCCAGGCAGCTTTGGTAAACACAATGCCATAAAGGAGCCCTTGTGCTGCCACGGAGAGCTCTGAAGGCAGGAAATGACAGTGGTGGGTCACAGGGACTCCTCTGCTCCTGCTCTCTCCTCTCATAAAGGGAAGCTGCTCAGAGGGAGCACAGCCTGGCTGCCACTCCTGATCCAGGAAAATGCTGCTGTAAAGGAAGGATTCTTCCCTGGAGCAACTTGGGAGAGTGGAAGGTGTCCCTGCCTGTGCTGGGGTTTGGACTGGATGGTCTTTAGGGCTCCTTCCCACCCAGACCATCCTGTGGTTCTGTGACTTGAGGCTCAGGTCTGCACAGAAAATGTGCAATAACCTTTAAGTGATGGTTAATCCTCCGCTCCTCTCAGCCCTTTCATTTCTCTTCTCCTGCAGACCAGAAGCTCTGCAAACAGAATCCCAGAATGGTTTGGGTGAAAAGGGACCTCAAAGCTCCTTTCATTCCACCCCCAGCCATGGGCAGGGACACCTTCCACTATCCCAGGTTGCTCCAAGTCCTGTCCAACCTGGCCTTGGACACTTCCAGGGATCCAGGGGCAGCCACAATTTCTGTGTGCCAGGGCAGACCTGGATGCACTCCCTGGTCCCCATAAAGCCTCACCTCAGCCTCGTTAGCTCCAGCATACCATTATCATTTTAATTGCCCAAACTTGAGGGCCTGTAAGACCTTTATTAGATTGCACTCATCCCCCAGTGCCAGACACAGCCTGGTTTAACAGGTTCAGTGCTGCATTTATGAGCAAGCCTGAGCACAGCCTCTTTCATTACTGTCTGAAGGTAATTCCTCTTGATTCAAAACTTCCTGTGGCTTGGAGTGATACCCTGGAAGGGAGAGAAGGGAAAACTGCCAGGCAGGTCAAAGCACCCAGCTGGGAAGTTTGGGTGCTTTGAGCACTCCTGTCCTGTCCTGTAGCTCCCCACCTCCACCAGGAGCAGCCAGAGGGAATTTGGGAGACTCCCAGACACACAACCTTCAGCAACAACTCTCACCTGCCCTGATCTTTGCAAACCAGATCCCAGACTGAGATGGACTGAGCTCCCTGATGGTGTTGAACAGCCTCCCTGGCTCTCCTGTACCCCACATATGCAGCAAATGCTTGGATCCTCAGGGCAGGGGAACCTTCCTGGTGTGGAGACAGTGCCTGGGGGGATTGGAGGGAGTTTGAGGGGGAGTTTTGACAGCCCATGCAGGGAAAAACAAGGTTTAAAGGCCAATATCTTGGTCAACTTGTGATTTTATATTTGTAAAACAGAAGAGGGAAAGGATTCTCCACTCTGGATCCTCCACTTCTAATTAGGGCAGCTCTGATTTCTGCTCTCTGTGAGCAGGAACAGGACCCAGGAATGGCTGAAGCTGTGTTAGGGGAAGGTTAGGCTGGATATTGAGAAAATGTTCTTCCCCAGAGGGTGTTTGGGCACTGAACAGGCTCCCCAAGGAGCTTGGGGCAACCTGGGATACTGAAGGTGTCCCTGCCCATGGGAGGGGTTGGAATGAAAGGAGTTTTAAGGTCTCTCTCCACCCACCCAAACCATTCTGGGATCCTGGAACAGCATCCCAGTTTTTCAAGGCACTACAACCTCAGCATCTTGAGTATCTGAAGCAAACACCACAGGCAGTGTCTATTTTAGACCACATTATTCAGTTTCAATACTTCTCAACACCGGTTTTCTTCCTTTTTAATTGCAGCTTCACCTTTGGGATTAGTGATTTTATTTTATGATGGGATATTAAGAGTAGGCAGCCTTCTTTTTTCTTTTCTAGTCCAAGCCAGTATTTAGAAGGAATAGCTTAAATTATTAAATACACACAAGCACAGGAAACACAGGAAACTCTCAACCATTATCCTATGAAGACAATGCCAATGCAAACACTGTAATAAAATATTCTTCACTGAAATCAACACTAATTTTCCCAGGCAATCAAATCCATCCCTGTGATCCCTCCTCCCAGGGAAAACAGCCAGCACAGCTAAATTCAGATCTCTGTGGCTCCATGCTTAAATTTGGCTCAGACACACTGCAAATCAATGACTCCAGAAAGGTTTTCTAAGGAAAAAATTCCCAGTGGGCAAAGTTTGCTCCAGCCCACGGCAGCTCTCCTGACACAGCAGCAAAGAGCCAGGGCTGCACTGATCTGGGAATTCAGGAAGGCTGAAGCTTCCAGTGGTGAACTTGTTGAGGTCACCACTGTTGGGACATGGCTCCTATGTCCAAGGGGACAGTCCCCAAGGACAGCTCAGCCATGAGGACACCCCCAGAGGATGATGCACCAGCAGCCCTGAAACAGCACCGAGTCTCTCACAAGCTTCTTCCTCATCCACCAACAATGGGGATGAGGATGGGATGGAGAAAGGGATGCAGCAGGTCTGGCAGCACCTTCCAGCTCAGGGGGAGGAGGAGAGGACATGTGATGGGGAGTATTTTGGGTTGGAAAAGGCTTTTAAAGGCCTTCCAACCCCCTGCAGTGAGTGGTGACATCTTCAACCAGATGAGGCTGCTCTGAGATCCATCCAACCTGATCCTGAATGTTTTTACGGATGGGGGAATCAGAACTTCCTTCCCCAGGTGTGGGAAATCTGTGGATTGCCCATACTCAGGGCTGTTTCACATGACACCAAGAAAACACCATTTTCTTGTCTCCAGAAAGTGTTGGTGCCTCTCTGATGTCCCTGAACTCTTACTCAGTAAGAGCATGAAGAAATGTTCCACCGAGATATTGTATGGTGGGTGCAAACCACCACCTCCATGATTTCTTTAAGGATCTTGCAGCACCTTGACCTCAAGACCATGGCAAAATAACACAATCATGGAAGATCAACCATTTCCCATCACAGCCAAGGCCACCACTAACCCATGTCCCCAAGTGCCACATCCATGTGGCTTTTAAATCCCTCCAGAGATGGAGACTCCACCACTGCCCTGGGCAGCTGTGCCAGGGCTCAGCAGCCCTTTTGGGGAATAAATTATTTCTAATATCTAACCTTAATCTCTCCTGGGGATCTTGAGGCCATGTCCTCTCATCCAGTCCCTGTTCCCTGGGAGCAGAGCCTGACGCCCCTGGCTGTCCCCTCCTGTCAGGGAGTTGTGCAGAGCTATAAGGTCCCCCCTGAGCCTCCTTTTCTCCAGGCTGAGCCCCTTTCCCAGCTCCCTCAGCCCTTCCTCTTGCTCCGTTCCCTTCCCTGGACAAGCTCCAGCCCCTCAATGTTTTGTCTAGTCAGGAGGATCTCAGAGCTGTTCCCAGTACTGGAGGTGCCCCAGCAGCTCCAGCACAGGGGACAGGCACTGCCCTGGCCCTGGTGGACACACACATTTCCTGGAACAGCCCATGGGCCACTGGCCTTTTTGGCCACCTAGGCACACCTGGATCTTGTTCAGTTGCCTGTTGTCCATAGCATGGAAGTTCCAGCCCCACCTGTCCAGCTTTTAAAACACCCCCAGCCCTGTCTCAGTCTGTCCCCCTAGTCCTGCAGAGCAGTGATGGTGACAGTCCCTTGGCCAGGCCGCCAGAGCTGTGTCATCAAGCTCAGAAACAGCTCAGCACCAAACTGACAGAGGCTGAATCATTTCTCCTTCCATACCCATGGCCCAGGATCAATGAACCTCTGCCATGACTCCTCCTGTGAATCACTTAAGAGGGGGAACAGTGAAACCACTTCATAGGAAGCAGTTTTAAAAATGTCCTGCTCTGCATAAGATGAGTTTGCCACAGAGAAGGGGGAAAAAACATTCAAGCATGTTCAGCATCTTATAGATTAATCCTAGGCCTAGAGCCAGGATAATTACTGCCAGAAGGAATAAAAGTAACATAAATATAGGTTAACACACAAAGGGTCCCGTTTGCAAGGTTTTACACATCACCAGCTCACAGGCGGATTTGTAAATTTAATTATAGAAAGATTTATAAAAGCAGGTAATACCCAAAGGGTCGTAAAAATAATTTTACTACAGTGAGGAGAACAAAACAAAAATAATAAAAAAATAAAAGAAACTCCAAACATTTTAAATTAAGTAGGGCATCTGATGGATCTCCTGAAGCCCTTCCGCAGGATCCAGCCCAGACTGCAGAGCAGCATCCGCCACAGCCTTCCAGAAATGCCATTTCCAGAGGAGAGCAGATAAGTGACTCTGACAGCCTTGTGACCTTCCAGAGCTGATGTGCTTAAAAAAAAAAATCTTCTTTTTTTGTAGAGGGTGTTCCTGGTATGGTCAAAGCCTTGTTAGGATGGGGGAGGGCAATTCCAAAACACCTTTGCTACAGGGGTGCTGTGAAATGCCTGGAATTGCTGGTTCCCACCAGGATTAATGGTGTTTTTCTGCCAAGGACAGCTTTGGGGGAGGAGGATGGTTCCCTGGCCATGGCAGGGGGTTGGAATGAGATGATTTTTAAGGTCCCTTCCAACCCAAACCATTCTGTGACTCTGTGATTAAATATCACTGGGATGGATTTAGTTTCTGAAGGAGCTGTTGCCAGTGAAGGAAAAAGCAGGAGCAGGGGCTGTCCAAGCAACTCAGCCTGGAAAAACAGGGATATTCTCCGCCAACCATGCTACAAGAATGTTATAAACTCTCTCCTTCTATGAATGCTGCATTCTTGAAGAAAAATTAAATACTTTTACAAGGTGTGTATGAAAGGAAGGCACAGGGCAGGAACAGGGAGGAGAACTCCATTCTGGGATCTCCTGGGCTTCCCACTAAAATACAGCCACCCTTAGAAACTTGAAATTGTTACCTATAAACCTGGTTTTGGTGTATAAACCACGTTTCTGACCTATCCAGTGCTTTCTGCTCCAGGAGGCACTTCCTGAAAGATCCCTGGGAGTGATGTAAATGCTAAACCAAGCTCTTGTCAGTCCAGCAAAACATGCTGTCACTTTTAAATGCACCTTTTGGGGACTTCAAACAGCTCCTGGCTGGCATGCTCTGCTACCCCCATGCCTGGTGTGTGTGAGGAGAAAATGTTCAGGATGCTGAATACCTGTAAAAAAGCATTTCAAAGGATCACAGACAAGGATTTTTTTTTGGCCTGAAAATACACATTTATTAGGAAGAAAACCTATGGGGTTACAAATATCATAAATAAAATGTAGTGTGATAAAAAAAACCTCAGGACTGAGCAGTTAATCTCTGGAAAATGGAGACAGGACACTCCACTTTGCCACGATCAGCATCAGTTCTGCACAGGTGGCTCTTGGAATTTCATTTCACACCAGTTGTTTCTGTGCACAAAGATCCAGGCTGGACATTCCAAACCCTTTTTATACGTAAAACTGTTCCTACAGCTCGAAAAGCTCCACACAGGACACCAGAGCTGTTTGCAAGAGTGTGGTTTAAATATACATCAATGTATATTAATGTAGTGAGCACCCAAAACAGCACAGGGAGGGTAACAGGGAGGGTAACAATCCATCTGCCTTGGGAAGGCCGATCCCAGGAAGCAGCAGCAGCGTTATGGGATGGCACAGGATGGAATGGGATGCTGTAATGGGAATGCAAATTGAATCTCAGTATCAAGGAAGTGCCACTAAATCAGAGGCTGCAGCAGACGCAGCCCGGAGGAGCCCAGTCCCCCCGGGCCGTGTAAAACTGGATTAGGTGTAAACTTCAAACCCAGTGTGATGTGGAATAATCCTATGCTGGCAGAAAGGGATCAAAGCTAATTTCTCTAACTTGCTTAATCTTCTGCAGAGATGTCTGAGCACGGGAGACCCAGCAGGCTGGGAGTTAAAGCCCTGCTCTGCTAGGGGCTGAGGGAGAACAGAGCACGTTAAAAATCCTGGGGAGTGGAGTTGTTTCTGATGAGCTTTTAGAAAATCAGGGAATCACAGGATGGACTGGGTTGGGAGGGACCTTAAAAATCATCTGATCTCTTAAAATTCCTCCCTGGAAATGTCCAAGGCCAGGTTGGATGGAGCAACCTGGGATAGTGGAAGGTATCCCTGCCCATGGCAGAGGGGTGGAACAAGATGGGATTTAAGGTCCCCTCCAGCCCAAACCATCCTGATTTCATGATTCTCTGTCTCTATACCTGGATGAGCTCTGCTGACGTAAAATTCCAGAAATTTAAAGTAACCCAACCAAAAAACAGGAAAAAAAAAATTCCACTCCTTCCCACATTAAATGAACAGATTGATCCAAACACTGGAACATCTCACCACCCATAAAAACCTTTCATACCTACAAAACAAAAAAAGAGAAAAGAATAAAATTAAATAAACAGCAATGCTCAAATCTTAATTAAACCATTATCGATCAATTAAAGCTTAAATGATGAAATAAAAAGAGGATGTTCAGGGATCCCTGATGGGGTGGCAAAGCTCATCCCACCAAAGGTTCAGTGTCTGAGGTGCAGACCCAGTCAAAGCTGGAGCCAAAAGGTCAGGATTTCTAGGAGAGGACACATGGCAGTGTCAATGACTGAGAGAGCCAAGACCAGCAGCTCTGACTGGGCACCTCACTTGGAATCACTGAATCTTAAAGATTGGAAAAGTCTTTAAGGTCATCGAGCTCCCCCAGCACTGCCAGGACCACCACTGGCCCCTGTCCCCAAGTGCCACATCCACATGGCTTTGAAATCCCTTCAGGGATGGTGATTCCACCATGGGCAGGCAGCCTGTTCCAGTGCCTGAGCACCCTTTCAGTGAAGGAACAGATAAATGAAGTCAGATGGAATAAAAAAAATCCCAGCAGTGTAAATTACCCATTTCAAAGCCTTTAAGAAAATAATTTTACAGGTGGGTGCCAATTGATTGGTAATTACACCTTAAACTGGGACAGGAGTTGGGATTTCTGGTTTGGGATGAGATCCTTCCACACTCAGTGCTCCCTTTGTGCTGCTAAAAGGATGCTGGTAACTGATAAACGCAGAGCTGCAGGAGAAATAGTCTACTTTGAGGTGTAAATCAGCTCTTACACTGCAATCTACAAATGATTCTGCTGGATAAAAAGCACAAAAAATTAAGTACAAAGAGGCTCAATCACCTCAAATAACGATTAGCCATAAGTGGATACATTATACCACAGACATGTCTCTGCTCTGTTAAATATTAATTTAAATGGACACATTTTAAAAGACATATAATAGGGATAAGCACTTTTTGTTAAAGGACAGCAACTCCTTTTAGTGAGTAAGAAAGGAACAGCTCAGAGGAGAGCAGAAGGATTTCAAGCAAGAACAGTCCAACAGTAAGAAAAATATAGGTAGAGTAACCTGATACAATTATATGCATGTAAACATGTGCATTCAGTGCAGCTTTTCTAAATAATTCCTCAAAATCTTGAATTGCAAGCTAAATAAGATAATATATTGCTGAGCTCCAAATCTGTGAGATCATTCAGCTTTCCAGAATGGAGTAACACTGAGCTAAAACACACACAGAGCTGAAACCAGCCCAGCTTTGGCTGCAACTAGAGGCAACATCAGCAGCTGCCACTGCAAAATGTGCAGAGAGCTCTCTCCAAGCTTCATACACACCCCCTAAATAAATCCTGTGCCAAAACACAGCAAATACTCTCTGTCAGAGACCAAGCTGTAAAGCTGTTTGGCTTGGGTATTTGCTTCCTTAAGTTCCAGCTTGAGGAGTGCTTTGGAATGCTCTGACATGGAAAGGGAAATAGCCTGAGCACGTGCCCACCTTGTTTCCTCCACTGGTGGTATTATGATGTTATGATATTATTATATATAAATTTTCTGGTGATAATTGACTGAGAAATCTGGTACATTTGCCAATTACCTGTCAACACAAAACTTTATTTCATTCTTAGTTATGGAATCATAGAATCACAAAATTACACAATCAGGGAATGGTTTGGGTGGGAAAGGACATTAAAGCCCACACAGTTCCACCCCTGCCATGGGCAGGGACACCTTCCACCATCCCAGGCTGCTCCAAGCCCTGTCCAACCCGGCTTTGGACACTTCCAGAGGCAGCAACAACTTCTCATGTAATTTTTGGGTTTGTACAATGCTGCCTAAACTCCCCTTTAGTTCCCAAAGTACTTTTGGAGAGAATTATGGCATACCCAGGACTATTTGCAAGAGGAAACCTCATGGAAAAGGAAAGAGAAGCTTTGCAAAGCAGCAGAAGTTGTGGCTGAAGACAAGAACAGAAGAGTGACAGCACAACAGAAGCCTTTCTTGGTCTCATTACCATTTTGCTGGAAGTTTTCCAGAGCGCTGGTCTCCTACAGTTCCTTCTATGACGGAATCAGGTGATGTCAAAATAACCCAAATTCTGCCTTAGTGCTTCAGTCTCTTTGGTTTAAGCTAAAAACAAAGACACACATGGGTGATTATGGAATGGAAAACACAAGAAAAGTAAAATAATGGTTTTTTGAAGGATTCTGAATTGTCATGAACAGTGAAAACAAACAAATAAATATAAACAAAGAATAAAAATGCTTTATCCTAAACAATGGGTATAATGTATATACATTAAAATATATATACATTGGAATAAAGGGGTGAAAATGACAGGTAAGAAACCACATCGTGTTTGCAACAGATGACAGAAATGAACAGAAATCTGTTCACAGGAGCTGAAAATACGCTGCAAGGGTGTAATCCTGACTTCTTCACCACTTACCCAGCTGCAATTGCCATCACCTCAGCCACAAACAGCACAGTTGGGGAGGGAGGGGGATTATTAGGGGCTCCTTTGTCATCCCGAATTACCTGCCCTGTGTGTGTACACAAGCACTGGCTTAAACATTCAAAGGAATGTGCCTCTAAGAAAAGTCATCTTTATTGTCATTGTCCCCAATTTCACGGCCAGACCAGCGACACAGCCCGGCTGTGTGTCAGCACAGCCCCCAGTTTGAGGAATCCACACTGACACGACAAGAACTAATCCTATTATTTCCTTAACGGCATCTGAATAGGCATTTTCCAAGTCCTCCTTCTTATTGTAAGTTTAACCCATGTGTTAATTCTCTTACTGAGATCTCAAGCTGCTTTCTCTAGAATCGGGGATTTAAGGGAATCAAATCCCTTCTATTCAATTTGCTACTTAAGAGACAAACCTTTCAAAATTAAACTTGCAGGCTGTTTGCCTGAAAAACATCCCATCTCTTTTCAAGGAAAGTATCTCTAAAATCTGTTTTAAGCACAGAGAGAGGAAGTTTTTAGCACATCTCAAGTGTAAACCTGACAGCAGCTGCCTTGAAGTAAGAACCAGGAGGGCAGAAATTCATCGGGGAAAAGATTTTCAGTTTATTTTAATACCAATTTGATGAGTGAGCAACCAAGCAGTGCTTTATTTGAGTAAATTATTTCCTGTTATTGTGATTCTCCTCCAGTAAACCACAATCACAGAATGGTTTGGGTTGGAAGGGATCTTAAAGGTCATTTTGTTCCAACTCCCTGCTATGGGCAGGGACACCTTCCACCATCCCAGGTTGCTCCAAATCCCATCCAACGTGGCCTTGGACACTTCCAGGGGTCCAGGGCAGCCACAGCTTCTCTGGGCAATATTCAAAGGTGATCAAGTGAGGAAAGACTTGGGCAAAACCCAACTCCTTGCAGACACTTCCTGTGGCTGAAAAAATTTTTGAGCACACCACGCTCAGGGGAGTTTTCCTTTCTGTAATCAAATATTAAGCTATGAAGCCCCATGAAAACAAACACCTCACTCTACACACACACAGGCACTTTCTGTGCTTTCCAGCAAAGCCACAACAACAGATTTGCTGTGGGTCTGCAAGAACTTATAGGTAACATATTAAATATTGATTGAAAATAAATCTAAATAATTAGGCTTAAATTTTAATACCCGTGTAGGTTTCTCTATAATTCATGATGAACGGCATTTTCTGAGGTTCCATGAGAAGCTCTGGGTTTAATTTTAATTATGCATTTATTACATAATTCACCAAATTCAGTAATGTGCAGTGAGTCTCCCAGCCATTGAAGTGAGTAACGAGATTTATCAGCCCAGTTTGTCACACAACAAACAGGATTCAGAGCCTTATAAAGGCGGGTGATGAAAGATACATAGAGGGAGGGAAGAACCAGCAGCAGCTTTATTTCCATGTAATAATGCTAATAATATGCAAATAATTCCCCATCTTAATGAATACTTCAGATGAATGCCACGTTCTAAGCGGGGATGGCACAGGGAGGGAGGGAACTCAGCTGCTGGGAGCATTCAAAGCTCTTTGGAAACCAGAGTTACAGCTGTGGGTACCACTGAGCTTCCCTTTTCCCCCCAGAGGGAGGCTGGACACTGGAACAGCTCCCCAGGGAATGGGCACAGCCCCGAGGCTGCCAGAGCTCCAGGAGAATTTGGACAACGCTCTCAGGGATGCACAGGGTGGGATTGTTGGGGTGTCTGTGCAGGGCCAGGAGTTGGATCAGTGATCCTGATGGATCCCTCTGAACTCAGGATACTCTGTGATTCCATGATCCTCACATACCAGGAATGACACTGTCACATGGCAGAAGGTTCCTAAGCTCCTCAAATCCTGTTTTTAGACAGTGACAGTCACATCAAAAATGTGGATAATTTTCAAAATAGGCAGGGATGCACACACACCCCGGTAGGGATCTCCCTCTGGAGGCTGGAGCACAGACAACATTTTATACGCCCAAACCTCCAGGGGTCTGTGACCTGCTCTCCTAAATGGTGACTCTTCAAAGTTGCATTTGGAAGTTTCTCCTGAATCCCTGCAACTGCAGAAGCCAGTGCTATCAGGTACTTGCCATGCTGTTCTTTTCCCTTATTATTTTAGCCTCAAACATCTTCAGGGAACTCAAATATTTAAGACTTACAACCTCCTCACAAAGCCAAGCCAGCATTCCTTCCCACGTTCTCACTTGAAACCCACATTTTTTCAGTCCTCCTTAGGCATCCCTTTCATTCAGCTTCCCATACCCACACATCCTCTGGGATTTCCAGTCTATCTCCTCTCTCAACAAAGTGTTAGGAGAAACAGGAACCTTTGGGCTGCAAGAAGATGCCCCTAAGCCTCCTTTTGTCCAGGCTGAGCACCCCAGCTCCTTCAGCTGCTCTTCACAGGATTTCCTCTCTAGACCCCAAATTCCTGTGGAACAAAAAGGCCCAAAATCCCCCAAAAGTTCACCCTGATGATGAATGGGGGTGGTGGATCCTCCTCTATGCTCACCCTTGGGAAAAAAAGGAAGTGTGAACCTCTCTCTTCTCAGCACCAAAGGATCTGCAGAGAAGAGAGAGCCCTTTAAATGGCACAAAACCTTCACCAATTCTCTGAGATTCCCCCTGGGTCCCAAAGCAGCTGACTGTGAGACAGGAACTCCAGGATATCAGGCTTTGTTAGGTCTGGCACTCACAGCACTGCTCCTGGGATATCCCAACTGGAAGACAACAAAACCTCCCCCCATGGAATCTGCAGCTCCAATGCTATCATGGGACTTGACTGTGGAATCACAGGCCCTTGAAATATTTTGCTTATTTTGACCTCAGACACTGAGGGAAATCTGCTGCTTTCATTGTCAGGTGGGACCAGCAGAGAAATAATATTTTCAATGTCTGATCCAGCACCAGCAGAGCTCATTGCTCACCAAGTGCAGAAACACTCTCTGAACTGAAAAATGAACTCAATCCTCGCCTCTGCTTAAAGGATGCCCTCAGACACCAGATGACAGTGGGCTGTGACCAGGGATTTACTGCAGGATATCAAAGCTGCTGCAGGAATGAGGAAACACAGAGCTAGAAAAGACACAGAGACTGTGTTGCACCCACTGAAATGCAGTGTTCCCAAAATAAAGGGTTTCCATCTGACACCAGGAACCCAGAATGGTCTGGGATGGAAGGGAACTAAGATACCATCTCCAAACCCTTGCCAAGGGAAGGGAAATGACTCAAGAGACACTGCAGCTCCAAGCCCAGTCCAAGCTGGCCTTGGACACTTCCAGGGATCCAGGGGCAGCCACAGCTTCTCTGGGCACCCTGTGTCAGGGCCTCTCCACCCTCACAGCCAGGAATTCCTTCCCAATATCCCATCTAACCCTGCCCTCTGGCAGTGGAAGCCATTCCCTGTGTCCTGTCCCTCCATCCCTTGTCCCAAGTCCCTCCCCAGCTCTCCTGGAGCCCCTTTAGGCCCTGGAAGGGGCTCTGAGCTCTCCCTGGATCCTTCTCTTCTCCAGGTGAGCACCCCCAGCCCTCCCAGCTTGGCTCCAGAGCAGAGGCTGCTCAGGGAAGACACCATCTGTGACCAAAACTGGACAAATTACACCTCATCGCCCCTTTTCCATATACTTCATGGGAAACAAAAGTGTGAAGAAGAGGAAATCCTCTTCCACCTCTGAAACATTCATCTCTAATAAAAAACACAGCACTGCCAAGTAGGGCACCATGAAATTATTCAGATTCCAAGTAATATCACAAATTTGCAATAAACCACAAAGCCCTTAATTCTTCCCCAAATAATTTCTGAGTAGATCCAAGCATACAAAGGAAAACAAGCAGGGAAGAAATGAGAGAGTGACTTTTTACACGGGCTGATAAGGGATGGGACAAAGGGGGAGAAGGAGGAGAGATTTAGATAGGACATCAGAAGGAAATTCTGCCCTGTGAGGGTGGGGAGGCCCTGGCACAGGTTGCCCAGAGAAGCTGTGGCTGCCCCTGGATTCCTGGACGTGTCCAAGGCCAGCTTGGACAGGGCTTGGAGCAACCTGGGATGGTGGAAGCCTTGCAGCAGAACTGTTCCAACCTGTTCATTGATTATAGAATCTAAATAAAATAAAGGAAGATGGACAAATAAGCAACCAGAGCAGCACAATTGAGCTCCCAGGTGGGGAAACATCACTTAATAAGGGAATTTTGTGGGCAGCAGCACCAGAGCTGGAAACCTTTATTCCGGCCTCTACAATCAGCACTTGCAGCACTTTGTTGACACAACAGAACATGGCTCAATTTCAAGCACCGTTGAGGTTGAGTAATTTCAAACATCTTTTAATGTTTGTAGAGAGTCCAGAGGGAAGTTGGTAGAAAAGATCTCCAAGGCAGCCATGTGGAAATAAGATACAAGTGCCTTCAAATCACTGCAGTTCCAGGCAGGAGGCAGGAATGGAGACAGAGGAGGGAAAAGGGGAAAGGTGAGGAGCCACACTTCCAGCTAAACCGCTTAAAGCATTTATTTATGTCCAGTGGCTCCACTGCAAGTTCACAGTGTGCCTTGGGGAGCAGTAACAGAACAATTCCATGAACACAGATTGGTGCTTCAGAAGTAAAATTTTAAGTGTAATCCGTACTCCTATTTCTTCTCATGGCAGGAACACTCCGTTTAGAGGGAGGTCGTCCTCCTGTTCTCTTATAGCAACCAAAATTGGGCATGAGAAATCAGGTAAGACATGAATACAGCTGGATTTAACTTGAGCATTATACACTAGGGCATTGGTGCTTTTAATGAAAATCTGGGAAAGATTGCTGAAACACCTGAGTTGGGAACAATGACAGTGAAAATAGGCTAACACTCATCTACAGAGCTTCCCCTAAACTCGTGAGGTCAAGGGAGAGCCCTTTGAAAGTCTAAATTAAATTTACAAAGGACAAAATTAGCTGCTCACTGTTGGTATTAGAGCATTTTTCAGAGCAGGATCCAGCAGCAGTATCCCAGCAAGGAATTTCAGGATAACAGTAAATACAAACCAGCACTTAGGGTTTGTGTCATTTTTTTGGTCACTTGTATTATGATGATTCAAATAAGGAAATCTGTCCTGAGAACACTGAGGGAAACCCAGCTCTTCAGGACACCCTATCAGAAAAGGAATGTCCTGCAAACATGTCCCTGGAACGAGCCAGCAGTGGAGGATGTCAGGGAAAACAGGAACACACCTCCAGCAACAGGACAACACTCTGAGGTTGGAGGATCCATGGCTAAAAACTGCTCAGGTCCTGCTGGCAGCTCTGGTTTCTTCCTGACCTTGTAACTCAGTGCACAGGCTGGATTATCACTGCTCCAGAGGCTGGAGTTTAAATCTGGCAGCAGGGAAAAACAACCAGGCCACAAATGGCCCAGAAACCCTGAGGCAAGGTGTAGAGATGATGGGTGCAGAGTGCTTCATCTTCTTCTGACTGAGCACAAAGTCTCTGCTTCTGCTTCCAGAAGCTTTTTGGGAGTGCTCAGCACTCTTGGAAGTTAAACCAGACATGAATGTTAATGAAGTGGTGCCCACAGCACTCCTGTCACATCTGGAGTCACAGAATGGTTTGGATAGGAAAGGGCCTTAAAGACCATCCAGTTCCAAACCTCTGCCATGGACAGGGACACCTTCCACTATCCCAGGGTGCTCCAAGCCCTGTCCAACCTGGCCTTGGGCACTTCCAGGGATCCAGGGTCAGCTACAGCTTCTCTGGGCACTCTGTGCCAGGGCCTCACCACCCTCACAGGAAGAATTCCTAAAATCTCAAATCTAAATCTATTCTCTTTCAGTTTAAGCCATTCCACCTTGTCCTGTCCCTCTATCCTTTGTCCCAAGTCCCTCTCCAGCTCTCTTGAAGCTCCTATGGGCACTGAAGGGGCTCTGAGGTCTCCATGGATCCTTCTCTTTCCAGGCTGAACACCCCCGGTGCTCCCAGCCTGTCTAGATGGGATATTTTATGTTTTTTATATTGGGAAAACAAACAGCAGCAGGACTGTCAGATTTGCTGTGGAGCCAGCAATGGGGACCACTGTGCAGCCTCACCCTGAGCCATGGGACAGCTGCTGTGCAGGTCTGCCTGCTTCCACCAGATCCTGCTGCATCTGCCATTCCTGAGCACCTCTGGCAGCACCACTCTTAGAGGAAAGCCAAGTTAAATCCTTCCTGTCAATTTGCTTTCTTCAGGACATGACTCAACCCCCTGCACAGATCCACACAGCTGTCCCAAAGTGCATCAGGATGGTTTAAATTCTTCTCCAAGTTTTACGATTATTCCAAGGGTAAAGAATGAAAAAAAAAATCTTCTCCCACATCACCCCAGAGAGCAGAGAAACCCTCAGAGGCAGCAGCAGCTGCTGAAATTGCTCCTTCCAAGCCTGTCCTGACACCTAAAAACGTGAAACCTTTTCGTGAAGGAAGATTTTTCTCAGTGCAGCACCAACTACTGCATCAAGCCCCATTTAATTTGCCATTTGCTCCTACCCAGCAGAGGTAAGGAGTGAATCAGCACCTCTGTGGCTCTGTCACAGATGCCACAGGATTTTCCAGACAGACAGACAGACAGACAGACTGTAAGTGCTGCCCTGCTGGGACACTGCACGCCATGGCACCGGCACATTAAGAGGATCATGATCCCAGCATTAGCTGTGGGAACACTCCCAATAAATAGTTATTTTTCCACCCTGATTGCTCCAGCTTCCATCACTTCACATTTTGATGCAGATTCTTCCTGTGAGCAGACTCATCACTGCCCAGCTAACTCTGTCCATCCGGCCCAGACACCACATTTGTTCACACAAGGCTGTGGCATATGGATTTTTCCTTCAAAAATGAGGAGTGTCAGCATTTTCCCATCATTCTTCTGAAGCAAAAGTGATCTTAACTACCCCTTCTTAAAAGCTGGAGCACATTTCACGAGAACTCCACTTTGTCAGGCCATGGTGAGGTCACAGATCAGGCTGGCAGGTGGGAAAGAAGGTTTAAATGTGTTTTTAGGGTCACCAGAAGAGGATCCCTCAGCCATTTGGGTTTTTCAGCAGTTCTCTACTGCCTGAATGCAAAGCAGTCTCAGCTGAATTTCACTAATTCCTTCAAAGGCTCTCTTACACTCATTTGCACAGATTATGCAGTAAATACTCTTTAAGAAAGCGCTCCCTAACCCCAACAAGGCTATTCAAAAAATAAGGCTTAACCAGCTGACCTCTGATTATCTTCAGCAGTTCACCCATCTGTCTCCAATACACAAATTCCAGCCTCAAAGCAATGCTTCCTTTAGGTGTCTGAACTGGATCTTAACAATTACAATACTCTCCAATGAAATGGTGACATGAAAGTGTCCAAACTGTTCCCCAAAAAGCTCAGTGAGGGCTGTGAACACTTAAATCCCTCTTGAAAGTCACCATATCCCAGGCACAGGACACTGAAGCAGCATTTCTGCTCTCAAGGGACACATCAGGACCACCCCATTAGGATCTGTCCCCCATTTCACACTTGGACAAGATCAGCTCAGATGAAGTGAACCCAAGTCCTTAAATGTTAATGAACTCCCACAGTGACTTTGGGAAGTAACTTTCCCAGTAGCTTTGCCTTTTGTAGTGACAGTGTTTGCAACATTTGGGAGCTGTGAAGAAAACTGGGATTGCTCAATGGCAGCTTTCATGAAGTGCAGCAGGCTGCAAAGTAAGTGGCATTTGAAGCTAAAAATTAGTGAATTATTTGCCTAGAGGTGGAGCAGCTCCAAGGTGGTGGCACCATGCTCCAGCTCCTTTATGGCCTTCTTCTCCCTGGACACCTCTGTTACCATTCCATAGGAGCTGCAGGAGACATGGCATCCATCAGGAAACTAAAGGGTTATCCCAAACCTCCTGGGGTATCACAAACTTCAATTTTCCCCTTCTCCCTTAGGTTATTTTGAAGTCTCAGCCAACTTTAACTGCAGCCAGGAGCTCACTTTGCCATCCATCATGGCATGACAGAATGGTTTGAGTTGGAAGGGACCTTAAAGATCATCCAGTGCCACCCCCTGCCATGGGTAGAGACCCCTTCCGCTGTCCCAGGTTGTCCCAAGCCCCATCCAATGTGGCCTTGGACACTTCCATGGATCCAGGGCAGCCACAGCTTCTCTGGGCAATCCGTGCCAGGCTCTCCAGATGCTGTCACCCTCCTGATGTCTGTGTATGAAGAGAGCAATTTCAGCCACTCCAACCCTCTAAAAGTGGTGTTTGACACTTTCCAGCCTGGAATCCAGCATCTTTAACATCCAATATGGACACTGTAAGCAGCTTTTGAATTTGAAGGGTTTCCACTGAGTGCATTTTACAAGTTAAGTCTCTTCAGGTTCAAATCTTTCTCACAGTGCATTTGAAATCACCCAGAGAAATCCTGATCCTGGCAGGGCTTGGAGATTGTTTTGATTACAAAAGAGAAGAAAAACTGCACAAATACATCTTAAAGAAAGGGGAAGATGGAACAGGAGCTTTCAAATGGGTGCAGCTTTGCTAGAGACAGGAAAAAAATCACAGGAAATGAGGGAGCACCAGTCTGGGAAACAAAAGACCAAAAGAGGCTGATTATGGCCTTGATTAACAATCCCTGCTCAGGGCTGGGGCAACAGGAGCAGCAGTGGGCAAAGCCACCCCTGGGAAGAGGTGAAGGAAGGCAGGAGCTGCTTTCCAGGAGAACTGAGCTATAGGGGCTCTTCACACCCCCATTATCCATGAGGGAAAAGCCCAGGGCACCTCCCATGGAAGGACTTGGCTCAGGAATGAGACTGAGCTTTGAGAGAGGAGGAAGCACCCACACCCAATTTTCCTGCCTTAACTCAGAATAAATCAATATTTTATCACCTTTCACCCTGAATATTTGGAGGGTTGCTCATTCCAGGAGAAAAGGAAGCTGCAAACCCACAGCAATGCATGGTGGGGCACCCAGCTGGCTCAAAAAGATACCTGGACCCGATCTTGCACCTCCAAATTCCAATGGTGCAGCCAGACTGAGGACATTGCAAAGCTCTTGAGTTGTCACCTCTCAGCCTGAGGCCACCAGAAGTGTAAGAGTGGATGGATGGCACTGGATGCACTTCTAACATGACAAAATTCTCTGCTCTAACTCATCATGTGTCCTCCTGTAAAAAACACTGTGCAGAGTATAGGTTTAGATGGGATATTAGGAAAAAATATTACCTTGTGAGGGTGGTGAGGCCCTGGTATGGGTTTCCCAAAGAAGATGTGGCTGCCCCTGGATCCCTGGAAGTGTCCAAGGAAAGACTGGACAAGGCTTGGAGCAACCTGGGATAGTAGAAAGTTCCCTGGCTATGGCAGGGGTTGGAATGAGATGAGCTTTAAGGTCTCTTCCAACCCAAACCATTCTGTGATTCTGTGATATAACACAGCAAATTCTCTCCCTTCATCTCAAATTAAATCTAAGCATGAAGCAAAAGCAGCTGCATTTGTGTAGCGATACATGAAAGTGTCTGCAAAGCATTTTAGGATCCTTCAGGAAAAATGCTAAATATCTGTTCTATAATTCAATGAATGTTAATATATTCATCACAGATTTCGACTCTTCAATTGCATGGGAGAAAAACAAGAAAATTGGTGCTTGTTGCAATGTTACGATGCCAAGGGATGGAAGCAGTCCAGGGTCTCGGAATATTCAAGTTCTGTGTGGGATGCAGGGAAATCCCCCATGAGAACACAAGCAGAACCTGTGTGCTGTGGGATGAGGAGTGAGGTCACACTCAGGCACGCTGGCTTTGACCTCCAGAGCCACAAACCAGATGTTGTTTTACCTTTTTGTGGTGGCCAAAATCAAACCCAAACCTGCCTCTGTCCTCACACCGAGGGCCCTGGTCCTGCTTGCCAGGCAGAGCTGGGTGAATCATTCTCCTCGCTTGTTTTTCACTTTGTGCCCTTCTAAAAAGCTCTACCTCAGGTGCCTTCCTGCGCCAGCAGCTCTTGCCTGACACGACCTCGACCTCGTGAGGACAGAGCTCCAGACCACAAAGGCAGAGCACTTGCCCTCCTTTTCCCAGGCACGCCATTCACTGCTACTCCAAGGTATTTTTGTTCGCTGCTTGGAGCGACTCTGAGCCCATAACTGCCCTCTTTTGTTCAGGCTCTTCAACAAGAGAACCCACTGCTTTTGCAGCGTGCTCTAACATAAAGACTCTCAGCAATACCATGTGTTTAACCTCGGGCTATTTTAGCATGTGCTAAATTAGGGGACTGTTTGTAATGCACTCACCTAAAATGATCAGTGCTCACACACCTCCTGCTTTTACACCTAGGCGGAAAAAACAAATCCCTGCTGTGGTGAGTCCACATGGGAATAAGCTCCTCTGTGGTCTCCCTGCAATTTTCCCAAAACGTCTTGCTATTCATCTTCTCTCCCAGCATCCTGGGTGTTTCAGTGACCATTTAAGCAAGTCACTTCAGAGGCCTGGAGCTCCTCTGTGCCAGAGACAGGCTGGGAGAGCTGAGGGTGTTCACCTGGAGAAGGGAAGGATCCAGAGAGACCTCAGAGCCCCTTCCAGGGCCTAAAGGGGCTCCAGGAGAGCTGGAGAGGGACCTGGGACAAGGGATGGAGGGACAGGACAAGGGAGAATGGTTTTAAGCTGAAAGAGGGCAGAGTTAGATATTGGGAATGAAGTCTTGGCTGTGAGGGTGGGGAGGCCCTGGCACAGGTTGCCCAGGGAAGCTGTGGCTGTCCCTGGATCCTTGGAAGTGTCCAAGGCCAGGCTGGACAGAGCTTAGAGCAACCTGGGATAGCAGAAGGTGGTCCTGCTGATCACAGGGGGTTGGAGTGTGATGTTCCCTAAGGTCCCTTTCAAGACAAACCATTCTCTGATTCCATGACTTTTGCCCCCAGCCCTGTTACAAAGCTCCAGTTTTTCTCCCAATAAAATACTCCTCATGCTGACAGCTGGAGCACTGCTGGAGTGCCTTGCAGGAGGGGCAGGAGAAGCACCTCAAAGTGAGAGGATTATTCTCCAGCAGTGGAGCACCCTTCCCTCCAGCCTGGAGCCACAGCAACCCTGCCTTTCCCCTGCTTTCCAACAATTTCCTCCCCCTGCTGTGCTTATGGAAGGCCCAACCCGAAAATCAGCCCTTAAAACAACATCAGCAGTTTTTAAACCCCGCTAAGCTGCACACTGGAAGGAGGAGGGGAACAAACTGGCCCCAAAGGCAAACTCCAATTCAGCTCCATTCAGCCATAGAAACTAAAATGTTAGAATAAAATATGTGTGCACAGTGGTGAACCCCTGAGCTGGCAGGTCACGGGGTGGGCAAAGCACAGGGTGTGCTGGCAGAGGCTTGGAACAACCTGGGATAGTGGAAGGTGTCCCTGTTCATGGCAGGAGGCTGGAACAAAATAAGCTTTAAGGTCCCTTCCAACCCAAACCCTTCTGGGATTCCAAGAAATACAGCAGGGTTACAACACTTTTAACATCTGGTTACTTTTTGATGTTATTCTTAGAAAATGTTTGCAAAATGGCCATCCAGCATCTCATCTTCATTATCTCAATGCCATCAAATCCACACAGATTTTGCCTCGTAGTAAATGCAGAGTATAATATTTAGGCATTTTCGAGTTTCAAGGCTGGAAAAGCCATTTCAATCTAAAGAGCCTCAAGAAGCAATAAATCATAACAGCTCAGACAGGAGTTGTTTTTGACTCAGTATTACTGAGGTAAATTACTTGTAGCATTACAGAAGAGTAATTCTGTGTGTGAGAAGCCAGCAGCAGCACTTTGGTGATAAGGTTAGAGAGATATTTGTGCTAACGAGGAAATTTAAGCTCCATTTCAACGCAGACTCCGGAGCCGTCAGCGGTGTCTCCTGCCTTTCTCCAGGGACCAACTTAGTATCACTCTCACATCCTTCTCTGGAGTGATGAAAGCACATTATAGGCTGATAAAGGCAATCCGTGGTATTTCTTACAGGTCTCCAAAGATCAGCAATTTATTAAAAAGCGCTTTTCAGGAACTGGGCAAAAACAAAACGTTCTTCATCAACACCTCACACCGAATCCATCTTGCCTTAAATAAATTCACAGCTCTGGCAATACAAACTCACTCCTCCCTAATTGCTGCTGCTCTACATTTGCAAATTCCAAGTGGTGATGCCTCTCTGCTTGTCAGCAGAGATTTATCAACCCTGCTCCATGTCCAAAGGTCACACGAGTAAATCTGTGTGTGTTCTGAGCAGGAATCCCTCCCCCTGCTCCTGAGCTGTCCCATCCACAGCAGTGCACAGACACAGGGTGACACAATGTGGAATACAACAGCTTAAATAATTAAAACCAAATTGATAATTATCAAATGAAGGAACAAAGCTGCTCTGAGACACAACAAGCTTTGCTTTGCTTTATCCTCCCATGACTTATTTGCAACAGGTCTCACAGGCTCTGCTGAGAATTAACAGCAATGAAGGGATGCTCTGGGGCTTGGTTAAAGGCTACTGCACCCAGCTGTTCATCTGTCATCAAGACACAAAGAAACCACCAGAAAATTGAAGGTCTGAATCTCACTTCCCACTTAAAACCACCCTGGCAGTGCAAACATGAGAATAAATTATACTCCTCCAGCAGCAGCGTAAATGAGCTGTAGTGGAAAGGCAGATCCAGCTGAAGATTTCAAGTTAAAAACTAAAGCAAATCCAAGTACAGATGTTTTGTATTCTCATGCCTTGTGCAAATGCTGCTTTTTTGTGTGCTGGAGCTGCTCAGCTCTCCTCTGAACAGCACCTGGGAACTGTAGTGTCACGTCAGACACTAAAACCAGGCACAGAAATGCCCAATAAATGAACCGTCCAAAAATTTCTTTTACTGTTTCTGCACCTTCACTGGTATCAAAATCTCTCTCCAGCCCACCTGCTGCCATGGAGCTCTTTGATTCATCCCCACAGCTGAGAAAAGCCTAAGCCAAGCCCCTGTGTGTGAAATCAGGGGAAATCAGTTAAATCAGCCAAGTCAAGTGGAATAACCAGACAGGGAACTGCTCCTTACAGGAGTATCCTTATCCATTGTGGGTCACACCGCTGGAATTCAGGCCTGTTTTTCCCTTGGCTTCTCAAGGCTCTCTGCAAACAGATGATACCTTCAGCTGTCTGCACTGATGGGGGTCACCACCCAAAAATCCACCCCTCTAGCTCAGTGTGACTCCCAGAAGCCCAGCAATGAGGGGCTGCCAGGGATGTAGGACACCAGGACAGGAGAAGCCTGGCACAAGCCCTGGTGGGTTCCCAAAGGTGTTTGTTCCAGGACCTGGCTGACCCTGACTTCAGCGTTAATATCATTTTTCCATGCTGTCACTTTTTTAAACAAATAAGACTAAAATTGGAAGATGTACCTGCGTGGCTCAGACACAACCTGCCCTGACAGGGGGACAAGGTCAAGTAACCCTGTGATTTATTGACTCTGGGATGTCTGAGTCACAAATTACAAAATCACAGACTCACAGAGCCTGGATGGAAAAGACCTCTGAGATCACCATGTCCAACCAACCCAGCATCACCACCATGTTCACCACTAAACCATGTCCTCAACTGACACACCCACACACTTTTAGAATGCTTCTAGGGATGATAACATGGACATCCTACTCTGTAAACCACAGTTATCCAACCTTACAGTCCATAAAACCTTATTCCCCTTTTTCTCCCAAAATTCTGAGGGGTTCTGCTTCACTACTTAGACTTCAGAATGTATCACCTGAGTCTGTTATAGTGCACTGAAAATAGAAAAAATGCCAAAATACACATCCCAGGCTGATACAACCAAACTGAATTGGGTGAGGTCAGAATATTTTGGTAGAGAATGATTTGAGCAGCTCATTTTTCTAAATTACACTGCAGTGCTGAAAACAAGCAGCACTCAGTGTTTCCCTCAAAGCTTAATTCAATTTTACTCTGTCTCAGAAAAAGAAAACAGCACATTAATCCCAAATCCCGTAAACACAGAGTTGTAAACATTCCCCAGCACCCTCCCCACCCATGCTGAGGAGGGCAGGTCTGTTTTCCAAGCCTGTGTGAAAGCAGATGGCAGCCACCTAATTCGGATTCGGTGCAATCTGTTGCTGGTGAGGAAAAAAAAAGAAAGATACTTGACTGCTTTTCCTTATAAATGTAAAACCTGGGAAGTTCAACCCACTCTGTAGTTTTGTGAGATGTTTGGTAGCAGTTTTGCCAACAGAGCCAGCTCTGCTTGAGGAGAACACATGCTTCCTGTTCTCAGCCTGAACTCTGCAGTGAAAAATCCCCTCGAATCATTTGGGAAGGGAGAGTTGTCTATGGGCTCACTTCTTACTCTGGCTTTGCACCCTGCAAGTGCACCAATCATGACAACATCATGATACACTGAGACTTTATCTACTTATCTACCTCATTTTTCATCACAGCAATGAAGATCTTACTGAAAATAGAAGTGTATTACAGCAGATAAATGCTTTTTGTGTCCAAACACCCCATGTTGTCAGCCTCATGGTGAATCCCCTCTGGTTCAGAGAAGTTCTTCTTATGAGGCACAAAACTGGATGTGGGATTTTGTGTATGACCAGCAAAGGTGGTCAAGTCAATCCTCTCTTGTGGTTGGGCTCCTGTTTACAGAGCCTGAGCTGCTTCTGGTGGCTTCCATTTTCTGGGAAGGGAATGGAGCTGGGGAAGGGGCTGGGGCACCAGGAGCAGCTGAGGGAGCTGGGAAAGGGGCTCAGCCTGGAGAAAAGGAGGCTCAGGGGAGACCTTGTGGCTCTGCACAACTCCCTGACAGGAGGGGGCACCGGGGGAGGTCGGGCTCTGCTCCTGGGGAACTCCTTCTTTGCCTGCAAATGCCTAGAAATTTGCTCAAGAGGACTCATTCCACAATTTCTTCAGGGGTCAAAATGGAGCTGACTGCCCTGTAGCTCCTTGGATTTGTAGCCTTAAGAAGACAGGGGCAATATTTACCATTTTCCCATCATTTCCATGGATTTTCAGAGTGGCCTTGCTTTGACACCAGCCACCTCTCAGCACCCAGTGGAACCCAGCAGGTCTCATGGATCTGCAGGTGATCCCTCACTGTTATCCACTGCTGATGTTCCCCTGTGGCTCAAACCCCTCTACTCTTTGCTCATGGCAGAGGCCAAGGAACACAAGTAGAGGATCATGGAATCATTTAGGCTGGAAAAGCCTTCCAAGATTATCAAGTCCAACCATTCCCCCAGCACTGCTAAGCCCACCACTAAACCACATCCCCAAGTGCCAGATGCACACCTTTAAAAACATCTTGCTCTTTCTGACATTCCCTTGAAGCATCAACTGTAGCTGAGTTCTGGCTTTCCTGACACAAACCCAACACACCTGGACAATGTTTAAACCTCCACTCTTGTAGCCAGATTCTGCTTCTACCTCCTGAATATTGTTTTTTTGCATACTGAATGCCAAATGTACCCACTGCCTTGTGGCTCTAGCACAGGTCATAGCATGATGCCTCAAAGTGAAAAACCTCTTTGGCCCCACTCAAAACTCAGGGCTTTGATAGTTCTTCTCTCCAAGCATGAAAAACTGGATAATGCTGCCAGTGATTAGTTAAATCCCTTCACAGCAGCCTGTAAATAACCCTGGCTTGACACAAATGCCAATGGTCACAAAGCTTCAAAGTCCTTCTTCAAAACTGGCCGATTTCATGTGACTGGGTTTCTCCGCGCAGGAATGAATTTGAGAGGTTGATTCTATGTGATACAATCAGGATGTTTTAGTTCCTGGAGATAAGCTGACACTTCTCCTCCTACCCACAGCTATAGACTTGAGAAGCGTGACACAGATTTCCTATAAACTTACAAATGTTTGCTTCGCTGTTTCAGCAGCCTCAAAGTGCCTTAACTGAATTTTTTTTTTTGTTAAAAATAAAAATCGCTAAATGCTGAAGTTACAACATTTCTGTCATCCCTGATGTTTATAAACATTAAATGAAGCTTTCAATGAGCATGTTCATGCTGTCACCAGCACAGAGCTGCCTCGCTTTGCTTTTTGTCTCCTGAGGAGAAATGCAGCTGTGAATCCTCCTATCCAAGAGTAACAGGAGAACTTGGACACCAGCTGGTGAGTCAGGTTGAGCTGGGAACTTTACTGGAATAATGGAAAATGTACCAACACACAAGACTAAAAAGCTCTACTGGTCGTTGCTTCTCTTCATGGAACTATTTACTTAAATTCCTGCAATTTTTTTCTCTGATCTCAGTACAAACAATGCTTTTCAACACTTTGGCTTAAAAACCCCTCCCATTATTGCTATCATCAACTCTTCACCTAAATAACATCAGGGACAAGGTGATATGGGAACACTCTTCCATATACTTGATGCATTTCCTTGGGGCATTAATCCATCAGATAAACAAACTGAAAGAGGAGAGGTTTAGATTAGATATTTTAGGAAAATATTCCTCCTGTGAAGGTGAGGCCCTAGCACAGGTTGCCCAAAGAAGGCTGCCCCTGGATCCCTGGAAGTGTCCAAGGCCAGGCTGGATGGGGCTTGAAGAAACCTGGGATAGTAGAAGGTGTCCCTGCCTGTGATCCTACAATATTAGACCTGTCACCCACCTTGGAAGATGTGCTGCCTTTGTAAGGGACAAAAACCCTTCAGGAGATGGCAAAAAGACCTTCCACTCCTTCCACTTCCCTCTGTGGAGAACAATTACCAGAAACTGCCCTGCAGCCTGGAAGAGGAGCTGGAGGGATTTATGCCTGACTTGCTCCTGTGCTCAGGCACAAAGCCTTTTTAACCCATTTGGAATCATAAAATCACACCAAGACTTCTCCTCTGCAATTTCAAAGAGCCTCAAGGCTGTCAGTGCTCAAGGAGTGTTTGGACAATGCTCTCAGACACTGGGTGGGATTGTTAAGGTGTCTGTGCAGGGCCAGGGGTTGGACTCCTGCTGGGTCCCTTTCAGCTCAGGACATTCTGTGATTCCTCCTGATAAGCTCCTGGGTAAGCAGAGTGAGAACATCTCTCCTCAAGCAATGCAAGGTTTGGTGTTTCCCACTTGCTCTGCCTTGGAACAGCTGCTGTGGCTGAACCTCACCCAAAATCTGCTCTGCTGACAAAGCAGCACCATGGAACCCTGGCCTCGTTCACTGCTGCTCGCCCCAGACTGGGAACTTTGAGGGCAAGACCCGAGGCAGCAGCTGGCACAGATGGGACACACCAGCACTGAATAAAGCAAGGCTGGTCTCAGGTGATGCTGCTCCACTGCCAAAACCACTCTGGAGACTCTTCAGTGTGACCAGGACTGCAAGAGCTGAACCAGGGTCTGCTTTCTCCTCTGGAGATGGTCTGGCTGCTTCCCTTGGGTCCTAACTCACCACTTCAGGGCTCTCATGAGATGCTGGACCAATGTCCACCCTCAGGGTCCATCTGTGTGCATCAGTTTAGTCCCTGGCAAAACAATCCTGTACTAAACCCAGCTCAACTCTGTCACACCATGGGCTTGGAATTATGTGCTGCCTCTTGACCCATCAGGTTCTCTGTTAGAGGATAGCAAGACCAGGGGCTGAGTTTTAGTGCCCTGAAGCCAAGAGAGAGACTCCCCTCTATCTCTTAACAGTGTAATTTCACAGAATCCATCTCTCCAGAGGTACTCCTGCTCACTTTAAAGGTTACAGACGTGGTTTCACGAGATTTATTTTTATGAAATGAGACTTTTATACTCCTTTTTATAAATCATCTGATCTCCCAGTATACTTCAGCTGTGGTATTAATTGTGAAACCCCCACGTAACGAGGCAGAAATGTTAAACAGGGAATGCTCAAGAACTGGAGAATTACATGAGGGATACAGAATGATGCTCAGTGCAAGGGCAATCCAGCATCCTGCTGAGAACAGAAGATAGGCACATGCAACCACCCTTCACTAATCATGTGAAAAAACTTTGGGAAAGATGAATAAATCCAAGGGATAATTAAGAAGGGACTGTTTTTGAGAAGTGAACTGCATGAAATGTGGAGAAGGATGTCAACACTTTGTTTTAACACCGCCTCCAACAAAGCCTTCCACTTTCAGCCTCTGCCACGTTGTGTAGATCAGATCTCAAATCTCTTAAAGCAGAGTGGAGCTCTCCAGTCTTACACTACTTCCAGTATATTGATCCCAAGCAAGCAAAAATCAGCAGCCATAATTATTATGGGTTTTGGAAGCAGCTGCTTTGTTGTAACTTGGACAGAAATTACACAGCAGTGAGAAGTACGTGAGATATTGTTGTGCCTACTTGGCCTACATAGTAACAAGTCTGTGTGTCTGTAGCAAAATGGGGAAGACCACAGTTGTCTAATAAGAATAAAATTCACTGCCTCAGAATGGAAGTTTTGGCCAGATCTTAATGCTGTAAAAATTACATTTGTTTCAGCAATCAAGTCTCCCTCTCATAACTTCACTGATATCAGGATTCTGATATAATTGACATGATCACTTTCAACAGTAAAGTTTGGATTTCAGAACAGCCAATCTTGTCCTTTTTTTCTGTAGTACTTTACACTCATCCATTTATACAATCAGATTTTTTTCCATATACCCTTCTAGAAAAATACTTTCAAAATAGTTCCAATGTCCACCTAATTAAGAATACAAGCAGAGTGAAAGACACAAAAAGAGTTTCTAAAGGGACGAAACCTGTTCCTTTTTCATTTAAGATGACCAGGCATGCTAATTATTTCTGTCCAGGTAAGAGTTTGTCCCCAGCATGGTGACACAGAGCATTATGTGCCCCTCATTCACACCTGGCTGTCCCCACCTGCCCGCAACTGTCCCTCTACAGCACAGGTCAGGGATGTGACAGCCCAGGCTGTGACCTGTCCTGCTGAATTCTGCCCCTAGAAACCCTTCTTGGTGATAAAACTGATTTATAGAATAACTTCTCTCAGTGGTGAGAACAAGGCTGCCTGTTGTAAAGTCCTGTCCTGCTACCAAGCAGTTCTGACATAAATCATCCTCTGCAGCACCTGAGGCAGGGAAAAACTCTTCAAAGAATCATGGAATGGCTTGGGTTGGAAGGGAATTTTAAAGATCTCTGTCCAAGTCCCATGCCATGGTCAGGGATATAAAGTTGCTCAGGGCTCCATCCAATCTGATCTTGAATTTTTGAAGGGATGGGGCACCCCCAACCCCAAGGGATGGCTGGCATCCCCCAATCCCCTCATCATAAAAATGTCTCCTATATCTACTCTCCTATCCCTTAACTGTTGTGACTGCCAGGTCCCCTCTGCACAAACTCCTCTTCCCGGGGGTACTCTCACTCCTGCAGGAGTTATCCCTTCCTCTGTGCTTGCAGACCTACTCTTGCACTGCTCAAAACCTGGCTGTCTGAAAAGGCAGCAAAAAGAAAAAACCCTAAAACAAAAGAACCTAAAGCTTAGACGCCTGGAATTTCCTCTTAACACCTCTTCAAGCATTCACTGTTCACTGAGCCTTTCATTTCCTTCTCAAATAACCTCCCACTGAGTTAAACCAACACAATCGAACAAAATCTCTGTAACCAGGCCAACACACGGAGCTCCCATAGATCCAGGGAACACGTGAAGATCTAGCACACCCCCTCCCGTAGTGCCGGGAGCCTGAGCTGGGATCAGCAGCTGCAGGTGGAAAAACAGAGCCCTGGGATCAGATTATGGCATCACTTCTCCCAAAGATTTACCTGCAAAAGAGGAAAGATCTTGGAGATCGACAAAGATAGGAGCACAGGAATGATGAATTCGGTGAAAAATAAACACACAATCATTTAGGCTGGAAAAGAACTCTGAGATCACTGATTCCAACCTGTGACTGCTCCCCACCTTGTTAACTGGAATAACTGTTGTGTCCTGGTAAACTCACAAACGTGGCAGCTTTTACTCCATTGGACCTGTAATAGGTTTTTCTCTCTCCTCTGTTTTCAGGGACCCAGCAACCATTTGTGATCTGAAAAATCTGCACTGAAAACTCTGGTTGAAATGGGTCAAATTCAGAAGCTACCACAGGGGCAGGCTCTGTGTCTCCTGCACAGGTGGAAAACACCACAAGAAGGATCAAATAACTTCACAGAATCCCAGAAGGGTTTGGGTTGGAAGGGACCTTAAAGCCCATCTCATTCCAGTCCCTGCCATGAGTTCCACTAACCCAGGTTGCTCCAAGCCCTGTCCAACCTGGCCTTGGACACTTCCAGGGATGGAACAGCCACAGCTTCTCTGGGCGACATTTGCCAGTGTTTCCCCACCTCAAAGGGAAAACTTCCTTCCTAATATTCAATCTAAATCTAAAATTCAAAAGAGCCTAATTATCCAGTGCTTTATGCTACGCTTTTTCATGATTCAGATGCTCTGATTTCATAATTCAGGACATCAGGAAAAGAAGCTAAAGATCACTATGGAAAACACTAATCATGTTTTTTCCAAAGTTTTTTAGAAAGCAGCATAAATACAACTCCTATTTCTTTTTAACCACCCTTTTGAGGAAAACTCAGTAGAAGTGGCACACTTTAGACATCTCTTTATTTCACTTTGACCACAACACCCTCTTCTTCTGGCTTCTCTACCACAGTACAGACACTTTGAGGACTTCCCCATTCCAGCTCCCACTCTGCCCCAAATCTTGGGCTCAGCTCTGTCACATATCCTTCCCCACGCTCCACCATTTACCTCCTCAGGAACATGATACCTTCCAAGTGCTTATTTTAAGCTGCTCAGAAGCTGTTCAGATCCATGGAGAGCAGCAAATCAACTCTCTGCCACCCCCTGCTTCAGTTTCTCCACCAAACTGGGGCATCCTTGGGATCTGTGAAGGGAGCATGGAAGATCCCACCTCCTCCCCTTGGCCTCCATCCTCCTCCTGAACTTCTGGCTTTCTTTAAAACTCACACTGCCAAAAAGGACACCTCTCTCTTGAGAGAAGAGTTTTCTTTCCTCTCCTGCAGTCTCCAGGGTGGCAAAAGCGAAACATGAACATTTTTGTTTCCTTTCTAGTGAGAATTCCCTGGCTTTACATTCAGAGCAGAAAAACACCAAAGTTGGAAAAAAATGGTTGTTCCTGAGGAACAGATACTCCCTCTGTGGGAAGGGATGTGCTGTGAGCCTGTTCCCTTCCCACAGGGATGTTCAGCACTTTCCTAAGTGATCAGAGACATCCTGAGTCACCCTGTGTCAATCAACACCATCCCTTAAAATACAACCACCAGACTATTTTCTCCCAGCACATCCAAACCAGGTACCAGAGAATCAATCATGGAATTATATAAGGGTTTGGACTGGAAAGGACTTTTACAGATCCTCCAGTGCCACCCCCTGCCATGGGCAGGGACACCTTCTACTACCCCAGATTGTTCCAAGCTCCATCCAGCCTGGCCTTGGATAATTCCAGGGATCCAGGGGCAGCCACAGCTTCTCTGGGCAGCTTGTGCCAGGGCCTCCCCACCCTCACAGGGAAGATGCTTTTCCTAATACCCATTTTAAACCTACTCTCTTTTATTTTGAAACCATTCCCATTGTTCTGTCCCTCTAGGTTGTGGTAAATAGTCTCTCTCCATCTTTATTATGGGGTCCCCTCTTGAGGGGTCAATAAGGTCACCCCAGAGCCTTCTCTTCTCCAGGATGAACAATCCCAGACCTTGCAGTCTTTCCTCATGGGAGGGGTGCTCCTTTCCTCTAGGATTTACCTCCAGGTACAACTCCTCTGCAGGCTTCCTGCCTTCCTCCCACCCCAGAGATCCAGTGTGGATTATAAGTGAAAAAATACTAAGTCCAAGATAAACCAGTGATGACAAGGCCCAGATCTACTGGAATAACGAATTCCTTTTCTGGCTGCAAGGTCAGCATATCTACAGGCTCTGGACTCTGCCAAGACAACACATGGATATCACAGGGACCCTGACACAAGCTGACAGAGACCTTTTCCTTAGATCCTCTGCCAGATCTCCTGTGTGCCAGAATATTCAACCACCTCTATCCCCATCCCTGAGAAAACACCCCCAGCTCCATTTTACCCTAATCCATGGACGAGATCAATCTGCAAGACAGAAAGCAACAGTTCAGGTGATGCCAACCAGCCAAGGTGCTTTTTATTTCAATTCTCTCATGCTCTGGAGTGGTACCTGATGGCTGCTGAGCCAAACCTGCAGAGCCTGGCATTAGGAGCCGTGTTTTGTGCTCCCTCAGAAAGCCAGCAGTTAATGGCATTCAGGCTGCCTCCAGAATCATGAAAATATCTTTATTAAGCATGTCAGGAAACGCAGCAAAATGCTGTGTCGAACAATTGGCCATAGCAATGCTACTCAGCTCTGCAAAGCGAGTCTGGATCACATCTGATGTGCTACATAAAATATATGTCAGCATTTTCCTGGCAATAACAATAGAGCACCTGCTGAAAAAAACCTTAACACACTGCAAATAAAATATTTGGAAGTGTGGTCACTGCAGAGCTTAACACACTCAGCTGGAGACTCACATGTCTCAATCCCCTTAGAGGAGAGCTGAATAAGCCCAACTTTTTCAGGTATATTTAGACACAGTGTTGAGTCTAAGGGCTTCTTATATATATAAGGTATAAAAGACATTTTTACTTAGCCCTATCTATGCTTTCCTGCATATAGGAATATGACCCGAGGGGAAAAAAAAAGGAGATGAAAGGAAGAAAGTAAGGCCAGTGTAAGGAAGGAGGCACAGGCAGAGAAATTTTTTATGAGGCTTGAAAACTGCTGTGCTTAGTCATGAAGGAAATCAGAAATATGAAATAAGAGGTAGAATAATAAAATATGCTGAGTTGGAAGGGATCAATTAGAATCATGGAGTCCAACTCCTGGCCCTGCACAGACACACCAACAATCCCACCCTCTGTCCATTTCATGATTTTGTGATTATGAGTAAAAATCCACCTGGGAACAACAAAAATACAAGAACAAAATTCAACTTAACCTGAAAAGTCCCACACAGGCAATGACTGAACACTAGTTCAGCATTTCTTGTAAGTGAGGAAACTCCAAGACTTCCCAGCTTTTCACAGAGTAATATCCCAGGATCATCATTCAGGGCTGGAGCATTTGGAAAAGGAGGGGGTGTGCACTGAACATCCCTAGCCCTGTGCACTGGATATCCCCAGCCCTGTGATGCTCTGAGAGGAGCACGACTGGGCTGGTGGCTTTGCTGTGCTTCAGGTACCTTTGAAGAGACTGACACCAGCAGAAACAAAGCACTTGCCTTTCTGTCAGTGCAGTCATCCCAGGAGGGCACTTCTGAAAGGTTTAGGAAGCCTTTTGATTAAAGGGGAAATTGGAAATCCTAGCTACAGATCCTAGCACATAATAGGTCAAAACCTGCTGTCACCAAAACTACTCATTTAATTTTTTTTTTCCACAGCTCTACCAGAAAATGAGTTACACAGAAAACAAGAGTAAGGGGAAGGAAGAACAGAGAGGGCTGTGAGTGTGGTCTCCCCATTACCTCCATGGATGATCCCTCCTTCAGGTAATTCCAGCTCTGTCCAAACCTACCACAGAGAAACCCCTGTGCTCACCTACTTTATCTGTGATTTCTCTTTAGAGATGACAAGACTGGGAGCTAATTTTGATGCATCTTGATATCTAACAATGCTTCTGATCTTAAAAGTAGTGCAAGGTACCCTTCAACCCTTTCCAGCCCTCATTCTTCCTGGATAATCTGCAGCAGACAAGGATTTAGCTCTAATCCCAACAGTTTAAAGTAGTCATGGTGCCACTGAAGGATGGTGCCCACACGTTTGGTGGTGGAGGGGTTAAACATCACCAACAGTCTTTTGCTATTGATGTAAAAAAAAAGGGAAAAAACCCAAATAAGCAGAAACTGGGCCAGCCTGGAGCCAGAATTGAGTGGCTGATCCTTCTCACAAGTCTTGTCTGTAAGTATTTGCAGCAGGGGACAGAGGGCCCACCCCACAAGGAGGTTGGGATGTCCTTGTGCAAAAGAGAGAGCAGATTCCAAACCTGGCTGTAGCATCCTGGGACCTGACAGGCCAGGTGAGTTCCAGAGGCAGAGAAAAAAGGTTTGAGGAGGCAAAGCTTTACAGGAGCAGCAGGGTGGGGAGATTTGGCAGGCCCACTGCAAATGTAAATTTGCTTTTCTAAGATTATTTAGGGTCTCCCCCTAAATCTTCCTTGGCCCTGCCTTGTCTAACGCTGGCCCTGCCAGAGACACTAATTTTCCCTGCCCCATCTGTTTGGATTTGCTTACTTCCTAATTTATCCAACGCCTAGCTCCATGGTGGCTAAGCATTTTAATCACAGTGATTAACACACTGAGCAAGAACAAAACAAAAATGGTTAATCAAATGCTATTAGCAGTGTTTGAATGTCTAGACGCCGCTTTACACATGAATGCTGGTTAACGATCATCTCCCCAGAACGTTCCCTGATTTATTCCTTCCCTTGCCAGCTCCACAGTTTGCCACCACCACGGCAGAGATTTTGACCCATTTGGCACCAGGATAACACAACACTCTCCTGCAGGAAACACTCAGGCTTTTCAGGCTGCCTGAAGTGCTTCACACCACCAGCAATCTCCAGCAAGGGGAAATCCTCAGCTCCATCTCTCATGCAGTGAGATGGAGATGAAATCCACCATGCTCTGAACTCACCGTGCCTCCAACATAAAGAGGATCCTTCCCAAACTGAGGAGGAAATGCCAAGAAATGTCATTATTAAATGCACAACATCTTAACCAGTGTTTGTAACACTCAGGTATTATTTATGCATGAGCATAAATGAGTTGGGGATTAATAAAAGCCTCGGTTTGCTCCTACAACCCTGGGTGTTGAACTTTCCACCCCAAAATTCCTCCCAAGAAACAGAGCCCAGTGCCCAGCTGGGAATGAGAACTCCCTTGGGTGAAGGCATGTCTGTCCACAAAAAGGCTCTGGCTTGAGGATTGCTCACAGGGATAGACAAGGAAAGGAAGGAATGCCCTAATACTTGGACAAAGCATTAATTTAGGAAGCCCAGACCTCTAAGAATGAGTTATGTGGGCAGGAAAAGTGTCTTATCTGTGTTTGTAAAACCCTGTGTAAATTAACAGTCTTGCACAAACAGGATTTAAAACAAAAATACAAGTGCAGTAACAGGGTTTATGGCTTTAAATACATCTCCAGTGGTTTAGACTGTGAGCATAGTGCTCAGTGGTTTATTTACGAGTCCCAGCAGCTTCAAGTAAAGCAGAACTGTAGGTTTGTTGGGTTTTTTTACAGTTAATACAAATAAAAACAACCAAAAAAGTTCGACCACTTTCAATTCCACTGTCTTCAACTGGTCCTTCTGTCACTGAGCTTTTTCTGAGGTCCCTTTGGCCATGTAAGTTTTATTTTTCTTACAAAATAAGGCCCCACAGCTGCAGCAGTGGGCTCTGGGCAGGTTCTGGGTTCAAAAGGCTCCAGTAAAAGCTGAGTGCTGGGTGAATCACAGAACCAATTAAGGTTGGAAAAGATCTGTAAGATCATTGATTCCAACAGTTAACTACGATAGCCATGATAACCAGTCAAGTTAAAAATGCTACAATCCCATACCAGCACACATACAGTCATCTCCCTCGAGATAACAAAGGTTTATTTGGTGGTAAACTGGAAGCAAATGGACAAGGAATTCCCCGTATTCTACTCAGATTTTTACCTCCTTTTTCCAGCCAATCATCAATCATTTTAGCTCAATCTTTCCCTTCCTTGGAAAGGTATGTTTACAGCAAAATAGCAGTTTTGGGGGGGTTATCTCTGATGAAATCTTGTGAAAACACCTATCCAAAGTCTCAGCGCTGTGCAAAAGAGAAGAGGCATCTCAAGAGAAGATGGACCTCAATTAGCTCAGTCAAAGCTCGTCTCCAGTCACTTAAGTCTCTTAAAACAGCATTACCAGCCACAGGAAGCAATAATCCCACTGAATGTGCACATTAGTGATTTAAAAAGCCTGGCTAGTAGATCCTTACATAGACCATCCCAGCTTTCCACCAGTTCTACTCCACTGTTGACTGTTTATTTATAATTTACTATTCAGGTGTCTCTGGGACAACTTAATACACTGTGATAGTCTCTCATCTCTTCCCTGCTAATGAAGGCAATAAATAACTACAGTAAGCATTCCAATCAATATTACACTCTGCTCACATCCTGGAGAACACGAGGTCTGTGGCCTGCAATCCTGCTGGAGATGAAAAGTCTCCCTGGGATCTGCTCAGGGCTCATGCAGAGCAGGTGGATTAGCAGCACTGGGCTGGGGTCTGTGTGCTCCAAAGGGCTGGGAAGGCACCTGCAGCTCACGGCCTCATGTTTCAGGTGAGATACAAGAATGGTTTTAAACTAAAAGAGAGGAGATTTAAGTTAGATGATAGGAAAAAAATCTTCCCTGTGAGGGTGGGGAGGCCCTGGCACAGGCTGCCCAGAGAAGCTGTGTTTGCCCCTGGATCCCTGGAAGTGTCCAAGGCCAAGCTGGAGCAACATGGGATAGTGGAAGGTGTCCCTGCCCATGGCAGGGGCTGGAATGAGATGATCTTTGAGGTCCTTTCCAGCCCAAATCATTCCATGGTTGTATGAAGAGACATCCAAGTTTTATGCACTGAGTAACCTCTGTGAACAATCCTAAAGATCCATTTGTGATTTGAGAAAATAAACTCATGTTATGGGAAAATACTATTAATACTATTGCAGCTGCTTGGAATTTTCCTTCCTACAATGCAGAATCACAGAAAACTCTCATGATCCTGAGTTCAACTGCTTTTTCTTTTTGTCTTCTGCCCTTACAAACTCAGAACTTCACACAAGACTTCTGGCTGCCTCTTGTTGAAGCAATTATATTCCTCCATTCTTCCACCAGCTCTCCACCTTCTCCCTGAGCTGCTCCAAGGCATGAGCCAAACCACGTTACCCAGAGGCTGAAATCAGACATGAGCTGTACTTTTCAAACCATCCCCTCTGAGATCAGTCATTATTACACCCCTTGGTACCCTCCCAGGAAATATTTAGCCAAGCTCTCTCCTTGCAATTCCCACTCTCCCTTGTCAGTGCTTGCCCCCTTCCAGGATTTCTCCTCAAATCCTGCTGTACATCTCAGAGCCGGGATCACAATCTGCTGCAGAGAAATCTGCAGGGACCAATTCTCCCCAGAGCCTGAAGGGAGTTTCTCCAAATGGTAAAAAATGAGAAAAAGGAGAGAAACTACAACTAATGACTCATCTCAGAGAGGAGCTTTGCTGCTGAAGCTGTTCCTGGTGTAAAATCACCTCTGTTATCAGCATGAACATCCCATGTGGGAGACAGGGTTTGATCTGAAGGGGATCCTGTTTTCCTTGGGTCTCCCTCCTCTTCACAGCTCAGCTCTCTGTACACCAGCTGTAGAGAGCACAGACATTTTTAAAATGTAATTTTACTTTCTAGAAAGGTGTCCCTGCCCATGGCAGGGGGCTGGAACTAGAGGAGCTTTAAGGCTCCTTCCAACCCAAATCATCCCAGGATTCCATGATTCAGTAAAATCTTTCTCACTAAAACACCCTTTGACTGCAGAGTAAATAACACATTCACACTAAAAATTCTGACAGCACAAAATACAAGAGTATTTTCTCTATACATATTCCCAAAGTCCAATACACACAAAACATAATTACCCAATAAAAATATCATTGAATCCAACTGTCAACATGACACTATACTGAAGCTGGAAAACTGACTTTGGAATATTCAGTACTTTGCTTCACTAAAAAATAGTGTCCACAATTAATCTATGGACAGGTTTTTGTTGCACAGGTATTTTCTCTCTCTGCATGGAGCAGAAACTCACCCCACTGGTTTCAGTTCTTCAGGATAACTTACTATTTGTAAAGCTCAAATAATCCCTATTCCACAGAGGAATATGTATGAAAACAAACCAAACTCCCCCCAAAAAGCCCCAAATAAAACAACTGCCATTGTCCCACTCTCAGTATTTGCAGGAAAACAGTTTCAAGACCTCAGAATTCACAAAATCATCAATCAGAATGGTTTGGGTTGAAAGGGACTTTGCAAATCCTTCAGATCCAACCCCCTGCCATAAGCAGGGAACCTCCCACTACAAGATCCATATTTGGGAATCTTCCTCATGAAAAGAGCAAGCAGACACCGAGCAAAGCAAAATTTAAAAAAAAATATAGAAAGAAAATTTTACCAAGTTCCAAAACCCCTCAAAGGACTAAAGCATTCGTCGTGGGCTATTAAACACACACCACCTCCTGCTCAGAAACTTTTAAAGCCACAAATGCCAGATGATGGCATGAGAACCTGGAGGAAAATCAGGATGTACCTGCCCAGATCCAACCCCTTTTCCTGGGCCAGCTGTGCTCTTTTCTGCTCACCATCAGAAAGCAGATAATGAGCTGCACGGTGCTTTGGCCTGAGATCTCTGAAGGTACTTTCCTATACTGCCAGAAAGGCTCTTTCAAGCATTGTGAAATGTTTTCAGTAACTGATAATGTTCAAAAAAAAAAAAGAAAAAAAAAAGTCTTTTACACTTAAATCAGAACTACTTTAAAAACACCAAACATTGCTGCTGCTCTGTGGTTCCTTCCTTTAATTCCAGCAGTTATTACAGACCACAGGGAGCTGTGCACAAAAGCTGGTTATCCCTGTCACCCTGAGCCCTGAACCATTCAGGACATGCAGTTACTTCTTTAATTCACCAAAGGCATGGTGGAACAAGTACAGGACACCCCAGGAAGGGCCCCCATCAAAGGCAGAGCAGAGCCAGGTCAGGAAGGACAGCGGAGCAGACAGCCTCATTTAGATAATCCCACTGGTTTGACCCAAAGAGATACAACTTTATCAGGTAACAGAACTCCTGTGGGGGGGAAAAAAGAGTGTGAGATCATAAACTGACAAAAGCTGACTTTGCTGACTGAATCCAGAGGTTTCAGATGTATCTGACACTTCACTGCTGAAGCTGAATGGGAAAGTGCATAGAGGAAAATAATGGCTGCGCCACAGAACTGGGTAAACAGCCTCATTCAAAGCAGGAATTCCTTATTCTAATTCTATTCCTATGATTAGGAAGAGTAATAGATACCCTTTAATAGGCAAATAATGTCAGTGTTATCATGAGAATTGTGGGCAAAAAGGATGTGGGAGCAAATTTTTAAGTCTGGGATGGTGAATTTTCATGGTCATTCCTGCTCCTGTGAGGAGGCTTTTCTGAAATCCGGTAACACCACTTTCAGTAAAACCAGCCTTGGTTTGTCAGGCCTTTAAGTTGCATTTCTATTAGGAATCTTGTCTTTTATTAAAAAGCCAAAGGTACCCAAGTTCCAAAAACCTGAAACTTTCTGAGGTAACCCCAGCAGATGATGATTGAAGGGCAGGGAGAGCCAGCCTTGTACAGGTATCCCATCTCTTAGGTGATCCAAGAACATTGACATGGATCAAAGGAAACTCTAAAGCTGGAACTACCTGACAGGAGGTTGTGGACAGGTTGGGGTCAGTCTCTTCTGCCATGTAACAAGTGATAGGATGAGAGGAAATGGCTCAAGTTGTGCAAGGGGAGGTTTAGAGTGGAAATTAGGAACTATTTCTTCACCAAAAGGGTGGTGAAGCTTTGGAAGGGGCTGCCCAGGACAGCAGGCATCACTGTCCCTGGTGCTACTTAAAAGCTGTGTGGATGTGGCATTTGGGGACACGGGTCAGTGGTGGACCTGGCAGTGCTGGAGGAACTGTTGGACTCTATGATTTTAGAGAGCTTTTCCAAGCTTAGCAATTCTCTGATCCTGTGGTTAATAAAATGTTGCAGTTCCTGGGTTTCTGCCACTCAGTTCCATAAATGCAGGAGCAGCCCAGCCCTGGAGACACTCAGTTTAAAAGCAACAAATGACCACAGCAACTCAAGGCACTGATTGCACAGAAACCCTGGGTTTGGGGGAAAAAAGAGTCCAAATAAAACACTTCAACCAACTTCAACAATACTGAAGAAAACAATACCTTCCAAGATGGGGAAGGGGCTGGAGCACTAGTCAGATGAGGAATGGCTGAGGGAGCTGGGAAAGAGGCTGAACCTGGAGAAAAGGAGGCTCAGAGGGGACCTTGTGGCTCTGCACAACTCCCTGACAGGAGGGGACAGCCAGGGGGGTCAGGCTATGCTCCCAGTAAACAGGGACAGGATGAGAGGAAATGGCCTCAAGCTGCACCAGGAAAGGTTCAGGCTGGACATCAGGAAGAACTTCTTCCCTGAAGGGATGGTCAGGCATTGGAAGGGGCTGCCCAGGGAAGTGGTGGAGTCCCCATCCTGGGAGGTGTCCAAGGAATGACTGGATGTGGCACTCAGTGACAAGGAGGGGATCAGCCACAGGTTGGACTTGATGGTCTTGGAGGTCTTTTCCAACTTTAGTGATTCTGTAATTTAATAATTCTGTGAAAAGTTGAACACACTCCCAAAGAAGGAAAGGGGTAAAGAGCAGAAAACAGATGAGGAGCAATGCCAAGGGAGAAGGACAGGATACACCTCATCTCAGAGCTCCTGACAGGTGTCAGGCATTGCCCTTAAATCTGCGTTAACTCTGAGGGCAAGTTTGTATTCTTGCCTCACAAGCAAGAATACAAACTTGCCCTCAGAGTTAACACAGATTTAGTGTCCTACTGAAAGGTTTCCTCTTGGAAAAAGAACTGGAAGAGAAGTAAGTATGTTTAAAGGAGTCTGATCAGTAAAAATGTCCAGTTTTATGATGGCGAAATTGTCCCTAAGAATGCAGACTCCTATTCTGAGTGACTAACAGATTTTCACATGGTGCATTTAGGACAGGAAGAATACAAATGCACTGATAATGGCAGCCTAATGAAGCTTAGTCCTCAGTTAATTCACACAACCAATTAATCTGATATCTGCTGGAAAGTGGCAGCAAGGCAAGGACCCTTTTGCTGACCATAAGGAGCAGTGCTAGGCAGAATATCCATTCTAAATATCATGGAATTATAGAATGGTTTGGTTTGGAAGGAAACTTAAAGATCATAAATACGTGCATTTTCATTCTTAATTAGAATTATGTGGTCTTTATGAGCCTCACAGCAGCACACAAGGACCCAACACCAGATCCCAGCCAGGTACAATTCCCAGCCTGGCTCCTCTAGCAGTCAGGATCCTTAAACAGCTTTCTGCTACAGTGACACCCATATTCCATGTGGGAATTAGCTCTAAATAATTTTTCAATTAGTATATCCTCACTGATCAATTCCTACTTAAAATTCTTCAGCAGAATTGTTCAAAATAAATATTCAAAATTAAAAGTGTGATTTCCTTGTCATTCCCCCCAAACACCAGTTTTAGGATGGCAAAAGCAGTTCATTCAAAGTAAATGGAGGAGGTGTAAACCCAGTGTCTCAGACACCTCTGTCAGGAGTGCTGCTTCACAAATAAATCCCCTAATCCCCTGAAAAAAAGGGGGAAATAATCCATTCCCAGGCAAAGAAGTTGGCAAAGCCACCAGAAATGCAACTTAACCCCTGAATTCAAACTCCCCACTGCAGTTACACAGCTCCCAACAATTGCAGGAAATCGGAAAAATTGTCTTTATTTTCATCTCAGAACACACTTAAATATCAACAAGAAAAATAAAAGAGTTAGAAATAATTTGCCCTTGCTGATAAAAAATTGGTCACTTCCCAGGAATGTCAAAGATCTGATTCCCAGTGAAAGAAGCAGCAAGGAATTACAGGAAGATCTGTGTGTTCAAACAGAAAATTCAGTGGTTCGTTGCAAGAAGAGCTTGATCACAACCAAAAAGAAAATAATGAGAGCCTATAACGAAGCTCTAATTGTGCAATAAGCCATACCAGGGAGAAAAGAAACAACAAAACCCCAAATGTTTTGATAAATGGGATTATGAAACTCCAGAGCAGTAAAACAAAGACTAAGAACACAAATGGTAATAAAGCATCATTAAAGGCGCTGTTTTGAAGCACTGCTGAAGCACAGGTAAATGTCAGGTTACCCAGGCAGAGTTTTAGTACTCAAAAGCAATGTTTAATCTGATTTTTTGCTCTCCTGAATTTCTGAATGGAAGATATTCCCCTTACTGAGGGATAATTTTTATTTGCCTATGTAGATATGTTGATTTTTTCAGCCCCTTCTGAGACACAGGGCATTATGAGAAAGGACCAAGCACTAAGACCAACCCAACAGGGGTCATTTGTCCATTTTGTTCACTGCCTGACAAACAGATTTCAAACTGGGCTTTGCATCACCATTGGAGGAGCCACACCAATCTTAGAGCAAGCTGAGGAAATGCTGAAGGATGTCTGAATTTAGGGATGCCAAGATTTTCCCACAATAAAACCGGGGCAGATCAACCATAATTTTCTGCAAAATTATAAATGACACCTGAAGTCCTGGCTGGCTTCACCTACTGAGGGATGATTAAGCTGCAAATCTACAATTACTTCTAATCTTAAATAACTGATAGGATTTGAACTCCCAACATACAGTAGCTCAAATGTGATATTACTGGGAGCTTTTTGAAGCCAATCAATAACTATTAAAGCTGGATCCCATCAGCTACCACCAGGTATTAGCCACTTTCTCAATATTTCAAGGATTCAGTTATTCTTAGCTACAGTTAAAGTAGTAAAATGAAGTGGTCTCATACTGACACTGCGATAAATACGAGATTAAATATAGAACAAATTTATTACTCCCCGAAGTCCTACTGAGTGTCCTGATTTTTTTTCCCTTTTTTTTTTTCTGTATCCACAACAATCTGGTTTACTTTGATGTTTTATTATCCCAGATCTAAAGCTCACGACTGAAAAGCAAAGCCTGCGCTGGTTCAAAGAACCCAACCCCAGCCACGCCGGGGGAAGGGAACAAATTCCAAAGGGAAGGTGCGGATGACGGAGCCGGCCCTGTGACAGCCCTCATGCCCCACTTAGAGCAAGTGGCACTCACAGGCGAGTGATTTGTGACACTGAGCGTGTGTGACACGGCGCAGCACCCCTGGAGTGCCTTGGGCTGCCAGAGGATCGTGCCTGCAGGAGCCGACTTTTCCTAATACCCCGCGCTTTGAAGAAAGCGGAATAATCAACCCATTTTTAAAGCACTGGTTTGAAGGGCTCCGAGGAGTTTTAAAGGAAAGCAGTTAATTACTTGGCTCGCTTTACAAATAAATTAACCCACAAATTAGAGTCGGGATGGGTCTGGGTGATGATGGGTGACCCCGGAAGTGTGCATTTTTGGCTCGCTGCATGTCCTGAGCTCCCAGGGATGATCACAGTTTAACACCAGTGGGTCTTCCCTGAGGAGCAAAGCACTCTGGAGAACTGTGGGAGCAAGAAACCACATCCTCCTCCACCAGCATCTGAGTGGCATAAGTCCACAGGGACGTGAGTGTTTGAGTGTCAGTTAAATTCCCTGGCAGTGTTCAAGACCAGGCTGGATGGGGCTTGGAGCACCCTGGGATAGTGGAAGGTGTCGCTGCCCATTGGAGGGGACTGGAACTGGATGAGCTTTAAGGTCCCTGCCAACACAAACCACTCTGTCATTCCATGATTTATGACATGTCCAGGCATTTCTCTGCCCTCCTAACCTGGGATTCACGCCTAAGCATCAATTCCAAAGTGGCCCACAGAATAAAACTCTCCCAAAGATGACAGTGACAATCTAATCCAATGAAGGGATCTGGTCTCCACTACTGGTGCACACACAGAAGTCATAAAATAAATTTAGTCCCAAACAGGTAAATCTGACAGCCATGTCCAAAAGCTAGAAGTGGATTTTGCTGGAGACCCTAATAGGCTGGATACACCCTCATCAGCTTGGAAAAATATGTCCATGCTCTCATAAGAAAATAAAAATTAACCCTAAGTAATGGGAATATTTTCCCTCTGATGTGCTGCATGCTTCTGGGCTCTTCCTTGTCTACTATGCAGGGATACTGCTGCCTTCAAGGCTCAAACCAGCACAGGATCATCCCTGGGACCTACAAGCCCTCACCTCAAGAAGCATCACCAGAACCATTCCCAGCTGGCATCCTGGAGCCAGCCACCCTCTCCCAAAAGCCAAGAAAGCTTAATGTGACAGAAACAGCCACGCTGTGCCAGCCCATCTCAAGGCCAGAGGGCAAATCCTGCCACTACCAAGAAGAGATGTGGCTACTGAGGATGAGTTCATGGCAAGAGAGATGAAAAGGGCTCTATCCTTGATCAGTGCATAAGGTTGGACTTTGAGATGGAACCACGGAAAGGGGAAAGCGTCCCTGCCCATGGCAAGGGGTTGGAATGAGATGATCTTGTAGGTCTCTTCCAGCCCAAACTATTCTGAGATTCACTGAAGGGCTCTGGTATCATCCCAGAGAGAGCTGCATCACATTTGGGGCTGGAGCCTTTCCTGGCGTCAGCGGCACAATGCATTTACGTCAGCGTGTGACAAAGGGCCCGGAGTGACAAGGACTAAGGTAAGATTAAGCATTCAGGAGCAAAGCATGTCCTTCACTAAAACAAGGGCGCCGAAGCCTTATCGCGCTGCCTTTCGGCACAGCCACGTGCCCAGGCACAGCCTCAACCTCCAGCTCCGGCCCCGGCTCGGATGCACATGACTTGGCAAGGCACTGCTGCAGCTTCTTTCTCCCAAGGAAATCATTTCTTCCCCAGCCCAGCCATGAAAAACGCTGGGAAATAAAGCCCTGAGACAAGCTCCCACTGCATCGCTGACGTGTCGGCATGACAGACTCCGTGTGGCGACTTCACACCCCAACGTGAGCCTCTTCCCTGCATTCGTGAGTGTTCCACGAGGGAGGAACTGATGGATTTCTGCAGCCGGTGGTGCTTGGAGAGCCGTCGGTGCACACTGTTCCAAATTATTTCCATTTCTAATTAATATTCATAAACGAGCCACAATACTGCGCCTTCCATCAGCCGTCACACACCACCCACGCTAGATGAAAGGACAACTACACGAGATAAGCAGTTTATTGGATCAAAAGTCCCCTTTAGACGAGGAGACAGCTACTGCAACAGCCTCCAACTGATAGCATCCCATCACATGGAAGGAGTATCTGCAAATCTCCCTCTTTAAACCCAAGATTCTGTACACGGAATGCACAACGCAATTATTATGTTAATTTAGCTGCATTTTGCTGCCTGCTTGAGGCTTGAGCTTGAGGGAGGAACTTCGGTTTGAAGAGCTGCCACTGAAAAGGGCTACTTCAAAAAACTCAACTGACACCCAATTATACCATCAGCTGTCAGAGTTTAATCCCCTTTTGTCCCTGTTGTCAGCACCGCTGCCTCACCTGGCTGGTTTTGGGAAAGGACTCTGCCCTTCAGCTTTTGCCTTTACCGACTGTCTACATCTTGCTCCAGCAGGATCCTGAAGGAGCTTTACCTGTCCTCCTCCCCAAACTCAGTTTGGGCAACAGAAAACGAGGATCTCATCTGCATGCACAGAACATGGCCTGGGAGTAACAGCTGTTATTGTCCACTACCCCTGCATGGACAAGAAATTAATCAGAAAGACACCTGACATTCACATCAAGCCCATGCAGGATGACAGAAAACACTGAGACTGTAACATCACATTCCCCCCTCTCCACTGATGGGAAACAAGTGTTTCCCAGCTTTAAACTGAAAGACAGTAGGGTTAGATTGGATATTGGGAAAAAAGATTTCCCTGGGAGGGTAGGGAGGCCCTGGCACAGGTTGTCCAGAGAAGCTGTGGCTGCCCCTGGATCCCTGGAAGTGTTTAAAGTTAGGCTGGAGAGGGCCTGGAGTAACCTGGGATAGAGGAAGGCGTCCCTGACCATGGAAAGGGGCTGGAACTGGAAGATCCTTAGAGTCCCTTTGAACCCAAACCATCCCAGAATTCCATGATTAAAAAGAGCAGAGGAAGGTGCATTGCCCACTGCTCTCCAGAGCTGTTCTGCTCCTCATCCACGAGGGACCCAAACAGTCTGCCCAAGAAAAAGCATATTTACACCCATTGCCAGAGAGGGAAAGTATAAATATTTCCAAAGCTTTATGAAGGCTGGTACTTACAGTCATGCTTTGAAAGGGAAAGAATAAAGCAAAATATTCAATTAGAAAAAATTACTATAATTGCAGGTTCTATTTTATCCCTCCATTAAAGCAATAAAGTGCCTCGAAATATTGCTAAGCTGGGATACAGAGCTTAGTGCTACTTAACATATTAATATACATCCAGGGGGGTTAATTTAATTTAGATCTGCATGAGGGTCTTCTCTCCTCCCTGGCCCCAATGGTCTCTCCCTACACTTCCAGCTGGATATCCACACATGCTTCTCCCCCATTCCAAGGCATGGACATGCAATGCTGAGGCTGGACATAAATTCTGACACGTGCCACACACCTCTGGAGCCAGAGGAGCCATCAAGCACATCCACACACAGCTCCACACACACAGATTCCCAGCTTAAACCATGTTTGCCTGCCCCTCAAAGCTCTGATGTCTGAGTATTTGATTTTCTGTTGGACGAAAATGTTCAATTCCTGCTCTCTGAACATCAAACAAAATCCTCTTGGAAATGTAAAATCATCCCATTTTGCTCTAATAGTACATAAATCCCATGGGAAGGGATTTGCTGTTGAAAGTCACTGAGCAAGGAACTGCTGAGGCTGAAGAAGGGGCTCTTCCTCCCAGCCTTGGCTCTCTCCATGCTTTCTCCACACAGTGGTGCCACAAGCTGCAGTTTTCCGAATATAACCTCGCTCTTCCCTGCGACAGAAGATAAGTGAATCTTATTTTAGGGAGCCCTTCATCCTTTTAATTAAACAAATTTATATCACTTCTCCGTATCTCATAGCCTCCATTATCTTTTGTGAACTCCTACAATTCTGTTGTAAAGATATATTGAAAAGCGCTAATTGAGATAATCTCTGGAATTCAAGAGTTGCTGTATTTTTAGCCATGTTTTAAAACTATTTTCCCTTTGTTTCTGGAATGCCTCCCATCCTTCCTCCCATGCCAGACTGTTTACATTATTTAAATGCCTTCTGCTTATACCACTCTTTACAATTTTACTTCAACAACATCGGCCTCCGTTGCTCTTTTTTCCCTCGCTTAGACATAACTGGGATGAATTCCAATCCCAAACTCAAAACCACTCCTGGTGCTTCACTGCTGTCTTCTGTGTTTGGAAGATCAGGCAACGTATTTCTGCCATCCTGTCATCCAGGGCTGCCTGTGTGGGGGATCCAAGCATGAGGAGTTAAACTGATCTTTTTTTTACAAGAGAAAATGGGAGAATGGTGATTTTCCCAGAGACTGGAACTCTTTAAACTCACAGGGATATGTGACATGTCCCTGCTTTAGGAGATGATCCTGAGCCACCCCACTGATAGGATGGGCGAGCTCATCTCTCCTGGACTTTTTTTGGAGAGTTGTGATGTCCAGAGTCCATCAAAGAGGCAAAATATGATCCTGCTCCCTGCCCCTACAGAAAACCCCAGAGAACTCCATGAGATGAGGGAGGTTCTGGCAGCTGGACATGATCCTCCCTCACCCAGGTTTGGGTTTTTCCCACAGTTTTAATTAGCAAAGTGATAAAGGCAGCTCCAGCTGCCAGAGCCTTTTGCATCGTGGCTCCTGAGGAGTTTTTAATAAGAGTTCTGCCAAAATGGTGGGGGTTTTATGGGAAACTTCTCCCACATCAAGCAGACCTGTGAAGGCAGAAAAGGTAACGTAGTTCAGCAGCTAACAGGAGTTTTCCAGCAAGAGCTGAGACCTCTGCAGTGTCCACTTTTGTGTCTGTTCACAACAGGCTTGGTTTTCCTAGTGCCCATTCACTGACCATCTACAGGGCACTGCGAGATTCCTGTCTTAGTCCTACTTCCCATGGGGTTTTGGAACAGGAAGAAGATGCCCATTCCCTCAGCCCACCCTGTACAAAAAAGGGTACTTAAACAAGGTGTATAAAAAAAAGGAAGAGTGACTTTTACATGGACAGAGAGTGACTGGACAAGTGGGAACAGTTTTAAACCAAAAGAGGAGAGATTTAGGTCAGATATGTGGAAGGAATTCTTTCATGTGAGGGTGGGAAGGCCCTGGCACAGGTTGGCCAAAGAAGCTGTGACTGCCCCTGGATCCCTGGAAGTGTTTAAGGTTAGGCTGGACAGGGCTTGGAGCAACCTGGGATGGTGGAAGGTGTCCCTGTCCATGGCAGGGGGTGGAACAGGATGGTCTTTAAGGTCCCTTCCAACCCAAATCATTTTATGACATTATTCTATTCCATGATAACATGGGGATATTTCTTTTGAATGCCAAAATCCTGCTGCAGGTAAACCAAATCAGAATGGAGCCAAGGAAGAAGAGGTCATGATAAAGGCTTGGGCTTGAACACAGAAGGCTTCAACAAAGCTGCCAATTCTGCAAAAATCTTCTGTGCAGCAGAAGTCACTTAAGGACAGACTGTGAATATTTCAGAGGTGAACCTGAGCTCTCACAGATTTCCAAAAAAAGGAGACATGAGGAGCAGCACAGTCTTCAGGTCCCATTATAGTTTTGGGGACACATTTGAGATGGCCTTTTGCTCTACTTTTTTTGTCTCTTGGCCAAGATTTGAATTTCTTCCTAGTTCAAGATATGGAAGTAAGGAACAAAACACCCATTTATACTGAAATAATCAAAGTCCATCAGTGAAATTCGTTCAGGGATGGACAAATAGCAACTCCTGAGACTCCTCCTCAGAGCTGTGATTGTGGTTCCTCTGCTACAGCATTTCCATATAACCAAACACAGGCTGAAACTGGAATACAGGGTGGTTGGAAATGTAAATCCCAAGTGGAGAGAGTGGAAAAAAAAAAAAATTAAAATCCATCCACGGAGAGATGCAATGGGCTGCTCCTGGGACACAGCTAAATGCTCAGTCCCACAGTCCAGAAGATTTTGGGAGCATCTTTGACACTGCAGCCTAAAGGATATGGGATGTGCCTGCAAAGATCAAGCAATTCCACTCCACAGGGTTAAAAATACAAGGTGTTCCTCCTTTCATCAGACTGCTGCTAAGTTGGAGAATTTTCTAAATATTCTCCTCCCCTGGAAAGCTCTTTCCCCATTTTCTTGGGATCCTGTTTGGAAAAGTATCTTGGTGCCCTAAAGCATCACGATAGGCTTGGCCATCATTCTGAATCCCAGCACATCAGAAGAAGGCGGGTCAATGAAGTGACAATATTTGGCACATGTTCTTTGCTTACGCCTTTAATTACAATTTAATTTTCTCTCTAGCAAAGCTTTACTCTGACTCACAATTCCTCCTGCTTAAAAGCTTCCAGGTGTTAAAACACTGCCTTGTACTACTGCTGATTTTCACTACAGTCAGGTGCTAAAAATCAAGTCAGGATTCAAGGGAAATAAAATGAGTAGAGAGTGAAGTTGTGTGAGGGATCCAGACTTTTCCACAGGCTCACCTTCATTCCCCAAGGAAAATTACAAATTTGACGTCCCATTTCTGCTCCTTGCAGTCTCAAGGCAGAGCAAGCAGCTCTCCTCCAAAGAGATGCTTTATCACCATCAGTTCTTCCTCCATCCTTTTCATTAAAAGAAATGCTCCCTGAATAACCTACATTTATTCGGAGAGGAGAACCACTGCAAGGAATAAAGCTGGCTCAGTGCAGCTGAAAGCAAAATGGAAGTGTCTGGAAAGGTGGAAAATACAGAGTCTGGAATTTTAACACATAAAAAATGGTGAGCCATCTTTCCCTCCTTCCCTTGGCACCCTGCCTCCCCTCCACCAGGAAAGGCACTGTCAGGCTGCCACTGGCATTAGAGATAAAGCCATAGGGAGAGTGGGAAAAAAACCAAACAGCTGTTTTTCCTGGAGTTCAGCTTGAACAGCTGAAAAGGAATGTTGTGGTCAAGGACCACATGGGGGGAGCATTAGGAAAGCAGCCTGCAACCCAACTTCAAGGCAGTTGGGCTCCCTTCCAGTTTTTGGACTCCTGGAGATACTGTCCCCAAAATACCTTGCAACGATGTCTTCACCTTGAAACCCATGGAAATTTTATGCTGGTTCCAGGAAGAATTAAGTCAGGTCACCCAAGCAGTTCTGCTTCCCTTTCCTCCCCCACAAAAACCAGAGCAGGGGATGATGAGTTGCTGTCACTGCCAAGCCACAGGGCACCACACAGCTCTTCCTCAACAGCATCCAAGAGCAAACCAAGCTCCAGTTTCTCCTCCAAAGCCCACTCCCCACCTGCCCAAGCCATGCTGTTTCTGCAGAAACACTGGGTTGCATGGGAAAGGGAGTTCCCAGCAGGTCAGGGCAGGATATTATTTCTCCCAAGGAAAGGTTTGGAGCAATCTCTGCCCTCCCAAGGCTGGCCCAGCAGATCCGCTCCAACATCTGTGGTTGGACCCCCTCTAGTGGGAACCACTCAACAAGACACGGAGCGTCACCACCACCAGCCACCCATGGAGACCCCACTCAAGGGATAAAGCCCTTTTTCTATTGTTATTATGATTATTATTATTATTTCCACTCTCTCACAACCTACATGCTCTGTAGATGTTGTTGGACCTCTACACCCACAGCCCAGCAGTTCCTTATGGAGATCCTGCAGAAATGGGGGTGGAATGGGTAAGTTTTTTGAAAGGGAGAACAACCTCACTGGAAAAAAATATAAAAAGTTATACCCTGGACCTGATTTTGTAGGGAGAACATATTTATCATCTATCCCAGAATGTCTTCCCTCTGCCAACTTGTCAAAAACTGACAAAACTCCATACTATAAAAGCAAGCTGTTAAAACTTGGCTAAAAGGAAAAACTCAGCTGCCAGACAAGCTAACCAGAAAAAGCTGAAAAAAATATTCCAGCATGCCAAGGAAGGCAGCAAATTTACAGAAAGGCTCTACAGAGCTGAACATCCCAAACCAAGACAAGGAGGCAGCATTGGGTCAGCAGCTTCTGGTTCATCTGCTGTTTGACAAGCAGATGGCTTCCACTTTGAGGGATTCAGGCAGAGAACTTCAGAGTTGTAGCTGCCTGTATTTCTAAACTATCCAAAATAATGTGTCTCCAACTCACAAAGTCCATCCCAGACAAAGTATTTTAGGAGAGCCTGAACCTACTCAACACAAAGTCATTAAATGCCACATATTCCATTTAAACCCATTGATTCATCCTTCCACCTCCGAAGATGAACAGCTCACAGATTTGGTCTTTCCACTAATAAAAAAGATGCCAACTCTCTGCCTAAATGTTAGGAATTTCTCACCATGTACATACACAAGACAATTTTTAATGTCACAACAATGACAAGGGTTGTTGTGGTTTGCTGGGGTTTCTTGTACAGAATGTTTTTCTCCTAGATCTGTATTTAAATCTGTTTTAATAACAAACCCCATAAATAGAGCACATTCATGTCCCAAAACTCAACATCACTGATAGTTTAACAGACACAGAGAGATTTCCAGCTGGTCAGCATTCATTTTAGCTCAGCTCTACATCCTGTTAATCCAATGGAATCCAATAACGTTTGCTTTAATAGCAAGGCACAACGCAAGGGATCGGACTTTCCACTCTAAACCCCCTATTCCAGGGCAGCATCCATGACCCAGTAACCCACTTCCAGCAGAGGTTAAAGAAAGATACATCAGACAGGGAAGTTCACTCCTGTCATTCATACAACCTGTGCAACTACTCAAGATACCAAAACTTCTACTTCTCCTGAATTTACATGGCTGAACAGCTCCAGCAAAAACAACACCCCTCTCTTCATCCTGTTTCCAGCAAAACCACAGCATTCCTCCTCAAGGAACAGCCCTTGGCAGCTCGCACTGCAGCACCTTTATAATGAGCATAACGTGCTCCAACTGGCATCCTTCACTTATTGGATAGTCTAGATGAATTGTTCAAGTCCTCAAGACAATCTAAGATTTGTGAGGAAAGGTGAATATTGTCGGTTTATGAAGGTAAAAACCCCAGGAGCTGAGCTTTATTGGTGGGAATAGTATTGGAGATCAGACTATTGGCATCCATTTGAGACCAGACTACTTCCAGCAAGAATTCAAAATATACGTATCTATATACACACATATGTTTTTACTATTTTTCCAACAGCCACTACAGACAGACAGTATTAACACATCCTTCAGATCCCAGCTGAACTAAAAAAACCCACAAAAACTCCAGGAATATCACTAAGTGCCCCCTCAGCACTCGCACTGCCCCCTCAACCCTCCTGCCTGGTCACGATCCACCCTCTGAATACAACACAAACAGACAAAGCCCCCATCCAGACTGCTCCAAAACAAGCTCCTTCTCCACAATCCTGACAAAATGAAGAGACAGCCTTGCTAAAATAAGATCCCGATGTATATTTATATTTCTGCCATAAAATGCTATTTATTCACCATCTCATTGGCGAGTCTTCCCAGTATTTACGAGAAGAAGCCACCACAGGAATTGTGTCATCCCTCAAAATCCAAACGCAGATTTACCTAACGTATTCAGGATGAGAATTCCTGTACTACTCCAACCTGCTCCCCCACCCAGTTCTCCACGGTTTCGCTCCCAGCTGCTGAGCAACACCCACGACATCCCCTACGTAAGGTACGATCCCAATTACGCTCCATGCAGCGGCAGCGCAGATCCGTGATCCCACGGGAGAGCAGGCTTGGAGCATTACGCACTGAACTTACACTGTCCCAGGTTTTCCTCCTCCATCCCCACGCCTAAACTTCTTCCCAGCACGCAGCGATTGTGCTGCAGGCAAAGGTGGCCAAACCAGTGTGCTCCAGAATTAGTCCCATCACTGCATCTGAGATTAATTGTAAAGGCGTTGGCAATAGCTGTAGTGGGAATGCAAAAAGACACCCTCGTGGAGGCTGCTCCACAGATCCCAGGAAGTTAATTCCGGCTCTGGTCAGATATTGGGAGTCGGCTCCACGCTGTCCAGCGTGCCTTAAAGAGCGGGAGCTGGGCACTGGTGGGATTAGAGATCAACAGGAGAGAAGGCTCTCTGATTTCCCCTAACATGATCCGGGCTGCAGCATTCCTTATCAGTCCTTTTTGGCATTCCCAGCCCTGCACAATCTCAGAAGCAAACGTTTTTCCTCTGCATTAGCATAGCAGGGAAAAGTCTGGGCAACTTGAGCTTTGTTTCTTCCTATTACCCAAAAATCAGCCCCCTACATGCATCCCCTCTGTCCCTACCGGCATCACTTCAGCGTCCCCCTCCCCACATGCTCATTCAAGCGTGCCACGGCATGGGGTCTTTGTGCACAGCTAAAACATAATCATTTCTTCTGCCTAACTCCAAGAAAGGAAAAATCCAACTTGCCAGAGGAGCATCTGCATTGAGAACTGCTTTTGCTGATGGGATCAGCACTTGGGAGTAGCAGGGGAAGCAGCAGAAAGGGTCGCGGATCAATTCATCATCCTCGCACGCACCACCCGCAGACATCCCCCTCCCGTTACCCCCCCAGCCCAAATCCCAGCCGTAAAAAACCCACAAAAATAGAATAAACCCCCCAAGCAGAAGTTGAGAACAAATGTGCTTTGAACGCTGCACAAATGACATTGAAGATGCAGAAGAAATATGTATTTGCTGTTGCACTGCATGATTGCATGGGCTTATTTCCTACGTACACATCTCACGCACCCTTCCCACGTAGATCCCCTCCCCTCCACCCCCGCGGCTTCTTCAAAAAAAAAAAGGGAAAATAAAAATCTTTGATCCCTAAGGATTATTTTAAAAGCTACAAATGCCGAGCGACCCCCGTCTGGAGCCTCTTCCTACAGCCTGACCCATCCATGGTGTGGAGGGGGTGCTGCCACCACCCTGTGACACAACCCAGAGTTGTCCCTCTACCCCCACCCCAAATCTCACACCCCTTCCAGGTTACCAACCCGCGCCCCAGCTCAGAGGATGCTGGGCCATGCCGGGTTTTTACAGCTGTCCTTACACCACCTCCTTCGGTAAGCCCGACATCTCTGTGGCAGTGTTTGCATCCACAGGCTTTCATCCTGGAGAATCCCTCCCTGCCTCCTCCCACCTCTCTTTTTGGGGAGGATAACGTAATTTCCAGCTCGCACTGGAGGATGTTTCTTTATTCCTGCCGAGCTCGAGGTCACTTCCCAGACTCGTCCTCTGGCCAGTGTCTCCTTCACCCCAGGACCTCTCCCTCCGGCAGGGAAGAGCCCCTTATCCCTGACCTTCAGGCTCACACCGGCAGCCCCACTGCTGCCGTCCCCACTGAGGAAGATTCTCCTTTCTCCAAAGCCACAGCCGAGGCATCATGCTGCGTTTTTCCACTCCCACCACCCGCTCCTTCGGTTCAAGGGGAGTCAGCGAGCCAGCAGCTCCAGCTCCCGCACCACCGGCTGGGGAGAGGCTCTCGGGGATGAATGAGACCCTCACCCCTCATCCCTACGGGATCTGTGCCAGGAGGACATCTGCCCTCTGGAACTAGCACATCCCAGTGCTTGGCAACCACGGGTGCATCCCCCTGCAGATCCTCTCTGGAGCAGCCCCTGCGTTCCATGGGGTCTTTTTCTGGCTGCCCCTTGGCTCCAGGAGTTGATGGGGTGAGTTGATGGGGTGAGAACCCTCCAGGGCCACAGGACCTCCCTCTGCAGTGCTGCCAGGGTCACCCCCAGCCCCAGGCCTGTCCTGAAGGGAAGAGCAGCTCCATGACCCCCTCTCCCAGTCCTGCCCCATGTCTGTGGAGCACCATCTCATTCCCAGGGAGCTAGAATCCCTTCCATCCCACACCATGGGGGGCACAGAACTGTGTCCCCTCCAAGCTGCGAGGTGACAGCAGCCCTATTCCCCTCTCCTCAGCCCCACATGCTGCATCTCTGCTCCCTTTGGGGCTCCTCTCAGTGAAGAAGGAGTCACCCCAAATCTCCACGTGGGGAATACCATCTTATGTCCTGCTTGTACCAACCAATGCCACTCCTCCCACCTCAGCCCCACAGACATATTCTGGGGGAACTTCTCTTCCCCTCAAATGTCCCCTCAGCACAAAGGGGCCCTTGACACCTCCTCCACCGTGGGGAGCACTGGCAAGGGTCCACCTCAGACAAGGAGATGACAATGACCCCCATGTACCCCACCTCAGTCCCCCAAGCTCATTTTGTGGGAATCACCCCTCCCTTTGGAGTCTTTGGGTCTCTCCTCATTCAAAGTTGGAGTAACCCCCAAATCTCCCCTCCTCCTACACATGGGGAGCACTGCACTGACCACCACCACCTCAGACCACGAGGTGACACTGAGCCATGTCCATCTCACACCACAAGCAGACAACAACCCCCATCTGCCCTACCTCAGCCGGGGACAGTGACCCACGTCCACCTCAAATCATGAGGTGACACTGACTCCCATCGGTCCCACCTCAGCCAGGGGACAGTGATCCACCTCAAGCCATGAGATGACACTGCCCCACATCGGCCTCCAACCATGAGGTAACAGCAATGGCCATCTGGTCCACCTCAGCTAGGGGACAGTGACCCACCTCAGCCTATCGAGGTGACACTGACCCCCATCTGCCCCACCTTATCTAGGGGACACTGACCCACACCAAATCATGAGATGACACTGACCCACCTTAAACCAGGAGATGACACTGACCCACGTCCACCTTGGACCACAAGCTGAGAGCTCCCCACCTCATCCAGTGGACAGTGACCCATTTTAAACCAGAGGGTGACACTGACCCATGCCCGTCTTGGACCACGAGCTGACAGTCAGCCACATCCACCTCAAACCAGGTGCTGACAAGCAGCCCCTCCTCGGCCAGCGCACACTGACCCACGTCCACCTTGGACCACGAGGTGACACTGTCCCCGTCCATCTCAAACCCGGAGGTGACAGTGCCCCACATCCCCCTCGGACCAGGGGCTGACGCTGCCCCACGTCCCCCTCGCACCGGGCGCTCGCAGTCCCCGCTCCCGCCCCTCCGCGGCCGCGGTCCCCGACCTAGCGCGCCGCCCGCCCCGCCGGGGGCACGGCGGAGTCCCCGGCCGCCCCTTACCTCCAGACCTGCCCCATCTGCAGCAGGTGGATGACGGACTGCCAGACCCAGACGGAGATCCTGCAGAGGCGCTGCGCCCCGGGGGTGGCGGTGCCGCCGGCTCCTCCTACCCCGCCGGCGGGTCCCCCACGCCGGCCCGCGGTCCCCCCCATCATTGGCGGCCCGCGGCTGCTGAGCCCCTGCACGGCGCCCAGCCCGCCGCCCGTGTAGTCCTGCACGAACCAGCGGAAGCTCAGGATCTGCACCAGCACCGAGGGCAGCAGCACGAAGGCCAGGGTGAGGCCGCACCACAAGTAGTCCCGCCGGCCGTAGTGGTGCAGCGCCAGCCACAGGTCCGTGCCCACATCCCCCAGCAGCACCAGCAGCGCCAGCACGATCCACAGGCAGTCCAGCCACGGCCGCTCGGCCGCCTCGCCGCCCTCCGGCGGCCCTTCGGCGGCGGCGGCGGGGGGGCGCGGGGCCAGCGGCTCGGCGGCGGCGGTGGCGGCGGCCCGCCCGAAGAGGTTCCGCAGGCAGGCGCTCCGGCAGCCCCAGTAGCAAGACGACGTGTTGCAGCAGTGGCAGATGTGCAAGGAGCTGCTTGCGCCCGGCTCCTCCGCCACCTCGGCCGCCGCTGCCCCGACGCCGCCGCCCGTGGCCGCCGCCGCCTCGTCCAGGTTGTGCAGCTGGGCGAAGCCGCTGCCGCCGCCGCCGCCGCCGCCGCCGCCATCCGACTTGGCCGCCATCTTGCTGCCGCCGCCGCCGCGTCCCCGGCCCGTTCGCCGGGCGCTCGCTCGCTCTGCCCCCCCGTGCCCGCTCCCCCCGCCCGCCGCTTCCGGGGGCGGCGCTTCCGCGGCGCGCGGGACGGGCCGGGGCCGCCTGGCGGCGACAGCGACCGGCGGCGGGGCCGGCGCGGACGGGAGGGAGCGGCGCCCTCCACACCCCGTGCCCGGGTACGGACAGCGCCCACCGCAGCGGGATGCTCCGTGCCCCGTCCGATCTGGACCGGGGAACTCACGGGGATGAGGCCTGGAAAAGGGGAGGCTGAGGGGGGACCTCGCCGCGATCTGCAACTTGGTCGTGAGGGGGAGAGGAGGAGCGGGCGCCGGGCTCTGCTCGGTGCTGGCCCGGACAGGAGCCGAGGGAATGGCCTGGAGTTGTGTCAGGGGAGCGTTAGGTTGTATACTGGGAAAAGGTTCTAATCCTAGAGGGTGACTGGGAGCTGGAATAGCTCCTCAGGGAACGGTCACAGCACCAAACCTGACAGAGCTCAAGGAGCACTTGGACAGCGCTCTCAGGCACAGGGTGGGCTTGTTGGGGATGCTCCTGTGTGGGACCAGTAGTTGGACTGGATGATCCTTGTGGGTTCCTTCCAGCTCAGCTTATTCTGTGATTCTCTGGACAACCTCTGCCCTCACAGGTCTCAATGCCCTCACAGGGAAGAATTTCTTCCTAAAATCCCATCTAGCCTTGCCCTTTTTCAAATTAAAACCATTCCCCCTTGTTCTGTCACTCCATGCCCTTGTTCAATGTCCCTCTCCAGCTTTCTTGTAGCTCCCTTGCAGAATTAGGTTGGAAAAGACCTCTGGCATCACCAAGTCCAGCTGTTAGCCCATGGACATGATCACACCTAAATTGTATCCCCAAGTTCAACATCTACACACATTTTGAAAACCTTCAGGGATGGGGATTCCACCATCAGGTTGCCTTGAGCAGCCTGTTCCATTGTCTGACCACCCTTTCCATGAAGAATTTTTTTCCAAATATCCAATCTAAACCTCCTCTGGTACAGCTTGAGATCACAGAATCACAGAATGACAAAATCATTTAGGTCGGAAAACACATCTGAAATCATCGAGTCTGAGTCCAACTATGACCAAACACCACCTTGTCAACTGCAGCAGAGAACTGAGCACCATGTCCAGTCATTTCTTGAACAGCTCCAGGATGGTGACTCTACAACCTCAATGGGCAGCCTGTTCCAATGTCTAATCACCCTTTTTGTGAAGAAATTCCTCCTGATGTCCATTGTGAACCTCCTCTCCAGCCATGTAAGACCTAGGCTCTAAGATCTCCCCAGGGTTCTTTTCTGCAGGCTGAACAACCTCAGTTCTCTCAGCCTTTGTGTTCCATCATAGGTGTTCCATCTATTTAGTCATCTTTAAATCACAACATCTACACTGAATCATAGACTATTCTGATTTGGAAGGGGCACACAAGTCCAACCCCTGACCTTGCACGGGACACCCCAACCATGCCATCCTGTGCCTGAGAGCATTGTCCAAACACTCCTGGAGCTCTGGCAGCCTTGGGGCCGTGCCCATTCCCTGGGGAGCTGTTCAGTGCTCTACCCCCCTCTGGGAAGGACCTTTCCCTGATTCTCAATATAAATCTTCCTGACAAAGCTCTAGCCATTCCCTGGCTCCTGTCTCTGTCACTGGGAGCAGAGATTGGAGCTGCCCCTTGGAGGAGCTGCAGCCCCCAATGAGGTCTAACCTCCATCTCCTCCAGCTAACCAAAGCCAGTGACATCATTTGCTCCTCAAATGGCCCCTGAGACCCTCCACCCTCTTCCTGGCTCTCCTCTAGACACTTAAAAAGTTCCATTGGGCTTCTTCCCCCAAGGCTGAAACCTCCATTCCCCAGACCAGCCTCAGCTGGACCCACTTGTGCTGACCCCATCCTGCTCCCAAATCAGCTCCCCAATCCAATGTCAACTGCCCTGTCCCTGCTCAACCTCAAATCCCAGGATCACCACTCAGTTCATCCTCAGCCAGGCTGCTTTCCACCTTCCCACCTCCAACAGCTCCGAGGTCCCTGGCAGATCTGAGACCTCCTCTGGGTTTCTTTTTGCCTTTTCCCTTCCCATGGTTGTGCTGGGGAAGGGGGGCTTCTGTCCCACCCCATCCCACAGGTCCCTCCTGTACTCAGAGGGTGGTGGAGCTGTGGCTTCCCCATCCCTGGAAATGTTCAAAGCCAGGTTCGATGTGACTTGGAACAACCTGGGATAGTGGAAGGTGCCCCTGCCCATGGCAGGGGGTGGCACTGGATGAGTTTTAAGGTCTCTTCCAGCCCAAACCTTTCTGGGATTCATTCTCTGTTGATAACAGCTCTCTCCAAGCACACCTTGGCACCCTGACCTGACACCCTTGTTGCCTTCTCAAATCCCCCACCTTGGTGTCTTCCTGTCCTTCTCCTTCTAACACAGGGATTCTCCATCTCCTTGCCTGCTCTTTGTCATTCCCTTACCCACTTTGGGGACACTGCTTTTCCCACCCTGTACGTAGAGTCAGGCAGACTCTCCAGAGCCTCAGCTCTGTGCTGGAGAAACCTCTGACAGGCTAAGGAAGCAGCTCCTGGCTGTTTTTGGGATCTGCTGTGAGCTGAGCTGCACCCCAGGCAGCTGTTTTACCAAAGGACCCACTGGCAGTCTGGGAAAGCCAAACTCCAGGTCCTTTCCCCTCAGTTCCATGTTAGACATCTGTTCATTCATCATATCCATCTTTTCTGAGCTGTCTTGTGCTGTCCTCTGTAGGTTACAATCTCTCCTCTTTTCCATGTGTTTTTTTTCCTCACCATTCAATAAGGAGACTCCTTCCAGATGCTCCTTCTCCAGTGCCTGCTTCTGCCTCTTTCTGTGGGAGTTTGAATTCTACCCTTTCTCCATTTTTTTTCCTTTAAACTGTGTCAAAATACCAGGGCTGAGAATGTCAGGACTCCAGAACTGGCTGAAAAAGTTGCTGCTTTGCAGAGTCTAAATAGCAACATGGAGAAAAAAGCTCCAAGAAGGTAGAAAAATGTGATAAAGTGCAGATAAAATGTTTTTTCAGGGAGAAAGAATTAATTTATTCTTGAAGAAAAAGTGGGAGGACTTTTGTGTATTAAATAGGCTATCTGAGAAATGTGTATTTGGTGTTTCTGGGTGATGTCAAAAGAGCTGAAAAGTTTTGTGAAATCTGAAAAAATGCTGCTGGTTTTGAAATGGTTGGATCCTCCTGTAGCAGAGAAACAGAAGAAAGGGAGCAGAAAGCAAAGCTTTGGGCATGATCCATGGGGATGCACCTGATGCACCCATGGATGTAAACAAATTTCTCTCGGAGTGAAACTCTAGCACAAAGTTCCCCAAAGGGAGAAAACTGCTATTATGTATATTATTATTTAGTGGGATCAGACAAAACAGGATCCCACAGATCCCCATCATAATGCATTCAAATGTTGAAGATAATCCCTTATTTTCTGCAACTTCAGCTCTTACAAGAATATGGAAATAAATAAGAGCAAAACCAGCCCTCGACCAAATTACTTCATGTGCATAAGACAAGTATAAATATAAATATATATATATAACTTCAACTGCCTCCCCTGATAGATACTTTTAAACCTAAATATGGCTGATAATTCTCACTGCAGTAAGAAATAAGGACTCTGGGACCCATATTTTTGGGTGAGAAGCACCCAGATTAAGCTTCGAATTCTGATTTGCAGCATAAGGAGATATAAATGGAAGCAATCCTCATTCCTTCAAACTTTTCTGTGTGGCAGATTTGCTACATATGATTCAAAAGATAAAAAAAAAAAATCTCCCCAAACCCAAAACAACAGAGAAGTAAACAAACTATTTAATCTTATTACTTATATAGAAGTGTAGGTGAACCAGTAAGGGGGCAGACGAGTCATCTGTTTTGATACAAAACCAACCCAAACTTGTTTGATGAGACATTCTGGTGGGAGAAGGCAGAAGTTGAGGATTTCAGCATTGGCACGTGGAGTAAGAGAAGCAGCTGCTTGGGCAAGGGATGACACAATGACAATACCCTGCTGGCGCTGCCCCCAAACTCCTCCGTGCAGCTGTGGCCACCTATGCCCAGCCTAGGAAGGGTGAATTCCAGCTGTAGGGAAGAGCTGGGTGTTGATCAGAGCTCAGGACAATCTGTCTTTTCTCCTGTGGACTGAAAGAATTTGGCTTGTTTAGTTTAGCTAAAAAATGAGGCTGGAGAAGGAATATGTTTTCCTGCCTATAAATACATCCTGGAAAATAAATGCGAGCAGAGGGAAAGGCGTTGGGACACTGAAGGGCAACGGTGGAAAAGTAAATGAGTAGGAACTGGCCATGAATATTTTTAGCCTGGAAATCGGAAGATCTTTCCAGTAGGAGTATCGGAGACTGAAATAAAAAAGTAACTCATTTAACACATCACTTCCTGATTTTATCAAGAAAAAGGCATGCCAGTGTGGAGGGATAAACAGCTGGGATAGAAGCCCTTTAAAGGTCTTCCATCCCAGATCATCTCTCCTTGGAAAGATCCTGTCCATTTTGATGCACGGTACGCTACGTTCCTTCCTGCACCAGGGGATGAGTCATGGCTACATGACTCTGTGGGTGGCCAGAAGTGATATCTCCACCACTTACATCTTAATTCCTGATTATCCCATGATGTTCTCCAGCTCCTGCTCCCTCACTAAGCACACAGCAGAGATGTACCCATGTCCCAGTCTCCCCACAACCCCCCAATTTCCCTGTTTCCCACAGCTGCTGCTGTGGGGTTGCTTTGGCCAAGGACATGGGGGTGATGCTTTGCCCCTTTAGTCCACAAGAGCTCCCATTCCTTTGTAGTCCTGGCCCTCACAGAGAGCCAATAGTCATTGCTCAGCGCCTGTTTCTTTTATTAGCCAACACTCTGTATTTTTAGGGATTTTTTGGAAGTTGTGAGTGTCAATCACACCCATGATGAGATCTCTCAACTCTTATTTTTGGGAGGAGAAAGCTTTTCTTGGCACTCAGCAGCATCCCACACTTCCATCACGCTGGAGGCGCTTGTGTCCGGAGGTCTGGGTAAACTCTGGGTGACCCCAAGATCTGCAAGTATTTATAAAACATGTTTAGCCAGGGTTTTCCTTCACAGCACTGGGAGCTGATCTGTCTGTGCCTTGCATTTTGTGTTCCTGCTGTTCTCCAGGAGCACCAGGGAAGGGGAGGCGTGTTCAGTGCTCCAGCAGCACCCCAGCATGGGATCACAACCTCCTTGTGCTGCTTGGTTAAAGGCTTTTTTCATCCTGATCAATACCCTAATTGAGCTGTGTGGTCTTCCATCTTCCAGGCATTTATTCAGATCAGGGGAACAAACACTAAATATAGAGAGGTATGTAAGCCAGAATCAGAGTTGTGTAAATCTGGAGCTACCTCATTTAAATAACTGGGGGATGGATCCAGCTGAGAGTTTGGTGTACGTGGAGTACAGATAATTACAATTAATGGGGATTTACTTTAAGCAAAGTAGGTCAGAAAAAAATGACATCTTATTGTGTCATTAGTTTCCATCAATTACTTCCATGTTGTTTGCTCAGTTCCCAAGTCAAACGAGTGTGGGCTGACAGCCTCGCAAGCTCAACTTGGTATTGTCTCTAAAAATCAAACTGCATTATTTCTGCCTCATGCATCATCACTAACAATAAAGCATCCACTGCTGGAATATAGCAGGTGGCTTTGTTATTCATGCATGAGGCAGAAAAAGCTCCAGCTTCCGTTGTCACGATGTTCATGTGTCCACTGGATCAAAAGTTGGATTTGTTGGTAAACTTAGTAGTTATTGTGTGAGCTTGACTTAGAAAACTCACTTAGGCCAGTCCTTCTGTTGATTAACTTGTTAATTTTTATTAACCTCTTTGAATGCTACATGTAAATACCAGGGGAGGATCAACAGGATGGTGCTTTTGTTGCCCCTTGTCTCCCTCTGGCAGCACTGTCTAGAATCATGGAATGGTTTGGGTTGAAAGTGATTTCTTAAAAGTTTATTCTGTTCCAGTGCCCAGCCATGGGCAAGGACACCTTCCACTATCCCAGCTGCCTCCAAGCCCTGTCCAACCTGACCTTGGACACGTCCAGGCACGGGGCAGCCACAGCTTCTCTGGGTAACCTGTGCCAGGGCCTCCCCACCCTCACTGTAAAAAACTCATTTCTTCTGTCTAATCTAAACTGACCCTCCTTCAGTTTAAAACCATCAATCCTTGTCCCTTTTATCCCCTTTTATCTGTCTTACACGCCCCCTTAAAGTACTAAAGGGCTGCAATAAGTTCTCCCTGGATCCTTCTCTTATTCAGGTGAACACCCCCAGCTCTCCCAGCCTGGCTCCAGAGCAGAGGGGCTCCAGCCCTTGGAGCATCTCTGTGGCCTCCTCTGGACTCTCTCCAGCAGCTCCACAATCCTTCTGCTGTTGGCCCCAGGGCTGGAGGAAGCTCTGCAGTTGAGGTCTCGCGTGAGTGAGTCAGAGGGGCAGAATGGCCCCCTTCCCTACTGCCCATGCTGGGAGATCAGCCCAGGGCATGGGGAGTTTCTGGGGTGTGAGAGCACATGGCCAGGGCATGTCCAGATCTCACTCACCACTTTGTGACTCTCTAGCAAAGGTGCAGAAGGTCCCAAATGTTCTCTATTGAAAAGCCAGTTCACAGCCATCATAAGAACTGCCTCTAAAACAGTGTGAGGAATGTTTGGTGAACCTTTCCAATTCCATCCCTTCTCTTTTATATGAGGGCTTCATCTTTGATTTTTCATTTTAGCAGTGCAGTCGACTGGGAAGTGATATCAGCAACTAGCAATAGTGTTAGTCCTTACTGATCATAAAATCATGGAATCACTGAATGTTTTTTGTAGGAAGGGACCTTAAAGACCATCTTGATCTATTCCCTGCCATGGGTTGGGAATCTCCCACTAGACCAGGTTGTTCAGAGCCTCATCCAGCCTGGACTTTAAACAACTGAACATGGTTTGTTCTCACACCTGGACCAGGTTCTTCACTTCTAGTTCCTTACAAGTCCTTGAAACATGTTCAGGTCCCCAGGTGTTAGGTGATAAAACCTGGATACCAATTCCCCACTAAATATGAAGTTATATGAATCCCAAACTTGTGTCTATTGAACAGAAATGTTACATTTAAATCCCTTTACACCTCCTGACAAATTTAAGAATTAGTATGGTCTTGAGACGTGTGCATTAGCAAACTTCATCGTTCCTGTTATCTAGATCTTACCTGTGGTGACAGGGTTTATTCAGCTCTCCTCAGGCTCCCTTTAATCTCCTGGGAGCTGCAGCTGTTTTCATTTATTACTGTGCATCAAAAGGAACCTGTCTGCTCTCTCTGCTTCTCCCAAAATGCCTTTGTGGGATGCCATTTCAATGCCATCAGCTGAACCAGTGACATTGGATGCCTGGTCCTGGGGCCATCTGGGCAGTAGGGCTGGCCAGGAGAGGGTGACTCCAGGATTTCCATCCTTCCTGCTTTTTCTGGAAGTACTTGCATCTTTCTTATTAAACCAAGCATGGGATAATCCCCTAGAGGAATGTCCTGCTCCTCAAGGAACTCAGGAACTCGTTACACAGTAGGAAGGAGCAACGTGAGTTCATTGGCCAAGGAAGGTGGTGAGCAGTGCAGGGAACTGTGTTTCTCCCCTTGGAAAAGCATTAACAGCTCAGGCCTCCAGTTTGATGGACTTACTCGGTGCTTTTCCAAGCTGGGATTTAGGAAAAGTGACTACACAGCATTTCCTACTTCCCCCCATGGGATTCCAGTGATTTAATTGGCTCTGAAGGGCAGGGATGTATCTTACAGAGTAGCTGGCTGCTGTTGTCAGTGTGCCACGCTGCTCCTCAGAGCTCAGTGAAAAATAAACTTATCAGGCAATACTTCCCCTTCCTAGCTGGGTGAAGGTTGGCCCCTGTGCCAATGGGAAATGTGGGTTACATTCAGTTCTTCTGGGTCACTAGAAAAGCCAATGTGGAGCCATGGACCATGGGAGGAAGTGGAGCTGGATTTCACACCTTAACTAAGGTAAGGTACATTCCTTGTAAAATGATTCCCCTTCCCACAGTTCCTGATGCTTGTTTTTTTATAACTGATAATCACTGAATCACAGAATGGTTTGGTTTGGAAGGGACCTAAAAGTTCCCCTTCCACCCCCTGCCATGGGCAGGGACACCTCCCACTAATCCAGGCTGCTCCAAGCCCCATCCATCCTGGCCTTGGATCCTTCCAGGGATCCAGGAGTAGCCACAGCTTCTCTGGGCACCCTGTGCCAGGGTCTCCCCACCCTCACAGGAAACAATTCCTTCCCAATATCCCATCTAACCCTGCCCTCTGGCAGTGGGAAGCCATTCCCTGTGTCCTGTTCCCTCCATGCCTTGTCTCCAGCCCCTCTCCAGCTCTCCTGGAGCTCCTTTAGGCCCTGCCAGGGGCTCTGAGCTCTCCCTGGATCCTTCTCCTCTCCAGGTGAACACACCCAGCTCTCCCAGCCTGGCTCCAGAGCAGAAGGAACCTTCAGAGCATCTCCATAGCATCCTCTGGGCTCAGTCCAACAGGTCCATGTCCTTCTTATATTGGAGGCCCCAGAGCTGGGAGCAGCACCTCAAGTGGGGTCTCATGATGCTGTAAACCTCCCCTGAACCTCTGAATGTAACAGAAGATTTTTCTGGTATTTATCACTGTCACTACAGAATTGTTAATTAAATGACCTTTTATATCAAACCAAATTTAGACAGGATAGTGCACAAATCCGAACATACCTGGGTGTGCCCCTGGAAGAAAGTCAAGGAAAAGGTGACTGGTGACTGCAGCTTCTTCCATCTCCCTCTGGCTGAAACATCAGCCCAGCCATTGTCTCTTTCCATTGTGGCCTGCTACACCTTGGTGTCTTTACTTCTTCTCTTCTTGGTCCTTCCTCTAGACAAAGTAGTGCAGAGAAATCACCTTCCCCTGATTCCCTGCTGATCTTCTGAGATCCTCTATGGCTCATTTTCCTAAGGGTCACACCAGGTCTTCTTGCTTTTCTCTCCTTTTTCATCCTGAGGACAGAATTTCCATTTCCATTTAATTCCTGTTGTTTATGGTGTGAACCTTGGAGTTTTGCTGTGCAGGGCCAGGTGTGGGATTTTGATGAACCTTGTGGGTCCCTTCCATCTCTGGATGTTCTTTATTTCCATGTTGGTGACACCTTTGCAGCCTTCCTCTTCTCCTCATGAACCACACAGGATTCTGATTTTTGTGTCCTTTTGCACTCAGTAAATCTTTTCCCCCTGCCTTGACTCCACTTCAACCACCGTTTGCCCCACTTTGGTCCTGAGTGGGAACGTAGAGTCTCAGAATGGTTTGGATTGGAAGGGACCTTAAAAATCATCTAATTCCAATCCCTTGCCAGGGATTTTCCCATCCCATGACTTTGTCCTCTCCTTCCTTCCTTTCTTTCTTCCTTTCTTTCTCTCTTTCTTTCTTTCTTTCTTTCTTTCTTTCTTTCTTTCTTTCTTTCTTTCTTTCTTTCTTTCTTTCTTTCTTTCTTTCTTTCTTTCTTTCTTTCTTTTCTTTCTTTCTTTTCTTTCTTTTCTTTCTTTTCTTTCTTTCTTTCTTTCTTTTCTTTCTTTTCTTTCTTTTCTTTCTTTTCTTTCTTTCTTTTCTCCCTCCATATTAAAAGCATCACCAATCCTCCTTCTGTGTTTTTAAATGCTTTTCATTAATTTGGCTTTGCACAGGTCATTTATTAACTCAGGGGATGGATGAGATTTGCCCTGCTTGAAATGGACACGGGAAGTCTCTCATCTCTATGGCAAAACTTATCACGTGGCTGTTTCAAACAACATCTCAGAATTAATTCTGGCTATTCTGAAGTCCTGGTTCAGGCACACTCTGTGCTTTCTGATATGTGCAATCACCAGCATTTCCAGCTTTGCCAAGTGCTCTTATCATTTCTTCCATCTGCCAGCGCACACAATATTTCTGAATCTGTTAATTAACTGAACTGAAGTTTTGCCCTGAGACACCAGAGTAACTGGTTCAGTTTCTTTGCAGGGAAAACTGATGCCTGCCTTGTCCATAATTAGCTAAATTGTAGAGAAAAAAAAAAAAGATTCTGCTTTCATGTTGATTCACTTTTGTAATTTCATTGCTGGGGCTAAGTGTGGCGCCCATTTAAATTATCTCTTGCTCTCATTTTACTCAAGACATGTTATTTGCTAACAAAGATTCAATATGGAAAAACTGGAAGGTGACAACTACCTCCTTCATCAATGCAAATGACAATAATCTCCTCTCCTCCACTGTGTAAATATAAACACTGAATCATCCCAGACAGAAATACCCTCCTGCATTTAGAAATATGAATGTGCAAAGGAGGCACCTGCTCTCATTTATGGAGTCATAAAACTCAAGTTTATCCAGTGATTCCATGACAAATCATTCAGGAGATCAGCAGCAGTGTGGACACAGACTGAAAGTGTTCCCAGTGTTTATTCCAAGAATATGGACATTCTTCACCCTTTGGTTACACTTGCACCTGGAAAGAGAAGATTAATTTTCCTTCTTGTCAAATTATTGGAATTATTAATTTTAAAAACCAGCCCATACAATTCCACTATAATTTATTTTTTCTCATAACTCTTTGATATTATTAATAGTCTCTATGGAGCTTCTAAAGCAACATCAAACCTTCCACAAGTGATCACCTCTTGGACTAAGTGCTGTTGGGTGTGCAGAGGCTTTTGCTGAGGATAATCTCAGGGTGATGCTCCTTTTTGTCAGAAACTCAGCTGATGGAAGAGTACGTGGAAGTCTTGCCATCAGACTTCTAGATGTTCCGTTCTGTAGCTGACAGTACTTGAGTTCAACCATAAAATCCCAGAATGGTTTGGGTTAGTTAGAGGAGAGCATAAAGATCATCTCCTTCTACCTCCTGCCGTGGGCAGGAACATTTTCCACTATCCCAGGGTGCTCCAAGCCCTATCCAGCTTGGCCTTGGACACTTCCAGGGATCCACAGGCAGCTACAGCTTCTCTGGGCACCCTGTGCCAGGGCCTCACCACCCTCACAGGGAACAATTCCTTCCCAATATCCCATCTAGCCCTGCCCTCTGGCAGTTTGAAGCCATTCCCTCTTGACCAACATTTGAAGATTATGAAAGTTTGTGACTTCCAGAGGATCTGTTGACTGCAGCAACCTCTTTGCCTCCTGAATCTCCATGAATCCTCTCAGTGGCACTGGGCAAACTTCACCCAAAAGTGTATTTAACAGGAGCATTGCAGACCTACAGCCCCCTGCCCCCTGTGACAGACCCTGAACAAGAGGAGCATCCCCACAGCTCAAAATTTTCTCAGCCTCACTTCGGGCTGTTGGAAGACCCCACAAGTCTGGGCACCTTTGTGGGGTCTGGGTCAGAAAGGTATTTTGGTAGATGTGAGGGTCCAGCTGTGTAAAACGTCTCTGAGGAGCTGAGGATGCAAAAACTTTGTCAAAAATCTTGAGCAAGAGGAGAAAACCCTGTCAGAAAATCTCCCTGGGATGGGTTTGGCTGCATTGTGCCATAACCCAGCACAGCAGAACACAGGGGCAGTTCCTGCTGAGTTACTTTTTGCATAAGAATATTAAACATAAATGCATAAAATAGTACCATTCTTCTTCTCAGAGACTGTATCATAGAATCACAGAATGGTTTGGTTGGAAAGGACCTTGAAGATCATCTCATTCCAACCCCCTGCTGTGGGTAGGGACACCTTCCACAGACCAGGTTGCTCCAAGCCACTGTTTCCTAAACAAAGTAAATCAATAAACCTGCACATGGCTCCATGAATCTTGCAGAGAAGACAAAAGTTAACACCTCCAAAGGCAGCTCTTCTCTCACCCTGCTGAAAATCCAAATTCTCCAGGCTCTGCTGGCTTCTCTTTTCATTCCTCCTCGTGCTTTGAGCCATTCTTTTCTCCACAAGGATGGGTGTTTAGATGCTCGCCTTCTAATCAGCCACAATTATAGCCTTTCCCAGGATCTTCTGCTGCCAAATTGGAGGGGGGAATAGAGAAAAGGTTTTAAAAAATAAGAGAGAGAGGCTAATGCTTGCAAAGACATATGTGTTTAGTGTTGTTGGCAGATTTGTAAACTTATTAGTGCCTCCACACACCATGTAATTAAGATCTACTGGTAATTAGTCAATAGTTAAAAATAGGGGTTGGTATTGTGCTGCTGAAAACGCCTACAAAATAATGTGTTCTCTGCTCTCAAGATGCAGTTAGTGTCTCCAAAAAATGTTAATTTAAAAAATATGTATTTGTTGCAGAAGCAGATTTTTCAGCAAAGGAGATTTCGGCGAGTTTGTGTGTGTGTGTGCATGTGTGCATCCAACCTATTTATCTTTCAACATTTCTGTGTGTTTGTGTGATGTCCAAAGAGCCTGACTGCATGTTTTGTCTTGGATAAAAATGTTAAGCTACAAAACTGCAGACTCGGCAGAGCTGTGGAGAGGGAACGGGAGCTGTTCTCATTTGTCGATTTCCATTGGAATAAACCTGCTCATCAAAGGAAATTGTTCAGAAATCCATGGGAATGGCAGATGTGCAGCACCATGGGGCAGATGTCTGGTGTTTGGAGAGCTGTGTGTGTATTTTCTAAATATTCAGGGATTACCACAGTCTATGGATATAATCCTTTAGTAACCTGGAATGTCAAAGACACCACAAAAGCTCTAATGCCTTGTAGCAAACAATTTGGCCAAACTGCCCTGGAAGAGCAGGTTAGAAGTCACTTGTCTTTATCCCATGAAAGAAGACCCAAAAGAGGTAATGTGGTTTTTTAAGATTTCTTAACTCCTGCTGTATAATGTGCTCCGGAGCTGTGAGAGTTGCTGGTGATGTTCTGAAAGGACGTCTCATTTGGCTGTCATAAGCAATCTGCAGTGATTTGTTGTGCAGACAGGCATTTGTCTCAAGTAATCCAAAGGGCTTATTGTGATTGCTTGCTAGATCCAAGGAACGTACAGTCGACTCGATGGGGGATTCATTTATTATGCTCCCAAACCTCTCCTAAATCTTTCCTTATGTTATGTCAATGGATTTGTCAGGCCACCCTCAGACACCAGCAATGCACTGGTGAGGGAGATTTACCTTTGCCAAGCAGAGTTGGCTGCTGTGTTGATAGAGCTGCTCCTGGAGTGCCTGTGGAAAGGGGAATTCTGCTGCAGGAGAGGAGCTGGACTTTGTTTCATGCTCTGGAGAGAAGCACCTGTTGTTGACCTTAAGAGAAAAAAACTCCAACTCCAAAACCAGGCTAAAGCAGAAAAGACCAAGCCTGAACCATCCTACCAAGGACAACGAAGTTATTTCATGGGTTGTTCATGATACCACATGAGTTCATGAAGTCATAGAGTAATGGAATGGGTTGAGTTGGAAGGGACCTAAAAAACCATCTCATTGCAACCCCCTCCCATGGGCAGGGACGCCTTCCACTATCCCAGGCTGCTCCAAGCCCCATCCAGCCTGGCCTTGGACACTTCCAGGGATGGAACAGCCACAGCTTCTCTGGGCACCCTCTGCCAGGGCCTCAGCACCCTTGCAGGGAACAGTTCCTTCCCAGAATCCCACCTAACCCTGTTCTCTGTCAGTGTGAAACCTTTTCCTGTCTCTCCAGGCCCTTGTAAATGCTGTTTCTCCAGCTTTCCTGTTGGATCCTTTTAGCCACTGGTTGGCCACAATTATGTCACCCCTAAGCTTTTTCTCTTCCAGGCTGAACAGTCCCTACTCCCTCAACCTTTCCTCTCAGAAGAGATGCCCCATCCTCTGGTCATTTTGGTGCCTCTTTGAACTCACTCCAACCCATGTCCTTCCTGTCCTGGGTGACCCTAAGTGGGGTCTCAGTTGACTGGGGCAGATGGGCAGAATCCCCCCATCCCCTGCTGTTCACGCTGTGGGATCAGCCCAGGACATGGGGGTTTCAGGCCCAGGTCATGTCCAGCCTCTCACCAGCACCCCCAAGTCCTTCTCCCAGGACTGTTCTTGATAGGTGACATCTGGAAAACCCTCTGAGCATCCCTGTTACCCAGACACCTGGCATTGTTACCTTTGAGTTCACAGTAGGATTTATAGCAATGTTTCTTTGACGCTGAAAATGAATTTCAATGTCATTGTATTCATTGTGGCATTTATAGAGTGAATTTTCTGCTGAAAAAAAAAAAAAAGAGAAACTTATTTTCAAATAGCTTTTTCAGGTATGAATGTGTCCTTTGAATCCTCTCACCCTTTCCCAAATCCTCTTTCCCTGGTTAAGAGTGGCAGTTAACCAGCACATGGCAAATACTTTGGGAATATCATAAAGTTTATTGCACAGAACTTGTGCGTAGAATGGTGTTATATGATGATAACTAAAATGCATAGATGCATATTGGGGATGCAGTTTGTTTCTAATCAAACAAAATCACTCCTTGGGGAAAAAAAAAAAGAATCCGAACAAATTTTAGAATCAGAGAATGTCGGTTGGAAGGGACCTTAAAGATCATCTCATTCCATGAGCAGGGACACCTTCCTCTAGATGAGTTTTCTCAAAGCCCCATCCTCAAAGCCCATCCCCAAATAAAATGAAGCCAACAGTCTTTGAACAAGGAGTGCCCTTAAGATTTCCCTTCTTTGGGAGCTGTGCCTGCCATCTGCAGCTTCACCTGGGAAAAGACATTGATAGGATGTCTTTTGTCTCCTTGGGGTCTAGTAGAAACTTTTGGATGGATGGAGGAGTTGTTGGAGCAGATAGGAATGAAAAAGACACAGAAAATTAGAGATGGGCACTCTGAGGGTGTGATCTCCCAAGCCTTGCTTCCTCAAGAAACTAGAAAAACATTAAAAAACCCTTTATTCCCTCTGCTCTTTTCTGCTTCACTTCTTCCAGCTCTTTTATAAATCACCATTCCCAAATCTCACTGTCCAGCCTGGGCTCACTCGGGACTCAAACACATGCTGCAGCTTCACCTTGGGGTAGGTGCACATTTCTCCTGGAACAAATCTCCATTTACCAGCTGATCAGTCACCACTGGGGAGCACCAGCTGATCCCCACTCATGCCAGAGCTTGGAAAGAAGTCACTGCATGAGAACTGCTGGGGCATGAGGACCTCTGGGACACGCAGCTGCCGAGGCTGGACAGTGACAAACCTCTCCAGAGGGACTCAGGACATCTGAACAGCCTGCAAAATCCTCCAGGACTAGAGGACTGGGAATAGGAAACAACTGCTGGTCTGTTCCAGAATGTGAACTAAAAAGAAAAGCCCATTTGAGGCAAACTGCAATGAATTCAAGGAGTCCTCTGGGGTGAAAATGTGTGGAAAGTAGAATTATTAAAGACAAATAAGTGTTTTCCTTGATCTTACATTTTTTTATAGGACCTTGCTAACAGTCAACAGTGAGGAGAAAATGTGAGGTGAATCCTCGATTTCACAGGATCATACAGGTTGGAAAAGTCTTCAAAGAGCATCAAGTCCAAACTTGGACCACTTTGACAACTAAACCAGAGCATTCAGTGTCACTTCCAGCTGTTCCTTGAACACCTCCAGGGATGGTGATTCTACCATACCACTGGGCAGCCTGTCCCAATTTTTAACAACCTATTTTGTAAAGAAAGTCCTCCTGAAGTGCAAAAATTTGAAGCAATCCAGCTGCTGTAATGCTCCTGGGGCACCCTGCTCCCCTGGAGGATGCACAGGACCAGGAGGGCCCAGGGTGAGGAGAGGCTGGAGCAGCCCCTGTGCTCCTGTCCCTGCAATACACAGCCCATCAGGGTTTGCTGCCCAGCAACGTCTTTTCTTCTCAGTTTGGAGTTTTGCTTTGAAAGGCAGTTCTGGTGACTCTGATTTGTGATGACAGCAACTTCAGTGGCATTTAAAGAGACTGGAAAGAAGAGATAAATAAGCTTGAAGATTGCTTAATAAAGCAGTGGAAGAATTGTTCTTCCCTGTGAGGTTCCCAGACACGAAGCCAGGCGTGGGAATTCATCTCGTCTTGTTTTAGCCATCTAGAAGTTGGACATCTTCCTTGTCCAAGATGATCCTTCAGAGTTTCACTGGAGGATTTGGAGAGGATGCCAGCACAACTGGAAGGCAGCTCCCCTCCCTTTTTTAAGCACCTATTTTAGGACAGGAGGAACCATGCTCTGGAGGTGCCCAGTCTTTTTCTGCTGACTGCACAGAAATTTAACTTTTAGAGGGGTGAAATTAGGCAAGGGCAACCCAGAACAGACAGAGTGAGAAGAACCTTGTTGAGAGATAGATCCTTTGGTTAGGTGACACTTTGAGTCATGCTTCTCAGGTTGTCAGAGAGCCAGGAATGGTGAGTTTGGTCTTTGGGAGGTGTTACAAACTGCTCCTTGCGGCATCTCCCATGGGAAACCCAGCCAGAACCAGAGAAACCCACCTCCTGCTCTGCTCAGGGGATGAGCAGTGCAGGACAAAGGGAATCCCATGGAGGTGGAGCAAAGCTGGAGGACAGCAAGGACTCCTCAAGGGGAAGTGTGAGGAGCTCAGTTCTCTGCTGGTTAGGTTGATCAGAAGGGGCACGAGGGAGTCTGCGGCACAAATGCTCAGGTTGAGTCTTGGAGAGGATAACAAGCTCTGGCATTTTTAGGGCAGAATGGAAAGAAGATCTTAAAAAAAAAAAAAAGAAAAAAAGAAGCTGAAACAGCAGCAAACAATAACTCTTGATTTAAATCTTACAGATCACTGTACTTGCAGTGGGGCAACTGTCCAGATAAAGACTGCAAAACTGGGCCTTGAATGAGACCCACCTTGACCCAAAAAGTTCTTAATTGTCCTTCCACCATCAGAAGAGATTGTGCAGGCTTGACTAATCACTCTGCAGCACCTGTAATATTTCATCTTAAGAGAGGAAAGAATTCCCATTCCTCTGAGACATTCCCATCCCTGTCTTGTTGCTGTGGACTCCCTATCCTGGAGAAGTTCAATACCAGGCTGGGTAAGGATCTGAGTGACCTGATTTAGTGGAAGGTGACTCTGCCCATGGCAAAGGGTTGGAACTGAAAGTTCTTTAAGGTTTCCCCCAACAGAAAACATTCCAGGATTCTATGATTCAATAAAGAGAGAGACTTAATTCATAGACCTGAACATGAAGAACAGTCCTGGGAATGGCAGAGGGAATGGTTTTAAGTTAGGAGAGGTTTGGTTTAGAGATCAGGAAGGAATTGTTCCCTGTGAGGATGGGGAGGCCCTGGTACAGGGTGCCCAGAGAAGTTGTGGCTGCCCCTGGATCCCTGAAAATGTCCAAGGCCAGGCTGGACAGGGTTTGGAGCAGCCTGGGATAGTGGAAGGTGTCCCTGCCCATGGCAGGGGTCAGACTAGATAAGCTTTTGAGTCCATTCCAAGCCAAGCCATTCTGTGACTCTATGATTCTGCTGATCCTGCTTAGGACTGGTCAGAAATGCCCCCAAGAAATCTCCAGATGAGAATGGCACTCATTGCTCTTTAAATCACTGCTGCTCCAGGTGCTGTGAGGCTGCAGCACGCCTGGAGCGTGGCTGCTCGTTCGTTAACATTCCAGGGAGGAGCCGCCCGTTCCACTCCTGTGAGCAAGTTTCCCTCCTCGGTGTGGCTGCAGCTCCCAGCTGCCAGGAGAATTTGGTGCAAGGTGGTCAGACCAGCAGGGTGAGAGGCAGCAAACTTCTGTTTTCAGGACCTGGGACACTCGAGGGGCAAGCACACATCCCGTTCCTTGCTCCAGGTTTCTCACAGGGAGTCCAACAACCTTGGATTGCTCATGTGTGCTTTCAGGATATGTACAGCGTGGCTTCCATCTCCTTGTCAGCAGCTCTTTTATCACTTCTTGATTAAACAAAACATTTAAATCCGTATTCCTTATCATGTCTCGATCCTGAGACATGTCTGTGTGGCAGAATATTCAAACCAGCTCTCAGTGCCACTTGTTTCAAGGAGCACAGATGGGCTCCAGGTTAATTTTAGGTGTAATATTTTGCTGAATCAGGATCTTGCCCCTGCAAAGGACAGCTTCCTAGGTACAGAGAGGGCAGTGCAAGGAGACATCCCTGTCGCTGCAGGAGACACAAGCTAACATTGTTTTTGCAGGAGAAAATGTACATGGAAGGACCTCACAGCTTCCTCCTGAGCCTGCAAGTCTACCTTGGATTGCTTAATGGGGGTGTTGATGGAGGGTGACTTGGGAGCTGGACTCACCTGAGGGTTGAAGCCACAACAACCATCCATCTTTAGGAAGGATCTCAGTGTTTTCAAGTATTTTCTGTCCCTGTTGTTCATTCATCCATCCATCCAGGATGTGCGTGGGTCTCAGTCAATCCAGTCCTTGGATTTTTCCTGCCATATGGTGATGTATTCACCTCTGAGTTTCCCATCTAAAGCACTTGAACCACAGCTCATGTCTCAACAGGTGAGTTGTGCCGCAAACTCCTTTTGGAGGCATCACTGGGAGACAGAATCATGGAATCATGGAATGGTTTGAAACAGAAGGGACCTCAGAGATCATCTTGTTACAACACCCTGCCATGGGCAGGGACACCTTCCACTTTCCACTATCCCAGGGTGCCCCAAGCCCTGTCCAGCCTGGCCTTTCAGGGATCCAGGGGCAGCCACATCTTCTCTGGGCAATCTGTTCCAGGGTCTCACCACCCTCTGAGCAAACAGTTTCTTCCTAGCTCTCCCCTCTGTCAGTTTGAAGTCTCGCCACTTGTCCTATCACTCCAAAGTCCCTCTCCCTCTTTTTTATAAGGTGCTTTTAATTACTGGAAGAGGTCACAATGAGTTCTCCCTTTCCAGACTGAACCACCCCTGCTTTTTCAGCCTGTTTTCCTAGGAGAGGTGATCCAGCCCTCAGATCATCTTTGTGGCCTCCTCTGCACAGCCTTCCCAGGACCTCTCCTTTTTTCCTCAGAAGAGCCTGGATGTGGCCCCAAAACAGTCTCCCCGAGTGGGCTGTGTGGGTTTTGTGGGCAGAGATGATAGATGGCTCTCACAGCACTGCAGCAAAGCCTGTTTTCCATGGTTCCCCCTGTACTTTCCCCCAGAGCTCGGGGAATTGTGGATGCGGGTGCATTTGACAGTGTGAAGGCAGAGTAACAGTCTGGCAGCTGGGCTCTGCTGGGAAATCCTGTGCCTGCCTGATGCTGGCTCCTGATGTCAGGGAGCTGCAATCATGGCCAGAGGTGATACCTTCATTTCCAGGTGCTTCTGCTCTTTCAGCTATTTGCCTCCCCAAAATCACTCTTTATTGCTACGTGTGAAAACCTCCACCACAGTGTGAAATTACTGTGGATCAGATGGGAGCGGATCCCTGGCGCTGGCTTTCAATAGGATATTTCACAGCTCTCTGCTTGCTGGGAAACATCCATTTCTGCTCCAGCCTGTGCTGACCTGCAGAAATCACAGCTTTCACAGCCTCCTGATGCAGAGCTTGGGCCCTGTAGTCAAAGATGCAGCCCCTTGGATGTTTAGTTTTGAAGGGCACTAATTCAAGGTCCCCTGTACCCCCACAGCGGGCATTTTTGTCTGAGCAGTTTTCACATTATAGCTGGATGCACTTTTCTCCAAGATGCTGCTTGTCTGTGCCCTCTTCTTTCCTCCAAATATTCAAAAAAAATAAATTATTCCCTGAGAGGGTGGGGAGGCCTTGGCACTGGGTGCCAGTAGAGCTGTGGCTTCCTTATCCCTGGAAGTGTCCAAGACCAGGTTGGACGGAGCTTGGAGCAACCTGGGATAGTGAAAGGTGTCCCTGCCCATAGCAGGGGGTTGGAATGAGGTGGTTTTTAGATCCCTTCCAACCCAATCCACTCTAGATGGGATTTTAAGAGCTCTGCTGTGCCTGATTTTTTTTTCCTCTTGCACATGTTGGAAATCTTAGTTAGGACCACACAGGTTCTGATTTCCCTGATTTAACCATATAAATACATGCAGATCCCAATCCTCAATCCACATCAATGCACCCATCAGGGTGTTATGTTTCCTCCCTGGTTGGCAGTAGAACCACAGAATATCCTGAGCTGAAAGGGACCCACTAGGACCATTAAATCCAACTCCTGTCCCTTCACAGGACACCCCAGGCAGTGATAGAACCACGGCTGGGCTTTTCATTGGCTTGTCATGGGAGGGAGGTCAGTGTTTCAGTGTTTGCTGAGGGTGGAATTATAGAATCACAGAATGGTTTGGGTTGGAAGGACCTGAAAAACCATCTCATTCCACCCCCCTGCCATGAGCAGGGACACCTTCCATAGACCAAGTTTCTCCAAGCCCTGTCCAACCTGGCCTGGAACACCTCCAGGAATGGGGAGTCCACACCATGTCTGGGCATCTATGAGGGCTCCTTCATCACTCCTCACTCTGGAACTGGGCAAAGTGTCATCTGCAGTCTCCCAGGATATTTCAGACTCCATTTCATAAATGCCCTGTGGTGCTTTGCTGACATTCCAGCAAAGCTGGGGCGATCTCCCGAGCCACGGATTTCCCCTTAGCACACTAATCACAGCCAGCCCCTTCCGTGACCTCCCCGGCTCCTGCACAGGAATTGCCATTCCCACTTAGACCACCAGCTCATCAAAGCCCCTTTCCTGCCTCCGGCGATGGCCAAAACTGGAGGCTCCTGAGGTTGCCTCCATCACACTCCAAAGTGTCTGCACAGTTCTGGGTGTGTGGGTGGAAAAGCTCTCCCCCGGCTGCTGCCCAAGATCCACTTATGCGCTGGAGCATGAGATTTGATTACCTTTATTACAGGATCTTCGCATGCAGAGCTGCAAATGTTCATGGTCATGCAATTATCCAGTCACAGCAGTTGACTCAGTGACCTTCTTTAGCAGTGAAGTCCATAAATTGGCTTTACACAGTGGAGGGACCTCTGAATTCCTCCTCCTCCTCCATTGAACTTCATCTTCACCGAGTGACATCCAGTGACTTGTATTATACAGGGTGGGGAAAAATGGAAACAGGGTTTTGTGCCTGTGGTTTCCTTCTCTTTTTTTTATTTGAATATCCTCAAACTCTTCTGTTGTCTATACAAAACATTTTTGGATTTTTGACTGTTTTCTTTCCTGAATGGAGACAAACTTGTGCAGCTCTTCAGGGTGCACCCTGGAGCACAGGTGAAGATCACCCATTAAATGTTGAACTCATCCTTTGGCTTCTCAGGGCAAAGGTCTCATGTATGTTTAGGAAAATACACAAATAATTGTGGAATCCCACAATGGTTTGAGCTGGAAGGGACATTTAAGATCATCCAGTCCCACCCCCTGCCCTGAGCAGGAACACCTTCCACTCTCACAGGGTGTTCCAAGCCCTGTCCAGCCTGGCCTTGGACACTTCCAGGGATCCGGGTGCAGCCACAGCTTCTCTGGGCACCCTGTGACAGGGCCATCCCACCCTCACAGGGAACAATTCCTTCTCAATATCCCATCTATCCCGGCCCTCTGGCAGTGGGAAGCCATTCCCTGTGTCTTGTCCCTCCATCTCTTGTCCCAAGTCCCTCTCCAGCTCTCCTGGAGCCCCTTTAGGCTCTGGAAGGGGCTCTGAGCTCTCCCTTGGATCCTTGTCTTCTCCAGCTGAACATTCCCAGCTCTCCCAGCCTGGCTCCAGAGCAGAGGGTCTCCAGCCCTTGGAGAATCTCTGTGGCCTCCTCTGGTCTCTCTCCAGCAGCTCCATGTCCTTCTGCTGTTGGCCCCAGGGCTGGGGCAGCTCTGCAGGTGGGGTCTCACCTGAGAGGAGCAGAGGGGCAGAATTCCCCCCTTCCCTGCTGCTCACACTGGGGGATCAGCCCGGGACATGATCATGGCTGTGTCATGTCCAGCTCTCATCCACCAGCACGCCCAAATCTTTCTCCCCAGGAAAAGTCCCATTCTCCTCCCAGCCTCTTTTTGTGCCTGGGATTGCCCAGACCAAAGTGCAGGACCTTTCAGTTGGCTTTGTTGATCTTGATGAGGTTCACATGGACCCACCGCTCCAGCCTGTCCTGATCCCTCCAGGTGGCAAAGGGCAAGGAAAGCTATTTCAAGGGCTGACACCTTCTGAGACCCAGCAGAAGAGGGCAGATGATGAGTTCACCCTTTTGAATTTCAGGGGAAATTGAAAGACAAAAAGCAACTCAGGGATTCCATGTAACATTTGGCCATTTCGCATTTCTCAGTGAAAATGCACCAGGTATCACAAGAAATAGGGGAAACAGCCATTCAGGGAGAAGGAAAAAATGCTACTTTTAGGGGAAACAGGGGCACAAAATAACATTTAGCATCTCTACCAGCACATGCTGCTGCAGCCTTGAGTGCAAGGAGCCGTAAAAGTGACTAAAGCAAGAGTCTCCGGCGCGGATTGCTCAAGTGAAAGGAAGCTGGGATGAAATGCCAGGCAGCCCCGTCGGTCCCTCACCCAGCACTGCTCAGAAATGCCTGATGCTTTCTGACTGGATAGCCAGGCCTGGAGTAATTACTCAGTTCCAGCATTTTCACTTTTAAAGTGAAAAAGAGGCTTCTTATCTTTGCATGAGTTACAATTTTGCCTCGTGTTTTACGAGCTGACACTGCTGGTGAATGTTGTGGTGTTGTGGGGGTCCCCAGGATGAGATGAGAGATGAGAATTGACTCCACGTTCTCAGAAGTCTGATTTATTTTTTTATATTATATTATATTATGTTATATTAAAAGAAAATTATATACTTAAACTATACTAAAGAAAGAGAAAGGAGACATCAGAAGGCTGGACAAGAAAGAATAATAAAAACTTGTGACTGACCAGAGTCCCGACACAGCTGGACTGGGATTGGTCATTAAGTTAAAACAATTCACGTGGAACCAATCAAAGATGCACCTGTTGGTAAGCAACCTCCAGACCACATTGCTTGGAATGTGTAATTATTTATTTATTTGTAATTAGTGTTTACATTTCTTTTCTGAGGCTTCTCAGCTTCTCAGGAGAAAAATCCTGGTGAAGGAATTTTTCAGAAAATATCATGGTGCCAGGTAAAGGTCTTTGCTTCTGGCTTGGTCCCCTCCTGGTCCTTGTGGCCACGTGGCCGCTGTCCTACTGCACCCTACTGGAATTAAAATCCCTGGGACTATGGCTGCAACTGGGAATGAAATTATTTGGGGCACAGAGAGTCACCCCTACTGCTGAACTGCTTTTTTCAGCTCAGGTGGGATATTGGCTGGAATGACCTGGGAAATTCAGGAGTTAACATGGACAAGGGATCATTCCCAATGGACCATCTGGAGGGATCATCCTGTTTTGAAGACTGAGAAAGTTTAATAGCAGATCCAGCCCAACTGGCCACTCTGTCTTGGCTTTGGGGCATGCACAAGACCATGTTTAAATTGTAAATCTCTTAAGAGATTTATAAATCTCTGGAGAGAATCTGGGTGCTCTGAGGTGCTCTGGTGCTACACAGTAATTATGACTGGGGTAATTAATCACATTTAGGGACTGAAGGCCTGAATCCCCTCTCCAGGGGAGTAGCAGGAGCTGGGTATCTGACTGCTGCGTGATCCAAGTCAAGCTCGAGGCAAAAATGCTGAAAGAGCCTTTCCAAGGATTCTGGAAGGGCTGTTTGGCCACAGGTTGGGCTGGCAATTGCCCCAAGACCTATGGGATGGGACTCTTCCCTTCCAGTGACACCCAGGCCAGACCAGGTGGTGTCCCTGGATTATCTCTAAATCCTCTTGGTCCTACAGGCACTGCACCCATTGCCTTTATTCCCTGACACCCTCCTCCATCAATTTTTCCCCTTTTCAAGCCACAGCTTCAGCACCTCACCATCCCTTTCCTGTGTCACATCCTGGGATCCTGATGAAAGAACCACATGACCTTGCTCAATGTAACCATTCCCTTCCTGGTCTCTGCTCTTGTTCTGCTCCTGGAACTCCCCCTGCCCACATCCCTCCTGCCCTTGTGGTCATCCCACTTCCCTCTTCCACATCTCCCTTATGCCTCATGCTGCTTCCCAAGGACTTTTCCTGCTCTCTCCCAGTTCTCACAGCACCATGAGAGCTGAATATCTGGCCTCCAAAACCTTGGGATTCCCAACACCAGGGGGATACCCCATGTTCCAGCTGAAAAGCAGAACAGTTTTTGGGGCAATAGCATCACTTTGCCTGTTTTTCAGCTTTCCATGCAGCCCACAAGTCCTTCCCTCCTAACAGACCACTCTTTCCTGAGAGAAATCACAGCCATCAGCCTCCTCGATCCTCTAAAACCTGTCATTGCTCAGCCATTGCCTCTTTCTCCATCTCAGCCACCTCCCCCACACTCTTTTCTTCTCTAATATCCAAGGAGCCACAGCTTAGGAGCCCCAGCTTAGCATCACCTCCTCTAATAGCATAAGCCCTGGATGAATTAGGGCACAGGGTGTTACTGGAATTCCTTGTCTTGTTCCAAATGCCTGGGTCTTTTCTGTTATTTCTGTGCTGGATATTCAGAGCATAGGAAGATGGGTTATTATCGGGATTTTAGAATCAGCATTTGTTTTCAGAAAAGAAAACAGGTGCAGCAGAGGGGTCTATATCATACAGCCTCAGGAGGCAAAAACTGAGTGACAAATTAAAGTCATCATGACAAAAAGTTCCCTTTAAAAAAAAATTACAATTCTTACAGTTTGGACCAAATATTCACAGTATTGGTCAGCTTGATCCTCCTCCCGTGCCTGCCAAAAATAAAAACAGCTTTAAGACAGTCACTTTATTTGAATTTGAAGCTTTTTTTGGGTCTAGGGTAAAGGTCACAGCTTGGTCAGAGGTGGCAGGGAGGACAAACAATGGGGATGTAGAGCTGACAGGCATGTGGGGGTGGAAAATCCTGGAAGCGCTGGATGTGTTGGCTCTGATTTTATTTGGGTTTTGTCAGGCTAATTAGAAAGTGCTGCACACTCATGCATTGGCAGATCCTAAACATTGTGGTGTTGGCTGGCTGGGAGAACACATATGGGATTGGAGGGAGAGGAGAGGAGTCTTTTGGGATATCCTGGAGAGATGGAGCAGGGTGGAAAAATGAGGCAGGATTGGGGATATTCTTTGGCCGTGCAGCAGAGGCCATTTCCCTTTGTCCATTATGGGGTCATTTCCTCACTCCTGGAAAGGAGATGAGCAGACTGGTGTCATGGACATATTTTATGAAAAAATCTTTTCATTAAGAAATTTTTTCTTGAGAAGCTGAGGAGTTTCAGCTTCTCTATGTTTTGTTGTTTTAGAATGTGATTTAGAGAATTGTTTACTTAGCATGTGAAATTGTTTTTACTTGATAGCCAATGACAGCCACCTGTGTCGAAGCTGTGAGTTGGTCACAAGATTTTGTTATCATTCCATTCCATTCTATTCTTTGCTAACCTTCTGATGAAATCCTTTCTTCTATTCTTTTAGTAAAGTTTTGATATATCGTTTTCTTTTAATATAATATATATAATAAAATAATAAAACAACCTTCTGAAACATAGAATCAAAATTCTCATCTCTTCCCTCATCCTGAAACCCTTGCAAACACCACTACAGACTGGAGGCACAAAATGGAAGGAAAACAGATGAGGCATCCATAAGAAACGCTTTGGAGTGGGGGCATTGCAGTGGTCCCAGCAGGAAGCCATTTATTCTCGGGATACTCACAAAGGGGCTTTGCCCAAGACATGTTTAAGCAGCTTATGGCCATTAGACAAATGTTTAATCTGCAGGAAAGTGGGCCACCAGGCAGGCAGGTGCTGGGATGCTTTTTGAGCCATGGAGCAGCTGGGTTGGGGAGAGAGGGCAGTGCAGGGGACCCTGGGGACGGGGAACCCAGAGGAGGGCATGGTCTGCACCTCAGGGCTTGGCAGGGCAGGTGTGGCCACTGCAAATGCCAAAAGGCTTCCTATGGAAAGGTGAAAGGAGCCCCTGAAATCACCTGAGTGCAGCAGGGATGGGCAAAGAGACCCCAGAACGGCTGTCCCAAGTGTAGTGGCACCTCTCCCACCTGTGTGTGACCTGAGGCAGCCAGGTGGGAGGTGGTTCAGATAAAATTCTCCAGATGTGCAGCCCCACAGAGGCAGCCACCGCCTTAAGGCACGGAAAGCCAGACGGAAAATCAGCTCATTCCCACATCTGATCCCAGTTTGCCCTAAATAAAGTCGTGGATCGGCCTGCGGGGGGCACGAGCAGAGCGGGAATAACTTCAGGGAATGCCCTTCTCCTAGAGCAAGGCTGGAGCTGGCATCCCTGGGCTGCGTGAGCAGCATTTCCCAGGCAGCTGCCGTCGTTTTGCAGTTATCCAAGAGATGGCAGCCTTCCCTAAATCTTCTCCGGGCTCTGACCACGGGCACGGGTTTCACCTTGAGCCCGACACGGCGGCTGGCCCAGCCCGTGGGGTCTCAAGCTACAGAGAGCTGCTAGAAGCTGCCTTTCCAGCCGTGCTGCCGGGATTGTCCTGGTTCCTGCCTGCAGCAGTGATGGTGAAGAAGGGATCTGGGTTTTCTCTTGGTTATACATCACCCAAAGTTACCTTTTTGCTGGCAGCTCCAGCATCCCGGGCTGTTCCTGTGGCATTCCTCACCATCCATGGTGCCTGGAGCATCTTCTGTGGGAGGAAGGTTGGGAACTCCAGGAGGAAGTGTAGGAGCCAGTAATACACTGGTTTGGGCTCTCAGCTTCCTGTGATCTCTATTCCCAAACTGTTTTTCCCTGCAGAAGGACACAATGAGATGGTGGGATGAGCTCTACCTCCTGGTACCTTTGCTGTGTGGCTTTGTGGTCACCCATCCACAAAATCCCGACATGTGCCCTCAAGAAATCACAGAGTGGTTGGGTTGGAAAAGGCTTTAAAAAACCTCTCAGTCACCATGGGCAGGGACACCTTTCACTATCCCAGGCTGCTCCAAGCCCTGTCCAGCCTGACCTTGAACACTTCCAGGGATGGGACAGCCCCAGCTTCTCTGGGTGACCTGTGCCAGTGCCTCCCCACCCTCACAAGATTCTCATCTTTCTCCCTACAGATTTTACTCTGCCTCAGTGTTCATTGCAGGAGCTCATCAGGATTGGAAATTATGTCTCCTTATGTACCCATCTCGTGCATCTCTGTTCTCCAGACCTTGGAAGTAGGAGATGAAAACACAAATATAAACCCCATTTTTTTCTCCAAGCATCCCTTTGATCAGTTTGCCCTTCTCTCCACATTATATTTGCAGCCTGTGGAAAACTACAGATACCAAAGTACAAATACAAACCAACACCCTCAGCTCTGTTTCCCCACCTTTATTTCCCTGAGCCCACCAGTCCTAGAGAAAGAAGTCACACAGCCTATTTCTGGCTCTGTTCCCGTGGCCTTGGACACTCTGGAGGTGTCTATTCCAGTCCATTAAACAGTGCCAGGGCCTGTTTGCTGGGCCTGAGGCCAGCTGGCATTACCTGGCCATGTCCAGACTATCACTGGTGTGTGAGCAGCCCCCATCCCTGTTCCTTACTGGTGAACACTTTTGCTGTTGTCCCCACCTGGCACTCGGACTGACACCTGCACAAAGTTAGACTTTCAGTAGGCTCTGTTCATCCCTGTTCACCCCAGCCTCCCTAAAAGATGAAATTGTCACTATCCACAGTGCATCCTCTGTTTTTCTCAGGTAAAACTGTGGTGATCCATTTTTTAGTTTGAGTTTTTAAATCTTTTCCCTTTGCTGTGCATTAAAACTGAGCAAAGCATTATTTCCTTCCTCTCAAAGAGAGACAGGGGAGCCCTTTCCTCTGGGCTTAGGATAATTTGGAGGTGCCATTGGGGGTGACACTGGAGTCCACAGCTGAGGACATTGATGGGAATGGAGGGAAAATCTGGCCTTAAAAATCTGCAGAAGACAATTCCCTGAGCCATAGTGAGCTCTTCTGCAGGAAACCCACCCAGTCTCCCCCAGGAGCAAGGTGTAGTGGCAGCACAGTCCCTGCAGCAGGGACTTCCAGCTGCTCCTCCTGGAGACATTAGGAGGAAAGTCACAGTGACGAATGGGAACTGGGATCAGCAAGGGATGCAGCTGATTTGGGCTTGTCAAAGCTTTGTTTTCCAAAGAAATGGTGAGCAAAGAAGAGCCCTAGGTCATGGAATCACAGAATTTTTGGGGTTGGAAAGGACCTTAAGGGTCATCTTGTTCCAATCCCCTGCCATGGGCAGGGACACCTTCCACCATCCCAGGGTGCTCCAAGCCCTGTCCAGCCTGACCTTGGACACTTCCAGGGACCCAGGGGAAGCCACAGGTTCTCTGGAAAACCTGTGCCAGCTGCAGCTCTGCTCCTACCAGTGGGTCAGGGATCACTTCCATGTTCATCAGATTTTTCTCCTTCAGGTGTCCCCAGTGATGCCCAGAGATGCTGCCTCAGCTGAGAAGGAGCAGCTGGAGGGCACATTCCCCAGGCTGTGTCCTTGGGAAGAGTCTCCAGGAATGCCATGGGCTGCTTACCCCATCAGGCCAACTCCAAAACAGGGCTTAATGACACATAAAAGGACAAAACTAAAGTCTTTCTGGGGACAAAACTTGATTATTGATGGCGATTTTCAGATTCAGAAGCCACAGCACAGTTTTTAGGCTGCACTAGCCCTGGCTGGATCCAATCTGTTGTCTGAGATTGTGCCTCTGCCTTCCTGCTTCACCCTCCAGCAGCTCAGTCCCAAGGACCCTGCACCTTCCAAAGTTCCTGTGCTACCACACAGAGCTGCTCACACAGCCATGGGCATTTCCAAATCATTGGCAGTGCAGGGGGTGAGGACTGGATCCTCTCTGCTCTGGAGCCAGGCTGAAAGAGCTGGGGGTGTGTACCTGGAGAAGAGAAGGATCCAGAGAGAGCTCAGAGACCCTAGCAGGGCCTAAAGGGGCTCCAGGAGAGCTGGAGAGGGACTGGGGACAAGGGATGGAGGGACAGGACAAGGGGGAATGGGTTCAACTGGCAATATTTGCCAGTATTGGCCACATCATCTCCATGAACAAGGACCTCTCTGGCAAGACTGGATGGATTTTTCCTGATCCTCTGCACCCAACTTTTAGAAGGCAACAAACCACACAGCACATTTCAGGGTATATTTTATTGAAAGGAGCAAAATATTTTTTCATCAAGGAAAAAAAAAAAGAAAGAAAGAAGAAAACAAAGAAGAAACAAAGTTTCTTCTAAACAGAAGAAACCACTGCAAGCATCACTGTCCATCCTCCTCTCTACTTCCTTTTCCTGTGTGTCAGGCAGCAGTGCATCCTCCCACAGTCCTCAGTGTGCTCCTCCCTCTCTCCTTTGCCACAGGTCCTGGAGCAATGCCCTCTGCAGCTCCTTTTTGGCTGGCTCTTGGCTGTGGAAAGAAGGAAAGATCTGCATCTAGACTGACTTGTGGTCACCAGCATGGTCCAGTGACCATGACCAGGCCCAGTTCCCTTGGAGACCCACAGGTGTTGGATGTCTAAATTTAGGATGGGGTGATTCTGGAGCTGAACTCCACTCCAAAATTCTTTTGAACCAAACCCTGCATAATTGTCCTTGCAAGACCCACCAACACCTACTTTCCTGGAAAACTTTTTTTACATAAAATCCTGGAGTGGTTTGGGTTGGAAGGGACTTTGGTCCAGTTTCAACCCCCTGCCATGGGCAGGGACACCTCCCACCAACCCAGGCTGCTCCAAGCCCCATCCAGCCTTGCCTTGGACACTTCCTGGAACACTTTCACCTTAATTCCTTTATGGTTCAGTCTTATCTCTCATTCTGCTCCACACAATTTTCCACCTTACCTGGAGTGGCCATCAAGGCCATTAGGAAAACAGCAAAGACAACATAGATGACCCTCATGGCTGGATTTCCACCAGGACCACAGCAGCTCTGGGATGCAGCCTTGCAGGGAGATCTTGCTCAGAAAAGGGCTGGAGACCCTGATATTTATAGACATTTCCTGACAGGACAGCGTTAAGAGGAGCGTGACTTTGCTGCTGCCCAAGGACACATTGTTTGCTGCTTAATGGGACCTTATGTCACTCCAACCCAGTGGCCATCTGACAATGACACCTCCACTCTGTGTCCATTTGGCTCTTTGAAGGGCTCTCATGTGCCCTGTGCCAGTCTCCCTCACAAAAACTGGTCCCACTGCAGCCTTTTTTTCTTGGTCTGGCTGCCAAGACTTTTAGCACAGACAATATTGACTGTCCCCCTGTTCAGGGGACTTGGTGCTGGCTTGTAGGAATAGTTGGGGTGATCAGTGCTAAAGCAATGATTTTGAGAGCCTTTTTTCTCCCTTTCCAACCCAGAGGCCTGAGAGGATTGGTGCTACCCTGGCCAATCCCACCCTGGGCATTCCCAGCTGCCTGCCAAGATCCAGACCCTCTACCAGAGCCCCAAATGCTGTGGCAATGGGCAAGCAAGTTGTTATCAAGTTGAAATGTCTTTCCTATCAGAAGAGCCCTCTGGCCGCCTGAAGGTAAATTTTGCAGATAAATTAACAGAACATAGCAAAATGCCAATGGCAGAGATGGCCTGAGTGGCTCAGGCCTCTACTGCTGTCCCAAAGTGTCCTTCAACACAAACTGGGAAGGGTCAGAGAATCACAGAATGGTTTGGGTTGGAAGGGACCTTAAAGGTCATCTATTTCCAAGCCCCTGCCATGGGCAGGGTCAGGGACACTTTTCACTAGAGCAGGTTACTGGCAGAAGAACCAGAAGTCCTGGCATTTACATTTATATCAGATTGTGATTGATGTGTTCCTTCCCACATTTCCCTCTCCTTTGCGGAGAAACAAACAAATTCCTTCAGCACCTCCAGTCCAAGGAGAGGCTGAACCCAAGCAGGGACTCTGCAGGTTGTGTTCCTGGCAAAGAATGGATGTTTGAGCCTGAACAATGTTGGCACTGCACCATGCTGCTCCCTCTGGAATGGCCTGACAGCAGCCTGGGGCTGCCTGCCCTGGGGAGCAAAAACTAGAAAAGCTCTTGCTCTCAGTGTGGCCGTGTGAAGGGACTGGGAACAAGGGGTTCCCTCCCACATCCAGCTGGATGTCACAGCTCTAAGGTGCTGAATGGATCCCAAGCCCTGTGGATTTGCTGCTGTTCTCCCTCTGCACTGAATGTATCCATTGCATTGCAAGGCAAAAGCAGGAGAGAAGTAGAGAAGATAAACAGAGGATTAAACTGTCCCAAATGTTCCCAATGCACCCCTCTAGCTGTCCTTTCTCCAGATGGGAAATGATCCCTCAGCCCCTCTTTTGGCCCCCAACTCCTCTACAAATTCCACTTTGCTTCAGGATGGATGTGCCACTGGGTAAGGCTGAGCCCATCAACAACAGTGGCAGCACCTCTGGGATACCAGAGGTAAGAAAAGAGGGGGAAAATGCAAAACAGCATCTGGAGAGAGAAGAAAGAATATATGAGAACACCCTGCTCCAAGGCCAGTGCAGAAGGAGGAGCAGGAGCTGCTCCAGGCACCAAAGCTGAGATTCCCAGTCCAGGGTGCAGCCCAGGGAGAGGCAGCTGTGTCCCTGCAGCCCATGGGGACCCAGGGGAGAGCAGAAATCCACCTGGAGACCCCACACTGGAGCAGGAGATGCCTGAAGGAACCTGGGGGAAACCCAGGCTGGAGCAGGGTCCTGGCAGGACTTGTGACTCCGTGGGGGACACATGTGGAGCAGCCTATTCCTGAAGGACTGAGCCCATGGAAAGGACCCACACTGGAGCAGGGGAAGTGTGTGAGGAGCCCAACCCCTGAGGAAGGAGGAGCAGCAGAGACAGCTGACCACAGCCCTCATTCCCTGCTGAGAGGAGGAGGGAGAAGATTCAGGATGCCCAGAATGGGAAGAAGTAGCAGGCAGGGAGGGCAGAATTTAAAGATTTTTTTTTCCTTCCTCATTTCCCTCCCCTTACTTCCATTTGCAATAAATTATATTCAATTTTCCAAGTGGAGTCTGTTTGGCTATTGCTGAGGGATCTCCCCCTGTCCAATCCATTGCATGGCACCTGTGAGGACCTTGTTGCTTCTCTTTTTTCCCACTTGCTGAAATTTTCGTGGAAAGAGGGCTGTCTAATGCTTGGGAGGAGACATTACTGAGCCACAGACACTTCTGAAGACATCTGCAGATAACCTGTGACCTGAAAAGCAGCAAGGAGCTAAAAGAATCTCTTCTGTCTCCAGAGGGCTGTGTTAAGGGCCATGGAGAAGTCAAGAGGAAAAATAGCACCTTATTCCCAAATCCCCCCCTGTCAGACCCCTGGCAGACCTGCAGCTCATTGTCAGTGGATGTTCAGGCTTTTTTGGTGCTGCTGAGCCTTTGGGCTGGGCTTGGGGAGCCTGTTTTTATGCAGGGACCATGGGGACACCAGTGACCACACCACACACACCAGAGTTACTTCTCCTTTTTTTTCCTTTGTTTTATTTATTAAGAGGAGGGGATGGCAATGGGGTCAGACAGCTGGGAATCTGCTCCCAAGGCCACCAGGGTGCCTCCTCTTCCCCAGGTGCTCCCTTTTCAGCTCCTATTTCCCCTTCCAGGTGGTTGGGATGCAGCAGGAGTACTTGCAGTCAGCAGAGGTGTATTTCAAATCCATCACACGACACTTTGGGGAGCAGTACCCCACAGGAGCACAGGTCTTCCTGACCTTCCCATAGCCTGGAAGTGGGGAGGGAGAGTGGTTGTTCCTCATCTCTGTTCCCCATTTTCCCCTTTCTGTTCCCCATTTCCCCATCTCTGTTCCCCATTTTCCCATTTTCCCATTTCCTCATCTCTGTTGCCCATTTTCCCAATTCCCCATTTCCCCATTTCCTCATTTTCTCATTTCTGTTCTCTACTTCCCCATTTCCCCAATTTGTATTCCCCATTTTCCTATTTTTCCATTTCCCCATCTCTGTTCCCCATTTCTCCATCTCTGTTCCCCATTTCCCCATTTCCTCCCCTCTATTCCCCATTTCCATGTCCTCCCACCCCCTCCCAGTTGCAGTGGGCAGCAGGATCAGACCCTATCTATTGGGATGTTCTGCTCTATCCCCCACATGTCCAACATTCCTGTCCAAGTTCAACTCAGAACTGGAAGGTCACAAGTCTGAACAGCTCCTTGTGCACCTCCCTCTCCCTCATCTTTGGAAAAGATGCTCCCAAGGGAAGCAGATCCATTTCCCTCCCAAGAGATGCCCCAAAAGCAAAGTTCCTAAAGATGCTCCCCTGTGCCCATAGGTGTTTCCTTCCCTTGTCTCTCTCCTGAAAGGATCAGTGATTTCAGAGCAAAGCAGCAAAAACCACATCAAGGATGCTGCAAAGGTCTTAAAATTGGTCCCACAGCAGCATGGACTCTAAATATTCACCATTAAAAGGTTAGAAGTGGCCCAAGGGAAAGACTTGCCCCAGGTGGTTGATAATTGACACCTGAGGGGGGTGGTTCTCACACCCCTTTGGGAGAGCTCAGCCCAAAATCCCCTCTTGATTCCTGGAGAGGGACCAGAGAGATTTAGAGTCTGAGAAACAGGGAATAGCAGCAACAGTTGTGTCACATGAATAATCCAAACATAGAATCATGGAATCATGGGATGGTTTGGATTGGAAAAGTCCTTAAAGATCTCCTTGTTCCAACCCCCTGCCATGAACAAGGACACCTTCCACTAGCCCAGGCTGCTCCAAGCCCATCCAGCCTGACTTTAGGCAGTTCCAGGGAACCAGGGGCAGCCACAGCTTCTCTAGACACCCTGTGCCAGGGCCTGCCCACCCTCACAGGGAAGAATTTCTTCCTCATATCCAAATTAAATCTACCCTTTCTCAGCTTGAGCCATTAAATACAACCAGGACTGAGCTTTGACAGAGACACTGAGCTGCCTGAAAAGCACCCTCAGCACTATGAAATTCTCCAAATCCCTGGGAGAAGTGGCCACATCCAGACTCTTGTTTGGAATCGTCTGTCCTTGGCTCACTCCTGAACTGGAAACTGATGTTTTAACCTCAATTATTCTTATACAAATCTCCCCAGGGTAGTTTTCATTTTATTGTCCCTTGAAAGAAGTCATTGAAGTAGCTGCCAGGTTATGGCAGCCACCTCAGAGGGTAAGAACTGAGCTAAAGTTATTTTAAAAGAATCCCAACTAGCATAAAGCTCATCCCATCCCATTTCCCATCTTACCTGGAGTGGCCAGGGAGAAGAGGAGGAAAAGAGCAAAGACAAGGTAAAGGAACTTCATGGCTGGAGTTGAGCTGGGATCTCAGCAAGGCTGGAGAGAGGAGAGCCAGAGACCTCAGAGGGAGGAGGTGATGTACAGGCAGGCTGGAGCTGCTGGGTTTTATAGAGAATCTCCCAGAGGAGCAGAGGATGCTGGGGACACGTGGGAATTCATCCAAGTCGTACTGCTTGGGGCTGGGCGTGCAAGGATGGCACAAGAATTCCCCAGTTGTGCTGGCAGGCACCTCCTGTCTGCCCTAGATGTGGTTGCCCAACATCAGATAGGATCCCAGCACTGATGGGAACACAAAGGAATGGGGATGTTGATATCTGGGTCCTTGGGACGGGGCTGTGGGTCAGAGGGACCCGATGGAGATCTGCGGGTGCAGCGGGGAACAAGATCAGTATCACACAACTCCAGGCCTTTCCCAACCTCTGGCAGGGATGCAGAGGGATGCAACAGGGCCACCATGCACTGATAACTCTGCCTGCATTGTCCAGGCTGATCACCATGTGGGACTGATGGCCTGGAAAGGATCCCTGCTCCCACCTCCGAACCGTGACTGCAAAATCTCCCTGATGAATTCAGCGAATGCTCAGAGAGGTGCCCTTGGCTGTCCCCTCCGATGGATGGGTGGGTGGCAGCTCTGGGGCTAGCAGCTCCAGGGAGCCTGGAGGAGACACTTTGATCATCACCTCGTCCCCACAGACCTCCCAGACAGTCCTGGGCTTTCTAACAAGAGCCAAACTCTGTGAGGAAACTTTTCCAGCCCCAGCTCACTGGGCTGTTTAATAGTTTGATAAACAGCCAGGGAAAGAAAGAGGCTGAAGGGACAAGAAGCTGCTTCAGAATTACTCAGTATCATCAAACCTGAATCCTCAGAGTGCAGCAGGTGAATATTACAACACAACAGAGCAGCAAAATGACAAATGCTGAATCAGTGAGAATCTGGAAAAATCTATATCTCTGTACAAATGGGGGGTCTGAATTACCTAAAGCCAGTTGGGAAGGAGGTTTGGGCATCCTGCATCCCCCTGTGGGATGTGCACTGCTCATCTCCCCATCCTGATGGCCTTTGGTAGGGAAAGGACAGGTTAAAGAAAGGTGGCAGAACTGGGGACTTGTTTTCACAAAATTAAATATACTGGAACTTGTCATCTCAGGCTAGAAACTTAGTGAAGCTGACTCACAAGCTGCAAACCTTTCAGAGGCTTAAGCAGGACAGAACTACAGTTCTGCAATTTTTCTAAGCCAAGAAATAGGTGGGATATGAAGGTAAATTATGAATTTATCATAAAAGTAAAAAAATAAAAAGGATAGCTGAAATATGGAACTTGAACAAGAAATGCAAGAAGTTAAAATGCATTGAAAGGACAAATGTATTGAAAAAGCAATTTATAAATTAATGGAGCAGATGCAAATTTAAAAATTAGGTGCAAAATCTCCTTGGGGAATTTGCTAAAGTTCATGTCACTGACTTCTCCTCTTGGCCTTCAACAGATCCCCTTTCCTGGATTTGAATGCTGCCATGTTTTCCATGTCTTCTCTTTCCTGATCATTACCATTCCACTTGATTCTTTTCTTTTTTCTTTTTTTTTTTTTAAGTGGCAGGACACATCTTAACCACAGAATCCCAGAATCATTTAGGTGGGAAAAGCCTCTCTGAGATCCAGTCCAACCATTCCCCAGCACTGCCAAAGCCACCACTCATCCATGTTCCCAAGTGCCACATCCACATGGCTTGTAATGGGATAGGGGCTCCACCACCACCCTGGACAGCAATTTCATTGCCTGACCACACTTTGGGTGAATGAATTTTTCCCAATTGCCAATTTTTCCCAATATCTCCCTGGGGCACCTTGAGGCCATGTCCTCTCATCCTGTCCCTGTTCCCTGGGAGCAGAGTCCAACCCCACCCTGGCTGTCCCCTCCTGTCAGGGAGTTGTGCAGAGCCACAAGGGCCCCCCTGAGCCTCCTTTTCTCCAGGCTGAGCCCCTTCCCAGCTCCCTCAGCCCCTCCTGGTGCTCCAGCCCCTTCCCCAGCTCTGTTCCCTTCCCTGGACACGCCCCAGCCCCTCAGTGTCCCTTTTATCAGGAGGGTCCCAGGGCTGTCACCAGCACTGGAGGTGTCCCAGCAGTGCCAGCACAGGGGGTGGGCACTGCCCTGATTCTCCTTGGTGACCCTGAGCCATTTTCTGAGCCCCCTTGAGCCCCTTCCCTGTTTCCCTGGAGCACACAACAAGATGGATGCACTTCCCAAGGGCCATGCCATAGGTACAGCCTGTCTTTTCCAGACCCAGCTCTTGTTTGCACTTGTAGGACAATTGGTGCTGCTTTCCCAACACCCTGACTCGGCTCTTTGCTGCCTGCCTGTGATCTACTGCCACACAAACGATCCCTGCAGAACAAGGAGCCAGAAACTCCTTGTTCTGTGTTCTCCAGCTCATTATCCTTGTCTGTAAAGGCAAGGGAATGTCCACTATTACTCAATGAGTTTTTTTCATTAAGGTTTTAGCACGAGGAGATCAACTGGGTTTCTAATCCTGTCTCCAAATTATTTGCAGTCCTTTCCAACCTCTTATTTGTGATATTTTGAAGCATTCTTTCCAGAAAATCATGGAAATTATTAGGCAGGATAGCACTGGAATCACAAGAGACTTCTGATCAGATGTGGTGTGGCAATTCATTTCCTTAGCTTCATTTACATATTTGCCTACATCCCTTTTAATCAGCATCATGGTCCTTCTGGAAAGATTTCAGGGAAAAAAAAAAAAAACACCAAAAAAGGCTTGGGCCAAATCAAAGTGATGAAATTCAGGCCAAGTGCAGGGTCTTGTCCATGGGCTGGGGCAGCCCCCAGGATCAATCCAGGCTGGGGATGAAGGGATGGAGCAGCCCTGAGAGAAGGACTTGGGGGTGCTGGGGTGACAGCTGGACATGACCCATCCTTGAACTCCCCATGCCCTGGGCTGATACCCCAGGGAAGGGAACAGAGCTGAGGAAGGGGATGGAGCACCAGAGGGAGCTGGGAAAGGGGCTCAGCCTGGAGAAAAGGAGGCTCAGGGGGGACCTTGTGGCTCTGCACAACTCCCTGAGAGGAGGGGACAGCCAGGGGGTTCAGGCTCTGCTCCCAGGGAACAGGGACAGGAGGAGAGGAAACAGCCTCAAGTTGCACTAGGGGAGATTTAGATTGGATATCAGGGAAAGTTTCTTCATTGAAAAAGTCATCAGGCACTGGCACAGACTGCCCAGAGCTGTGGTGGTGTCCCCATCCCTGGAAGTGTCCCAAAGGGATGTGGATATGACATGTGGGGACATGGTTTAGAGGTGACCACAGTGGTGCCAGCTTCAGTGCACTCAGGGATCTCAGAGGGATTTTCCCACCTTCATGATTCTTTGATTCCATAAGAAGGATGTGGAGCCCTTGGACTGAGTCTAGAGGAGAGCCACAAAACTGATCACAGAACTGGAGCCCCTCTGCTCTGGAGCCAGGCTGGGAGAACTGGGAGTGTTCAGCTGGAGAAGAGAAGGATCCAGGGAGAGCTCAGAGCCCCTTCCAGTGCCTAAAGGGGCTCCAGGAGAGCTGGAGAGGGACTTGGGACAAGGAATGGAGGGAACAGGACACAAGGGCCAATGTCATAAAGCTGAAGGAGGGAAGATTTAGATGGGATATTGGGAAGGAATTGTTCCCTGTGAGGGTGGGCAGGCCCTGGCACAGGGTGCCCCGAGAAGCTGTGGCTGCCCCTGGATCCCTGGAAGTGTCCAAGGCCAGGCTGGACAGGGCTTGGAGCAACGTGGGATAGTGGAAGATGTCCCTGCCCATGGCAGGGGGTGGGACTGGATGAGCTTTAAGATCCCTTCCAACCCAAACTGTTCTGGGATTCTGTTCCGTGACTCTTCGATCCTCAGTGCCAGAGCCCTGGTCAGGGTTGGGTGCTCCATAAAACCACTGGGGAATGGATCTGACACCCCATTGTGTCTGTGCCTTGCAGACAGTGCCCAGAGCTTATCAGGAGCCATCCCAGGCTGAATTCCAGCTGCCCTGGGAGCAGCTGTGCCATGGGCAGCCCCAGCTGGCACCGCTGGAGCCCAAGAGCCGGATCTGGAGAGCAGGACCAGCCCCACGTGCCCACGGAGCACAGCCTGGCTGCCAGGTGCCTTTGTGAGAGGGCCCAGTGGGGCAGGGTGACACTGCACAGCCTGCAGAGCAAACAACAGCCCTCTGCAGATGGCTTTGCCCAAGGTTCTCCTCTGGCCGTGCTGCTGGTGGCCGGAGTCCCTCTATAAAACCTCTGCCCTCAGACACCTGAGACACCTCAGATCTTGTGTGCCAAGGTCCCCCCTGGCCTCCAGCCATGAGGGTGCTCTGCGTGGTCTTTGCTGTGCTCCTGCTTTTCTCCCTGGCCACCCCAGGTAAGACAGGAAGGTGTGGAGGTGGAGAAATCGGGGTGAGCTGTGTGCTCTGCAGCTTCTGTGCCTCAGGGCGAGGGAGGGGGTTCATTGCTGGGGTGGTGGGGATCAGGGCCCTGGTGATTTACCCAGCCTGGCAGGCACAATGGGGTTGGGATGGGTTGGATGCCACACAGCAAATCCCATCTCCCACCCTCCTGCAGAGGGATCCGACATGAGCAGAGGGCTGGTTTGTAAATGCCCAGTTATCCTCCAGCTCAGTGGGGACATGAAATGCATCCTGTCCTGGGTGGGGTACCCAGAGCATCAATACCACCCTGGAACCAGCAAGAAGACAACTCCACGTGCTCTGCCCTCCTGCATAGCCGTGATTTTCTCCATACCCCCCCCCCCCCCCCCCGTCTCTTCCCACGGCAGGGCAGGGGCAGCCCAAGGGAATCTGTGATGGGTACTGCGCCCACGCGTGCGCCGAGACCGAGGAGTGGTCCTTCAGCCCCTACTGCGAGGAGCTGCACTGCTGCATCCCCTCTCCCAAAAAGGGCAAATGACCCTGGAGGAGTCCAGCCCCGCAGCCCTGGGGCTCCCGGAGCTGCGTCCAGGGCGTGGCCGAGGCGGTGCTCAGCGCTTTGAAGTAAAGATGGGCAGATAAGATGATTTCCGTGTGTTGTGATAAGATGATTTCTGTGTGCTGTGAGGTTCATTCGGGAGGGGACAGCCGGGAGAGGCTGGCAGCCAGAGCTCCCTGGAGAGTGGTCACCACACACCCCTGGCAGCCCTGACACCACAATGCCAGCCAGGAAAAGCAAAGGTTTTGGGGTTTTCAAAGCAGAGTGGTGGCAAAGGCTGGGAGAGGGCTCATTGCTTAATCCAGTGCTTAATCCAGTGGCTCCCTCCTCCACAAGCTGAATCCCAGTTTATTTGTTGGGGGCACAACAGCCCAATCAGTCCCATCCAGCCTCTGCTCTGGGGTTCTCAGTCCTGTGGAGAGGTGGGAATGGGAGACAAACAGCACCACCTTCCCCTTGCACCCAGAAATCCCATTCCTGGGGTGCCCACAGAGCAACCAGTGCAGCCACTGAGGCTTTGGGGTCCCGTGGTTGTCCTGGACACCCTCACCAAGTGCCTTCTCAGCAGAGTCTGTGACCAGATTATTCCATGGGGGTCACCAAGAACAGGAGAACAGCTGAGGATTTCCTCAGTGTCCCCTTCCCTGTCCCCTCCCCTGTAGCATAACCCAATCACTCCAGGTATTCTGCAAGGGCACATGGACTGATCCAGTGTAGGGTGGCTCAGAACACCCCACAAACACTCCAGCAACGCTGGAGGCTGGGAGGTTTGTGTCCTGAAGGGCCACAGGGCAGAAATCAGCTCTGTTTCTTTGAAACCCTGCAGGAAATAAAGGAACTTTCCAGCCCTGGGGCCTTGCAAACACAGAAAAAGGCTTTGCATGGGTATTTGTGGGGCTGGAAGGTGCTGCAAGAGAAGAGAGGGAGTACAGACCTCTCCCTCTTGTGGGATGACTCCCAATTTCTGCAGGAGGAAGGGCTGTGTCTCCTCTCCTCAGCAGCATCCTTTGTGACCAGCAGAGATCTTGGCACGTGGAGCTGGAGGTAAAAGTGGTTTCTTTGTCAGAATAATTTATATATTTGTCCAAAACTCCCATTTTCCAGGACACACGGAGCCTGCTGGTGCCTCTGAACATGCAACATGAGGTGCTCCAAGGGTTTTGTGACCACCCTGGTCTGAATGAGTGTCCCTGGAAATGTTGGGGCAGACAGGTAGAAAAAAGAAGAATAACAGGAAAAAGAGGACCAAGTTTATTCTCCTTTATTTTATCTTTAGTAGAAAATTTTCATCCTCAGGATAAACTGATAACCTGAAACACTTTATCAGCTGAAAGACTGACCAGGGATACAGGAAACCTGATAAGGCTGGGGGATTTCTTAGGGTATGGACAAGAAGACTCTCTTCAGAGACTGGGTGAGATGCTGGGGTTGAGGGGGTTAAGGTCCAGTTTACAGAGGCTGAGGGCTGGCAGCAGGTAAAAATCCCATTTGATACAGGATGGCCCATCAGAAGTCACAGATTTTGTCAAGACTCACCTGAGCCCAGAAAAGAAGACACAAAAGATGGAAAATTCACCTAAACCAGCCCTGAGTTGGTGACACTTCACAGACACACAAGGCTGAAAATCTGATGAAAGAATAAAAACTCCAGAAGGAAATATAAAAAGTTTTAAAATTCCTTTGTTGCTTCTTTTTTTCTTTATTTTTTTTCCCCTGGAGAGTGAAAAGAAAAGCCACATGAAAGTGAATGAACTCCAGAATGGGGTTTGGGTTTGGAGCACCCTGGGACAGTGGGAGTTGTCCTGCCCATGGCTGGGGGTGGGATGAAATGACCTAAAACTCTCACTTACAACCCAAACTATTCTGTGATTCCATGATATTATAAATTCCAACCATGCCAAGAAGCAGATTCATATCCTGGGAAGAACCTTTTATAGGGGAAATTAGTTGAACATCTATTTGTTTTACCCACGGATTACTGGATTGCAAGGGTTTCTCATATTTACAGGGAGAAAACATCACTTACTGGGCTTGCCCCCTGGGAGAGTCCCTGCAACTCAGATCCCACAGAACTCACACTCCACAGCTTCCCAAGGCAGCAGGGGATGGAAAGGCCACTGCTTCTGCACCCAATTTCAATATAGAAGTGATATAAAAATGGGGGAATTGTCAAAAAGGAGACAAAGGTGCAGCTAAAAGAGTTAAATGCTTGCAAATAGATTCTTTGCAAGCACCTGGGGAGGTGTTTAAGGCCACTGAGGAAAACCTATGATATGTGTTATAAAAAAAAGAAAAAAAGGCCTGAAAAAGAGCAAAAAGGGAAAGGTCACAGCTGAACAGTGGGATGAGGGAAGTTGTTAGAAAGGAAAAGCTGAAATTGTGGCCAAACATGGAAAATAGAAAAGATAATAAACTGGGCCTGACAAAGTATAAAGCACAATAAGGCAGCTCAGCAGAGAATTGAAGGAAGAGTTGAAAAATGTGAGGAAACCTCTTCAAATCAGTCTTTCTTATTCTTTTTCCAAACACACAGAGAACGTGAAGCCTGACAAAGAGTGTGGTCAGGGAAATAAAGTTAATTAAAGCTCAGGCCACTCCACAGGAGCTGAATGAAATATTTGCATTGGTTCTCACCTGGCCAGAAAGAAGGGAGGCCTGGATGCTGAGCCCTCCTTTGTGGGGACTCATCAAAGGGCTTGTCTTGAATGTAAAAGCAGTGGAAGAGAAGAAAAAGCAGCATCAAATCACCAGCACCCTGATATTTTTCCTCAAAAAAAAAAAAAAAAAAAAAAAAAAGAAAAAAAAAGCTGAAAGGAATTCAAGGATGAAATAACCACTTCTGACTGCAGTGTGTGATCTCTGCAGCCTGGAGAAGGGAAGGATCCAGGGAGAGCTCAGAGCCCCTTCCAGGGCCTAAAGGGGCTCCAGGAGAGCTGGAGAGGGACTTGGGACAAGGCATGGAGGGACAGGACACAGGGAATGGCTTCCCACTGCCAGAGGGCAGGGATGGATGGGATATGGGGAAGGAATTCTTGTCTGGGAGCATGGGATGGCCTGGCACAGGGTGCCCAGAGAAGCTGTGGCTGCCCCTGGATCCCTGGGAGTGTCCAAGGCCAGGCTGGACAGGGCTTGGAGCAACCTGGGATAATGGAAGTTGTCCCTGCCCATGGCAGGGAGTGGGACTGGATAATTCTCAAGGTCCCTGCCCACCCAAACCATTCCCTGGTTCTGTGATCTGTTGCTCAAGAAGGTTTTGCTGTGCAAAGATGGGAGATTGTAGTTTGATAAGGAAAAAAATCTTTAGGTGCCCTATGGGATTGCAAACCAGGATTTCACCAGGTTTAAATACAATAACAAGGGGGGAAACCAGGAAATCAGGAAAATCCTGTCCTGAAACCAAAGGACAGGGCTCAGCACTGTGGGGCTGAGATGCAGGAGAGGGGGTTAAGGGAATCAGCAGGAGATTTGATCATAAAAGAATCCAGAAAAGGGATGGGAGGGAATGGAAAGATGTGTTGTTGAGGGTAATAAAGGTGATGGCTGAAGGAGGACCTGGCTTGGGTTTGGGGCTGTGACTCCTCGCCTGGCTGGTGGAATCCAGGGGGATGCTGTGAGGAAAAATGTCACTTTGATTTTTTTAAGATTTTCTAAGCCTTCTGATGTTTACGTTCTTGTAAGGAACTTTCTCACACACTTTCTGTAAATAACTTATTGGTTTGCATTCTTTTATGGAGGAGGAGAAATTTGATGGACTGTGATTGCTTGTTAATTAAAAACAACTCCATGAGACCAATCAAAGATCCACCTGTTGCATTCCACAGCAGCAGATAATCATTGGTTACATTTCATTTCTGAGGCATCTCAGCTTCTCAGGAGAAAAAAAATCCTAATGAAAGGATTTTTCATAAAATGTGTCTGGGACAGAAAAATCCAGGTTGTGAGGAAAAATCCAAGTCATTTTCCATGTGGAGTGAATGGCTCCACATGGGTTATTTGATTGTAGAGACTGGGAGCACCAGCAGCACCACACTGAGCTGTTTGCTAAACCTTGGGAATTCCAGCCTGACACTTTGGGACTCTTTACTTGCTCTCCTGTTTATTTTTTTTCTACTTTCCCCATGTGTTTGCTGTTCCCATGATAGGGAATATCCCAGTGAAAGGAGAAGGAAGAGTTGAAAGCACCTTGTGACCACTCAGGGAGTGAAACCTGGATCAGCTGAGCCTTCAGCCTCTGTCTCACCGAGGAAGGATCAGCTGGAAAAAGCCCTGCTGGACTTTATTTATTATTTATTTTTTTTGCTGTTTACACAAACTGCAGTGATCAGGAAGGTCCCAATGTTTAAAAAGAGGCAGTGCAGGCTCTGCCCTGCTCCCTGTCTGTGCCTGTGTGTGGGTGGCAGTGACAGGGAAGCAGATGGGCACATGAGCAGGAATCACTGGGCCAGACATTCCCGTTCTTCTCTCTGCCGGGGCAGATGCACTGACTGTCACCACAAGGAAAGACACATCTTTAAAATGTATAGCACCAGGCAATATGGGAACTCCAGATTTGTGGGGAAAGCAGGTTTTTTGGTTTGCTTTGCTTTGCTTTTTGCTGCTCTGTGGGGCTTTTCCTTTAAAAATGTTTCTATTGAAATCTTGCTTCACAGAAAATCAGACATAGAGGAAAACAGAGGGGGGAAAAAGAACCTTACAACCAGGATCCAATCAATTGTCATGAAATCCTGGAATGGTTTTGGTTGGAAGGATCTTAAAACTCATCCCATTCCCACCCCCTGCCATGGGCAGGGACACCTTCCACTATCCCAGTTGCTCCAAGCCCTGTCCAACCTGGCCTTGGACACTTCCAGGGATCCAGGAGCAGCCACAGCTTCTCTGGGCACCCTGTGCCAGGGCCTGCAACTTCCAGAAGCAGGACTCAGCAAAACACCCTTTCTTTTGTAGCTGCAGTTTCTGGGGCTGTTTTAATTGATATTCATCACATCTCAGGCACCTGGTGGGATTTTTGGGGGTGTCCTGTGCAGGGCCAGAAGTTAGACTGGGTGATGCTTCTGGGTCCCTTCCAGCTCAGGACAGTCTGTGATTTTATTTCTCAAGTTACTCTGTTTATGTCAGATAGGAAAGACAAAACGTTTTGGTTTTGTTTTGCTTTTTTCCCCAAATACCTGACCTTTCCAGATGTAGGACACTGTGAGAGGAGTGAGTAAATGACTGCTTTAAAGTGGTGCAGTTTTAGCTGGGACCCCACAGCAATTCAGGGTCACTTCATTATTCTACTCCTGCACTTGTTCCACTGCCCTGCACAGCTCCCTGACAGGAGGGGACAGCTGAGGAGTCGGGGTCTGCTCCCAGGGAACAGGGACAGGATGAGATGGAACAGCCTCAGGATGCTCCAGGGGAAGTTTAGATTGGATATTGAGACAATTTCTTCACCAAGGGGCCATCCAACCCTGGGACAGCTGCCCAGGGCAGTGGTGGAGTCCCCATCCCTGCAGGGCTTTAAAAGTCCATGTGGATGTGGCACTTGGGGACATGGGTCAGTGGTGGCCTTTGCAGAGCTGGGGGATGGTTGGACTGGATGGTCTCAGAGGAGCTTTTCCAACACAAACAATTCTGTGATTCTATTGATGTCGATAAACATGAGGGAATCTTTGCTTTCTCACTGGAAATTATGGTTTCTTTTCCAGATTTATTTGGACCCTTGTGAACCCCAAGTTTTAAGTCTTTTTGATTTTAATTTTGTTTTACCACTTTTTTTTTTTTTTTTTAAACTTGCTGAATTCAGTGGTAAAATAAAATGTATTAGGAGGGAAATACAAGTGATGACTGAGGGACATCCCTCTGCTGAAATTTCTGCAGTGATTTCAGGGTACCAAGACACAAAAATCATTCAAGTACGTGGGCTCAAACACACCAAACCCAGTCCTGGATCAGTGGCACAGAGAACATCCTGAAAGGGAGTATTAACAGTGCCCTAATTCTACAGTTCTGAAATTCCTCCAGAGGTGGTGAGAAGGGATTTTGGCAACACCAGAGCCACTGGGAGGTCAGAGCTGCTGCCAGACATGTGCTGCATTCCCCAAATTGTGTCTTTTTTAGGAACTACAGAGTGGGAAACTCAGACTGTTGGTTTTCAGCCCCTTCCCTCACCTGCTGTAGAGATCTTGGCTCTGTGTTTCTCTTCACCTTTCCCAGTATCCATTCCCCATCCAAGACCAGCAGAGGAGCCTGGAAATTGGCTTCACTCCGTGTATTTGCTGGAGGACAAGGAGATGGGATCTGTCCCATGGCCAGTGAGGCTAATCCCATTTTCAGGAGCTTCCTGAGCACCTTCTGGTCATCCCTGGGAGGTCTCTTCATGCTCCCTTTAAAGTCCCTCTATTTACATTTTTCCCTTTCACCAATCCCTGCTTTATTTCATCATGTTTCCTCACAATTCTTGGGTTTCTTCAACCTGTGGCCCATTTTTCCCCCTTTTGAATGAGGAAGATGCTGAAGAGAGTTTCAGACCTTGTCCCCACCCTTCCCTCTCATTCCCCAGCCATGGCCACAACACTTCTGCCAGGATCTCCAATGAACACTGATTTTTTGAGCCCCAGGACTGAAGCAGGCCTCCTCTCACCCAGGGGATTTGCTGTGAGGCTCATTGGGGACAGGGACAGCCAGGGGGGTGTTGTTCCAACCACACCTTTGTCACCCTGATTCAGGGATTCAGCCCTGCCTGAATCCCCTGTGGGAAACAGAGGGGGAAACTCCATCTCTTAAACACTTCTACTGTGAAATTTGTGGAAAAGAACAATGGGACATGATGCCAACAGGTCTTTGGGGCTTGGGGAACTTGTCCTAATGCTTTAAATAGGATCACAACCACACAACAAATGATATCTCATTTTTTTTCCTTTGTTTTATTTATTAAGAGGAGAGGATGGCAATGGGGTCAGACAGCTGGGAATCTGCTCCCAAGGCCACCAAGGTGCCTCCTCTTCCCCAGGTGCTCCCTTTTCAGCTCCTATTTCCCCTTCCAGGTGGTTGGGATGCAGCAGGAGTACTTGCAGTCAGCAGAGGTGTATTTCAAATCCATCACATGACACTTTGGGGAGCAGTACCCCACAGGAGCACAGGTCTTCCTGACCTTCCCATAGCCTGGAAGTGGGGAGGGAGAGTGGTTGTTCCTCATCTCTGTTCCCCATTTCCCCATTTTCTCATTTCTGTTCCCCATCCCTGTTCCCCATTTCCCCATTTCTCCATTTCCCCATCTCTGTTCCCCATTTCCCCATTTCTCCATTTCCCCATCTCTGTTCCCCATTTTCCCATCCCTGTTCCCCATTTTCCCATTTCTCCATTTTCCCATTTCTCCTTCCCACTTCCCCATTTCCCAATTTCCCCATCTCTGCTCCCCATTTCCCCATTTTCCTTCCTCTGTTCCCCATTTTCCCATCCCTGTTCCCCTGTTCCCCATTTCCCCATTTTCCCACCTCTGTTCCCCATTTCCTCATTTCCCCATCCCTGTTCCCCATTTCCCCATCCCTGTTCCCCATTTCCCCATTTCCCCATCCCTGTTCCCCATTTCCCCATTTTCCCACCTCTGTTCCCCATTTCCCCATTTCCCCATCTCTGTTCCCCATTTCCCCATCCCTGCTCCCCATTTCCCCATTTTCCCACCTCTGTTCCCCATTTCCCCATTTCCCCATCTCTGTTCCCCATTTCCCCATCCCTGCTCCCCATTTCCCCATTTTCCCACCTCTGTTCCCCATTTCCCCATCCCTGTTCCCCATTTCCATGCCCTCCCACCCCCTCCAGTCACAGTGGGCAGCAGGATCAGACCCTGTCCATAGCGATGTCCTGCTCCATTCCCCACATGTCCAACCCTCCTCTCCAAGCCCAACCCCAAAGCTGGAAGGGACCTTGTAGGGCCCAGAGCAGCTCCTTGTGCACCTCCCTCCCCTTCTGGTGGCCACTGGGTGACCCTGGTGCACTTTGGGACAGATGGCAGAGCATCCCAAACCCCCCAAAACCAAAACTCATGAAGGTGTTCCTCAGGACAAGGCTTCACCAAGTGCCAGGCACCAGGGTGAGAAGCTGCTGGCCTGAAATAGCTGGGAAATGATGTCCAAAGTGAAGGAATATTGGAATGGGAACCTTCCTGAGCCCCAAATCTCCCTTTCAGTCAGTGAAGGGGGAGGTGAGGACCAGAGCAGAAGGGATGTCTGAGCACTGCACATCAGAAATGTCAGGGAGCTTCACCCTGAAGGTATTGCCAGAAGTGGCCTGGCCCAAAAATGGCATCAAGCAGAGAAGAGTTCCAGAAGGCTGGGGTCTCTGAAAAGGACATCCAGCACTTGCTTGGTGCTTCATGATTAAAACAATTACACCAGAGCCCAGCTCACCTTATTTAGGTGTCAAAAACATCCAAAACATCCTGATTGTGCCTCTTACAGTACTTTAAAGAGATTTTTTTCCTTTTTTTGGCAAAGATTCATTTGTATAAAAATAGATCCCCAGATAAGACAAGCTGGGGTAACCAAATCATGTTTGGTTGGAATCACAGAATCCTGAAATCATAGAATCACAAAATCATAGTCATGAAATCATAAAATCATGAAGTCATAGAATCATGAAATCACAGAATCATGAAACCCCAGAACCATCAGGTGGCTTGGGTTGGTTGGAGACACAGATGCACACCCAAGGGATTTGGGACATTTCTGTGGGTGAGCATCAAAGCCAGAGCCCCAAAGCCAGCAGGGCCCAAGTTTTCTCCAGCTGCCTGCAGCCCAGACGGACCCTCCTCATCCTGCTTTTCCCCTTATCCAGCTCACGATTCCCCCTCTTACCTGGGGCAGCCAGGGAGAGCAGGAGGAAGGCAGCAAGGACGAGGCAGAGGAACCTCATGGCTGGAGAGGAGCTGGAACTCGGGCGAGGCTGGAGCGGGAGCGTCCGAGGGAGCCGGAGCTGGGCGCTGTGAGTGCCTCGGCTGGGCATCCTCAATTTATAGGGCAGAGAGGAGGCTCTGGGGGAGGTCCTGCTGCTCATGGGGCACTGCATGGCATGGCCACCAGCCCCTCCACCCTGCTGGCAAAGCCCTGCTCTGCCCAGAGCTGCAATCAGCCCCCTGTTCAAAGGGAAAACCGCGGAGTGTGACAGGAGCGGCCGGGGAGCAGATGGAACAGATGTCCTGGGGCAGAGGGACCTCGCAGGGAACAAGATCAGTATCACAGGCCTTTCCCAACCTTTGGCAGGGATGCAGCAGGGCTGGGATGTGGCCAGGATGCACTGACAGCTCTGCCTCTGCTGTCTAGAGCTGTCCCCACACGGGCTGGGCACGCTGAGAAGAGCCAGTGTCCGTGTGTCACCCTCTTGCAAACCCCTCTGGTAAATTCAGCAAACACCACGCTCCCTGCAGCCTGATCTGTTGGCCCCTCTCACCTCTCTGAAGGACAGCAGCCCTGGAGCTGAGAGCCTTTTCCCAGGAAGATCTGACCACTTGCAGACACTTTGATCAGCCCCTCTCCCTCACAAACCCTCCAGGGACTCGAGTGTGCTCAGTTTCTGGGGTGGACATGGCCTGATCCCGGCTGTCAGGGGTGCTCTGATGCCAGCAGAAGGTTATTCATAGCAGGGAAATGAGAACTGACTGCAAGGAGTCTGGAGGCAGAAGGATCTCAGTGCTGAGTGGCAGCTTCAGCAGATGGCAAACGAGACTGGCTCGGTGATGGCAAACTGATTTTCACCTTCCAGGAATGAGATATTCCCAAAGAGCACTCAGAAAAAAAAAAAAAAAAAAAAAAAAAAAACAGTGCCAAGAAGCAGGAAAACTGAGTGCTTGGATTTGCTGGAATGGGTGCTGATAGAAATTGGGGTGCTGTGTTTAGTTTTGAGGGTGCTTCATGCTGCAAACTGTGCTGGTGTCCCTCTCTCTGCACGTGCAGAGCAAGAAAAGAGGTACAAAGGATGGCAGGGAGCATGGTGAGAGCTGGGGCCTTTTTCCCAAGACAATAATTAGACTGGGAACTTCCACTGTAGAGGGAGAGGAGTAGGTGGGAACGTGTGACAGCACTGTCAAAAAAGTGTCCTGAAAAAGAGGGAACTCTGTTTTTTCCCTTTCCATAGCCAGGGAAGCAGGAGACACACAGGAGTTTGATGCACTGAACAAAGGAATTGCTCCTTCCCAGTGCCCACAGTGGTGCAGCTCACTGTGCCACTGACAGCGTGAGAGGAAACAGCCTCAAGCTGCACCAGGGGAGGTTTAGATTGGGAATTAAGAAAGATTTGTTCCCTAAAATGGTGCCCAGGGCAGTGATGAAGTCCCCATCCCTGGAGGGATTTAAATGTGTGCATGTGGCACTTGGGGACATGGGCCAGTGGCGGCTTTGGCAGTGCTGGGGAATGGTTGGACTTGGTGGCTGGACCTCAGAGGGCTTTTCCAACCTTCATGATTCCACGGCTGCCATGGATATAGTGGAACAGAGAGCTGTAAATAACTTCAGAAGGCAACTGGGCAGCCAATCTGACTTTGAAGGTTGCTCTGCTCTGAGCAGCTGGGCAGGCTGGACCAGGTGATCTCCAGAGCTCCCTCCCACTCTGTGCTATTCTGTGCTTCCATGAAATCCATGAAATCCATGAAATCCCCTGAGGGGCATTCAGCACAATAATAGTCATCCATATCCAGCTCAACAGCCCCAGACATCAGACTGCTGGAATTGGGTGGGTTTCCAGTCTAATGCTGCTCTCTGGGGCTGTGCTCTCCCACCCTTCTGAGCATCAGCTTTTGTCACTGTCACACTGAGGACACCTGGCTGGATGGGGACCTGCTGCACAGACAGCAACAGAGCTGGGGAAGGGGCTGGAGCACTGGGAGGGGCTGAGGGAGCTGGGAAAGGGGCTCAGCCTGGAGAAAAGGAGGCTCAGGGGGGACCTTGTGGCTCTGCACAGCTCCCTGACAGGAGGGGACAGCCAGGGGGGGCCAGGCTCTGCTCCCAGGGAACAGGGACAGGACAGCAGGACATGCCTCAGGTTGTGCCAGGGGAGGTTTAACTTGATGTTAGGAACAATTCCTGCCTGGAAAGGGCTGTCCAGCCCTGGCACAGCTGCCCAGGGCAGTGCTGGAGTCCCCATCCCTGGAGCAATTTCAAAGCCATGTGGATGTGGCATGTGGGGACATGGATCAGTGGTGGCCTTGGCAGTGCTGGGGGATGGCTGGACTTGATCTCAGAGATCTTTTCCAAACCTAGACAATTCTAAGATCCTCTGACTCTGTGACTCCATGGCATGGTTTACACTTCTGTTCCTCTTTCTTAACGAGTCAACTGTCCTGGCACAGGAGCTGCCTCTCCCTATTGATAAATTTTTAGCACAATCCTGGCCATGCTTTTTTCCAAGGCTGCTTTACACATTTGCAAGCACAATTCCCACTGCACCTCCTGTGTCTCTGTGAGACAGGCCTGATTTCCAGTGGGACTGGGACCTGGCCATCCTGCTGGGAGGGGAAGAGATTCATTCTTGTGGATGTCAGCAGGGTGTGACCACTGACATCAGGGCCAGGGAGTGGGGCATGGAACTGCTGCAACCATGGAAAGAGTGTGTGTTATCAAAAATGCATGGAACCACAGTGTCCCAGCAATGCCACAGAGATGCTCCAAGGGCTGGAGCCCTTCTGCTCTGGAGCCAGGCTGGGAGAGCTGGGGGTGCTCACCTGGAGAGGAGAAGGATCCAGGGAGAGCTCAGAGCCCCTTCCAGGGCCTAAAAGAGCTCCAGGAGAGCTGGAGAGAGACTTGGGACAAGGGATGGAGGGACAGGACAAGGGGGAATGACTTAAACTGAAAGAGAGTAGGTTTAGATTAGAGATTAGGAAGGAATTCCTGGCTGTGAGGGTGGTGAGGCCCTGGCACAGGTTTCCCAGAGAAGCTGTGGCTGCCCCTGGATCCCTGGAAGTGTCCAAGGCCAGGCTGGACAGGGCTTGGAGCACCCTGGGATAGTGGAAGCTGTCCCATGGCAGGGGGTAGGAACAGGATGATCTTTAAGGTCCTTCCAACCCAAACCATTCTGTGATTCAGTGATCACAACCTCAGTTCTTCCAGATTTTTGTTATAGATCATTTTCTTGGTCCTGTAACCATCTCAGCCCTGAGCTCTCTCCAGCTACTCCACCTCCCCTTGAAGCCTGGTCCTCTTGGCAGCAAACAGCACCACCTGGAATTCTAGTTCAGAATAATAAATGAATTAATTCTAATTCAGAATAATAAATTAATAACCTGATAAACATGGTGGTTATTTTTATAGAAAGAACAATTCCTGCCTTTTCCAGAAGAGAACAGGATGATGTTGTCCCAGTGTGTGCACCTTGGTGCCCACTGCAGCCCTACATCTTTCCTGCAGAATCCCTGAATTGCCAGGTATTGCTTATTCCAGCTTCTCCACCAACTCTTCTGTCTTTTCCAAAAAAGAAAAGTCAGCCCCCAGCACCCTCCAGAACAGGAGCTCCTTTCAGCCTATGTGCAAATTCAGAAAGGATGAGCTTTATTCCATTATGAAGTTTTTTAATGGAGACCTTGGATAGTTCAGGACTTAGAACAGCCTTGTGAGATGTCCTATCATTGCCATGGTAACTGGAAATTTATTAACTCCTGCTCATAAACCGTTTTTTCCTTCATTTCCTTTAGGCCATGATCAATACCAGGAAGAAAAAAAAAAGAAAGAAACAAACTCAAAATTGAGACAAAACACCCAGAAAAATGAATGTGATGAAGAGAATCACATATGGGAGAGGCCCTTGAGGGTCCTCAGTGCCAGAGCACTGGTCAGGGTTGGATGCTCCATAAAACCACTGGGGAATGGATCTGACACCCCATTGTGTCTGTGCCTTGCAGACAGTGCCCAGAGCTTATCAGGAGCCATCCCAGGCTGAATTCCAGCTGCCCTGGGAGCAGCTGTGCCATGGGCAGCCCCAGCTGGCACCACTGGAGCCCAAGAGCCGGATCTGGAGAGCAGGACCAGCCCCACGTGCCCACGGAGCACAGCCTGGCTGCCAGGTGCCTTTGTGAGAGGGCCCAGTGGGGCAGGGTGACACTGCACAGCCTGCAGAGCAAACAACAGCCCTCTGCAGATGGCTGAGTTGTCTCCAGGCACAAATGTTTCTGGTTTTTGTTGTTTCATCTGAGTTGTTCCATGCTGCTGGCACAGCAAGAGCTCCCGTGGCCTTGCAGCCATTGGATTGGATATTGGGGAAAATCCCTTCACTGGAAGGGTGAATGGCACTGGAATGGGCTGCCCAAGGAAGTGGGGGAAGCACCATCCCTGGAAGGGTTCAAAAAAAAGCATCTAAAGGCAGTGCCTGAGTCAGTGGTGGCCTCGGCAGTGCTGGGGAATGGATGGACTCGATGGCCTTAGAGGGATTTTCCATCCTCAGTGATTCCATGAGTCTGCTTTTTACACTGTTCTGCTTTTCCCTCATTTTCCTCCATGCCCACCCAGGTAACACAGCAGCTGGAGAGGATGGAGAGACTTGCAAGGACGAAAAATTAGGAATTGTCACCTCCAAAGTCACCTTATTGGGACACTCTGCAGCAACACATCCTTGAGAACAAACTCCACTGGTCAGAAACTCTCAAGGAAACTGGAGAAAGTCTCTTCCCACCCTCACACCTGTCACTCCTTTACCCCCTTTCCAGATTTCTCCGTTCCTTCTCTCTTTTTTTATGCCTCCATCCAGCTATTGTCCATATCCAATTCTTGTAACTACATGTTCATACCCTCTCAGCTTCCTTCTTCATTCTTTGCTTCTTCCTTTTTCATTCCACTTTGTATTTTTCTGTTTTCCATGACCACTACAGGGAAATAACCCTGCTCATTTCTGCTGTTGACCATTCATAACCTTTTAGAAGGAATAATTCCATTTACAGGGATTCTGAAGGAAAATAAATCATTACACTGAACATTACACTGCTATTGAGCAGTGGGGTTTGTTTTTTTTCTTCTTGACAAGAAACTGGGTGGGTTTTTTTAAGATGCAGAGTTTATTTTGCAGGTATTGAATGTGTTTGTTCCTACAAATGTTCAGCAGGGAATCCCTCAGTCTAGTTCTTCATGTCCAAATTCAAACAAACAGCACCAATTGTTGCTGGTGTTGTTTCTTCTTTTCTGGATTCATCTTTTCTGGATGCAAAACCAACAGCTAAAATCTTCTCCTCTGAGTTAAGGCACAAGGAGCAGGAAGGATGAATCTGGATCAGCTGAGAAACACCCAAAAAAAAAAAAAATCCAGTGCTGCTGAAGCCCTTTGCACCCGGGAGGAAGAGCAGAGCTGGAGAAAATCCAGCAGAGGAGAGGAAGGATCTTCTGTGTTCCTTCACCAAAAAAAAAAAAAAAAAATTACTGTATTTTTGAATGGGATATGATCCAGCCTTGATGTAATTTGGGTTTTTTAACCCCAGAAATTGCAGAAGCATTTTCCCCCAGGCAGATCTGTGGCTTTGCACAGATGTTTTCCTCAGGCCCCTTTCTCTCCCTGGTGCACTCAGTGACCTCTGTGGTCCTTGTGTCATTGACACAAGCTGAACCCTGCACCAGTAAATGAAATATTCTCAAATATGGCAGCAGTAAATGTCTAGTTCATCCTCCTGATGTAAATCTGGGATTATTTTCCCTTATTTGTCACCTTGCAACTGCAGTGCCCCAGGGACCTCCCTTTCCCACTGCTCTTGGTTCCTTCAACAAAAGGGAAAGACAAAGGGGTGAACGGCTCAGGCAGGGAAAGAGCAAAGGAACTGTGATCTCTTCACTCTCCTCTGGCTCTTCCCAGTTAAAAATCTGAAGCCAGGTTGTTGGCATGTCCCTCAGGTGAGCTCTGTGCTGTTCAGCAGGAAGATGGCTCAAGCATGGCCTGCTTTGGCCATCCCCATGGGGTTAAACTGCTCCCAGCTTCCAGAACAGTGGCTTTCTACCCAAAAACTGTGTGTGGTCTTTGGTCTGTGGCCAGTCCAGGACTTGCACTTGGGATCTGGTTGTCCTGGGGCACAGCAGCTCCTGGGGCTGTGCCAACCTTTGGGAACATGGCACGGCTTAAATGGGAGCGTGGGCACTCCCTAGGGCAGCTCCAGATCACAGCAGCTCCCAGGATTACAGGAAGAAAGAGGAATAAAAGGAATCAGAACTCCTGGAGTTCAGAAGTCATGGGGCTGCATTTGTGGTGGAAATCTTCCCTGGTGAGGAATATTCAGTCATGAGCTGAAAATCTCCAGGCAGTGAAGACATCACCACTTCTGTTATTATTGAATCTCACTTTTAAAACCTAAAGTTTATGGAATTATAGAATAGAATCATAGAATAGTTTGGGTTGGAAGGGACCTTATAGGACATCTAGTCCTATAAGACTAGAGGAATGTGGGCAGGGCAACCTTCCACTATCCCAGGGTGCTCCAAGCCCCATCCAGCCTGGCCTTGGACACTTCCAGGGATGGAACAGCCACAGCTTCTCTGGGCAACCTGAGCCAGGGCCTCACCACCCTCACAGGGAAGAACTTTTCCTAACTTCCAATCCAAAGCTACTTTCTTTCGGTTTAAGCTATTCCCTCTTGTCCTGTCACTCCAGGCTCCTGTGAATTGTCCCTTTCCATGTTCCCTGTAGGCTCCCTTCAGACACTGGGAGGGCACTCAGGTGCTGGTCTTGGTGGTGGACACGTGGGGCTGGGTCAATACTTGGACTCAATGATCTTATAAAGGGCTTTTTTAACCTCAATAATTCTGTGATTCCATTAAAAAAAAAAAAAGAGAAAAAGAAAAAAAGAAAAAATAAAAAAGAAAAAAAGAAAAAAAGAAAAAAAGCCACAGGACTGCAGCAGCAGCTCTGCTTTGTGTCTGATCTCACAGGTAAAGAGACTTCCCAGCCCTGCTGCTGAGCTCCAGCACAGCTGGAGGATTTTCCAGCACTCGCTGTCTCCGTGTCCTGTTTGATTTCTGGAATGACAAGTCACGGCTCTAAATTTATCCCACTGCCTGCAACTGGGAGTGGAACAAAAGGCATTTCAGCTGGGGGGAGCATCTCTGACTCTGCTGGGCTGCCCTGGCTCTCATCTCTTTGTCACTGGGACTTTGGCCACTTGTTCTTTATTAACTGGGATCATTAATTGGATTCTGGAAGAGGAGATTTTCAGTTCTCAGCATCCAACAGAGAGGACATTTACTCCCACACTGAGAACTCTTTTTTCCCCCAATAACAATGGTTCATACCTCAAGCTACTCAGGAGACTCAGCCTAACAAATCCTAACTCAGCCTGTTCATATTTGATCTTAAATACTCAGCACATCCTCAGCAGTCACTGCTGAACTGAAAATACCAGAGGGTGGCTCAAGCTCCATTTAAAACCATTTTTCCTGGTTGTGAGCCCAGGCTGGACAGGGCTTGGAGCAACCTGGAATAGTGGAAGGTGTCCCTGCCCATAGCAGAGGGGTGAAATAAGATGAGCTGAAGGTTCCTTCCAACCCAAGCCATTCTGTGATTCTATGAAGTTCAAGTCTCCCTACCCACTAAAACAAAATTTTCTAAGCTTCATCAAATCCAGGAGAGTTTGATTTTGAAGATGTGTTGATTTATGTTCCTGAAGAGGCAGTTCAGGTTCAGCTTTCTCAGGAATGATCTGGCAATTTCCCAAATTGGATCAGACCCCAAGAACCCAGATTTGGGGTAGTAAGGAGTTACCCCAACATCTGCAGCTCCCAGGACAGAGAGAACCTGAGCCAGGTCTCATGGAAAAGCAGCCCAAATGATATTTTCAAAGCACCACAGCTTCTAAATAGCAATAATAAAAAATCAGTTCATAAGCAATTTATCACCTCACATTATTCCCATTTTTTCCTTTCAGAAACAGGTCGTGGAACAATCCTGTTCTTGATTGACAGAACCAGAGAAACATGGAATGGTTTGGGTTGGAAAGACCTTGAAGATCATCCAGTTACAACCCCCCTGCCATGGGGGAATTATAATAATGCTTCCTTGTAGCCTCCAAAGAAATCACAGTTGTCTCTACTGCAACCTGCAGTCACTGTATAAATACCTGTTTCATTATCTTTCAACTGAAACCCAAGGGCAGGTGAAAATAATTTCATTAATGCCCCTTATTTCACACTCCTGTCCAATGGAAAGCCTTGGTAACTGTGAGAACTGGAAAAAACAGAAATTTCAACAGACACTGAAGAGTTTTACCTGCAGCCTAAGAAGAAGCTTAGATTGATGTAAAAACACAATACACAGATATTAAGCAGAAAAATGCTAAACTTATATTCCTATAGTTGTAGGTGAGAATATGCCTTAAGTAAGTGAGAAACTGTGCTGATAAGAAGGTGAAGGGTTTGTAATGTAGGGGTGGGGTTGTATGGAATAAGCTGAGAGTTTAGAAGTTATAAAAGAAGCATATGTGTGTACATGAGTTGGAAACCCACTAGATAAAAGTACCCGCAGTACAGTAGAAGTAAGTAAAAGTGAGAAGTTAAAAAAGCAAAATAAATTCAGTGGCAGCTGTCTATTAGTTTAGAAAGTTCTATATTGCCTTGTAACAAAGAAACTTGTGACCACTCTTGAGCTATGGCTGACTGCTCCTTTAAAATCTCACAGCCTCTGAAACTGATGTTTATCTGAACAATAAATCATTCTTAGCTGGAAAATAGTCCCATCCCTTCATTTCTAGCAGTGACAATGATATCAACAAAGAAATTACAGTTGTCTCTATTGCAAGTGGTCACTGTGTAAATATCTGTTTCATTATCTTTCAACTTAAACCCAAGTGCAGGTGAAGATAATTTCAATAATGCCCCTTATTTCACACTCCTGTCCAATGGAAAGCCTTGGTAACCACAGAGGTTTTCCTCCTCTGCCTCTAAATTCTCCTTCTTTCTATTTTTCTCCCTCCAGGGGTCTCCAAGCCCCCAAAGTCAAATCATATCCGAAGCAAAACTCTCAAAGACACTCACCTAAAAAATCAGATCATGGCACAACAACACCTTACATATGTATCAGACCTTTGTGCAGTGGCCTGAGGGGTTTCCTCAGAATTCAATGTTTTTTGAATCCATGAAAAGGTTGGAATTTTCCCCCTGAAAATTTGAACAAGCCAAGTACAGAGATAGACATATAGATCTGATAGGTCAGATATCCACCTTCATACTCAGGTCCTGATAAAGGGAAGGTCCTGGGGACTGTTTGTACCTGGGCAATTGTTCTCTCTCACTCAGAGTCATTCCAAACAGCTGTGGCACCAGGCTGTGTGCTCTGTGTACTCCAGGAGCACAGAGACCTGGAGCTCTGTCCCTGGGGAGTGCCCGGAGATTTCCATGGCAAGAAAAGATTTTCATAAATTCAGAAGGAAAAAAAAAAAAAAAAGAAAAAAGGAAAACACAAAAAGCTTAATGAAAGAATGTTAAATTTAGAATACCAGAATGGTTTGGGTGGAAAGGGACCTTAAAGCTCATCCCATTCCCACCCCCTGCCATGGGCAGGGACACCTTCCACTATCCCAGGGTGCTCCAAGCCCCATCCAGCCTGGCCTTGGACACTTCCAGAGATCCAGGGGCAGCCACAGCTTCTCTGGGCACCCTGTGCCAGGTTCTGCCCACCCTCACAGGGAACAATTCCTTCCCAATATCCCATCCATCCCTGCCCTCTGGCAGTGGGAAGCCATTCCCTGTGTCCTGTCCCTCCATCCCTTGTCCCAAGTCCCTCTCCAGCTCTCCTGGAGCCTCTTTAGGCTCTGGAAGGGGCTCTGAGCTCTCCCTGGATCCTTCTCTTCTCCAGGTGTCCAGCTCTCACCCACCAGCACCCCAATCCCTTTTCCTCAGGACCATTACATGGTGTCCCCTGATTTCTTTTGACAAAATGGAAAAGCTTCACCAGAAACTTGTTATTCCCTGGAGGAAAAAAAAAAAAAAAAAAAAAGAAAAATCAGCTAAAAATAATTAATGATGGAATCTCAGCCCCGAGGAATACTCGTGCATGAGGTGTGGGGTCCATCTGTCTGTCTGCCTCATCCTGCCAGCCTCCTTCCTCCTGCAGTCTCACTTCAGAGCTGCCCACTCACTCTCTGCTTGCCAAATCCCTGGTCAGGCCTTGCTGTGGAGCTGGGAATGCTGGCTGGGAAGCTCTCCCACACCTGCAGCTCCCTCCTCCCAGCTGCCAGGAGGGTGGGCCCTGCTGGTGGTGTTTAGGGAGGAATTGTGGATGAGCTCCCGGGACACGCTGTGAGCTCAGACATCCCCGTGGATGTAACGTGGAAAACAAGATCTAAATCAGCTCCAGCTGGCTTTCCTGCTGTTTTAGCAAATTTCCTACAAACAGGATGATTTCTCTGCTTCTCCATGGAAGGGTTTTTCTCTCTGCCTCTTGCTCCTCCAGCCCCTTGGCTGGATCCACACCAGTGAGTGAAGCAGTGCCAGGACCAGGCTCAGACACAAAATTTCCCCCAGCCCCTGGCAGATTTTGGCTCCAAGGCAGGGCTCAGGAGCTAGCACAGACACCAATCCCCAGTGAGCTGCCCACTGTGGATCCCTTTTTGGGGCAGCCAGGAGATCTCAACGTCCTGTCTGTGACTTGGCCCTTCCAGCTGGCCTTGGATTTATCCCAGTGGATGTGGGCACTGCCCTCACAGATGATTCTCAGCAGCCACAATCCTCCTCTGCCTTGTGCTTGCTGCTCTTCCTGGGAGAACATCAGAGGGTGAAGTGGCTGTGAGCTGGGATAATGGGATCACAATCTATTTCAGGAATGGAAACAAGCAGAGAAAAGCACTTTTTTAGAGCCCTAAAAAACACCAGTGCTCGTCCAAGAGGCAAATGGTCACGGGGCTGCAGCATATGGAGGGTGATCCTCTGCCATCCTGCAGCCACTTACTCCTTGGATTCCTCAGGCAAACCCCTGCTGGTGTCAGTGCACACGTGGTGGAGGAGAACTCGCCCTCTGGAATGCCCAAAATCATGGGAATTGCTCCAGATTTGGGACATGTGACCTCAAGGGTGACTCCAGAGCAACATCTGCTCCCCAGGGTCTGCTCCACGCCCTGGGGGTTTTCAGGAACAGCCCCAGACAGTTCATGATCCCGCTCTCCAGGCAGGAGAGGAGGACATGGGAAGAGCCCTGACTCCTGCTGAGGCCAGACAAGCTTTTGGCAGAGCTCTCCAGCCACATTCCGGGGCAGAGGGAAGCAGATGGCCGGGCATTTAGGGCTCTGCCAGGAGGAATCTCTGGGCCTTTGGCAGAGGGCACTGATTCAGCTGCATTTCCTTCTGCTTGGACAGTTTCTGTTTGTGCTTCTCCTTCTCGTGGGGTTTCTTAGGAGGCTTTGTCAGAGCAAGGAAAAGCAGCTGGTGCCTGGATCCACCTGCTTCCAGCAGCTGGAGAGGCCTCCTTGCCCCAATATCAGTTATTATGACCCAAATCCATCCTCAGAAATATCAGTACAGCCCATAGACCACAGAATATTTACGTTGGAAAAGGCCTCTGAGATCAATGAGTCCAATAGCTCCTGCAGCACTGCCAAGGCCACCACTGAGCCACGTCCCCAGGTGCCACACCCACATGGCCTTTAAACCCCTCCAGGGCTGGGCACTCCACCACTGCCCTGTCCCAGGGCTGGACAACCCTTTCCATAAAGAAATTTCTCCTGATATCCAACTCAAACCTCCCCTGGAACAATTTGAGGCTGTTTCCCCTCATCATTTTAACTTGGGAGAAAAGACCAAGCCCCACCCAGCCACCCCCTCCTGTCAGGAGTTGTGCAGAGCCACAAGGTCCCCCTGAGCCTCCTTTTCTCCAGGCTGAGCCCCTTTCCCAGCTCCCTCAGCTGCTCCTCATCATCCCAGTCGTGCTCCAGAGTTCTCTGCCTCATTCAGGGTGAGCCTGTACCCCAGCCTTGAGATTACCCTGAAATTGTTGGCATCCACAGCCCAGCCCGTGGGTTGGTGTCACCATTAGGCCAGATGTGACATACACACACGTGATCAGGGTCCAAGAAAAAAGTTTTTTCTAATTCTGTGTGTTCTCCACCTTATTTACTCTTACCAAAGCGTGATCTTAAGTCATTAACTGCATCACAATAACTCATTATATTCATTGGTGCAGAGCAATTAGCCTCAATACAATTGGCAAAAGTTTTACAGCAATTGAACAAGGCACGTTCAGCACATCTACTTATGCACGTAGCCTAGCTGACAAAAATTTTCATGTGTCCTTTCTAATCTGTTTCCATGCTGACAGCCTTGTCTTCTTCCTTGCTAGGGATACACTTGAAAATCATCAGTTATTTCTTCTATTTTCTCAGCTCTGCTTGCGGGCCAGCTGTCAAACCCCTCCATAGGTTGGGACCTCTCCCATCGAGGGGGAATGCAGGGCAGGATGACACGTGCAGCAGCAGAGATAAGGCAGCACCCAGAGATAAGGCTGGCCAGTGGTTTATTGCACAAGGGCTGTGCTGTTCCCTCCCCCAGGGGCTGTGCTGTTCCCTCCCTGGTGTCCCGTATGTCCCCATTGTTCCCGAGATCAGGACAATGTTTGCTGACTGATATCAGTGCTGGGCAGTGTCACAACTCCAAATGTTGATTTTACAGGACTGAAAACAAGGCAGGATGGGTCTCCCTGCAGTGTTCAGGGGTTCCTCTGGGAGAGGTGATGTCCAAACTCAAATTCTTGAGTATAAGATGAGTACACATACATCAGTGCAGCAGCCTGAATTGCTGCTGGTACAGTCCAGCGTAAGGAAGCAAAAAGAACCTTTAATTAAACATCCCCAGATGTTTTATTCAGCTTCCTAGTGAGATGTTCAGGCCCCAGCACCCACACAGAGAGTCTGGGTGTGCCAAGGGGCCTGGGGTGACCCTGGTCTCGGGGCAGCACAAAGGTGAGGGCCAGTCAGGGAATAGGGAGGAGTGGCTCAGGGACATGGGAACAGACACAGGAACAGGGGAAGGAGCCAATGGGGTCTAATAGCTTTTTGAGAGAAGCTTCTTGTGTCTCCCTAGACCAGGGAATGCCCCCCCCCCCCAGGGTCTCCACAATTCCCTGGTTTTTATAGTATTAAGAAAGCTTCTCTGAGCCCAGCACCCACACCCAGATATTGGAATAAATCACACAAAGCTCCATTTTCTTCATGGTGGAAAAAGCCCATTCTTTATGCACGTAACTCCCTTTTATACAGTTTTACAGACCTCATGTGTGCCTCCAGTGGGTCAGTAGCTTTCTTGCCAATTACTTTTCTGGTTAGTAGCAAGTTGGTATTCTGCATTGATTGTTCACTCAAGCCCCTGGTGTGTACACGGAGGAAAAGTTGTTTGTGAGAGATAGTTTTCATTTTTCTATCTAGCAATGTAAAAACAGTTTATACAGGTGCTAGCTGTTTTTCACCCAGGAATAGATGGTTATGGTAACAAACTGCTCACACCAAGATGAATTTGCAAAGTGCTAGCTTCCCTTAGAAGAAATAACAGAGCAGGCCTGATTTTATGAGGCCTTTCTTTATGATTTTTTTACCTTACTGCAACACATTTACATGTATATAAAATACAATTGTATTTTCCTTACAGCACAAGGCAAGACAGAAAAAGGCAGGCAGTGAATTCCATCTCAGCACCAGCCACTCCTCTTTGTGGGCACATTCCTAGTGCACCTCTAACTCCTCTTTCTCTGTGTAATATCTGATATATCCCTGACTTGAGGGCTGTATGTGATGGGTTTTTCTCTGAGCTGGGCAATGGTCCCTTCCCACACATCCCCTGGGGATTGCAGAGCTGTCAGGACCAACCCTGGGGTAACAATCAGTCCCTCCACTGCCCAAATTTGCCTTTCCCCTCCTTCACAGAGGCAGCAGTGCTGTTTCCCCACTGCTCAAGGGGCTGAAATCCTTTGTTTTCCTTTGCAGCCACTCCAGCTGTGGCTTCCCCATCCCTGGAAGTGTCCAAGGCCAGGCTGGATGGGGCTTGGGGCAGCCTGGGACAGTGGAAGGTGTCCCTGCCATGGCAGGGGTGGAACTCGATGAGCTTTAGAGCCTCTTCCAACTCAAGCTATCAAGATACACCCAGAGACCCCTCTTTTCTCTGATGATGTGGATCAATGCAAACCCCCATAAGACAAGAATTAATCACCCTTATTATGAATTTTTTCATTTATCTATGAGATTAAAATGCCATTGATTAAACTTTCAGATCATTCCCGACACTGGAATCACCAGAACTGCCAGCACTAACAAGACACAGGGGCAGCAAATCCAACAAACTCAGGCTGAACTCAGCACCAGGGGCCAAGATAAAAATCCAGGTCACCAAATCCAAACAGCCCTGCAATCCTTCTCAGGGACAACTGCCCAGAACAGGCTGTCACCCACTGGCATCCGGCCAGGCTGATCCCATCGGGCGGGGGCTGAGCAGCCTTGGAGCTGAGGCACCGGGAGCCGGCCGTCCCCTCCAGAGGGAGCCCCAGCAGCGGCGGAGGACTCGATTTCCTCGCTTCGGCTTCGCTCTTCGCCTGAGACAAAGCAGGGGGAGGCTGAGGAGATGGAGCATCTCTCTGTGAGTGAGATCTGTGGGATCTACAGCTCTGGATCACATCCTGGATCCCCTCTCCCTTCCAGCAACCCCAGCGGCCAGTGCAGACAGCAGAGCCCCTCTTCAGGAAAAAGCTGGATTTTTTTTTTTTTTCTCTGAAAATCTGGAGGGTCCTTCATCTTTTTCCCACTCCCTAGAACTTCACTTTCCCTGGTTTGTGGCCAGCCCTTCTTACTCTCACAGATACTCTAGGGGTAAATGCTGGATTTCAGCATCACCAGCCCTGAATTTGGTTTGGAATCACGGGATCATTTGGGTTGGAAGGGACCTAAAGCTCATCCCATTCCACCCCCTGCCATGGGCAGGGACACTTTGCACTATCCCAGGTTGCTCCAAGTCCCTTCCAGCCTGGCCTTGGACACTTCCAGAGATCCACATTCCTGCACACACTTCTGCTAATAAATTTAGTGCTAAGGTTTGGGTTTTAGCTGTGCCCAAGCTCTTCCTGACAGGGCTGGAATTTACAGGAATAAACCACGGAAAAGCACTCCAGCTTATGCACCCTTGACCCTGCAGCCTCACCACTGGCTGTGGGATGTTGGCAGTGTCACAGCTTCCAGTGCCTAAAGGGACTCCAGGAAAGCTGGAGAGGGAATGGGGACAAGGGATGGAGGGACAGGACACAGGGAATAGCTTCCCAGTGTCAGAGAGCAGGGAGAGATGGGATATTGAGGAGGAATTGTTCCCTGTGAGGGTGGGGAGGCCCTGGCACAGGGTGCCCAGAGAAGCTGTGGCTGCTCCTGGATCCCTGGAAGTGTCCAAGGCCAGGCTGGACAGGGCTTGGAGCAACCTGGGATAGTGGGAGGTGTCCCTGTCCATGGCAGGGGTGGGAATGGCATGAGCTTTAATGTCCCTTCCCACCCAAACCATTCCAAGATTCTGTGATGGAAACACAAACCCAGCGCGGGGGGGGGGCTCTGCTGCCACAGCTGGGGGGCTTTGGAGAAGAACCTGGAGGGGAATTCAGAAAACACAACATCTGGTGTGGCCGGGCTGAATTTTTGGACTTTTTCCAATTTTTTGCAGGAGCAGGACAGCACTGGATCGGGGTCAGCAGGGACCTGGCTGTGTGTGCCCAATCCCCGCGGGTTTGTACCCAAACTGCGGCTGGCCTCGGAGGGGAACGAGCCCGGCCCTGCCCCCTGCCCCGCTCGGGGCTGCGGCTCCGGCATCCTCCTGCTCCTGCTCCATTCCCGATCCCTGCCTGCTCCATTCCTCCTCCATTCCCAATCCCTGCCCGTTCCCTTCCCAACCCTTGCCCGCTCCATTCTCTCTCTCTCTTCCGGCTCCATTTCCTCTCTATTCCCATTCCCTGCCCCATCCATTCACTCCCTAATTCCATTCCCTCTCTCTGCCTGCTCCATTCCCTCTCTGTTCCCAATCCCTTCTTGTTCCCATTCCCGTTCCCTTTCCCGCTCCATTCCCCATACCTGCCTGCTCCCTTCCTGCTCCATTCCCAGTCACTGCCGGCTCCATTCTCCCTCCATTCCTGATCCCTGCCTGTTCCCGTTCCCTTTCCTGTTCCCTCTCCATTCCGAATCCTTGCCCGCTCCCATTCCTGCTCCATTCCCAGTCCCTGCCTGTTCCCGATCCTGTTCCCGTTCCCATTCCCATTCCTGCTCCATTCCCAGTCCCTGCCAGTTCCAGTTCCTGTTCCTGTCCCCGTTCCCGTTCCCATTCCTGCTCCATTCCCAGTCCCTGCCTGTTCCCGATCCTGTTCCCGTTCCCATTCCCATTCCTGTTCCCGTTCCCATTCCCATTCCTGCTCCATTCCCAGTCCCTGCCAGTTCCTGTTCCTGTTCCCGTTCCCGTTCCCATTCCTGCTCCATTCCCAGTCCCTGCCTGTTCCCGATCCTGTTCCTGTTCCCATTCCCATTCCTGCTCCATTCCCAGTCCCTGCCAGTTCCCGTTCCCGTTCCTGCTCCATTCCAAATCCCTGCCTGTTCCCGATCCTGTTCCTGTTCCCATTCCCATTCCTGCTCCATTCCCAGTCCCTGCCAGTTCCCGTTCCCGTTCCTGCTCCATTCCAAATCCCTGCCTGTTCCCTTTCCTGTTCCCGTTCCCATTCCCGCTCCATTCCCCATACCTGCCTGCTCCCTTCCTGCTCCATTCCCAGTCGCTGCCGGCTCCATTCTCCCTCCATTCCTGATCCCTGCCTGTTCCCGTTCCCTTCCCTGTTCCCTCTCCATTCCGAATCCTTGCCCGTTCCCATTCCTGCTCCATTCCCAGTCCCTGCCAGTTCCCGTTCCCGTTCCCGTTCCCGTTCCTGCTCCTGCTCCTCCTCCATTCCCAATCCCTGCCTGTTCCCGTTCCCGCTCCATTCCCAACCCCTGCCTGTTCCCGATCCTGTTCCCGTTCCCATTCCCGCTCCATTCCCGCCCGCTTTCCTCAAGCCCCGCCCACGACCCCGCCCCACCCCATTGGCCCCCACTGACCCCGCCCCCTCCCCGCCCATCCCCATTGATTCCCGCGGAACGCTTGTGGCGGGGCCGTGCCGCGCGCCGGACCCTTTCCGCGCCTCGCCGTCTCCGTGAGGATCCCGAGCGCGGATTGGTCCGGCTGCGCATCACGTGACCGGGGAGGCTCCCGGGCGGCGCTTCCGGCCCATCCCATCCCATCCCGCTCCGCCGGCGGCTCCCGGGAATCCCGGGGATCTCGGGGGGCCCGCGGCTCCCGCCGCTGCCCCGACGCCCTGATCCTCTCCGAGCCGGCACCGAGGCTGTGCCCGTGCCGCTCCCCTCCGTACCGCCCTCCCGACAGCCCCGGCCCGGCCCTGCGGGAGAACGGGGGGCCCTGTGCGGGTCCCTCATCGCTCTCGGTGCCCGGGGAGCCGCCGCCGCCACCGCGGGTGATGCCCCCGCCTGCCCGGGTGGCACCGCACACGCCCTCTCCGCCTTTCCCGGCCTCCTGCCGGCGTTGCCGAGTCTCCCCCTGTTTTCCCGGTGAATTTTCCCGGTGAATTATTTTCCCGGTGTTTCCCCCGCCTTCCCGTCCAGAATGGAGTTCGCCGAGCTGATCAAGACGCCCCGGGCGGATAACGTGGTGCTGCACCGCCCGTTCCACCCGGCCGTGGAGGGCACGCTGTGCCTGACCGGCCACCACCTGATCTTCTCGTCGCGGCGGCACGACAACGCCGAGGAGCTGTGGCTGCTGCACTCCAACATCGACTCCATCGAGAAAAGGTCAGGCTTCCCTTGCGGGAATCCTTAAATCAGATGGTTTTGGGAAAACTGCAAAAGGCAGGCTCAGAGACAGCAGAACTGTGATCAGAGCTAAGCAGTGGCCATGAGATTGGTCAGCAGAAAAATTATGTAAGAAGTAGAAAAGCAAGGACAAGTAGAACAATAATCTGTGTATTAACGCTTGTCTAGAGTAACTCCCTAAGCTGCAAGATTTTAGGAAGTTTTAAGCTTAATAATGGAGCTCTGTGCATTGTGTTTTAAGGCTTACAAGTGAGTATTGGATTCAAAATAAGCAAGCATTGTTTAACCAAAGGTAAAACAATGGATAGAACTACTGTCAGTGTGCTTTTGCTTTGTGTGATTGTAAAAACACTTACAAAGTGAGTTGTAACATTAAGTTCTTGGTCTGCTGCCTGGGATGTGAGCTGATGGCATCTTCCCATTGTCATTGGATAGAACTACTGTCAATGTGCTTTTGCTTTCTGTGATTGGCCAAAAAACTTTCGAGTTGTAACATTCAATTCTTTTTCTGCTGCCAGGGATGTGAGCTGATGGCATCTTCCCATTGTTGTAACCATGTGATGAGACTAATGCTGGAAAATAAAACAGCTCCAAGTGTGGGAATCCATAAAATCAGAGGAGTTTGGGAAAGCTGCAAAAGGCAACCTCAGAGGCAGCAGAACTGTGATCAGAGCTGAGCAGTGGCCATGAGATTGGTCAGCAGAAAAGTGATGTAAGAAGTAGAAAAGGACAAATAGATAATAAGGCTTGTAATAAGGCTTGTCTAGAATAACTCCCTAAGCTGCAGGAGAGTTTATCTAGTGAGATTTAGGAAGTTTTAAGCTTAATAAAGGAGCTCTGTGCATTGTGTTTGAAGGCTCACAAGCAGGTGTTGGATTCCAAATAAGCCAAATAAGTGAATTGTTTTAACCAAAGGTACCTGTGCTGATTATGGTTGGATAGAACTACTGTCAGTGTGCTTTTGCTTTGTGTGATTGGTCAAAAAACTTATAAAGTGAGTTATAACATGAAGTTCTTGGTCTGCTGCCAGGGATGTGAGCTGATGGCATCTTCCTGTTGTCATAACCATGGGATGAGGCTGATGCTGGAAAATAAAACAGCTCAAGGCACGTTCCTAACAGTCCCATCCTGTTTGTGGTTTGTACACAGCACCCAGCTGGTGATATCCTTTCTCCCACCCCTCGTGGTTGGGAAAGGCTGGCTGGCACCTCAGCTGTCCCAAATCCTGGGGTGGAGAGCAGGAAGGATGCTCTGGGCACAGACATTGCCTCAGGCTGTGCCAGGGGAGGTTCAGGTTGGGCATCACGAGGAGTTTCTCCACTGAAAGGGAGATTTAAACCCTTGGAATACCCAGGGAGGGTTGGAGTCCCCATCCCTGGAGGTGTCCTAGGAAGGGCTGGATGTGACACTAGGTGCTCTGGCTGGTGACAAGGTTGGACTGTTGGAATCCAAAATGCAGGGAATTCTCAGAACTTTGGGCCTGTAAGCCAAAGCTTAGAATTAAACCCAGGATTTGATCTGAGACTTTGGGAAAGGCTCCCAAACTGAGGTGCTGGAAGCAAGAATGTGGATTTACAATTTAAAGCACAGACACGTTAAGCTAAGAAGAAAAAAGTTTAGAGTTTTAGAGTTTAAGATATAAAAAAATAAAAGTAGTTACAGAGGTAAACAAGGAGTTCAGAGCACAGCACTGTAGGTTTGTGTGTCAGAACATGATTGGCTAAGAAAGCTTCCACTGTAGCATAAGTCCATAAGATGAAATATTTAAGGATTGGGTCCAAACCATAAATGTCCTTGTTGGCAGTGTTTTATTGGTCAATAAATCCTTAAAAGGTCTTGTAACTAAGGGTCTTGTTCTGAACCATGCAGTAAAGGTGTGAGCTGAGCTCACCCTTCGTAGAACGTAAAAACCATAAATCACATCATCAAAAACAACCCAGAGGTCCCATCTCTAACTAATTCAAAATTCCTTCCAAAAATCCCCAAAGACTTAGTGATGCTTTTCCAGCCTCAGTGATCCTCTCAGGGCCCAGGGCAGGGTTCCCATTCTGTTGGAGACTGGTGTTTGATGTTGCATTTCAAGGGTAGTTTTTTTGGTCCTGTAGAGAGTCAGAATTTTTGTGTTTAACCCTTTTTGCTCTGTGTTTGTTCCTCAGTGGATTCATCCACCCTTGAAGCACTTTGTAAAGATGCACTGTGCACAGAGAGGGATGGCAGAGCCCTGCTAGAGGACTTTGCCTTGTGTCACCCTCCAAAACTGGTGGCAGGATTGGGCTCTGGACTTGCTCAGCCCCAGATATTCTCCTGCTGCTCAACAGCATCATGCCTCACTTTTCCAGCTGCTCATGGGAATCAATAACCCTTTAGTAATGTCCTTTTTGTGCTGCAGCTCAGCTGGAGCTGCAGAGCTCCATTTTTTTTTTCTTGCCCATGCTCTTTTAGCTATAGAGAATTCAGAGATTTCTCTTTTCCCCCTCATTTCTTCTTTACCTGCACCATTGCCCTTCATTGGGTGTCTGCCCCATCTCACCTGGACATTTTCTTCTGCTCCTTCACCTGGTCCTTTTCCCATATTGATGATAATACTTCATTTTTATATTAATTACAAAATCCTTTCCCTATTTGTATAGGCTTTTAAGGAAGTCTGATAGAGCAGAGTTCCTTTCTGCCAGCAAGACTGGAGAAATCAGGCAGCAGTGATTAAAAAAAGCACAGAGCCTGGGATGGAGGAGTTGCTGGGTGCTGATGAAATTTGTTGCTGATTAAATTTGCTCCTGACTTCCCTGTGTGTTTCTGAGAGAGGAAAGGAGTAGAGGGGTGGAAAACCCAGGGAATTTCTTCCCATGTTCAGTCTTCAACCTGACCTTGGCCACTTCCAGGGATCCAGGGGCAGCCACAACTTCTATGGACAGTCTGTGCCAGGGCCTCCCCACTCTCCCAGCAGTGTGCTTATTGTCATGTAACACCTCCACTCCCTGCCACAGCAAAAGGATGGAATAAGTGAAAATAAAACCGACCTTGCAAATAGCAAATAACGAGTTGTGTTTGTTTCTTTATTTTCTTGAGAGGTTCCCCTGCAGACCAATTGCCACTCATGGAGATTTGCCTCGTGGGAAGAGCTGTACCACTTCTCCTGCCTGAGAGGATCCTGTTTTTTATGGGACTCTTTTTTCCTGTCTTGCTGTAGGTTTGTGGGCTCCTTGGGCACCATTGTCATAAAATGCAAAGACCTGAGGATTATCCAGCTGGACATCCCAGGGATGGAGGAGTGTCTGAACATTGCCAGCTCCATCGAGGTGAGCAGCTACCATCAGCCAAAAAACCTGCAGGTCTTGAGCTCACCTCAGCCTTAAGAGCTTTTTCTTTCCAGTTAGGTTTTCATGTTTTGAAAGGCAAAGTAGAATTTGGAATATTTCACATGGGGTTGTTGGGTATTTCTCAGAGGTTTTGGACTCCCCATCCCTGGAAGTGTCCAAGGCCAGGCTGGATGGGGCTTGGAGCAGCCTGGGGTAGTGAAAGATATCCCTACCCATGGCAGGGGTGGAATAGGATGAGTTTTAAGGTTTCTTCCAGCCCCCACCTGTGATTCTATGATTTCTCTTGTCCACACAGGCACTTTCCACCCTGGATTCAGTCACCCTCATGTATCCCTTCTTCTACCGGCCCATGTTCGAGGTCCTGGAGGATGGATGGTCCTCCTTTCTGCTGGAACAGGAGTTTGAGCACCTCAGCTCAGTGGTGAGTGGGATTTGAGGGATTTCCCAGGCACTGGAATGTTCTGTGAACTGTTTCACCCAGTAGTGGCTGGACTGGAAATCCCAGATGGTTAAAAATCCATGTGGTGCCTGGGTGAGAAGTGAGTGTTGTTGAAATATTCCCTCTGTGACAGCAGACGTTTGTTTGCTCCTTCACCTTGTACCAGTGGAAGTTTGAAGCCTTTTTCAGGAAATCACAAAGGCAGGAAATGTTTTTTGCCTTTGGGAATGGCTCTCTAATTGGAAGAACAAATTAAAATCCTTTGTCCTGGCTTTGTTGTTCTTAATTTTGTTGTGAGGTAGAGTGAGATGAATCTTTGTCAAACCCTGAAATGACACTGGTTTAAAAAAATTGCTCTTGAGGAGGATGACAGTGAAGATGCCCAGTTTGAAACATTATTTCCTTTAATTGATGCTGGGGAAATATTCAGGAAGTTCAAAAAGCAGGAAACTTCCAGTTCTTTTTCCAGGTGCTGCTGAGCACATTGATTTTGTTTTGGGTAGGAATTGTTCTTGTGGCATTGCCTATTGTTTCTCTTACTCAAATTTCCTTTTAGGATGCTGAATTTGGTAGAATGGGAACTATCTTGGGTGCAGGAACCTGTTTTAATAATTCCTTGGATTTGCATCTCTGTGTTCCAGGTCTTTGTTTCACATCCAGTCTGTGCTCTTGCTGCAGCAGCTCAGGTTTCTGAGCCCACATCCATTAGTGCAGCATCCAAGAACATTGATTTATTTTTTTTATGTTTTTTTCTCTCTGCAGCCTGTATCACTTCCTGGCTATGACTAACAACTGAATAATGTGATCAGCTTGACCAAATTCAGTTGATGAAATCACCAGAAAATTAAAGAACATTAAAGGGGTTCAGAGGCCTTGCTATTTTTGTCTCATAATTAAAGCACTCTCATGTGTCTTATCTTCTCTGCCTTCCAAAGACAGACCAGCTGTTATCATATCCAACACATGGATCTATTGATGTGCTTTTTTTTTCCTTATATTTTAAGGGATTTAAATCTTCATTTGTCAAACTCTTGCCTTTCTAAACATATTCTCTGTGTAAGAATTACATTTGAAAACCTCATTACTTTTTAGCACCACATTTCCAGGGCAATCATTCATTCCTTTCAAATCTCCCTGTCTGACAGCTGTTGATTAATTAATTCTTGGCTTTTAACCCAAAACTTCACATTTTGAACAGAATGGTGTCAAAGGCCACCTTCCAATGATTTACATCTCCTGAACAACAGATAAATGTCTTGCTGACCAAATAATTCTTGTTCTGGAAAGACACTGCTTTATGTGACAGGCTGGTACAAGGAAATGGCTGATTTAAATCTTTCTCCCAGAAGTCAAATGAGTAGAATTCCAAAGGTTCCTGCCTCTGTTAAATCATCCATCTGGATCTGTACCTTCCCCAGTAGGATAACAAGTCAAAAACTATTTCACCTACCCTACAGCTCCAGTAATTTATTAATTCCACATTTATCTGCTACAGGAGAGTTGTTTCCAACACTCTCTAATAGCAAAGTGCAATGTTAAAGTTAATACTTTTTTTAAAAGTTAGGTAAATATTAAATATTTAGATAGTATAGCATGTAATTTGTGTTCTTCACTGCACAGTGAGGGGTGAATGGAATCCAGAGTATGTGCAGGGGTCATATTTTTTCTGAGCAGTCAGAGGAGAGCCAAAAGGTTTCTCTTCTGCTAAATTCCAGAACTGCAGGATGCTGCCAAGTAACTATGGAAATTCAAAAATTTTGCTTCCAAATTTAGTTTCCTGAAATGAACAGGCCTGAGAAGTTTGTACACTGCCAGTATAATTAACATAAAAGTATTCTATTGCCGAGAAAATCACTTATTGCATTCTCCTTTTTTGCCTCTTTTCTTCCTTTTTCTTTTCCCCTTTCCCCCCTTTTCCTCTATTTTTTACTTTCCCCCCTTTTCCTTTATTTTTTACTTTCCCCCCTGTTCCTTTATTTTTTACTTTCCCCCCTGTTCCTTTATTTTTTACTTTCCCCCCTTTTTCTCTATTTTTTACTTTCCTCCCTTTTCCTCTTTCTTTCCCTGTCTTTTGCTCTCTTTTCTCTCCTTTTCACTTCCCTTTTTTCTCTCTTTTCTTTCTCTTTTTAGGAAAGATCTCAGGGTTCTGAACAACTCAGTTGTGCTTCGTCTTCATGTCAGAGCTCCTTTTAGAAATCCGAATTTTCTGGGTTTGGGCTCAGGTCAGATGGTAACTGTGAACCATATTTTGCTCTTTTCAGACAAGCATCAATCCTTTCATCTGTTCTGCTCCTTGTCCATGCACAATCTGATCCCAGCAGGGCTTGTTCCTTGGGAATGGCCTCTGGCTTTGCTGCTTTGCAGGATCTCCCAAGATCCGTGCTGGGTTCTGGACTTTTTTCTTTAAGGCCTTTGGTAGATCTTGACTTATTTCACAATGTTTTGTGGAAAACAACCTCTCCTGGCAATTTTCAGTTTTAGGAGGAATCATAGCTTGGACATTTGGGAATCAATGTCTCTATAAACAAGTATTAGGACAAGAAAAGTAGAAATCCAAGAGTTGATCCTGCACTGGGTTTAAAAATCGCTGCTTTCTTTTTTTTCTCTGGAATTCTCCCTCCTTTCTGCTCAGCCCTCATCCCTTTGCTGCTTTTAGCCTTAACTTTTCTTGATTCCTAAAAGCTCAGATGTCTTTCTGGGAAAATTAAGGGTTCACTTTGCACTCCCTGAGTTTCACACAGCACAATTACCTGGTTGAAAGTGAGGTTTCTCTTCATCCCTTTCCCTGCAGTCCTTCTGCTTCCTGTGCTGCTGCCTTGCTCTTCCAGTTACTGATGGCCCTTTTTCCTTCCAAATTCCAGCCAGGCCATAGCTGAAGGAGTTGATTTGGGCAGTCTGGAGCTGGCAGTGCAGAGGTTAATGGGATCTCTGCAGCAGGAGCTGTTGCAGGCAAGACAAATGGTGCCAAGTGCTGCCAGGCTCCTCCTCCTTGTCATGGAAATTACACCGGGATGATATAACAGGATCTCTCTCTCTGCTGTAAATGGGGGGGAGAGCAGGGTTAAATTACCAGAGTGGGGGAAAAATCAGGTGCTGCCCCTCCATTCCTTTCCATACTGGTGGTGCCAGGGACAGCCACTCTCCCACACATTCCCCAGAGTTCTGGTTTTGCCTTCTCCACATCCTGTGTCATGGTGAGGTTTGATATTCTAGATCCATGCATATCTTTTTCATGGTAATCAAGCTGCACACCCAACAGACACCCCAAAAACCCTGTTAAAAATCCCACTGCTGGTGCATTAAAAGCAGGAGCTGTGACCTGCCACATCCTTTTGTGTCCCAGAAGTTTTCATCTCTGCTCATAACACGATGGCCGGAGGCAATTTGACTTTGCATCTGGGACAAGCTCTGCTTTTTATAAAATGGAGCTGTTCAGAGGAGCTGCTTTGAGGCTAATGAATAATGAAATAAGGTTATAGCATGGATGGTGCAAACCTGTCCAGCTGGGCTGCTGCAAACAGGCAGCAATTACTGCTCTTGATGCTGATACTTATTTTTTTCCCAGCATCTTTAGTCTGCCACCAAAAAGGACAATTTTCCTGTCTCCTAAGCCATGCATCCCATGCCTTGGAGCTGCTTCTGCTGAAATAGTGTTGTGAGACAGATCAGCTTGTTCAGCTGATGGAAAGGCTGCATTGCAAGAAGACATTCCTGAGTTGATCCCAGTTTTCCACTGGACCAGTGAGCCAGTCAGGTGCATTTTTATAAGCAGGTAGCAATCAGGAGCTGTGTGGCAAGGGGTAGTAAGGATCTGGAAGAAAGGAATTCTGATCAGAGATGTCCAGTCACTTCATGTTAAGTCAGCAGACCTGAACTGGTGTGGATTTTGTGTGTTTTTTCACAGCCTAATTTAGCTGTTGTGCTCTTCTCTCACTTTGTCCTGCTGCCTTTATCCCTCTGCCTTTTTGTCTGCCTCAAACTTTCCTTGAACTCAGATGAGCAGAGGTTTGATGGATCTCTGAGGTCTCTCCCTGCTGCAGAAGCTCCTCATTGACCTTTTTTCCCTGAGCTGGAGCCAAGCCTGTGGGTGACCCTGGGTATCAGGTAGCTGGAATTCTCATGCCAAGTGCCTGTGAGGTGCCACACTCAGCACTTCTTTCCCAGGGTTTGGCTGCTGGGAGCTGGAGCAGTTACATCACAGAGCTCCTGATGAGCCCTCAGTGCCTGGCTGCTGGGCCCCTTCCAGAAGGTGCTTTAGGAGAAAAAACTACTTGAGCCCACAGAAAAGAACCAAGCTGGAGATGTTTAAATTGAAATTTTAACCTCAAAGCAGCTTCAGCATCTGGAGTGGGTGGAAGTTCTTTGCCTTTCTTGGCCACCTTTGTCTTGTGAGCTCTTCTTTCAGCACAGATGGAGGGTTGGGCCCATATTGCCTGTATCTAAATGAACTTTTTTCCTCTACATTTCTCTGTGGGGTCTCCCCTTGCTGTCTGCTGTGCCTGTGAGACAATTTAAAGCCACAATCACCCATACCTGCCCACATGGGCCTATTTTGTGCTGTTTGAGGATGTGGATAAACCAAAGGGGGAACTGTTCCCCAAGACCCAGAGGCACTTGTTCATTCTTCCATTGCTTCCAAGTTTTATTTGCACTCTGGGGAATGAGCTTCTGGGAGCTGCTGCAAGGAGGTGATTGCAGGGAGCACCAAGGGATGTGCTGGAAAAATTAATGGGTCAACAACCCTGTAAATGGTTACTTGAAGGACAATTTGTGGTGCAAATGGAACAGATCACAAACACAACTCTGTGTATGTGCTTTATCCTGTGCATGGATGTCTTTCTTCCCTGTTACTTCTCCCATATAATGCCTTTTCTGACCCAAAGTTCTGTTCTGGTGTTTTTCAGACCAATGAGTGGCGTCTGAGCTGTGTGAACAAGGAATTCTCTGTGTGTCCCTCCTACCCTCCAGTTGTCATTGTCCCCAAATCCATCGACGATGAAGCGCTCCGCAGAGTCGCCCTGTTCCGCTACGGCGGCCGCTTCCCAGTGCTGAGCTACTACCACAAGAAAAATGGGATGGTGAGCTGGGCTTGAGGGGTGCTTCTGCCTGAAGGAAGTGGGGGAATCTGTTGGTTTCATGCTCTGGAAGTAACAGAGCTGCTGGTTTATTTTCTGGCTTCCTCAGGGAAGGTACAGCAATGTTGGGTTTTTTTCCCTGGTCTCTTGGTGGTATGACAATGAAAACACAACATCTGGGCTCACAGGTGCCTTCAGGGTTCAGGTTAAACCAGGGCTGCCCCAGTTTCTGTAGTCCAGATCCACTGAGGGCACATATTTGACCAAAATATTTTTGTGGAAGTAGTTTCCTTTGGCCACTTGGAATCAGAAAGGCTGTGTGGAGGTGGGTGCTTCCCTAGAATTAATTATTCAAACATAAATATTTTCTGTGGGACAAGCAGAACACAGATGTACAAATCCATGAGAATGAAAGAGGGACCAACAGGTCAAGGGAGGGCAATTTGCTCTTGTGATGTCATACCTGGGGTCTCCAACATAAGGACATGGAGCTCCTGGAGAGAGTCCAGAGGAGACCAAGCAGATGCTCCAAGGGCTGGATCCCTCTGCTCTGGAGCCAGGCTGGGAGAGCTATGGGTGCTCACCTGGAGAGAGCTCCAGGGAGAGCTCAGAGCCCCTTCCAGTGCCTAAAGGGGCTCCAGGAGAGCTAGAGAGGGACTGGGGACAAGGGATGGAGGGTTTGGACACAGGGAATGGCTTCCCACAACCAGAAGACAGGGTCAGATGGGATATTTGTATGCTTCCCTGTGACAGTGCTGAGGCCCTGGCACAGGCTGCCCAGAGAAGCTGTGGCTGCCCCTGGATCCTGGTTCTGGGTGATGGAATGAGTGATCTCCATCCTAGAAATAGCCATTAATCTGCTTGGTTGGGAATGTGCGTGGCAGCAGCTTGCTTACAGCAGTAAGAACAAGATGAGCCTTGTAAAGCCACTGCTGGCGCCCTGGCTGGCTGTGTCTGCCAAGAGTTTTCATGGAAAGGATGGCAGGAGCCACATTGTCCTGTCTGTGAGTGGTGGGCCCTTGTCACAGCCATGCTGACAGCAGAGCCAAGGCTGCTTCTGCTGTGTGACTGTGCAAGGAGGATCAGAACAATCTGTTCTCTGAGCCTGGCAGGGTAACTCTGTTCAGGAGTAGCAAATTCTTGGTCTTGCACAGACTTAAACAAGCCAGGATCTGATGGAGTGACTGATACATTGTAATTAAGAAATGCACTGTATGAAGGTGTTGGGTAATTGTGTCTCTTGCTGATGTAACCAGTTCTGAGGGTGCTGGGATGTCCAACCTACAGCTTTTAACCTTGGTACAGTCTCTTCAAATGCTCTAATGCCTTCTCACCTCCTGTGGCCAAGATTTGTAAGCCTTCAGTTTGAAGCTGTCTAGTCTGACTCAGGAGTACCTTGGGATTTTCTTTGCTTCAAAAGCAGCCAGCCACCTACTCCACATCAGTTGTGCTTTTTGCTTTTTCTCAGCTCAGCTGAAAACCATTGGAAGAAGATTTCTGCTCAGTTATCTCTCAAAATTGTGTATGTTTCATGTGAGGAGTACAACAGTATTTGGCTCAGAGTGTTGCAGTTGTGACAATAATGCTGTCACTCTCTTTGCCCTCTTGGCTCTGAGTTCTCAGCTGTACCTGGCATTGCTGACAGGCTGCCCTCGCATTTTTGTTGTGATTGGAGCTGCTGTGGTGCTTCTGAATTGCAAGGCATTTGCTAAAGAGAAATCTCAGCTCAGCAGTCTATAGACTTGAGGTTTATCAGTCCATCCATGGGGTTAAAATGTCACCTCTAACACATGAGCAAATTAAATGTTTTAAGAACAGAGTTGGGAACAGGCCTTGAAAATGAAAATCCTGAAAAAGTTGCTTTCATAGAATCCCAGGATTGTTTTGGTCAGAAGGATCCTTAGGGGCCATCTAGTTCAAACCCCCTGCCATGGGCAGGGATGCCTCTCACCAGGTCAGGCTGCTCAGGGCCCCATCCACCCTGGCTTTGAACACTTCCAGGGATTAATAACACTGCCAGGGTTTGTAAAGGAGCCATCAGCAAGAAGGCAGCTCAGTAGTTCAAAATATGGTACTTGAGGCATAACTGAAGCAATACAGCCTCTAAGATGATGCCTGGCATTTAAAACTTATCCAGCCAAATGATTGCTGGAATCAAGAATTTCTAATTCAGTTTTAAATCCTTGAGAGGGATCGAACTTGAAACAACAGAAGGATTCAGGGCAAGGCTTGGAGCTCAGTGGTGCCTTTCAGTCAGAACTCTCTCCACTTCCTCATGCATGGTTTTGTGTGTCCCCAGGCGATGCTGAGGAGCAGCCAGCCCCTGACAGGCACCAACGGGCGGCGTTGCAAGGAGGATGAGAAGCTGATCAACTCCACGCTGCGCTCCGGCCGCCGCGGCTTCGTCATCGACACCCGGCCGCTGAACGTGGCCCAGCAGGCCAGGGCCAAGGGAGGGGGCTTTGAGCAAGAGGTCCACTACCCCCAGTGGAGGAGGATCCACAAATACATCGAGAGGTGGGTTGTTGTGGTGTTGAGGGGTTTTGGGACGAGGTGAGAGATGAGAATTGACTCCCAAGTTCTCAGAAGTCTGATTTATTATTTTATGACATGATATTTGACATGATACTTGACATGACATGATATTTGACATGATACTTGTCATGACATGACATGATATTTGTCATGACATGGTATTTTATTTTATATTATATTTATTTTATATTATATTTTATTAAAAATGTTATACTAAAACTATGCTTAAAAGAATAGAGAAAAGATACATCAGGAGGCTAGAAAAGAATGATGATAAAAACCCATGACAGACTCAGAGAGTCTGACATAGCTGGCTGTGATTGGCCATTAATTAAAAACATTTTACATGCTGGGTAAACAATTCTCCAAATCACATTCCAAAGCAACAAAACATGGAGAAGCTGAGGCTTCTCATCTTCCCAGGAGAAGAAATCCTGACAAAGGGAGTTTTCAAGAAGTATCACCATAACAGTGGGTGAAATCAGTCTTTCCTCTGAGCTCAGCTGCTCAGCTTTTCGGAGCAGTGATACCTCCATGAGGTATTTGCTCCTGTAGGAAGAGTTGTGTACCCTGGTTCCTGGCAAGAGGGTCATGTTCCTTCTGTGGCAAAACCAGGATACATGCATAAGGGGATTTTTGCTTTGGTTCCTTGTTCTGAGCAACCTGCTGCCTGTTTTAGCCATCTCCCTGTGCTGTTTCTTTTCCTGGCCATCTTCATCCACACTCCAGCCTTCCTGTGTTCCCCTTTGCACAGGGAGGAGCAGGTACCTTGCCAGAAAACTTCTGCAGAGGAGGATTTGTTCTGTGGCCGTCACACTCCTCTTATCCAGAGGATTTGTCCAGAGAAGCTGTGGCTGCCCCTGGATCCCTGGAAGTGTCCAAGGCCAGGTTGGACAGGGCTTGGAGCAACCTGGCATAGTGGAAGGTGTCCCTGCCCATGGTGGGGGGTTGGAATGAGATGAGCTTTAAGTTCCCATCCAACCCAAACTATTCATGAGTCTGTGATGCAGTGCTTTTCTCTGGACATCTAATATTGTTCAGTCATTTGCAGACAAGTTGCTAAATAAACAGACTTTTAGTCTGGTGTTGTTCAACTTCTCTTAAAGCCTTAATTTTGGGAAATCCTTCTACACAGACATGCAGTAATGTTACTGGAGCTGTAGGCCAGCTCTTGAGCAGTTAAATAAGGAATTTCCTGGCAAATACTTGAAGTGTTTGGTTCTGCTTCTAAAGATTTTATGTGAACTTACATTTGTTGCTGATTGTTTACAGCATCAGAGAGAGAAGGGGGTGAATAAACACACTATACAAACACTAAATAATCCATGTCCTTGTTCCTGTGTTACTGCTTGTGCTTTCAACAATGTTTTCCTTTTCCCAAAGGTTTCATATCCTGCAGGAGAGCTTCATCAAGCTGGTGGAGGCTTGCAATGACCAGTCACACAACATGGACCGCTGGCTCAGTAAACTGGAAGCTTCCAACTGGCTCACTCACATCAAGGAGCTGCTGACTGCAGCTTGTCTGGCTGCTCAGTGCATTGACAGGTAAATCTCCTGCAGAAAGCCTTGGGTTGCTCATTCACTGGTCACAGATTGCTCATTGAATATCTCTGGCACTATCAATAACTGCCCACCGTGGTCTGGCTCACTTGTACTCATGGAGGATTCTGTTTCCTCATTTTGGAGGAATGTTCCTCCAATAAATCAGGAGGAAGGAGGAAATCTGGGCTAAGAAAAGGTTTTGGATCATGTATTTAAGGTATATTCATGTGTCTGCTGCAGCCAAGCTAATTTAGATAGTTTTATTGAAGGTTTGGGTTAAAATGGGTCCATGGAAAAATGGGTCCCCATGGAAAAGGGAGCACAGAGATGTCTTTTTCTTTTTTAGGAGGTGTTTTTTTTTCATTTCAGCTGCAAATTTCCAATACCACACCTCATTTCCAGAGGTTAAAACAATGTCATCTCTGTGTTTTCACCAGGAATTGGTCCAGTGCTTTTCCCCTCTTTATTTTATCCCCACAGCCCTACCAGACAATCCTGTTCATCCCTTCTAAGCGCCTGTGACCTCTTTTAACCTGACATTTCTTTCACAAATGCTGCTGACTCAGCTGACTCATGCTCACACCTTTGGCTGCAGAGCCAATGCTTGCTCTCAGCTGACAGGGTTTGTAAGGCCAGATTCAACAATCTAAATTGGTTTTATCTGTGGCTCTGGGTGGGAAAAGCCCATCCCCAAATTTAGGGAAAACCTGGCTTTTCATAGGAGCTGGGGAATGTGTTCTGCAGGCACACAAGCAGCTGAAATGCAGGCTCAGTGGTGAGACAGCACTGCTGCATTCAAATGGGAGCTCTGTGCTTTTTAAAAGCTCTGACAGTGCTGGTTTCATTACTGGCTGTGCCAGGAAAGGATTGCTCTGGATCAATAGTTTTATCTGAAATTCTTTCCTGCAAGCATGTAATGGGAAAAACCAGTGATGAAACCCTTCTGGCTTGTTGGGACAGTGGCTGATTTCATAATTTTTAACCTCAGCTTTGCTTTTTATGTTTACCATGTGGAGCCATGGCAAGTCAATTCCAGGTGCCTGACCTGTCTCACTCAGAGCCTGGAGGTCAGAGCTGGGCTGACAAGGAGAGTTCTGTTGTGTTTTCCATGGGGAGGGAATGGCTGGGACAGATCTTCCAGCATCTTAAGGGCCTGAAAGATAAAAGGGGAAAATAGTGTTAGAAAATTAGTGTAGAGATAAGGTAGGGAAGGAAGGTTTAGATTAAATATTAGGGAGAAACTCTGTATTATAGCAGTGGTGAGACCCTGGTACAGGTTGCCCAGAAAAGCTGTGGCTGCCCCTGGATCCCTGGAAGTGTCCAAGGCCAGATTGGATGGGGCTTGGAGCAGCCTGGGCTAGTGGAAGGTGTCTCTGCCCATGGCAGGGGTAGAATGGGATGAGTTGCACTTCCAAGCTGTAACTCAAAGGGATGCTAATCCCAAAGAGTGAGAACCACAAGGGAGATCTTACTGTGCACCTGCTGTCAGTGTGGGAAAGGATCTGGAGTTCCAGACTGCTCAGCAAGACATGGAGGCTTTAGTGATGCAGAGCTTGGATCACTGTGGATGAAGATCCATGTGGGATCCAGGTGAGATCCATTTGGGATGGGGCTGCAGTGGTGGTAAAAAGCCAGCAAATCCTCAGCCCTGGTGTCCATGGGATGTAATGGCACCCACTGGGATGGGTTCTGCTCATTCATACTCATCCCTTCCCACCTTTTCCTTTCCCAGGGAAGGTGCTTCAGTGTTAGTCCATGGCAGTGAAGGAACTGATTCCACGCTCCAGGTCACTTCCCTGGCACAGATCATCCTGGATCCAAGGTGCAGGACCATCCGTGGCTTTGAGGCTCTTGTAGTGAGGGAGTGGCTGCAGGTAAGGAACAACAGAACAACAGTTCCCTGGAGAGAACAACAGCCACTTCCAGAGACACTGGGGTTGGGAAATAGCCTGAGAGGCAGCCAGCAGGCTGGGCCTTGTTGCAGCCCTGCTGAGTGTGAGTGTCCTTTGTCCTAAAGAGCAGCATCATTACCTGAGTCATTTGTCCCTCTGGCACTCCTGGGGCCTCTGCCTCTCATGGAATGTTTTTGATTTTGGAGAACTGCCTGTTCTGTGTGCTCAGGGTGAACATCTCTTATCAAGGATGGTTCAGGTTGGAGTGGACCTTAAAGCTCCTCTCATTCCAACCTCCTGCCATGGGCAGGGACACCTTCCACTGGACCAGGCTGCACCTCTTCCAGCTCATTAGAGAAAACTGTTCAGACCAAACCACAAACCTGAGCTATGCTCTTTGTACCTTGGCAGTCTGGTCCTCCAGTGCACCCACCCCAGCTTGTTCCTGCTTACATTCACTGATCAAACATAGCCTGAGAACGGCAGGGAAATCAGTCATAGAATCACAGAACCATTTAGGTTGGAAAATAGCTTTAAGATTCTCAAGTCCAACTGTCCCCCAGCACTGCCAAGGCCATCACTCATCCATGTCCCCAAGTGCCACATCCACATGGCTTTTTAAACTCTCCAGGGATGGGGACTCCAGAATTGCCCTGGGCAGCTGTGCCAGGGCTGAACAACCCATTCCATGAAGAAATTTTCCCTAATATCCAATCTAAACTAAACTTCCCCTGGTGCAGCTTGAGGTCATATCCTCTCATCCTGTCCCTGTTCCCTGGGAGCAGAGCCAGACCCCCCTGGCTGTCCCCTCCTGTCAGGGAGTTGTGCAGAGCCACAAGGTCCCCCCTGAGCCTCCTTTTCTCCAGGCTGAGCCCCTTTCCCAGCTCCCTCAGCCCCTCCTGGTTCTCCAGCCTCTTCCCCAGCTCCATTCCCTTCTCCGGACACTCTCCAGCCCCTCAATGTCTTTCCTGTCAGGAGGAGCCCAAACCTGAATCCCAGATTTGAGGTGCCCCAGCAGCAGAGGGATAATGGTTTCTAACAGCTTGGTCCTGAGCAGCTGTATGGACAGAAGTCGCTCTGAAGTGTTTTTTCCACATGTCCTCACATCCCATTCCTTGGTGTATGATGCTGCCCCTGATTCCCTGCAGGCTGGCCACCCTTTCCAGCAGCGCTGTGCCCAGTCAGCCTATTCCAACAGCAAACAGAAGTGGGAGGCCCCTGTGTTCCTGCTCTTTTTGGAATGTGTGTGGCAGATCCATCGGCAGTTCCCCTGCTCCTTCGAGTTCAACGAGCACTTCCTCATCCTGCTCTTTGAGCACGCCTACGCTTCCCAGTTTGGGACCTTCCTGGGGAACAACGAAAGTGAAAGGTTGGTAAGGATGCTTGACTTGAATCCTTTAAATCTTGGGCTGAATTTCACTAAAAGAAGGTCCCAGAATCATGGAATGGTTTGGGTTGGAAAAACCTTTAAGATTGTCTCGTTCCAACCCCTTGCCATGGGCTTCCACTTGGCGTAGCTTCCACTATCCCAGGCTGCTCCAAACCCCATCCAACCTGGCCAAAAAATCTCCACCCATCACCAGCTTATTTACTTTCTCAGCCAGAAACTCTTCCATGAAAGAATAACCAGCTGGAGTTTGGTGTGAGTCACAGCTGTGGGAAGCAGACTTGTCCATGCAGGCCTGGAGGAAGAGGCTGAGGCAGGCAAAGGCCACGGCTGACAATTCTGTCCCTCACCTGTAAGAGAGGAGTGTCACTCTGTAGCCTGGTGGTCCTGGGGACCCCCCTGGGAGTAGAAACAGGGTGAAGGACTGGAGCTGCCCACAGCTGCCAGGGAAGTTTGAATTCCTGTTTGGAGCTTGGCACTTCTGCCCTCAGAACTCCTGGCTCCAGTAAGGCCTTGGCTGAGGGTCTCCTGCTGGACTGGACAGAAAGGGATAAACAGAAATGATCCTCCAGAGAAGAAAGGCAATTTGAAGCTTCCTGTAAACCCCTCTGTCCTTAAAGTAATCTGGGTTTAGAAGAGACTCTGCTGCCTTCTGCAGGGCTGCTGAACCAGTCATCTGCAAAACCAAGTTAGACTTGAAAGCAATGAGCTGAAATTTGGAGGAGTATTGAATGTTATGTGTAATAACCTGCCTGTCACATCTGAGCACGTCAGCCTGGGAGCACAGACAGGGGTTAAGTCTGATGTTAAGCTTGTGCTGTCTGAAGCATTCACAGGAGTGCTGAATCTCCTGCCTGGCTGGCAGTGCAATTTGCCAGTGGAAATTGAGATTTGCTGGAATCTGAGGCATAGGGATCCCTGTAACTGCTGGAGGTGGGATTGCCCAGGAAAACAGCACTGCTTGCTCTGTGTGCTCAGTTCCTTCCTGCCACCAGAGGGACCTGTCAGACGTGCCCATTCTAGCAGTGAAACAAACTGCTTTTATGTGCTCGAGAGTTCCATTTCCATCCTTCCCTGATGCAGCCCTGCCCCACCTTGCAGCTCCACCTTAACACAGCAGCCCGATCCCTTTTCAAACGTGGCACTCAAACCACAGTGGGGAGGTGGCTGATTCTTCACCTGGACAGCAGGAAGCCATCTTACAAGTGTTATTTCCCCATCTTTTATTCAAAACTAATTGTAATCAGTCATGCTGAGTAAATTGCTTTAGGTTTACACCCTGTGCCATGATGGTGAAGGGATTAACCTGAATTATCTGGGGGAGTGGCACATGGAAAAACTTGTGGCTTTGTCTGTGTGGTTCTAACAACAAGAACCTTACAGATCCAAGTGTATAAAACTGACTGGCTCCTCTGGGTTTCTTAGGGCTAAACTGAAGCTGCCTCAGAAGACCATGTCCCTCTGGTCCTGGGTAAACAGGCCTGAAGAGCTGAGCAGGTTCCAGAACCCTCTTTATGAGGCCAACAGCCTTGTCATCTGGCCCTCTGTGGCCCCACAGAGCCTGCAGCTCTGGGAAGGTGAGCCAGGTTTGCTTTCCCTGTTACAGTCAATACCTCTTTTGTGATTTTTTTAGTCTGACTTCACTGCTGACCATTCTGGAGGATCCATGTGCAGTGGGTTCCCTGCTGCAGAAACTTTCCCCATGCCATGGGTGCTGAAGAGTTCATGATACAAGCAGGCTGGTATGGCAGGGTGGAGACTGAAAATGGAGTGTCTGATGGGTGTAGGAGGAAAAAAGGAATGAACCCCCCTCATTTTTCATTTTTCTTGTATTAACTTTGTGTAATAGGATGGTCAGCTTGGAGAGGAGGGGGGAAGCCATTTAGGGGGTGAAGGAAAGGGAAGAAAATGTGAACTGTGTGCACCTGACTTGCGAGCTTCTGGAATGTGAACAACCTTCATGAATTCCCCCTTGTTTCAAGAACCCCTTGTGACCTGGGTGTCTCTGGGCTTCCAGGTATCTTCCTGCGCTGGAACAGGCCTTCCAGATTCCTGGAGGAAGCTGAGGAAGAAAGGATCAACATTATCAAGTACAACAAGGAGCTGCAGGCCAAGGTGAACGTGCTGAGGCGGCAGCTGGCGGAGATGGAGACGGATGGGGAGGTGCAGGAGGAGGAGCCCTGAGCTGGGCTTTGCCTCAGCCCTTTGCTTTCAAGAAACATGGAAAGTGCATGTTCTGCTGAGCCCTTGGGTGCAGCTGACCCTCCCACTGCTGAACCCCTCACTCCATGAACCTCCCTGCTGTTTGGGGAGGGGTTTTTGTTTTGTTTACAGAAGACACAGCTGGGCACAATGTCCCCTCTTGGCAGCTGTTCTGTCTCAGAATTGGGTACAGTGTCAGCAGAAGCTGGAACTCTTTACCTCCAACTGTGTGGATGACCAGGATGGGCCAAGAGACAGGATGTCTCCACTTTATTTTAGACTTTTTCTGGTTTTGTTGAACACTCACAGGATTGAAATACAGAGTTCTATAGAGATAGGGAAAGGCATTTTGTCTGGAAGCACCTTTTCTCTCCAAAAGTAAGTAAGGCAGCTTAGTTCTTTAATTTCCTAGGAAATCTAGAAATGGTTAAAATCAAATTACAGGTTCTGCCAGTCTACACAATACTCTCAGTAGCCTTCACATCTCACACTTGGGTTTTTGTGTTCAGCATTGGCTTGGGAGCAGGAAGTTAAATGCCAAACCAGAGCAAGAGATTTCAGTGCAATACAGAATTGAAGGAGGGATTCTGCTGCTAATGTTTAAGCCATGACCTTCAGGTGGAATTGTCCCTCGTGGACAATGACCTCCTAAGGAGGAACAAACTTTTTTTATTCTACCTGGAAAACAAAAAGGTTTAGTGGTTGGTGGGGGTGTCCACTTGCAGAACAGGGCTCAGAGCTGTCCTTTAAACCAGAGCCAAGCTGCCTTCTTGGAAGTTCCAACCCCCCTGGCTGGGTTTGGACACCTGGCCAGGTTCACAGCATTGCCAGGGTGCAAGAGCAACACTTTATTTACAGCTCAACAAAACACTTCTGTTGCACCTGATGTGCTTTTCCTTCTTGTGCTCTTATGCCCATCTTGTGAAACCTCAAAAGCAGAAGCTGGAAGTTTGGGTGACCTCACAGATCTGCTGCAGATGAAGGGGCCATCACACTACAAAAAAAATACTAAGAGTTTAGATGATTTGTAGCTGCTAAAACTGCTTAAAGACTTTAGGGATAAGCTCTTTCCCATTTAACTTTGTATTTTGTAGCTGCTCTTTCCATTTCTGTGGCTTCAATCTGCTTTTTATAAAATCAGAGTTCTCTCTTGTGATTTTTTTTTCCCCCTCCTTTAAAAAGACAGGTAGGAATAGGTCTGAAATACTCCCTGAGGTATTTTTTCAGCTTGATTCTGTGGGTAGCTCCACAGGACTGGGAAAAGTTGAATTAACAGGAGCACATGTGGCTGGGATTATCCAAGAAAGAGCTTCCTGTTAGCCTGGTTCTGCTGGAATGAACAGAGCTGCAGTAGGTCAGTGGTGGGATGCCTCTGGAAACTGCTGAGCTTCCAAGTTTATGGAATAAAGCTGCCTTTATTTAAAAGCCGCTTCACATAGATATGTGTGAAAATGCAGGATCTGTAGTTGTAGAAGTAGCTGGGCAGGAAAAATCATGTAGCCACTAAATACAGTCTAAGAGAATTCTATAACCAAGGAAATGATATAAAATTATGTGATAATGGTCAAGTGCTACCTGAATGCCTTTTGTTCATTCCTTATTTCCTTAATTATTTCCTTCTTGCCTAAGCTCAACTTAGCCCTGAAGTCCTCTGGCTTAAAAAATAAGATCCCTTTTAAAACACTGCTTACTTTAGGCAGAAGAGTGATTCCCCCTGCTTGCAATGCCAATTTCTTTTTAGGTTTGGAGCTTTGTTCCCTGGATCCAGTCTGACACAGGGAATGCTGCTCAGGGTGGCTGGGGATCTGTTCTGCATCACAGGGGAGGCAGAATTGGGCTGTTCCTTCCTCCAGACCTGGTGATTCCTCTGTGTATGTTGCTCATATAAACCCTTAAAATGATTGTACACCCCTTGAAATGATGTCTTTGGGATCTGCACCTGCCTGGGTGGTGTTTCCCGACCCCATTCAGAATTTCTCCATCTGAAATCCATTATCCCCAGCCAGATGGGAAGGATTCAGAAGGCACTATTTTCCCTGTAATAGACTATACATAAAACACTCCTAAAGGTTATGCAATTCCCTAACACAGTAATTATAGATTGAGCTAAATAATAGAGAAGCAGAGAGGGTTTTTTTGGATCTAATTGCCTGGCTGCTCCAGCCTCTCCTGCAAACTGCAGGCTTCTGAGGAAATTGGGAAACCAGCTGTGACAGCCAACAAAAGGCAGCACATTCCCTCTGAGCTGGCATCAATTTCAGCCTCCACTTGTGTTGAATGCACACCCAAGAACTGTGTGTGCCTTGGGAACGTGGATCCTGGGAATGACTCCTTGGGGCAGTGCTGATGTCCTTCTGAGCAGCCCCTGCAGGTTATTCCACCTTGTCCCTGCACAAGCTCTGTGGCACAGGCCTGGGAGGGCTGGCAGGAGATGCAGTGGGGCCAAGATGTGTGGTGGTGTAGGTTCTCCTGGGACAGGACACTTCCCAGAGCTGTCCTGCCACGCTGCTGCCACATTCCCTTTGAACTTTTCCATTCCAGCACCTCCCAAGCTCCGGATTCACAGCAGCTCTCTCCCGTTCTCTGCTTTGCTGCTTGCCTCCCCTGTCAAATCACATATTTAGTACCAGGGATGGGTTTGCTCCCTCAGAGGGGGATCCCTGCCCCGTGACATCCAGTTTGCAGATTCCCTGTGAGTTCCTGAGCTGGAGCAGTGCCCAGCTCTGGCTCCTCCCTGTGCCACTGCCTTACGTCCTCGCTGCCACCGCGCTCCTGCTCTTTTGCACACACTCTTTGTGTAACAAGCTGGACATGGAAAGCCCCATCTCCAAATTTTGGGGGTCAGTCCACAAAATTTGGGGAGGACACTCTGCCATTTACCAAAAAAACGAGAAGGGAAAGGGAACTAACTTGCACAGTTTTCATAAGGGAAATAGGAAATACATATCTTCAATATTTTGATTGTATCGATTAAGTCTTGAATGTGGCACTGGTTTTGCTGTGCACTATTGTCCCTGTTGCATAGGATCTAATTTAAAATTGCACTGTACAGCATTTTTGGTGTCTCGTGTGTGCTTTGCTGAAGCCTTGGGCAGTGCTGTGTTTGTGTGAGGGGTGAGGTTTCTCCCAGCACTGCCTGTGTTTTGTCACAGCTGCACTGTGTGCTGTGAGCTGTGTCTGTTCACTACTGCCTGTTCAAGTGATGAGTGCACTGCTGGCCCAGCATCTGGAACTGCTATTTGGACTTGGCTGCTGCATCAGTCTTGATTTTTTTTTAATTTTTTTTTTTTTTCCTGTACAATTTGAAATACCAGGGCTGGGAGTTGTGTGCTGGTGTTAGGTATTTGCTGTCTGTGTACAGAATCCCAGCTGCTGCAGCGTGGAATTTACTGCAACAACAACAAAGAAACAAATCTGAGGTAAAAGAAGATGATGGCTCAAGGTTCAGCCATTTGGGGGAACAAAACAGATACAAAGTGGCTGTAAACTTTGCTGTAGATATGTTGAGAGCATAGTAGATGTGTCTGTTTAAATTAAAACCCTGAAGACTAAAAAGTTCTTTAATTACGCTGCTGAATCTTCTTTATTACTGTGTCCTTTGCTTCCCACAGGAGGGATGTGGGTGGGTGTGACTTGGATTAAGCTTTTGCTTGAAATTTTAGCTCTTTTCAACTAGATTGTGTTTTATTTTACAGCTGAACAGGCCCTGTGGTGGTAGAAGGGGGATGAAAGGAGAAGGGTGTGAGACCCTGAGGCTGTGAGAGGCTTGCAGAGCTCTGCTCCAATGGCTTTGGGCCTTGTACAGCAGCTCTGCTTGTGATGGGTAAACAATTTGATTAGCCAAGTATGGTATTGATCTTTTTATCCTGGTATTGATCTCTCCAAAGAAAGAAGGGCAGGGGTGCTCACAGGGAGAGGGGTTTGGAGTAAAGCAAAGCCTTGCAAGAAGGTGGATGGTGAATGGACAAGGGGGAGTGGTTTTAAACAAAGCCAGCACAGATTTAGATGAGATATTAAGAATAAATTCTTTTCTGGGTGAGGAGGGTGAGGCCCTGGCACAGGGTTCCCAGAGCAGCTGTGGCTGCCCCTGGATCCCTGGAAGTGTCCAAGGTCAGGTTGGACACAGCTTGGAGCAGCCTGGGATAGTGGGAGGTGTCCCTGCCCATGGGGGGAAGGTGGAATGGGATGATCTTCAAGGTCCCTTCCAACCCAACCCATCCTGTGACTATGAAGTCCATCAGGGACTGGGGTCACAGTTTCCTGCTGGTTTGAAGGCAGGGGAACACAAAAAGGACTAAGAGCTCCTGGGAAATGGAGGCTGGGAGCTGTGGGAACTCCTGGATCTCTCCTGGCTGGTGAGTCAGGAGGCTGGGAACTGCTGGGCTGTCTGTTTCCCTTGATGAGTTTCTGTGAGTTTTGGGGTTGGAGCAGATGGAGGCTGGGGGTCTTTGTGCTGCCCTGCAGCCTGTACAGCCCGTGAGATTACACATGGATGGATGCTGAAGGTTTTGATGTGAAAAGATTGATATTCAGCCACTATTTATGCCAATAGTCCCAGCTGAAACAGAGTAGGTCTGTTCTAAAATACTTTCAGCAGTGATCAGGCAGTCTGATTTGGGTTAAACTTGATTTTTGGTGGGTGGGGGAAGAAAATAACTAAAGAATCCCTGAATGGTTTGTGTTGGAAAGGACCTTAAAGCTCATCCAGTTCCACCCCTGCCATGGGCAGGGACACCTTCCAATATCCCAGGCTGCTCCAATCTTATCCAGCCTGACCTTGGACACTTCCAGGGACGGGGAATCCATCTGAACAAGTGTTGAATTTTTTCTTTAACCTTGAGTCTGTTGGATTTTTCTCTTGGAAATCCCAAGTGTTTTTTCCCAGTGCCATTGAAGGAGTCTCTTCCATGCTGCCCATTTTTCCCCCAGGCAGTGAGAGGGGAAACAATGAGGAGGAATTCCCATTGCACTGGATGGAGCTCAGGATGCTGGGCTGGCCTGGGCTGCTCACATTTCCCCCTAGAAATGTCACCACAAGCCCTTGGCATTTGTCTTTCAGAGCTGAGCTGATGAACCTCTGATGTTCTCTTGGGAGGGTGTTGCTGATGGCTTTGGATGCTTTATCTGATGCTGCAGGTCAGCTCATGGAGGGTTTGGTCCTAAAGCTCCAAATCTGCTCCCTCAGGTTCTTAAAACACTGGCAGATAACCTGGGCACTGCACAGATGTAGTCACACCACTAAAAACCACTGTGGAGTTGCTAAAATAATGTTTTTTATAGCTTGGGCAGTTGGTTGTAACCATTTACATGGCCAGTTTGCACATCCCAGTCGGTACTGGTTCTGTCTGGGGGGTGGTTTCAGGTTTGAAAGGCGGAGCCTGAGGTCACTGTGTGAAGGAAAAAGGCTCTGATGGCAAGGGCCTCATTCAGAGGTACAAGAGATAAAGAAGTCTGCTTCCTGCTGTTCTTTCCTGCCATGGAAAACGTTTGTTGGGGTGTCCCAGCAAGGTAAATGCAGCATTTCTACAAGGAATTTTCTGGGTTTGGCTTTTAGGTACTTGGTGGAACAAAATAAAACCTTTATGGCAGGAATAAAAGTTGTTCCAGAGTTCAGGTTGGTTTGTTTTTTGGGTTTTTTGGTTTTTTGGGTTTTTTTATTTTTTTGTAACAAAGAACTTAGCTTTTTTTGTACTGTGCTCCATTTTTTGGGGTCCAACTTGAGCACTTCCAGGGAGGGACAGACACATCCATCAGTTGTTTTGGGGACAAAGCAGAAATTTGTGCTACAGTAGGGTAAATACAGGGCTCTGGTTTCTATACTTCCCTCATGGAATAAAAAAACAAAAAACCCACAAACCTGTGCCTTTCTGAGAAAAAGATTTCCTTCCAGAGATCCCTACAGGACACTTGTGCAACATGAAGCACATGGAGTGTCCTGGCTGTGCTGCCAGCAGTTGGCAATGCTGTTGTTTCACAATGGGGAAGGCTGTGGCAATCCTGAATTAAAATTCTGTTCTGCCCTCCCACTCTCTTGTGCTGGTCCAGCTGTTTGTGGTTCCACGTGGCACATGGGATTGGAGAAATGCATGGAGAAGTGACACAACCAGGAGGGAAGAGCCCTGCAGGCTGAGTCAGCAGCTGGGGTGTTAAATGTGGCATGGATGCTTGGAGTAAATGGAGTCACAGGGAGGATTTGTAAAGTGAAAATCCACATGGAGCAGCTGGGGAGTGTCCAGAGGAGGCCATGGAGATGCTCCAAGGGCTGGGAGAGCTGGGTGTGCTCACCTGGAGAAGAGAAGGATCCAGGGAGAGCTCAGAGCACCTGTCAGGGCCTAAAGGGGTTCCAGGAGAGCTGGAGAGGGACTAGGGACAAGGGATGGAGGGGCAGGACACAGGGAATGGCTTCCCACTGCCAGAGGGCAGGGATGGATGGGAATTTGGGAAGGAATTCCTGGCTGTGAGGGTGGAGAGGCCCTGTCACAGGGTGCCCAGAGAAGCTGTGAGCTAAAGCAGAAGAGGAGAGCAGACACACCTTGATCCTTTCCCCAGTGCCACGTTCCAGAACCCTGCACTGAGCACCTCTGGGATTGTCAGAGGGACTAAAGGCAGCTGCTCTGCACCAGCCCCACGCTGTGGACAGAGCCTTGTCCCCTGCAGAGCGGGGAACCAAAGGGACAGCACATCCCTGATGTGTCTCCACATGTCCTCAGCTCCTTGCCCTGAGCTCTCCAAGCACCGTGGGTGGGGAGGGTTTGCAGGTTCAGCAGGGCAAAGGGCAGAGCAGAGACCACAAAACCCCTGTGTGTGGGAGGGGGTGGCAGGGAGATCAAGCCCCAGGCTCTGGGAGAGGCTGCTGCAGAAAGCTTTGAAGGAGCAGCACTTCTGGATGTGGATCCATGGCCAGGGGGAGAAAGAAAGGAGTGGGGACAGTGACAAGGGGTGACAAGAACACTTGTGGAGCCTCTGGAGGGATGGTACCATGCTGCCTCTGAGAGGAAGGGTGTTGGAATGTCTCCTGCCTTCTTCCCCTTGATTTGTGTTTCCAATATTCCCCCATTAGCCTGTTTCTGAACCTCAGGCTGGCTTTTTGTGTTTGCAGTCCTTTGGACATGGATTTATATTTAGAAAATACCCCAGATCAGGCAAAATACCCAAAATCAGGCAACAAACCAATCCACAAAACCTTAAAATCCAGATAACATGAAAATTATAGAGCACAGAAGCTTCTCAGTAGCCTGTGACCCTCCCTCTCTCCCTGGAGCACTTTTGGGGGCACTTTTGGTTGACATGCATGGAGATTCTGTCAGCAGGATTGGAACAGGCTGCCCATGGAAGCAGTGGAATTATTCCCCTTGGAAGTATCCCAAAGGTGTGTGGATGTGACACTTGGGGACATGGTTTAGGGTGGATTTGGCAGTGCTGGAGAATGGTTGGACTTGATGATCTTAAAGGGCTTTTCCAATTTAAATAATCTGAGGATACACACAAGTGAGGACTGTCACAGAATCACAGAATGGCTTGGGCAGGAAGGGACAATAAAGCTCATCTGATTCCACCCCCTGCCATGGACAGGAACATCTCTGACTATCCCAGGTTGCTCCAAGCCCTGTCCAACCTGACCTAGTGAGCTGCAAGTCTGTGCTGCCCACAGAGAAAGACACCCAAGGTGTCTTTGCTGCCCACAGTGGGGTTCATCATGTGGGAGTGTTGGCCTAGCTCTTGTTGGAATGGACCCTCCACACTGCTCAGATGCCATCACCCCACTGGGGTGAAATTTTCTCCCCTTTTGGATTTTCTGCCTTCCCACATTGATGTTTTTCCTCTTGTCCCCTTGAGCTGCTGCCTATCACATCCTGACAATCCAGCCTCTGACCTCGGTTTTACCTTCCTTATCTCACAGGGCTCTGTGCTCTTTCTCACAAGCTGGCAGCCTCCTGGGCTCAGGGAGCAGGGTTTTCCAGCTGGGCTCTATCTGGGAGGCCTTGGATTGCAGCTGAACCTGGAGGACCAGGCAGTTCAGGGCCAGCTTTCCTGGACATTCCATTTTGCTGATTTTATGCCAGTTTAGTGCTGCAGGTGCTTGGCTCAGTGCTGGAGGAGGGAAGTGGTTTATGGAATCATTCCTGCTTCCCTGTCAGTCTGGGGGAATTTCTGCCATGCTGAAATGATCTAAGAGAAGCTTTACTTTGTGTCTTGGGATGGGAATGGAGCTGGGGAAGGAGCTGGAGCACCAGGAGTGGCTGAGGGAGCTGGGAAAGGGGCTCAGCCTGGAGAAAAGGAGACTCAGGGGGGACCTTCTGGCTCTGCACAACTCCCTGACAGGAGGGGACAGCCAGGGGGGGGTCGGGCTCTGCTCCCAGAGGACGGGGACAGGATGACAGGAAAGAGCCTCAAGCTGTGCCACGGGAGGGTCAGGTTGGATATCAGGAGGAATTTCTCCATGGAAAGGGTGGTCAGAATGGGCTGCTCAGAGAGGTTTGGAATCCCCATCCCTGGAGGTGTCCAAGGAATGACTGGATGTGGCACTCAGTGCTCTGGGCTGGTGAAAGGTGGGAATGGGCCACAGGTTGGACTCGATGACCCTGGATGTCTTTTCCAGCCTAAATAATTCTGTGATTTACATTGAGTCAAATAATCAGGTACAATGACACCACCAGTGCTCCATGCACTCCCCTTCCTGAGCAGAAAAATCCCTTTTGCTCAACTGCTCATCTATGTCAGGGCTCTGGGAACTACAGAGCTCTCTTGTTCCCTCTGCAGAATTCTAGGTGAGCTCTGTTTGCCCTCCCTGCAAGGCTGGGTCCACATTGCCCTTGTGAGAGCAGCCATGGAGCCCTGCTGGAGGCTCTGGCTTTCCTTCCATTTGGTGCAGACTCCTCAGACTGGAGCAGGGATTGCTGAGGTCATGCTATGATTCAGGTCTAGGGTACACTGGCCTGGAATCACAGCATGGGTAAGGTGTGAAAGGACCACAGAAATCATTTCACTGTGAGAAATTCTTCCCTCTGAGGGTGGGGAGGCCCTGGTACAGGTTCCCAGAGAAGCTGTGGCTGCCCCTGGATGCCTGGAAGTGTCCAAGGCTAGGTTGGACAGGGCTTGGAGCAACCTGGGATAATGGAAGGTGTCCCTGCCCATGGCAGGGGGTGGAATGAGATGACCTCCAAGCTCCCTTCCAACACAAACCCTTCCATGATTCCATGTAGTCCAACGTGGCTGCTGGTAGCTTTGAGATACCCCACAGGATTCAATGACCCTTTAATTTGACCCTTTTTTGGAAGCTTCTGCCCAGTCTGTAGCAGGTGGATCAATTCTGCTGACACTCCCACATCTTGGCCTCCCAGGGACTTTAAATGCGGTTTGTTTTTTTTTTTTTCTGGGCTCTGCAGTGGAACAAGAGGGTTCTTTGTGTTTCTTGCCCTCCTGAAGCTTTCCCTCTTTTCAAGAGAAACATCTGCTCTGGTCAATGGTACTTACAGGCCTTTCAAACTCAATTAGGCACTTGAGAGCAGGGAGCTGTGAGTGCTCAGCTTCCCCAGCCAGCAAAGCATTTTCCCTTCTGCAGCTCCTATAAGACCAGGCTTTTCCAAGATTTTTTTAAAAACTGACCATTTGTTAGTGTCTGGAATGTTTGGAAATAACAGCCATTCCTGCTCTGTTTGCTCTTTGAACAATTTCATTCAGCAGTTTTTAAGAGGGAGAAAAATAAAAATAAAAAAAGAAATAATCAACCTGAACTGAATCAAATCTTAGATCTTAAATCCATAACAAATACCAAGGATTTCTCTTTTGGGGGGCTTTGTTTTGTGTTTTTGTTTGTTTCGTTGGTTGTTTTTAGGTTTTTTGTGGTTTTTTTGTGGGTTTTTTTTTGTTTTATTTTGTTTTTGTTTTGTTTTTTGTGGGTTTTGTTTTGGTGGGTTTTTTTTGGTGTTTTTTTTTTTTTTTTAGGCTTGACAATGAAACCATTCCTGCATTTGAAACGGTGAAACCTGAGTGTGTTTCCCCTTTGTGGAGGTGCATCTTGGGGCACAGGGGGTTTTGTAGGGTCTCCTTGTGCCCAGCCGGGCAGGAGGGATGGGATTAATCGCTGTCAGATGTGGTTGGCTCTGCCTCTGATCTCAGGGCTGGGGATAGCTCTGTGTGTGCAGAGCAGAGTTGGGTTTTGCTTAGCAGAGCTCTGGGAAAGGTTTTCCCCTCTCAGGAAATTGCTTTAATGTTCATCTTTGTCCTGAATGAAAATGATGACCTAAATATATCTTCTTTTTTTTTTTATGACTTTTTTTCTTGATTTAGTTAAGCTCCTCTGAGTGTTTCTTGTGCCTTTAACAAAAGCATTTTAATATTTCAGGATTCCTTTTTGGGCTGCTGAGCTAAAGGTTCCAGCTCACTGAGCTGTGTGCTCACAGGGACCTGGGATACTTTAGATGTCACATTTTCATGCTCTGGGCTCCTTCTCAAGAGCTTCCAGGGGACACTGAGCTGAGCTGGCTCCATGCAGGAGTGTAAGGAGGACCAGGCTGGTCAGAGCAAAGGCACCAGCACCTCCATGCTTCATCTCCAGCCTCCACAATCCGTGGATATTAAAGCAGAAAATGTAGGGAATGGGACCAGAGCAGCCTGGTCTGGTGGGAGGTGTCCCTGCCCATGGGGGTGGAACAGGGTGAGCTTTAAGGTCCTTCCCAAGCCAAACCATTCCAGGATTCCAGGGATTTCCCAGACTCCAGTGAGTTCTGATTTTGATGTAAGAAATAATCATTTAAGCAAAACCCCCTTTTTGTCCCCAAGGACAATTTTTTCTTTGCTGAGCTTGCTCTTTTTGCAGATGGAAAATTCCCAGCCCGTGTGAGCTGGCAAGCTCTGGTTTTCAGCTATAGCAGATGCTGATGTATGTTTATATCCTGCTCCAACAAAAACTGTGAATAAACTGGGAGCTGAAGGCAGGAGGCATTTCCCTTCCCCATTCCAACAGTCCTCATGTTGCCAGAGGGGGGGTGAGTGAAAAAATGTCAACTGCAGTTCAGTCTGCAGGAATATGACAGCAAAATTTAATAAAATATAATTCCAGCTCTCTCACCTGTCCTACAGGGCACTTCCCTGGTAAATTCAGGAAGAATTTTTTCATGGAAAGGGTTGTTAAGCATTGGAAGGAGCTCCCCAAGGAGCTGGTGGAGTTCCCATCTCTGGAGATGGCCAAGGGATGACTGGAGGTGGCACTCAGTGCCCTGAGCTGGTGACAAGGTAGGGATTGGTCACAGGTTGGACTCAGTGGTCTCAGAGGCTATTTCCAACCCTAATGATTCTATGAAATGAAGAAAGATCCAGAAGAGCTGACCTGGAGCAGCCACTACCTGAGAAATGTCGTGTGAGAAGGAGAAACAACTTGCCTTTATTTCAGCAGAGGACTCTTAAACTTCAAGAGCAAAGCCTGTAGCCTCATCACACTAAATTACAGTGATTATCTAAAAACACTGGATGGAAAATGGAATTCTCCAAAGCCTTTGCCTCTCCCTGGCTTGTAACACGATGCCTTATTCCCTCCAGCAAAGGCAAGGAATTCTTAAGCTGATTTTTCAGCCCTGCTGTGGCTGCTCTGCTCCTGCACAGCTGTGAGAGGCTGGGGAGGCTGTGGGAAAGGTGCTGCCTGCTCCTGGAGGCATCCAGAATGCTCCCAGCACTTGATAAATGACTTCACAGCTGTGGTAGCAGCTCTGTTTTGCAGAGGTGGCCAGTTTAGATTTAATTTTAAATGCATCTCAACTTCTCTGCTCCAAAGTCTCCCCCTGAGGTTTGATGCTTTATTTTAGAGTGTTTTTTTTGAGGTTAATTGAAAAAAGTACTTCAGGGATGAGAGGTTTAAGTCTGTGAGACCTTGCAGATTTCATGGATATGTTTTTAGCAAGCTTTTCTCAGGTTGTGTCATTACATTCTTCAAGCCCAATGAAATCCAGTGGTTCCCTGGACCATTAGGAATTACAGACTTTCAGTACCTGAAGGGGGTTCCAAGAAGGCTGGAGAGGGATTTTCACAAGGACATGGAGTGGTATGGCCTTAAAATGAAAGAAGGGAGACTTAGATGTGATATTGGGGGGAAATATCTTGGCTATGAGGCTCTGGCCTGGGTTTCTTAGAGAAGCTGTGGCTGCCCCATCCCTAGAAATATTCAAGGCCAGGTTCAATGAGGCTTGGAGCAAGCTGGGATAGTGTATGGTGTCCCTGCCCATGGCAGGGGGTGGAACTGGATGGATTTTAAGGTCTCTCCTAACCCAAATCATTCTGTGACTTCCCACTGAGCAGTTGTGTCTCTATTCCCACATTTCACAGGCACTGGGCCCCTGACAGGAAAGCTTTATGTAACATTATCAGATGAACCCTGAGTCCTCTTCATAAACTATTTATTCTCCAAAGTCTCATTAACATATGTGCTCACTAAAGAGAATTGAGAAAGTGTGTTTTCACTGGTCACAGGGTTTTTCTTCTCTTCCTTTTTCTGGGCAGAAAATGACTCTGATGATCCATCACCTCCATTTTCCAGTGAACTCTTTTAGGAGTATTCAGTGTTTCAAGGCTGATTCCTGGTGTTCCACGGGTTTCCATCTCTTGGACAGATGGAGGTGAATCACAAAATATCCCACAAGGATCCCTGAAGCCCAATTCCAAAGGAGGGCGGTGATCTTCCACTGTTCTTTGTGGTGTGAGATAAATTTGGTGTGAGGCTTTGTCTGGATTTTTAAACAGCTTGGTTTTCACAAAGTACATTCCTTAACCCTTATTTTGCAACATCTGCTCACCTCAGAACCTTGAATGAGCTTGTTTCCACACAGGTTTGTGTTGTTCAGAAGCACACAGACCTTTGGAAAAGCAGGCCAGGATTTACAGGGCAGGGAAGGCTTACAGTGAGCAGACTCTCTCCTCCTGGCCTGAGAGTGTTTGATGTGCTGCTCCTACTTAGTCTGGTAATTCATCCTCACCATTAGCTGCACTAATTATGCATCTTCTTTCCACTGCCTGCTTGAAATGAATCCCTGTGTGGAAACTTGCACTGTTGGGGCCAGTAAGGAAGGAGGAAAAATGGATTCTGTTTACACTCCATACCCCATTAGTGAATCCACCACTACAATAGCAGCTGCTGAGGGTTTATAACATTTCCTTCTGCTTTGTTCCTGCCTGTGGTGACTCATGTTTGTTTCAGGGTGAACGGTTTTGGCTTGTTATGACCAAGCCCTGAAGGGCAGAAAGACTCTTTGGGTTGTTTCTGCTCAGAGACTTCCATGAGGTTTTGCCAATGTGCTACAGGAGTGATGCTGGAAAACTGGGAAATTGTCACAGTCTGGTTTGGGTTGGAAAGTTCTTAAAGCTCATCCAGTTCCAGCCCCTGCCATGGGCAAGGACACCTCTTCCAGGCTGCTCAGAGCCCCATCCAAGCTGGCCGTGTCCGCAAAAGGATTGGAAGTCATTTTAAATGACAGAACTGCCCCTTGTGAGCTCCCTGTATGCACTCCAAGGTAGGAAATTCCTACTTAAGGGCAAGTGACAACTGCTGTGTTTTCTTTAGCAGCATTAGAGCCTCTCTGCAGGCAGATGTTCATGAGGGGTAAGACCCAGGGTCTGATATTATTCCTCAAAATTCCCTCCTTTCTGTCACTGATCTCAAATCACTGGTATATTTGTGATGCACGCTTCATCCATTCTGTTTGCTAACATGGGAGGCTGCAAGGCAGTGGATGAACAAGAAATACAGGAAAGCCTGCAGGGAACAAAGGAGCTGTTTCCTTCCCCAAAATAACAATGTCTGTCTGGGCTCTAGGAATTCCTCCTGGCTGGTGGCACTGCATGCTGGGGCTTCTTGAGGACTGTGTAACCTCAGAACTTGTATCCCTGACCTTTTTGTACATTCCCAGGATACACCACTCGTTATTTTACATCTTTACTGGAGAGGCAGCAAGCAAAGGGGAGAGATTCAGGTGCTGAATCTGGAGAGGGAAGGTTTGTAAGCCTCTCCCCTCTGCCCTCAGACAGGATCCACTGAACACACATCTCTGATGATGGTTCCTGCCTAACCTGCTCTTAAATCTCTCAGCAGCACAAACTTTTCCCTCCCCAAGGGATCTTTTCCAGGATTTCCTACAGCTAAAGGTTTTCCTAGGGACTAACCTGGCTACTATTGGAGCACATGCCTTCAAGACTGATTTATTTGGAGGTTTTTCTTGTTGAGGTGATGGTGTTCTGTGCTGTAAGGTTGGCCCCTTGTCCCCCTCAGCCACTTCTTCTCTTCACAAGTCTGTTTTCTTCCCCTTTTCCTTTTTTTTTTTTTTTTTTTTTTTTTTGGACAACTCTTGTTGCTGTGGGCTGTCCTTAATTGTGTTTCATCTGTCTTTAACACCTGGATGTGCCCTGGTCTCACTGACAAGGTGGGGATTGGTCAAAGGTTGGACTAAGGTCTTGAAGGTCTTTTCCAACCTTAATCATTCTGGGAGTGTAAAAACAATCACCATGAGGGTGGAAATTAAAATCATGGACATAAAGGAAACCAGATCCTTTATCTGCCATCAGTGCATGAGCAGTATTGGGGTCTCCTGAGGGGAGATCCTTGCAGGATTGCTGTCCTGTGGTCACAGAAAAAAAAAGTTAATTTTAAGAAAGCAGCAGCACAAATGTATCTGGGGGACACTGAGGGTTTGATCCTGGTCCATTACGGTGCAAGATGCCATGAGGTCCCTTTGCACAGGGAAATGTGGCTGCAGCCACTGCTGTCCCCAGTCTGTGAGCACCCAGTAGGAGTTAACCCTGCTGAGAAGCTCCTTTTAGGCTGGGATCTCACCCAGTGTGGAACAGCCAGGTGGAAGATGCCACAAGCAAAGACTTCCCTCATTCCCAGCCTACCTGGAGGGGGAACACCTGTGTTTTCCCTTTGCAGGAGCTCACAGGTAGGGGAATGAGGCCAGGAGAATGTGTTGAAAAACAAGGCATCTGTGGCTCATGCAGTGCTTTCACCCCTTATTTAAAAAAAAAAAAAAAAAAAAAAAAAAGACAAGCCTAATTTAATTGAAACAAAGATCATCAAGTGTGTTCTTTTAATTAAAGAGAATGACTTCTACATAAAATCTTCCCTTTTTTCCTTCTCTAAGCAGGCAGCAATGCAGTGTGACACATGTTTGGGTGCAAAAGCAATGCTTTCACTCACAGAGGGAAGATGAGCCCTGACTGTGATCAGTGTGAGGTTGTCCTGGGCTGCCAACACGATGTGACACCTCCCTGTGCCCGGGCACAGCCCGTGTCACATCTGCTGGGCATGACAAGTGTCAGGGTCAAAGCAGTTCAGCACCACAGGGAGAAGATGTTTCTTCTTTTCACATCCTATGTGGCTGAGCTGTCACTGAGGCCCAGCTCAGTGTCCCTCTTTGGTGTCTCTTTGTGGCTGCTGTGGCACATGTGGGACATAGCAGGAGATCCTTTCAAGAACTGAAACTTTGCTTGGGTCTGAGGGACAGACAGGCACAAAATCCAGGCAAAATTTCATTTCCTTACTAATCTGTCTCTGGGCAGCAGCCAAGGCTTGTGGAAAAACCATAGGAAAAATGACCTGCTATGGATTTGTAGGCTCCCCTTGCAATGGGGAAGCTGGAGAAGGGGCTCTTCTTCAGAAACTGTAGTGATAAGACATGGAGTAATGGGGTCAAACTGAAAGAGGAGAAATTTAGGTGAGAAACGTACAGAATTGTTCCCTGTGAGGGTGGTGAGGCCCTAGCAGAGGTTGCCCAGAGAAGCTGTGGCCGCCCCTGGATCCCTGGAAGGGACCAGGCTGGCAGGACTTGGAACAACCTGGAATAGTGGAAGGTGTCCCAGCCTGTGGAAGGGGTGGAACAAGATGAGCTTTAATGTCCCTTCCCACCTAAACCACTCCATGATTCTAGGAACTGTGGTGGATCCCTGCCCTTCTCAAGTGACCTCAGCTCAGTGGGGCTCTCTCGGTTCCCCCAAGTGGGGGATCTGGTCCAGGAATGATGTGCTGCCACCTTTCCAGTGTGTCCTGGAAGCAGCTCCTGCAGGAAACCTCCAGTTCTCTCTGCTTCCCGTGTCTGGTTCAGTCCGTGTGCTCAAGGGTGTTGTGCAGCATCCACATTCCTGGTCAGGACTGCAGCTCATCCCAGACTCCCAAGTTGGGTCAGGCTGGAAAAGACATCTGGAGGTCATCTGGGTGCCACCACCCTGCTCCAGCAGGGCCATTCCAGAGCACAGAGCACAGGGTTGTGTCCAGATCATTCTGGAATATCCCCAGTGAGGAAACTCCACTCCCTCTCTGGACAATCTGTTCAGGGCTTGGTCACTGCACAGGGAAAAAGTTTTTCCTCATGTTCAGGTGGAACTTCCTGGGCATCAGTTCCTGCCCATTCCTTTTTGTCCCCCCAGAGCATGGCATGGTCTCCCTCTGAGACCTCCCTGCAGACAGAGACAGGGAAGATATCCCCTCAGGAATAAATGAAGTATTGGATAGTTGTCTTTTTATATGGAGGAAGATGAAAAAGCAAAAGCTGGAAGGTGTTTCAGCTCCTGTCTTCCCCACTGTGAACAGTTTAAGACCTGTTTATGGGCAAAAATTAGGCAAGATGGAAATACCATTATCTACAGAACACTGTGAAATTCAACAGACATCGGAAAAGATAGGCAGTGTTTCAAAAAATATGTTTAAATGCGAGCTCCACGTCAAAGGAGGAGGTTGGTTTACCTTCAGCAGCACCTTCAAATAAAAAGTACTGCTCAGAGGGAGGGTAAACATGATTCTAGCACAAGTAGTCTTTAAAATAGCGAATAGAGGCTGATAAGCTGAACACCACATAAAAATGACTCCATTGTGTGAATATCAAATGGTTCCAGCAAACAGAAATGACCCGTGCTTCACAAATATAATTACTGCACTTGGCTCCCTCATGGCTCAATGCCCTGTTTATAATAAATGGCCTTGAAAAACAGCATTTTTATAGAGTGGTTGGTTTGCTGAGCTCCTCTGCTCCTTGCTGTGCTGAGGCAGGAATTGCTCATCACTCAGGGAACCCAACTCAGAACATAAAAGCAACCCCAGCAAATTAAGGCAATATCCTCCTAATCCTGCTCCTCTGTTTCCAGCAGCAGCTTTTTCCCCACAGTGCTCTCACAGGCTCAGGGATCTACAGCTGAAGGACTTTCTGAACCAGACACCGTCACTGCACATCTAGGGGATTTACAGTCACTCATCATTAATGTTTTTCTCCTCCACAAAATTTAGAAACTCAGGTACTTTAGAAACTCAGGTAAGCTTGTGCCATCCACACTGGATAATATCCCTGCTCCATCTATAATTTCGTACCCTCTAATTACATGTAGCTAAGCTGTTACATAACAATCCCAGCCTGTCTGCCAAGGGGTGGAATTCGTAAGCAGGAGGGAATGAGGGGGAAAAAAAGGCTTATAAACACCTCTGTGGCAAGATAATCTTATCTCAAAGCCTTTGTTCTTCAAGATTGTTCAGCGAGTTAATGTCTGTGGTTATGAAATATAGATGTGTTTGGAATAAGGAGGGGGGGGAAGTAATAATGCTGTTTGCCGGAGGTACAGCTCAGCAGAAGGAATCCAGAGGAGAAGGATCTGGAAGCTCTTTGTACAAGTGCTGCTGGGAATGAGAAGACTTGTCAGGATCAGCTCAGGGAAAGGAGGATTTGATCAGCTTCTGTCTGAAGTGATGCTGGATCAAATTGAGAGATCAAATCACTGGTCCATCAAACATGGAATTCTGCTTGCCAGCAGTTTGTTGTTCAGAGGACATCCCACTGCCTCACACCCTCCAGAGCTCCCCTGAGAAGGGCAGCAATGCACAAGCCTCCCCTGTGCTGTCAGAAGTCACCCACTCCCTCAGCCAGAAACAGCAAGAGAACCTGGATGGCCCTCAAGGTGCCTTCCAGCTCTAATACTCCCAAAATTCTGTGGTTCTATCCTTGATTTAGGAGTGGGATTCCCATATCCAGCCCTGCTTCTGAGGCTGCAAAACCCCATCACAGCAGGACTCTGCTTGGAGATTTAGAAAGTGTGACATGGGATTAGATTTAACTCCAAATACTTTGTATAAACTGCTCCGGGCCCTCTAATCCCTCCTGGCTGATCATTAAGAACTCCCTTAAGAACTTCCTGCTCCATGCAGCCTTACTGGATGTTTAAGAAATCGGGCAGTGCCTGGACTGCACCAAACCAAGACGTGTTTCTGGATTTCTGCAGTTTGGGCCAAGTAAGGCCCTTCTTTAGAAGGATTCTTGGGTGAGAAATTTGCAACTTTGTCCTTCCTGACTCCATACAGTCTTGGGATGGAAGGGATAGTAAAGCCCATCTAGTTCTAACCCCCTGCCATGGGCAGGGACACCTTCCACTACCCCAGGTTGCTCCAAGCCCTGTCCAGCCCAGCCTTGGACACTTCCAGGGATGGGGAAGTCACACCTTTCCTGTCAGGCTGCTACTGGGAGCTGCAGGGACTTCAAATGAAGAATAATTCCCCAAAGAAGAAAAATGAAAAGCAAGAAGCACAGCTCCAAAAACCCAAGCAGAAATAGCTCAGAAGGACATGGTAAAATGTAGGACTGCATTTGTCACCTCACAGGGCACATTCCTGTGCTTGAGATCCAAAAACAACGCTGAATGTGGGTTCATAACCCACCAGACATTCAGCTTCTCTTCATTGAAGAAAAGAATGTGCTCATTCCAGCACTCTTGTCCTCTAGAGAATTGTCAAGTTCCCAAACAGCATAAAAAGAAATGTATCCAATGGAGAGTGCCATCCTATTCCAGTTCAATATACCTGATATCAAGAGAATTTTCCATTTCTAAGGCTATTTCAGTTATCCCTTGTGGAGTCCAGCAGAATCTGGGTGTCAGCCTCACCCCAGTGGGCTCCTTGCTGTGGACATGCAGCCCCACCAACTTTATTCTCTTCATGGCCTCCCACTTTAAAAAAAGTACTGCTAGGATGAGCTTTCTTCTGAGAGCAGCTACACCCATCTCCTGCACACAGTCAGCCAGCAGGCTCTGTCCTGTGATACGATAAAGGCTGCCCAGGAGTTCGATGAGCAGCTGTGAGTGTGGGTGCTGATAGGAGGGTGGATCTCCAGTTTTGGGGCACTGTGCCACAACTCAGCTGTGCAGAGAGCACAAACACGAGGATTCCCACAGTCCCTGTCCCAGCAAAGAGCCTCTTGGCTGAGCAAATGGTGGTTTCTGCACCTAAGATCAACCAGGTGGCTCATTCTGCTCTGCTGAAGGCATTTAGGACTTGGCTATATACATGAGGCACTGACCTCGATGGGAAAGGGGGAAATATCTTCTATTGAACTTTTAGGAAGAGTGTAACAGGTCCTGCCCAGCCACTGTGACTTCAGTAAGAGCAGGAACACTAAAAAGCAGAGTCTAAGCAAGGGAGGGTGAGTTTTAGCAGCTGTTCATGTAGAACAGCCACTGGAAGGATGCAAAAGGCAGCAGAGGAAATTTGAAATGCAGAGGTCATTTTTAGCAACACAAAGATCATTTGTGTACTACATCCCTCTCTGAGGTCTGGGCAGTCAAGGAGCTGGTGGTACAACCTAGGAGAGACAATTGCACTGGTGTGTGGTATTTGCTGGGTCCCCAGGATGAAGGAGGAATTGAGAATCCATGTTCTTTGAAGAAATATAATATAATATAATATAATATAATATAATATAATATAATATAATATAATATAATATAATATAATATAATATAATATAATATAATATAATATAATATAATATAATATAATATAATATAATATAATATAAATGCTATACTAAAACTATACTAAAGAATAGAGAAAGGATACTTACAAAAGGCTTAACAAGATACTAAAAACTCGTGACTGGCTCCTCAGAGTCCTGACACAGCTGGACGGTGATAGGTCATTAAATAAAAACAATTCATGTGAAACAAATCAAACAACCACCTGTTGGATAAACAATCTCCAGACCACATTCCAAAGCAGCAAAACACAGGAGAAGCAAATGAGATAATATTGTTTTTCCTTTTTCTCTGAAGCTTCTCAGCTTCCCAGGAGAAGAAATCCTGGTGAAGGAATTTTTCAGAAAATATGACAGTGACAGCGGTGTGATGGAAAGATGAGGAAGGAAGCATCTCCCTGAGGAGGAAAGGCTGAGGGAGCTGGGGCTGTTCAGCCTGGAGAGGACACACAGCTGAGAGGGGCTCTCAGCCCTGGGTGTCCCTGGGTGCAGGGAGGGCTCAGAGCAGGGCCCAGGCTCTGCTCCAGGGCCCAGCAATGGCACCAGGGGAACAGGCAGGGACTGATCCCAGCAAATTCCACTGGGACAGGAGGCAGAACTTCCCTGTGCAATGACTGAGCACTGAACAGATTGACCAGAGAGGGAGTGGAGTCTCCTCACTGGGGATATTCCAGAAATATCTGGACTCAATCAACCCTGTGCCGTGGCATAACCCTTCCTGAGTAGGGAGGTGGCACCAGATGGCCTCCAGTGGTCCTTTCCTGACCCGTCCTGGGACGTGGGGAATTAGGGATTCTGGGATTTGGGGATTCTGTGACCAGCGATGTGTTATTATAGTGCAGCTCAGCCAGTGAGTGCTGACCCACAGGAGAGCTGGAAAAGGACTTGGGACAAGAGCATGGAGGAGCAGGAAGAGGGGGAATGGCTTCCCACTGCCAGAGGGCAGGGTTAGAGGCATATTGGGAAGGAATTGTTCCCTGTGAGGGTGAGGAGGCCCTGTGAAGCTGTGGCTGCCCCATCCCTTGCAGTGTCCAAGGCCAGGCTGGACAGGGCTCGGAGCAATCAGGGATACAGGAAGGTGCCCCTGCCCAGGGCAGGGGATGGGGTGAGCTGTAATGTCCCTGTTCCCCAGACTCTCTAAGTCGCGCCGTCCCCGCAGCCGAGCCCCGCCCGGCACCGCCGCCCCTCACGGCGCGTGACATCACGCCCGTGTGACGTCACCGCCCAATCCCCTGGGCGGCCGCCGCTGACGTCAGGCCCCGGCCCCGGCGCGAGCGGCCCCGGTTGAGGGACGGGGCGGCGGCGGGAGAGCGGCAGGAGCGGGGTGAGTGAGGGGATGGACCGGACGGGACCGGACCGGGGGGCTGCGGGGCTTTGCGGGACTGGTTTTTGGGGATCTGGGATCGCGGGGCTGCCTCGCTCCCGGAGCGGCCGAATGAATGGGATGGGGGAGGGGCGGCTTCCCCCGGCACTGCGCGGTCCCTTCCTCTGGGGACACTTTGGGGACACTTCGTGACCGGGGCGGCGGTTCGGTGCTCGTGGCGCTCTGGTGCCACACCAAAGCGCCACGAGCACCGGACTCTGCGGGCGGGCGGGTTTTGTTCGTGCCCATCACCCGCCCCGGCTCCTTGGTTTCATCAGCGGAGGCTGTGCCGGGTGAAGTGCCAGGGAATCGGGGAATAGTTTGGGTGGAAGGGATTTAAAGATCCTCCCGTTCCAACCCGTGCCGTGAGCAGGGACACCTTCCACTATCCCAGGTTGCTCCAAGTCCTGTCCAGCCTGGCCTTGAATATTTTCCGGGGTCCAGGGGCAGCCACAGCAAGCTGTGCCAGGTCCTGTCCATGCTCACAGCCAAGAATTCCTTCCCAGTACCCATCAAAACCTACTTTTGTTTTATGTTTAAAGCTGCTATCTCTCGTCCTGTCCCTCCATCCCTTGTCCCCAGTCCCTCTCCATCTCTCCTGGAGCCTCTTTAGCCACTGTAAGAGGCTCTGAGCTCTCCCTGGATCCTTCTTCAGGTGAGCACCCCCAGCTCTCCCAGCCTGGCTCCAGAGCAGAGGGGCTCCAGCCTTTGGAGCATCTCTGTGGCCTCCTCTAGACTTGCTCCAGCAGCTCCACGTCCTTCTGCTGTTGGATCCCAGATCTGGAGGCAGCTCTGCAGGTGGGGTCTCACCTGAGAGGGGCATAGGGGCAGAATCCCCCCTTCCCTGCTGCTCTCTCTGCCCAGGATACACTGGATGTTCTGGACCAATCCTCCTTACCTCCTCCAGGAGTTTCACACCGTTCAGCAGCTGCGTAATCTCCTTTTTTTTTTTTTTTTTTTGTTTATTTTTGGTGGCTGAGGTCAGGTTCCCAGCAGGTCCCTCACAGCTCGGGCTGACGTCTCCTCTTGGCAGGCTCCGCGAGGGGCTCGGCCTCATCCCCGGCCGTGCGTCACCCCTGGGACAGCAGCCCTGCGTGTGTGTCAAGGTTATTCCAGCTGAGCTTGGCCAGCAGCTCCCTGCCAGAGGGAACAGCTCCAGCCAGGACACCCTGGCACATCCCCCCTGCCAGGGGACACCGGCAGGGACACGGTGTCCCAGCCTGGGGGATCTTGGAAGCAGAGGAGTTGCCAGCAGGGAATGTAAGGTGCATTTGGGTCCAGGCAGCAGTTGCTGGGATTGAGCTGGGATTGTTGCAGCTTGAGTGCTCCCAAGTGCAGGGATCTGATGGAGTTTCCACTTGGCAGCACTTGGGCACCATAGAGGCTTTCCCATGAGCAGTGTGCCTTATGCTTCATCTTTTGGATGCTCAAGGAAGGTGCTGTCTTACTTCTCAAGCTCTTGATGCAGTTGGGAAAATTAGAGGAGCTTTCCAATGCATAAGCAAATCTGCAGGTCTGAAGTAGAAGCTGTGGGGTTGGGAGCCAACTGAGAGTTAAGAATTTGGAGCTCAGCGCATTGGACCATGTTCCCAAGGATGTGGCTGGAATCTGGAGATGCTGTGCCCTGCAGAGTCCCTTAATTTTCTTTGAAAGAAGAAAGTTCTGGATTCTTTGGTTTAGCTCTCTGAGGGGGCATCCTGTGGCATCCCAGCAGCTGTGCAGCCCCAGAGATCCTGTGGGAGCTCCGGGGTTTGGTTTGACTTCTCTTTCCTCCCTCTTTCCCATTTTCTTTGAAGCTTGCAGTGGGATTTTCCAGACAAAGCCCATTACTTTCTTCTCTTTCTTGTCACCGTGACATTCTATTAATAACTAATTTACAAGAGCTGCTGGTTTCCATAATCATTTTTGACTTTTATGTGAGCAACAGGTGTTGCTGCTTATTTAACACCTTGGAAACCTCGCAGAGGATCAGCAGCTGGCAGTTCACTCACTAAATGTCATTTTATGAATGTGTCTCTTTTTTTTTTTTTTCTTTATTCCCTCTTCTCCCTCTCCCAGTGCTTTGATCTTCTTACAAACCCCAGAAATTTCCTGATATCCCAGGCAGATTATTGTTCATTGTAACACGTGTTTGCTTTCTACTAATCTTTTTGCGCTGCCACTAATTAATTTAAACTCTGTCCTTCGGCTATGACCCGAGGCTGGCTGGTTCTGGGACTTGGAGGAGCTGCTTGTGCACCTTCAGAGACATTTCCCTGCCTTTCCCAAACTTCCAGGCATTTCAAAGTCAAGCAGGAGAGAACAGTGAAATCCCTGGCTGCTGCTGCTGCTGCTGCTGATCTCTCACGCACTTTTTCTTTGGTTTTTTTTTTCCTTTAAGGTGTGGGACAACTCCTACTCTCTGCCAGGTTTTGATTGGCTTTCCAAAGAGGCAGTGTCCTATAAATTGCCTTCTCTGCTCTGCTTCTGCCTTATCACCAGCTGAGGCCCAGGTGAGTACAGGAGAGGGAAAATTCCAGCTGTAATTCCATTGCCTAATCCTTGAAATTACCTTTGGTTATTGGTTTAAATTACTGGGGTGAGGGAAATAACTTTGATATTTCAGGATAAAACTTCCTCATTTTGCTAACACTTTCTAATATCAGTTTAAGTTGATAAATGAGATCAGGGACTGAAAAACTGTTCAGAAGGGGATGTGGGAGGGGATTTGAAAATATAATGTGGAATCTTGGAATGGTTTGGGTTGGAAGGGATCTTAGAGCTCATCCTGGTTCATGGGCAAGGACACCTTCCACTATAAATTATATCTATATATTATATAGGTAATTTTTTCCTCTTCAGTTCCCAACAGAACAGAAAGTCTTCCCCTTTGGGATAATGAAAAGGGAAGCCTATAAAAATAAAAGTTATTTTACATCAGTTAAATTATTTTCTTTTTGTATGTGTTCAGAGCTGTTAATAACTCCTGGAAGTTAATTAAGATGGAAAACTTGGATCTAGCAGAATGGGCTTTCCTGTATGAGTTGCTTTTGCAAGTTAATCACTGTGTGGGGCTGACTTCAGCTATTTGGGGAAGTGTTTCTAAGGCATAATATTGATTTCTTTATATATCTGTGCATTTATGGCAACTTTAGTAGCCAGTCACACCTGGTTTTTCCCCCTCTGTCTTTGAAATAGAAACAAATGCCATCAGTGGAGGGTTTTGCAGCAGCTCTGCTGCCTGGCTGTTTCAGTTCCTGGTATAAAAGGCATTTACAGTTCTGAGTCAGACTTGGGAGTAAATTCTCAGTTTAAGCCTTTGTGGTTTCACTCTAGGTATGTTTGCAAAAACCAGTCCTGTCTCTGGGAAACCAATTTTAGTCACAGCTTTGTTTGTACTTTGCAAAGCTCAAAATGCTTTTTCAGGTACTTGGAGTGGAAATTTTTTGTCACACAGACCAGTGAGTCTCTTTCAATGCTGGAAGATTTTATTCTTCAATGCTGAAATAGGAAGGGATTATCATGAGAGCTGGTGTCTGGGTCTGTGTCCAGATGGAATTTGGATATTTCCAAGGATGGTCACTCCCATCACCTCTCTGGGCATCTCAGACCAAGTCTTTTTGGTCAGTTTAAATGTATTTTTTTAATAATGCCATTTTATGGGGCTGTCTTACTAGACAATATTTAGCAAATCTGTATTTAAATAGCAGAATTTCCTCAAGTACCAGAACATTCTCAGTCAGGTGACTGAGAAGTGAAAGAAACACCCACATTAATCACTTGTTTGCTTTTCTCTGCAACTGGAATTCATCTGCAGCAATGAACTGCTGCAGTTTCTTATGGAGAGCTTCCATCTACCTGACTCACCTTTTTAGAATATATGCCCCAAGAAAGGATTTGACAGGGTAACCCCATCAGGCAAGTTTGAAATATGCTTTCATCTGGGAATTTACATATTCTAGATCCTTGGAAAACAGCTAAAAATTGTTCAGAGGGGATAAGGAAAAAATGACTGGCTGTGCCTTGAGGATTTTATTAGAGAGAATTAAATTTGCACCACGGAAATGACCAGTTGTGGCTGCAGGTGTCATTTATTTGGGGTACTTTGCATTTCCTTCTGCAATATGAAAGATTTGGAGAGCGAGAACCCAAACTTGAATGCAGCACAGAGTAAATTATAATTATATAAATAATTAAAACATTTTCCTGAGGCCTGGCTAAGCCCTGCCACTCCTCTGCTTTCTGGGTACTGTCCATCCTGAGTGTTAAATCAGAGTAGATCTCCCTTTTTTCCCAAGATATTTCCTGCTGCCTCCTTGGCTCAGCTGCTCTTGTTGATGCAATCCTGAGGAGTTTTGCTTATTCACAGCAGCCTGCAAAGCTTTCACTCCAAACGTGGCATCACAGCAGCTTTGTTTTATTCTGTATTTATCCTTAAAATCACAGTTCCAAATTAAGTTTTTAAAAAAGTTTAAACTTGAGCGTTTCAGTGTTCTCCCTGTCCATTTTTCTGGACTGTGGATATTTTCCTGAGCTCACTCCAGGGAATACATTACCTCTGCTCATGTTACATCCCAGGCTGCTTTCAGCCCTTGCTTGGCACAATCCCCCAGCCCTGGGATGGCATCAAATTCCTCTGGATCCCTGCAGACTTTTCTGGGGGAATGTTTTAAAAGCCGTTTAATGTGGTTGAATCACTCCTGACTCATCTTTTGTCTTTCTCCTCGCAGCACACCTGAAAGAGGAAGATGCCAGTCATCAGGAACCTGGGCAGAGCTGCCAGCCAGCTGCTGCAGAGCTCTGGCTGTGGCTGTGGGGGGTCCCTTGTGCCTGTCAGGGCCATCGGGGTGTCCCCACGCCAGGTGGCCTCGGACGCCAGCTTCCACTCGGTGACGTTCTCCGAGTCGGATCATCCCCGGGTGCTAATCACAGGTCAGCATTCCTGGCACAGCTGGGTTCCTGCTTCTCAGCTGAGCTTTCCCACTGCTCTCCTCCCTCCCTCCCCAAAGGGCACAGTTCTGGAAGCAAAAATACCCCACATATCCTGGAATTGGGATGATCTTTCCCATTGGGCAGTAAGATCGGAATCCTGTGTGAACTTTCCTATTTCAATTCCAGAACTCCTTTAAAACCAGTTTCTTGAGAAAAAAATGTAAAAGCTTTCTGACTCGCTGAGAAAATCATACTAATTGTTGATATGATACGGATAATAATGGAATTCTGCATTGTGACTTCCACTTTTCCTCTGATTTTTGTCTCTTAGGTGGTCTTGGCCAGCTCGGGGTGGGACTTGCAAAGCTGCTGAGGTGGGTCACCATTCCCTGGCTTGGTGTGAGTGAGGAATTCCAGCTTTAGCCATCACTTCTAGGAGCAATTGTTGTCTGGAAAGTTGCTTATAAAAGAAATCCTATGTTTCAAATACTGTTTTTGCCTCTTGGCTTTGTAAATAACGTTAATGGCTGGACTTGATGATCTTAAAGGTCTTTTCCTTAATGATTCTATAATTAAATTTTCACCCTCATTTTATTTGTCCCTCCTGTGCTTGCTGTGAGTTGCTGACGTATTTTCTGTGTGTCCATTGGTCACAATTCCCAAAATAGCAGGATTTTGTCTGAGGGACTATCTGCTGAGTTGTTTGCTTCCACTTAAATGGGAGTATTCAGAGTCTGTGAACCCTCAGAGTTTTCCTTCTCCTTTTCCCCACCTCAAGCACAGTTGCCTCCTTTTTTTGTGACATCTTTTCAAGAAGTGTGAAATGCTCCAAGAGCTCTCCCTGATCCATGTCCTTGTCCATATCCAGCTCAGATCCAGTTTATCATTTGCTCACAGTCTTTGCTGGAGGGAATTTAGACCAAGATTAAAAGTGAGCAGACTCACTGCATTCAACACTGTAGCAGTTTGAACATTTTCTACCATTTCTATGATAAATTTTTAAATTATCCAAGTAATGGGAGGCCAGAATGTGCTCCAATGCCCCCAGATCTGCTCTCTCCAGCAGCCTTGTGTTGATTAGCACAAGGTGACAATTTCTCTATTCTATTTGCTTACTTGATATTAAAATAACTCCAGCTACAATAATCCCAGTGGTTTTTTGTTGTCTGCAGGGGAGTAAATTATCCCTGGGTACAATTTTCAGCAAGAAAAGTGTAGGAAAGTCTCTTTTCCTAACTTATTTTCACTTTCTAAAAAATTCCTCTATCCGTATGCAGACCTTGATTGCCACTTGAAGTATTTTATCATTTTTCAAGATTCTGGGTTGATATTTAAAGGATTGTTGGGGTGTTTTTTTTGTTTAGTAAGGTAACTGATTTTGTTGTGGAAAATATTGTTCCTCTACTATCACTCCTGCAAAACAAAATAGCAGCTGATGGATTATCTCAAAAGCTGTGGACTCACCTGTGGGTATTTTTACACAGGAAACGCTTTGGAAAGAACAATGTGATCTTGTCTGACATTAGAAAGCCTGCAGATAATGTTTTTTACAGTGGTAAGTGACTGGGGAAGCACATGGAAAAAAAAAGCCTTGACTTTACCTCTGATGTTCATAAACTAATTATCAAAGTGATAAGTGGGTTACATGGACAAGCTGCTGTTCAAACCTGAATAATGCCTCCCTGCTTTCAAATCTTGCCAAGATATTGATTTCTTCTCTTATTCCCTTTTCCTAAATATTTCTCTTTGCATTTTTTCACTGCTGCTGTTCCACTTTCCTGACTCGAATAACTATTTGAGGCACCTTGTGCTCCTGCTGTAGAAAGAGGTGCTTTTATTTTTTTGGAGGGAGGAAGTTGGAAATGAAACTTGTGCTTTGTTTTTACATGCTCAAGGAATTTTTATAATGAGGTGGTTATAGAATAGGATTTAAGACTCTTTGATTTTCGCTGGAAGCTTGCAAAAATTTTTTCTCAACTTCATTGTCTAGTGATGTATTTAGGTGGTAGAAACAGCAGCTTGAGCTTCATGCAGAACCTTCCTTCCGTCCATTCCTGACATCCAATTTCCCCCTGCTTCCACCTCCTCCAGGTCCTTTCATCTTCGCAGATATCTTGGACTACAAGAACCTGCGGGAGATCGTGGTGAACAACCGCATCACGTGGCTGTTCCACTACAGCGCCCTGCTCAGCGCCGTGGGAGAGGCCAACGTGCCCTTGGCCAGGGCTGTCAACATCACTGGTGTGTGCTGGCTTGGAGTGCTTGAAGCTGTGTCAGGGCAGGTTTGGGTTGGAGATCAGGGAAACGTTCTTCTCCAGAGGGTGTGGGGCATTGGAACAGCTCCCTTCTAGGAATGTGCTCCCTGTTGACAAAGTGACAAAATTGTCTTTTGTCCCCTCAAAAAGGAAAGAAGCTCAGAGGTTTTTCTCCTTGATTAGGTGAAAAAGACACTTCATAGGTCCTTAGGGACTTCACCTCAAACTTAAAGATATCTAATTGGGCAGAAGCCATAAAGTCCTTCTTGAGCAATTTACTAGAAAAAGAAGAGAACAAAGAAACTAATGGCTTTTGTGAGGTGTTTTACCAGGAGTAAGAACCTCTTGCACTTGGCTGGGCTTTTCTCTGTTTGTTATTTTGCTTTTTATTAAACCTTTTTGTTTCCAACACTGCAACAGAAGCCATCCTGCTGATTTTTATGCCTCTAAGGGTAGCTGTGCTATCTTAGGTGTGTTATAGACCTCCAAGAGCTTGAGAGACCTAGCTCAAGGAAGCTCCTATAACACTCCCCAGTGAATGGTGACATTCCCAAGGCTGCCAGAGCTCCAGGAGTGTTTGGACAATGCTCACAGGGTGGGATTGTTAGGGTGTCTGTGCAGGGCCAGGGGTTGGACTGGATGATCTTGATGGGTGCCTTCCAGCTGAGAATGTTCTATAATTCTCACAGTGGCCTGAGAAATAAGAAATATTCTGGTAAATCCTGTTGTTTTGTGGGTTTTTTTTTTCCCCAGGTTTACACAATGTTCTGGATATTGCAGCTGAGCATAATTTGAGGCTCTTTGTTCCAAGCACCATTGGAGCCTTTGGACCCACCTCTCCTCGAGATCCAACTCCTGATCTCTGCATTCAGAGACCAAGGACAATCTATGGAGTCTCCAAGGTCCACGCTGAGCTCATGGGAGAAGTGAGAATTTTTTATTTTATTCATTTCCTAAAAGGTCTGAGAGAGCTTCACTGAAAGAGGTTTCCCAAGGAAACTGTGGCTGCTCCTGGATCCCAGGAAGTGTCCAAGGCCAGGCTGGACAGGGTTTGGAGCAATCTGGGATAGTGGAAGGTGTCCCTGTCCTTGGCAGGGGTTGGAATGTTCTTTAAGGTCTCTTCCAACCCTAGACATTCCATTATTCTATGATTGGAACTTCATTGCTTTTGTAAGATTCCTCACTCATTCTTTCCCCCATTTTTCCTTAATTCAGACTTTCCTACTCAGCAATAGTCTGAGGCAGCTCTGAAGGTCAAATATCTTTTGAGTTTTGTTGGGAAGAGCACAAAGCATGGGAAGCTGGCAAACAGCTGACTTTCAGTGTCATTTCTTTCCCTGTTTTTTATGGCTTTGGCCTCTGTGCCAGTGTAAATGGCACTGCAGAAAGGACAGTGCACAAAGCCTTGTGACAGCAGGTACACAATGATGACTTTTTGCTCCTCCTCTACAAAAAAAGACTTTAAAGTCAAAGTCTTGGGAGTCTGCGCATGCACAACTTCTCTTTTGGCTTTGTAGTTATTTATAAACAACATTTTTAAAACTGATTTTTTTATACAGTTTTCCTGTCTGAGGACTGTATTATCCTGGAAGGTCTCACAAACTTAGGACTGTTCAGTTTCTGAACATTGTAGACCCTACATGAGAAGCATGACAATCCATGTCAAAGATCCACGTGTACCGATGTGGATGTGAGCTGAAAAAGGGCAAGCAGGGACATCAGCTGCCAGGCAGGGAATGGGGATTGTTCAATAATTCCATTCCTTTCATCCCTGTCCTGGGACAAATGAAGGTTCATCCTGTGTCAGGTTTTTCCTGTGAAACCAGTGGGTGTGTGACCAGCTCTTGGTGTGTAACTCTGTGTTTCTGCCCCCTCCCCAGTACTACCACTACCGCTATGGCCTGGACTTCCGCTGCCTCAGGTATCCAGGGATTATCTCTGCAGATTCCCAGCCTGGGGGGGGAACAACTGGTGAGTGACTGGTGCATGGTAAGAGGGCTGGGGAGGACTTTTCACAGGGACATGGAATGACAGGACAAGGGTGACATTGCCCACTGCCAGAGGGCAGGGATAGATGGGATATTGGGAAGGAACTGTTCCCTGTGAGGGTGGGGAACCCTGTGCCAGTTTCATTTCCAACTGGCACAGGTTACCCAGAGAAGTTGCAGCTGCCCCTGGATCCCTGGAAGTGCCCAAGGCCAGGCTTGGAGGGCTTGGAGCAACCTGGGATAGTGAGTGGCATCCCTTCCCATGGCAGGGAGTGAAAGGGAATGGTCTCTAAGATCCCTTCCAACCCAAACCATTTTGTGATTTCATGATGAATATCTCACAGTCCTGCTGCCAGATTTGATACAGGAGACTTTGGGGTTGGTCTGAGGTTTGTTGACTGTCATGAAGTGCACAACACAAATCATACACATCCATTATCCTCTTTCCCAGATTATGCTGTCCAGATTTTCCATGATGCCATAAAGACTGGCAAATTCAAGTGCTACCTGAGGCCGGACACCCGGCTGCCCATGATGTACATCGATGACTGCCTGAAGGCCACGCTGGAGATCATGGAGGCCCCTGCAGAAGCCCTGACCATGAGGACCTACAACATCAGTGCCATGAGCTTCACTCCTGAGGAGCTGGCTCAGGAGGTGCAGAAGTATGTTCCTGAGCTCCAGATGACCTACAACGTGGATCAAGTCAGGCAGGCCATAGGTTAGTATTTTCCCTGGCAGCAGGTAAGAAAAAACATCATCGGGGTGAAATGAAGTCTCTCTTCTTTTTAGGAACTGACAAATTGCTCCTGTGCAGTTCAAGTCTTATGGTTCAAAATTCAGCTTTAGTAATGATGAAACATCTCAAAGTTCAGAGAGATTTTTCCCTAAGCCTCACCTTTCTTGGTTCTTTTTTTTTTTTCCCTGCAGCTGACAGCTGGCCCATGAACTTCGATGACAGCAACGCCCGCAGGGACTGGGGTTGGAAACACGATTATGACCTCCCGGAGCTGGTGACCACCATGTTTAGCTACCTTGGGTCTGACTCTAGGATTGCCCAAGCTAACTGAAATGCTTTCAGATGTTTCCAGATTTCCACAGAGGACCAGGAAGAAATGGATGAATTTTAGTTTCTAATTTTCCGAGTCTTAGAGCATGTCAGTTACTAATTTTTGTAAGTAGTGACAGAGTTGGGCAGAAATGTCCTATAGCTGGAATGTCCTTTAGATAAACAACAGCACTGGGTGCTGACCCCAAACACAGCACTGCTGACAAACACAGAGTTCTTGAACTTTCACACTTAGTGCTATTTTGGTGTTTTTCCCTTACTCCTGGCTGATGGCTCTCCAATCATTCCTGCCTCTTCCGTGGCAAACAACATGGGATAGTATTATCCAACCTGGCCTTTCAGGCATATCCCAAAAACTTAACCATAGGTTTTGCTTTTTCCTGGTGGAGGATGTTAGGTTGTAGCAAGAACCTTTTTACTCTTTGCTTACAAAAGAGACATCAGACGCGCTGTTTCATGTTTCCAAATTGCAGGGGGTTGTTGCAATTCTAGTTTGAAATCAAACTTTGCTCAATAGCTCCTATTTATATCTCTCTTTAGTGCTGTCTAAGCATACACTTTTCTATACCTCGGGCATACAGATTAGCATTCTTATGATGCTGCTTATAAATGTGAAGTGGAATAGGACTTGAATTCTCATCCTGCTTTAAAAAAAACCCAGGGTTTACAAGCAAAGCTTTGTCCTGTTCTCTGCAAGTGCTGCTGCCTTCAGTGCAGCCTCGGAGGGAGAGCTAAACTCCAAAGAGCTGTTCTGTGGATGTGAGTCTGGGTGGGATTTCAGGGAGGCCAAGCCTCTGGCTGGGGTTTTTAGCAGTACTTTTGGTTCTTCCGATTGTTTGGAGTCCCTGCACAGTGTCACATTGCCTGGAACAAGTTTTAAATGTAGGCTGAGGATGGAGCCTTACTGTAGAGTTGGGTCAGCCTTTGAAATCTTTTCTGTTCACCCCATTTCCCACGTGCACTGAGTTTGTAGATGCTGTTTATATGTAACTCATACCCTTTTATTCTTCAGAGAGGGATCCAGAAGCTGAAACAATCTTCTAGCTTACAGCTAAGGGCTGTTCTGCTCGTTGAGTTTCATGCACAGGAGATTCTGGGATGAACAAGGGAGTTTTAGATGTGTGAGAGGAAGAGGTGTCAGTTCAAAAGCTGCTTAGGAGAGACTTCAGGAAATGTTAAACTGGAGGACAGGAAAGCCATTGTAGGTAAAATACCAGTTTCCATGGATGTGAGTCTGAGCTGTCATCTACTCCAGCTGAGAAGCAGCCTGTGGGAGCTTTGGACTTTTATTTTTTTTTTCAAAGAAAAAATACCTTTCATTTTCAAAATGACTGGAAATTCCCTGCAGGAAGCTCTCCTTTTTTTTTTTTTTTTTTTTTTTTTTTTTTTTTTTTTTTTTTTTTGGTCTTGTATGTTCCTGTAGTGTGTGTAGGTAAAAACATTCAAGTATATATTTTTTTTTTTGCCTACAACTTGTTTGCTCTGTTTTCTGTGATGGTGCTTTGGTGGTTGTGAGTCTGTTGTGTTCTCTGTAACCCTGCCATGATCAGACTTTTGTCCCTTTGTGCAGAAGTTCTCCTGCAGGGAATATGTTTCCTCACAAAAGTAACCTTCCAATGAAGATCTGTGGTGAAACCCAGTTATTTGAAACATTTGTTACACTTGTATCTCTTGGTTTTGTATGTATTTTATCCTTTCATCTGTGGGCAAAGTATGAATTTCCCATGTATTTAAGCTCAAGGGTCGTGGCTGTTACTGAAACATTTTTATATTGTTTACATTGCTGAAAGGACAAATTTTTAAACTTTGGCCACTTTGTAACTCTCACATAGCTCAAGTGTAATTTTTCACCCAATGGGCCTGTGAAGTCGGCCCTCCCTTCACATCCTCTGAGGAGAGACTGGCTGGGCTTTGTCCTCTGCCCAAAAGGATGGGATCCAGACTGGATTATCTCCCAGGGATCTGGAGCCAGCAGATGAAGGGCTGGAAAGGAGCTTGAAGTGTCTTGTCCACTCCTCAGTGCCTCTGTTCCACCTCTGGGAAGTGTAAAATAAAGAGTTTTTGGTGGGTCTCACTCCATGTCCTTACATCACTCAGAGTCCTGGGGTCTGATCCCCTCAGCCTCACTCCCAGCTCCAGTTTCATTGGAGTCAGCAAGAGTGAGGAGCAGGAACTTACTTTCTTCTGAAACACTGTCATTGGTGGTGGAATTACACAAAAGCCTTGGAACAGGTGTCATGGCAAAGGTGGAATTCAAACCTATGGCATTTTGAACACAGTTTTGGTTTTCCTGTCAAGATGTTACTGGCCTCATTTAGGAGCAGCCATTTAAGCAGATTAGTTTTTTAAAAGTCTGAAATAAACCATGTTCCTATAGAGAGTGGTCTAGAGGAAACTGTGGTGACAATCAGGGAATGTAATTAAATCTGTCTGCAAGGTCTGCAGCCTGTTTGAAATTCTCATTTTCAATCTCATCAATGATCTGTATAGTTTAGCCCTCATGTTTTCCACATTAACTTTTCTTGTAATGATGTCACAATTTTTTTTCTTTGTTAAACCAACTTGATGTGGTTCAAAATATCTACCTTTTTCTACCTGTTGGAAGTTTGACTTCTGGGCAGAGACTTCTCTCATGACACTTGAGCAGTGTGGTTGTTTAATTACTTATTCAGGACAAAAAGAAATTTAAAAAAAGGTTGTTAAGAATATTTTTTCAACTATTGTTAGTTGTGGGTGATGCCTACTTTAATAAAATCCTTTGCAGATGGATCCCAAGTTTGTCATCTTTAGTTGGAGCAGGTGGGAAAAGTGACACAGCCAGGAGGGAAGAGCCCTGCAGGCTGAGTCAGCAGCTGGGGTGTTAAATGTGGCATGGAGGCTTGGAGTAAATGAAGTCACAGGGAGGATTTGTAAAGTGAAAATCCACATGGAACAGCTGGGGAGAGTCCAGAGGAGGCCATGGAGATGCTCCGAGGGCTGGAGCCAGGCTGGAAGAGATGGGAGTGTTCACCTGGAGAAGAGAAGGATCCAGGGAGAGCTCAGAGCCCCTTCCAGAGCCTAAAGGGGCTCCAGGAGAGCTGGAGAGGGACTGGGGACAAGGGATGGAGGGACACATGGAATGGCTTCAAACTGCCAGAGGGCAGGGATGGATGGGAATTTGGGAAGGAATTGTTGGCTGTGAGGGTGCTGAGGCCCTGTTAGGTCCCTGTTTCTGTGTCTGAGCAAGTCCTGCCTCCAGGTGTTGCACAACCTGTGATGGGTCAGCAGGATGGTGAGGGTGAAGAGATGGGTGAGGAGATGACACTCATAACTCCCACAGCCCCACCCTGCCCTCTTTAATCCATGGATAAACCCTCCCTGCAGGTGAAACGAGGCCTTGCCCTCCTCCCACACCTTGGCTTTCCAACGATGGGAACCTCTGCTGGAGAGAACATTCCTCCTGGCCGTGCTTTAATGGGAACCTCTGGTGGAGAGAACATTCCTCCTGACCACAGTTCAATGACTAACGTGGCCATGGTGCTTTGGAGGGTGTTGCTCTTCCCAGCTGCTCCCTTTTGATCCTTGGTCTGGATCTTGTCGAGTCCTGTTTGACACAAGCCCAGCCTGGCTTTTAGAGGTGCCAGAGATGATGGTGCTGCCTCCAGAGCTGCTGCAGCTGGAGCCAGGTTGGGAGCATTGGGGGTGTTCACCAGGAGAAGGATCCAGGGAGACTTCAGAGCCCTTGCAGTGTCTGAAGGGGCTCCAGGGGGGCTGGAGAGGGACCTGGGACAAGGGATGGAGGGACAGGACAGGGAGGAATGGCCCTTAACTGAAGGATGGTGAGTTTAGAATTTCAGAGGAAATTCTTGGCTGTGAGGGTGGTGAGACCCTGGCACAGGCTGCCCAGAGAAGCAGTGGCTGCCCCATGCCTGGAAGTGTCCAAGGCCAGGTTGGATGAAACTTGGAGCTGTTTTCTTTTTTTGGCTGTTTAAGACATCAGAAAGGTGCAGGAAGAGGAGGAAGCTCCTTCCCTCAGTGGAAGGGTGTGAGGGATGTGGGGGATTAACCCCTGTGCTTTTGGAAAACCCCTCCTGCTGCATCTCAGGTTGGAATCAAGCTCTCAAGTGTTTGTCAGGAGCTCTGCATTCCTGCAGGGAAGAGAAGTTGAGCCCAGGGAGGTGAAGAGAGGAGAGCATCTGGGTTATCCAGAGGGAAATCCAGGGGCTGGGATCCCCACCTCGCAGCCCCCGCCCCACGCTCTGTGTTTCAGCCAGGCCTGGTGGCTTTCCTGCCCCCCAGCAGGCAAGTTGTATCTATTTTAGGGAACATCAGCTGACATTTGCCCTTCTCCTGGAGCCTCAGGCCAGACAAATGCTCTCCAGGCTATTTCTGGCTTCATACCACAACTGTAGGTGATCCTAAATTCCCCGTGGGACTGAGTGCCTGTGTCATGCTGGGGCTGAGGGGCAGGGAGGGGGCAGCTCCTGGAACAAACCCAGGGATTTCAGAGTGACTGGGATGACACAGAGCAGCTCAGAGCTGGCACACACAGCTGTGGAAATGCAATTCAAAAGACATTTATGCCTCAGCAGCACCATTATGGAAGTTAAATCTGGACTGGGCATTGCTCAGCCAGGAAAGGAAGTTGTTTCCTGCCCTCGTTTCTACAACTGTGAGCAGTTCAGGATGTTTTCCTGCCCCTAAAGTCCTTGTGCAGCCTCCTGGAGCTTCTGAGAAGGTGCAGCACACAGGTTAATGCTCATTTTTGAGGGGATTTAAACTTTTAAACCAAAAATATAAACAGTCTTTTGCCCTCTCCCCCAATCTCATATGGATCCCCAGAGTAGAAAAGACCTAGGGTACAGGATAATAATTTTTCTGACCTCAAGCAGAGCTTTGATCTCCCAGTTTAGAAAAGAGAAGGCTCCAGAGAGACCTGAGAGCACCTTCCTGCGCCTAAAGGGACTCCAGAGAGCTGGAGAGGGACTTGGGACTAGGGATGGAGGGACAGGACACAGGGAATGGCTTCCCACTGCCAGAGGGCAGGGATAAATGGGATATTGGGAAGGAATTCCTGGCTGTGAGGGTGGTGAGGCCCTGGCCAGGTGCCCAGAGAAGCTGTGGCTGCCCCTGGATCCCTGGAAGTGTCCAAGGCCAGGTTGGATGGGGCTTGGAGCAACCTGGGATAGTGGAAGATTTCCCTGCCCTTGGCAGGGAGTGGAACTGGCTGCTCTTAAAGTTCCCTTTCAACCCAAACCCTTCCATGATTCCACAACTCTGTGAACCCTTCCACAGATGAATGTGAAGTTGAATGGAAAACTGGACTGGGAATGCATCTTCAGGAACTTCCCTGATGAGCTTTGGACCAATCCTCAAAAAGAGGAGGAGGTTCTTGGCAGGGCACAGCTGGCTCCAGTGACACCAATCATTTTTTGGCACGGCGGGGGCGTTGCTGCCAGGGTGATGTCACCTCACCTGTGTGATGCAACAGATCACACATCCAGCCTTTCCACTATTCCATGTTGAAGAGCTCTCACCAGCAGAACTGTTGCAAAAAGGATGAGTCAGAGGAGAGAAAGTAAAGTCCAGAGTTCTTCCCCTTTGACCCAACGTGGCCCAGAAGTCCCCACATTTGGTGCATTTTTAAACCTCTTCTTCCTGGACCCTTGTGATGCTGAGAGACTCATAGGAGGTTTAGGAAAAATCCTTACCTTTCTAGTCCTTGTAATTTTAAGAAAAAACTTATCTTCTAGAAATGAATATGAACCATGTGAGCTCCAAAATCTGTAATTAATTTTTAAGACAGTTGAGTTTTAATATTTTATCACTATTTTATTTATAATAATTATTCATCTTATTATCATGTTTACTTTAGTGGGATCAGTTTTTCACTAAATCCACAGCAACATTCCTTTGGTAGATACAGGAATTACCCCATAATTGCTCAGATATGGCTTGCCAACATGTCCTAAATTGTGATAAACTGCTAAAATGACATTTTTTGTTAGGGTACCTTGTAGGGAAGTCATCACAGAGTGTCTGAGTGTGTTTGGCTGCACATAAACACCACCCCAAGGATGCTGCCTCGTGGGATAAGTGGTTTATTGAGCTCCAGCTCTAGGGAAACTTGATTTGGTGGGGATTTGAGATTGGTGTGGGTGTCTAATATTGAAATAAAATATGTTCCTTTTGCCTGAGTCCAGCCCCATCCTGGGTGGCACACATGTGCTCCCACACTTTTCCCAGCTGCACTTGCCTTTAGGGAAGGTAAAAGGAGGAAAGGTCAATAAATTGCTCATTCATTTTTTCATGTGTTTTTCCATGGTTAGGTGTTGTTTAAGCAGGTCTGAAGTTGAGACAGGGATGAAGAGATGTCACACTTGGCCTTGCTGGAGGAAAATTTACTTTGGAAACTGGGGATAACCCCAATTCCTCCTGCAATCTTTCCCCCACCTTAAGGTAGTGTGGAAGCTGACACATAATACAAACAAAAGTAATTCCAAGTCGGGTCCGAGCTGAATTTGCCAGAACAGAGAGTGGCAGGAAGAGGAGGGGTCAGTGAGGTGCAGATCCTGCTCATCCAAGCACATCTGATCCCAGAAACAGAGAATGGAATATCAGCATTAAGGTGGGAACAATCCTCTAAGATCATCAAGTCCAGCCTTTGACTGGATCCCATCATTCCCACTAAACCACATTGTGAAGAATCTTCTGGTTCCCCCCACCACCTCTCCTCTCACTTCTCCATGAATTTTGCCAGCTCCATGGAAGGCAGAGGCTTTGCAAAGCACTAATTGGCACAGGGCCCACCTGGAAGTTTGTTGAGTAGTTTTTAATATGCTGTCTGGCTGAGGAGCTGCCAAGAAAAGAGCAACACCTTCATCCATCCATCCATCCATCTATCCATCCATCCATCCATCCATCCGTCCGTCCGTCCATCCATCCATCCATCCATCCATCCATCCGTCCGTCCATCCATCCATCCATCCATCCATCCATCCATCCACATCCATCCATCCATCCACCCATTCATATCTATCTACATCCATCCATCCATCCACATCCATCCACATCCATCCATACATCCATCCATCATCCATCTATCCACCCATCCAGCCACATCCATCCATCCATCCATCCATCCATCCATCCATCCATCCATCCATCCATCCATCCACTCATATCTATCTACATCCATCCGTCCATCCATCCACCCACCCATTCATCCATCCATCCATCCATCCATCCATCCATCCATCCATCCGTCCATCCACCCATCCATGCATCCATCTATCCATCCATCCATCATCCATCCAGCCACATCCATCCATCCATCCATCCATCCACATCCACCCATCCATCCATTCATCCATCCACCCATCCATCCATCCATCCATCATCCATCCATCCATCCATCCATCCATCCATCCATCCATCCATCCATGCATCCCTGGGACCCTCAGCCCTTCTGGCAGGAAAAGCTGCTCTGTCCCTTGACCCGGAGCAGCAGGGTCCCTCTGGGCAGGCCGTGGGTGACAGAGCAGATGTTTGGGTGCTGATGATCCCAGGGCTGTTTGCTCTGTTGGCAGCGTGTCCCGGGATCAGTGCCAGGAGCAGATTTCCCACCTCAAGCCTTCCTGCCTGGCAACAGCAGCTGGGCCCATTGGCCTGAGATAATCCTGAGCCTTTGGGGCACATTTCCCACCCATCCCTGAGCATACAGGCCTGGCAGTGACCCCAGGGCCTCAGCTGGCAGGAGACTGAGGCCATCAGGGTCAGCATTCCATGGGAATGGTGGCACCTTGGTCCCTGGGGATACCCCAGAGCCCTCTCAGGGTGTCACACTTTGTCTATGCAAGGGCCTGGGGAGCTTCAGGGAGGTTTTGGTTCTCCAGAGGTGACAGCCATGGTGTGAAGGGAGTTGTGATGGAGGAGGGTTGTGCACAGGAGGAAAAAGGCATTGCTGGGCTGGGATCCATGGAGGGACTGCAGTCCACAGCCCCCAAGCTGTTGGCTGGAGGCAAATAAAATAAATTGTAGTTTAATTATTCAAAAAAACACATTAAAATAGTAGAACCATAGAATGGTTTGTGTTGGAAGAGATCTTAAAGGCCACCTTGTTCCACCTCCTGCCATGGGCAGGGAGACTTCCCACTGTTCCAGGTTGCTCCAAGCTCCAATGTCCAACCTGGTCTTGGACACTTCCAGGGATCCAGGGGCAGCCACAGCTTCTCTGGGAACCTGTGCCAGGGCCTCTCCACACTCACAGCCAAGAACTCCTTCCCAATATCCCATCTATCCCTGCCATCTGTCAGGTTGAAAGTCTGAGCTGAGTTTCAGTTTTGAGCCCTGATTCAGACTCTGAATGCCGTGATGATGATGATGATGATGATGATGATGATGATGATGATGATGATGCAGTGACAACAGAGCCGCTCACACTGAGCTCAAAGCCTGGATGCTCTTCCAACACTTTTCCGTTACTGCCAAGAAGATTCCACTCATGGCTCTGGCTGATGCTTTGTAGTGATGGCTTTTTTTCCATGGCTGGGAATCAGATATTTGCTGGGCTGGAGGCTTATCCCTCTCTCCTGCCAGTTCCCAAATCCCTCCCCATGGCAGCCACCTGCCACTCCACCAGAAGCTGCCTTTCCATGCCTTCCAAGACACTTGGAGCCAGACACAGCTTTACTTGTCTGGCCAGGGCAGGGGTCCCCATCCTGCTGAGGTGCCTGTTGGAGTGGAAAGTTTAATTTGAGGCTTAACTTGTCCTCTCCCCAGAAGCCATTAAATAACTGGTGCTGGTTTGGCTGGGAGGCTGGAGAAGTGGTGGAGGTTGCTGTGCTCTGGGCATTGAAGACACAGCAGCTGCACAAATTTGGGGTATGCTTGGGGCAAGCAGCACTGCTGGGGCAGGAGAAGTCTTTGGAAAGAAGAAATTCCAAGGGCTGGAGCCCCTCTGCTCTGGAGCCAGGCTGGGAGAGATGGGAGTGTTCACCTGGAGAAGAAAACAATCCAGGGAGAGCTCAGAGCCCCTTCCTGCACCTAAAGGGGCTCCAGAAGAGCTGGGGAGGGACTTGGGACAAGGGATAGAGGGAACAGGGCGCAGGGAATGGCTGCCCACTGCCAGAGGGCAGGGATGAATGGGATATTGGGAAGGAATTGTTCCCTGTGAGGGTGGTGAGGTCCTGGCACAGGTTGCCCAGAGAAGCTGTGGCTGCCCCTGGATCCCTGGAAGTGTCCAAGGCCAGGCTGGACAGGGCTTGGAGCAACCTGGGATAGTGGAAGATGTCCCTGCCCATGGCAGGAGGTGGAACTGGGTTGTTTTTAAGTTCTCTTCCAGCCCAACCTGTTCTGGGATTCTATGAAAAGTTTTTTCCATGTCCAAGCTTGGTGTCAGAGAAACATCTTACCCAGGATTCTTCTTTAAACTCAAAGGAGTTGCTCAAAGAATGATTTTGAAGAAGTGGGAAGGTGGAGGATTCTACATTCTCACACATTGAGCCCAGGCCAAACAGCTGCTTTGCTTTATCACATCCTCTCTCCCCTGCACCCTGGATTTTGAGTACCTTGTGCATGATGACATCAGCAGGGGTTGATGATTCAAAACTCTCTCAGTACAGGATTTTGTTTGGATATTTGATTGTTTTATATTTTCAGAAGAAAATTATAGTTATGCAGAATTGGGATACACTCATTTGTGTGAAAGGATCTCTCCCCTCCCCAGATGTGTTGTTATTTTCATGGAATCACAGAATCATGGAATTATACAATAAGCAGGAGGAATGGAAGACAGGAAGAGAGGCAGAGGAAAGAGCTTCTTGAAATAAATCTCAATTAATTCCCAATAATGGGAATGGGAAGTGGTGGGATGGGAACCAAATCTCTCCCAGGAAGGTCAAATTCAGGCAGGGACCATAGCCAGCTGTTCTGATGGGACAAGATACATGAGAATAGCATTGATTTTTAATTTTTTTCCTAAAGGTCTTGAGACCTGGCCATTTCCCTTTTTTCTCCCCCAGTCTCCCATGCTACAGGTATTTTACAGCCTTCTTCCCAAGGAAATGAAGTATTACACACCTGAGTGTTATTCCATTTGCCCATCAGCCCTTCCCAGCAATGTCTGCACCCCAGGATTTACTTCACTGAGAGGCAGAGGAACAACAAAAAAGTCAAATATATAGGAAATTTGAGGCAGGAGCAGCTGGAGGGAGTGAGAGAGATTCCCTGGTGTGAGCTGAACGCCGTATCAGACCCAAGAGAAACCCCACCCTGGCACAGACTCCCGAGTCTCTCTCCCACTCGTGGTTACTTCCAGCCCCAAATGTGGGCTCGTCTTGCCATCTGCTGGTGCAATCTGGAGCCCGTCAGAGGAGCAGGACTGGGGCACAGAGGACATCCAGGACAAGGACAAGGGGAGGACTGAGCCCTGTATTGTTGTTGTCACCCCCAGAGGGGACGAGCCTGGTCAGGAAGAGACCAAGCACTGCATTGCAAAGTAATTTTTTTGTTTTCCAGAAGGATTTCCTTGCTCCTGGAGCTACTAATTCCTCTTTAAATGTGTTTATCCCCATGATGCAGGTCCCCCCTCCTTAATATCCTTCAGAGTTCCTTTCCCTGGACCCCAGGCTTGGCTCAGGGATGTTCCCTCCTCTGCCTCATCGCTGCTGCTGCTCTCCTGGTTCCACCTTCCTCATCACAGACACCCCAAGGATAAGCTGGAGGTGGCCTGGCACGGATTTTGGGGGAGTTAGGAGGCTGTGGAACCCATCCCAGGATATGGGATGGACACCTGGGCTTGGAGAAGCAACAGGATCTGTCCCACGTGAAAGCACAGGAGCACTGGAAGGAGATGGACACGGGAGGCTCTCACTGTAGGCCTGGGGGATGTGTCTCAAATATGCAAGGCCATGCTTGGCACAGTGCTGGTGGTGTTTTGATTTGGTCCAACAGGTTTAGCAGGGATTTTAGGAGGAGCTTTGGAAGCACACTGCACCCAGTTGTTCCTTCAGAAACTTCAGTGGGTGAACCATCTCCACAACTGGATTTTGGGGATGCTTGAGCCACTCAGAGGTTCTGTTTGTGCCCCTGGCCTGGATCTGATGGGTGAAAAGCAATCCCAGTGCTTTCCCCACCAGCTTTTGGAGGATGGCTGGACCAGTAAAAGGAGTCAGGAGAGGGAGCCAGAGCCTCAGCTGAGAGCTGGGAGAGCTGCAGAGAACAGATCTCCCCACTGCAGAGACACCCCAAATTACACAACCACCCCTTTGGAGCTGGTTCCCGCCCCATCTGAGGGTGTTCAGAGCATGTCAAGGCCCTAATTTTTGGAGACTGTCCTTGTTTCATAGAATCACAGCTTGGAAAAGATCTAAGAATTTTGATTCCAGCTGTTTTGGCTGGGATAGAGTTAATTTTCTTCCTGGTAGCTGGCAGCGTGGTTAAATCAGGATGGAGACACATCCCAGGGTATTCAGGACAATAATTTTAAGCCTTGTGTGAGATTTGCCTGGAATTTTAACTGCATGGAGTGCTCTGTGCTGTGGCTGGGGTGTCCCCTTGTCCCCTCTCCTGTGGCATGAGGAACCTTTATCCCATTTCTACCTGCCTCTACAAATGCAATCCCTCTGTTTTGCTGAGTCCACCCACAAGCTCAGATGATGGAAAATGCATCCAAGGATGGGTTGAACTCACAATTTAGCAAAATACACCCCATGGGATGTTTTAACTTCTGCTTCAGGCTTTTTCCTTCCAGTTTTGCTTTCCTCTGAATTTAAGGGATGCTCAGGAGGATGTGGCAGCCCCAACCCAATGTCTCAAGGATGGGAAGAGAGAAGCATTTCTGGCCATATGGACACTCCAACCTTGTGAATAAAACCCCATTCTAACAAATTCAAAATCTCGTCCAGGGCAGAGAAAAGTGCAGGGCTGAGTGTGGGAAGAGGTGGTGAATGGGACTTGTGTCTTTTTTGGGTGGAAACTTGGAGTTTGGTGGCTTGAAGCCCAGAGAGAGGCAGGATCCTGCCACGTTCACTTGCCAGGGAAGCAGGAGGAAGGATGGGGAGCCTGAATTTGGTGTCTGGCCCTGGAAATGCGGAGATGGCAGAGCTGCATCCCAGTAATTCCCTGTGATTTGGCCACCCTGACCCAGGGTGCTTCAGGCACAGAATGGGCCCTGTCCCACCGCTGATCTCCAGCTCCATTTCAGCTCCCTGAATTATTGATGGCTCTGATGCAGGAGTTTATAATTAGCTCCCCAGACTTTCTCCCTGTGGGCTTGAGCTGGGAAGATGCTTTCTTTTTCAGTGGTTTTGCTCAGAGTTGAGCAGATTGAGGAGGGAGGAGGGATGGATGGGGACCTTGGGGGACATTGAGGATGGCTTTGAGTGCATGGGGTTGTTTAAGAGTGGCCACCTTCTGGGAAAGGGGTCTAGGGAAAGCCTGGGCTGTCTGAGGGGTCTTAAACCCAACTTGAACAGCGTGGAAGCTGTGCCAGGAGCTGGGAGAAGGCAAAGGGTCTTTGTGTCACCTTTAGGGACCTCCTCAGCCACAGTGCTCATGGATTTACAGGTCAGAGGGAGAAAAACACTGAGCCCCAGCTGCTCAGGGAGAGCCAGACTTCATCTGGAGGGGACAAAGAGCTGTGTTTGTGTGTGTCTGGATATAGAAAATGATGAGTTAGAGGCACAGCTGGGCGGCAAAGGGGCAGTTCAGTATCTCAAAGCCCTTCTTTAAGAGCCATTCATAGCCTAAAAATGGCTCCAGTGATTTCTATGAGGTCTGGGTGCAGCAGCACTCATTCCTTGAAACCCCGAGTTCCGATCAAAACAGGACCACAAATTCCCTGGAGTTCTGAGGTCAGAGGCACCAGCCCTCAAATTTAAGTCTATGAATTGCTTTGTGAAAACCAGGCAGTTTGAGCTGGGTTTAACCCAGTCTGAGCTGCAGCACCTGCAGAGAGTGCCTTGGCTCCCAGAACTTTAATTCTGAATTAGTTGTGCTGGGGATATTTTGTCTATACACTTCTAACACTTCCCTGGAAGTGTCCAAGGCCAGGTTGGACTCTGGGGCTTGGAAGAACCTGGGATGGTGGAAGGTGTCCCTGCCCATGGCAGGGGGTGGTACTGGATGATCTTTTGGGTCCCTTCCAACCCAAACTATTCCATGAGAGGCTTGGCCAAGGACTGCTGGAGACCAAAGGCCCTCTCCAGCCTGAAGTCTCCCTTTTTTCACTGGTGGAAATCCCACTGCACGGTGCCAGTGGGAAAAACTGGCAGGTAAAAGAGGGCAGGATGTTTTTGGTAGCCAGATGAACTGTGAGGATGAGTCTGAGGACAATCATCTCCCCCTGACCTCAGCTGAGCACGGAGCAGAGAGGAGAGCCAGGCTAGCAGCAGGAAGGACTCACAGTAAGATTTGTGCTGCCAATGCTCTTGTGGGTCTGGGGGTGATCAAAGCCCTGCCAGGAGAGTTCCCATTCCCAAATCCTTGTGTGGAATTTTCTGGGGTCCCTGTGGCAGGAAGGAACTGATGAATCTGACTCCATGTTCTTGGAAGGCTAATTTATTATTTTATGATTGATACGATATGATATGATAATATAGAATGTTATACTCAAACTATACTATAGAATAGAGAAAGGATACTTACAGAAGGCTTAACAAGTTACTAATGAAAAACTAATGGTCATTAAGTCAAAACAATTCACGTGAAACTAATCAAACAACCACCTGTTGGAAAAACAATCTCCAAACCACATTCCAAAGCAGCAGAACACAGGAGAAGCAAATGAGATCATATTGTTTTCCTTTTTTTCTGAGGCTTCTCAGCTTCCCAGGAGAAGAATCCTGGACAAGGGAATTTTTCAGAATATATGATGATGACATCCTTGCTCCTAGGGGAAATCATAGAATCACAGAACAGTTTGGGTTGGAAGAAAGAGATGTTAAAAACCATCTCATTCCAACCACATGCCATGGGCAGGGGCACCTTCCACTACCCCAGGCTGCTCTAAGCCAACTAAACCTGGCAAATAATTCTCTGGGCTACTTTAAGAAATGGATGGAGACTAAGGAATTCCCTTTCTTGGATGAGACAAGCACTTCACCTTTCAGCAGGACTCCTCTTCCAGGGAGATGCAGCAAGCCAGAGGGAATAAAGACAGGGAATGATCACATCTCAACAAGAAGAAGAGGAGTTGTCTTCAATCCCACAAAGTCTTGGCCTTCCCCAGCAGGGTGACAGGGGCTCTGCCTTGGAGAAAAGCTGGTGCTGGGGTCAGCCTGGGCAGCACCGAGGGCCACTCTTGCCTGTTCCAGGTCACCCTCCACTTTCCTTGGGACTCCAGCATCAAGATCTGGCTTGAAACAGCAGCAACCAGGCTCTAGCAGGAAACTGCATGTATTTATAGGGTATCTGCATAGTTCAGGACAGAGCTGACCCATGGCTGACCCTTGTATCCCATTCACAGGACAGGCTGAGCAGGGGACAAATCACCTTTCCCCCAGTACCACCAAGAGCCCATTCTGCCCCAACCCCAACCCCTTGGACACCCCTCACTCTGCCCTCAGAGGCCTCACTATCCCCTGCTTGCTTCAAGATGTGCATTAAATACAGATATTTAAGCACATTCCCTAGAAATTGATCCTTTCTTTGAGAAACCTGGCATAATTAAAGAGTTGATTTAATTTCAGTGGTACAGGAAGGGCTGCAGGCAGGCTCAGGGCTGTGCTCCTGCTCTGCACCTGCCCACCCTGAGCTTCGGGCAGAGCTTTAGCCAGGATGAATCCCCCTGACCCAAACACCCACTGTACCTGTGCACAAGGGGCTGGTGGACTGAAAATAATGGGATTTTTTGGGGAAAAGGAGGATTTTCCTGATGCCACCTGCAGGGTTTGAATGGAGATGGAGAATTCTGATAAAACCTGTGGCTACCCCATCTCTGGAGGTGTCCAGGGCCAGGCTGGATGGGGCTTGGAGCAACCTGGGATAGTGGAAGGTGTCCCTGCCCACAGCAGGGGGTGGAATTGGATGATCTTTAAGGTCCCATCCAACCCAAACCATTCTGTGATCCTCTCTCCAGGTCACAAGCATCATCCTGGGGTGAAAAGACAGAGATAAAGAGGTTCAGCCATGGAACCCAGCAGGGATAAAGAGGATTCTTCAACGTGTGGCACAGGAACCCCAGGGCAGCTGGGGCAGAAGGCGACGGACACGGTGTGGGTGTGGTACTTGAGACCCTCACATGGATGCTGCCAGCTTGGATTTATGTGCAATTTCTGCTCCCTCAGGGCAGGGAAATAATTGGAAAAACCTCTCAAGGCACTTTGCAGATCTCCCTATCTGCGTTTCTGAAGGGCTTGCCAACCCACAGCCTTCCATCCAGCCAGGAAAAGCCCAGAGATGAGTGGATAAGGGAGCAGGGGGGGAGACTGAAGTTCAGGGCACAGGTCATGGGAGCCCATAATAAATAAACAAGGCTTGTTTAGGAGGTGATTTATGCTGCACTAACATTGTCCCCAGTCTCCCACTCATCACTGAGAGCTAATTACCCTTCCTGGAGCCATCAGACTTCCCTTTGCATTTCCACACACTGGACATGACCTGGCAGCTGGGGGCTGGGGCTGACCTTTCTGTTTCGGTTCCTTTCAGCTTTTCTGCTGTAATTGGTCCTGCAATTCCATACTAATGAACTGTGTCCTGCCCTCTGAGGAGCTCTGGGTCCCTGCCACGCTTCCTTCAGGGAATGTAGGGTTGATAGGAGGTGAAGTCCCATATAAATCCTATATAAAGCTCTGTGCAAATGGAGCAGGGTTGATTATTGTGTTTGTGTCAGCAGAGAGGGCTCCTGAAGACTGGGAGATGGATGTGGCAGACCATGGGCATCTCCAGCTGGGTTGTTTTCACCATCATATTTTCTGAAAAATCTCTTTGCCAAGGATTCGTCTCCTGGGAAGCTGGGAACCTCAGAGAAAAATGAAAACAATAATTTTCTGATTTGCTTCTCCTGTGTCTTTCTGCTTTGGAATGTGTTTGGTCATTGTTTATCCACCAGGTGGTTGTTTCATTGGTTTCTGCTGTGAATTGTTTTGACTTAATGGCCAATCACAGCCAAGCTGTGTACAGGGTCTGGTAGGAGTCACGAGTTTTTCATTATTATCTTTCTAGCCTTCTGTCTGTATCCTTTCTGTATTCTTTAGTATAGTTCAGCATAGTATTCTTTTATATAACATAGTGTCTTAAAATAATAAATTAGCCTTCTAAGAGCATGGAGTCAGATTCATCATTTCCTTCCTTCATCTGGGAACCCTGCAAATACAACAGGTTGTCACACTTCCTCACATGGTTTTGGTCCCACTGCCTGCAAAATAAAGGGGTTTTGCCTCAAATCTTGAAGGGAAGGATGGTGGGGAGTCTGGGAACCAGGACTGCTTCCCCATGGCTGCTCTGTGTGGCCTCTCAGATGTGGAGCTCCCTTGGCCAAGCCAGGCTCTCACAGAGTCACAGCGCGGCTTGGGTTGGAAGGGACCTTTAAAGGTCATCTATTCCAACCCCCTGCCATGAGCAGGGACAGCTTCAACAGGATCAGGACCTGCCTGAGGACACATTTCATGGTGGAGAGCAGCCATCCTGCTCTCTTTGCCCTTTAATTGGTGTAAGCCCAGGGCTCCTTGGGCCACCTTTGCTGTGTGGTGTCACGGTGGGGAAGGTGGGTCCCCAAGCAGGGAAGGGTTTGCTTCATGCCAGACTTACATCAGATGGAATCAGTGGGCCAAATTCCCTCCCAAAATCCATCCCATTGGAAAAGGTCCCCTTTTCTGACCTTTACAACAGCCCATATCTCCTAAAAGCTTAATTTCCACCAACCCACCCTGCTCCCAGGGCCAAAGACTCCTGAAAGTCTGCAGGAAACACAAAATCCAAAGATTTCTTGCATATCTGCATCTGGAAGGGGTTGATTTGGGGTTTTAGAGGCTGAGGGGCAGCCCTGACCCACCTCACTGATGTGGGTGCAGGGTCTGACTGGAGGAGAGGAGCCTGGAGAACATCCTTGCTAAACCCAGGGATTTATTTAGCCATCAGGAGAGGACATTTGGGGGTTGTAAATATAATCCCAACCTCGGTTTAGCTCCAGGGCAAAGACCTACTTAGAGCAGAACACAGGCAGATGGAAATCAGGTGCTTGGGGACAGGGATGGGTTTTCCTTTGTGGTGGGAAACCAGGAGGACGCAAGGAGTCCCTGGACTTGCATGAGCTGGTCTCACCACTCTCAGGAGCCAAGCACAGCTGAGAGCATTCAGATGTCTCATTTGGGAGAAATTACCCCTATAAAGGCAAACCACAAAGTCTTGTTAATAGGAACAGACCAGGCAAGTCATAAAGAGCTGGAGAATGGATTGCAGAGAATTGTGGAATCATGGAATAGTTTAGTTTCAAATGTGGATTTGAAGGGATGACCCTTTTAAAGGTGATCCAGCTCAAAAACCTTGCCATGGGCAGGAACATGTTCCAGGCTGCTCCAAGCCCTGTCCAACCTGGCCTTGGACACTTCCAGGGATGGGGCAGCCACAGCTTCTCACCTTTGCCAGTGTTTTACAACCCTCATTGTAAAAATATATCTCTCTTTAGCTAATATAATATAATCTAATCTAAATCAACCCTTCTTCACCTTAAACCCACCGCCCCTTGTTCTGTCACAACAGGAGGAGGCAAAGCTAAAATATCCTTCACCCAGAAGGATTTGGCCTCCAAATATTCCTGAATTTATCTGTTGTTTCCTTCTGCTCATTCACCAACACTGAATTTCACTGCCACAAAACAATGCAGCATCCCAACAATTTCATATCAGCCTTTAGCAGGAACAGCACCTTGCAGCAGGGAGTTGCCCCATTTCTGGGAAGTGAGTCCATTTTTAAGCACTTTCCCAGCTGAGTTGAGCCTGGGTGGAAAACAGGGTTCCAGTCAGTCTCTGGGAAATACCAACACCTCCTCCAGCTCCTGGACACAGCGTTGGCTCCTGCCCCTCCAAAATGCTGCTGCCTCTGAAGCAAGGATGGGGACAATGGGTCCTTTCATACTTCAGAGGAGAAGGAAGCAGGGCCACAATGCAGAACACCCAGATTTTCCACTTTTCTGGGCCAGACAGGAAGAAAACAGGAGTGCCAGCAAAGCAAGGAGGGAAACCCAAACACCTTGGGTGCAGCATTTCATGGTGCTCCAGCCAAATTTGAAATTCTTGAAGGTTTTAAAATTGCTCTTTGTGAGGCTGGAGATTGATGGGTTCATTCCTGCCCTTCCCAAGTGTAATTTCTCTTATTCTGACCCTATTGTAGCAGCTCCAAGTGTTTCATGTCTGGGATATTTTCCAGGTAGTTCAAACATCAGCTTCAGGGACTGACTTGAAGCTTTATGCTGCAGAGGGATGCAGGAATCGATGCAGGTGATTTCTGTCTGGCTTTCTCCACAGACCAAGAGGTTTCCATGGAAAGATGTGAATTTGCCCCTCCTCAGGATTCACTTTACACTTTCCACCTGTAACACCTGCTTTGCTTTTGGAAAATTGCTTTTGGAAAATTGCTCCAGTATGAAAATTGCTCCAGTATTGCTGAATCTGAACAGCTCCCAAGAGATCCCATTCTTTGAAGAGCCTCTGCAAGGCTTTGCCAGGACATTTCTATATGAGTGGTTCCCATTTATTCCAGGTATTGGTGCCACTGATGTTCAAAAATGATCTGGAAAAGTTTATCTTAAAAAGAAACCAACCACCAGATGCAGCCCCCAGGGTGAGAGTTTGTTCCTGGCCTGGTGGCTGGTAGTAGTTATTTTATTAACACAAACCACAGCAGCAATTTAAAATCATGGAATAATTCAGGTTGGAAGGAATTCATGGAGCTCATCTTATTCCATGCCTTCATCAGAGCAGGTCTAATTACATCAGGTCACTGAGGGCCACGTCCAGGTGTGTTTTACACACCTGCAAGGCCATGAAGGAGGATGAGGAAGGGCCTGGCCATGTTGTGTGAAGTTTTGGGGAAGGATGGATGCCGGTTCCCCAGGTCTGGCATAGTTTCTCTGGTCTGTCATGGAACCAGACAGGGGCAGTGAGGAATAAATGCAGCTCTGGTACTCCTGGACTGGGTGGGGAAATGGTCATTTCAATGCTCTTCACAGTCCTGGGCTTTGGAGACTTGTCCTCAGAGAGCTGGGGGCGCTCACCTGGAGAAGAGAAGGATCCAGGGAGAGCTCAGAGCCCCTTCCAGAGCCTAAAGGGGCTCCAGGAGAGCTGGAGAGGGACTGGGGACAAGGGATGGAGGGACAGGACACAGGGAATGGCTTCCCACTGCCAGAGGGCAGGGATGTATGGGATATTGGGAAGGAATTCCTGGCTGTGAGGGTGGTGAGGCCCTGGCACAGGTTGCCCAGAGAAGCTGTGGCTGCCCCTGGATCCCTGGAAGTGTCCAAGGCCAGGCTGGAGCACCCTGGGATAGTAGAAGCTGTCCCTGCCCAGGACAAGGGGTGAAATGGGATGAGCTTTAAGGTCCTTCCCAACCCAAAACATGCTGGAGTCAGACTGCAAGGGACTCATATTCCTGACAGGAAATATCCCCTGGTGTTTGGCCATCCAGGCACCCTGGGGCTGGACAAGCTGTCCCAGAGCTCTCTCCCTGCAGGACTGGTTTCCAAGGGCTGTGGCAGAGGAAGGGCTGTGAGTGGCATGTGCTGGATGGGAGCCACCAACCTCCAGCCAAAGGACACGTTCTGCTCCACCAATCTGTTCCCTCTTTTTCCTCATTAATGCTCCTTCCGTGCTCGACAGTTGTGATTTGAATAATTTGGTTTGATCAGTGTTTACACAGCAACATTGGGGGGAAATGAAACCACACCAGAGCCAGCAGCCAACTCCAGCCTCTGAGACACCATTTTTGGGGGGATTTCTAAAGAAAAGAGCCCACATGACCTGCAGACCTTTGTCACTTTCTTGCCTGCAGGTTTGGTCACCTGAAATAGGTGACAAATCACAGCCATGTCTTATCTGGGGGGGGCAGCTCTCAAAGAGAGGTGGTTTTTGAAGGTTTTAAGTAAAACTGTTTGCTGGCTGAAGGGCAGGAGATGTTTCACTCTTGGCACTGAAGGAAGGGCAGGGATGGCAGTGCCTGAGATTGTTTGTATTCCTTAAAGCACAGATCCAGCAACCACGGGGTGCCTCTGCCCTCTTGCTCAGCACCTGAAACTTTCCAAACCATGCCAGGATGGGTGGTATCCACAGCCAGGAGAGCAAGGGTGGGGAGCAGGCAGGGTCAGAGGAGAGAAAGCAGTGAAAAATTGCACCTGGAAGATAAAAGGGACTGAAGCAGAAAAGATAAGGGTTGTGGGAATATCTTGGAGTCTTGTGTGAATGGGTAAAATCAGCCTTGGAGCTGTGGGACACAAGTGTGAGGTCTGAAAAGATTTACCCATTTCATGGAGCCTCTTTGCCTTTTTTCCTGATCAGAGGTGACTTTTCAAAGGTTGCTGGGGATGCAGAAATCCTTTCAGTGAATCCTCTGCCTTCCTTCATCTCTGCAGGCAGAGAGGCCTTATCAGACCTTTCCCTGGAAATGGATGCCCTGCCCCCACCTCCAAAGGTGCTGCTGGAAACTAATCCTTGAAAATGCTGTGTGCAAAGCCAGGAAGGTTCCTCCTCCTCTCTGATTTGGGCACTGGTCATTTCTCCTTTTTCCTGATCTTCTTGGGGCTCAGCACTTTGTCTGAGCTGACTCAGGTGATCCCAGAAATGACCTTGTAGATCCAAATTGGGGGTGTCCACCTGGAGAAGGCTCCAAGGAGAGCTCAGAGCCCCTTCCGGAGCCTAAAGGGGCTCCAGGAGAGCTGGAGAGGGACTTGGGACAAAAGATGGAGGGACAGGACACAGGGAATGGCTTCCCACTGCCAGAGGACAGGGATGGATGGATTATTGGGAAGGAATTCTTCCCTTGCACAGGTTTCCCAGAGAAGCTGTGGCTGCTCCTGGATCCTTGAAAGTGTCCCAGGTCAGGTTGGATGGGGCTTGGAGCATGTTGGAATACTGGTAGGTGTCCCTGTCCATGGCAGGGGTGGGACTGGAGGAGATTTAAGGTCATTTCCAACCCAAACCATTCCATGGCTCTGTGGAAAATCCCTCAAGGAACGCTTGCAGGGGGGATATTTCGATGCAGGGGGGAGAATCTGAACAACCTCAATGGAGCTTTTGAGCTCCACCAGTTCACTCAGTTTGAGCTCTGGGTGCAGCAGCACTGGTGAGATTCCCTGCACAGGATTCCCCACCCCAGAGGAATGGGGATGGGATGAACAAGAATATTTGGGAATCCTTTTGTGCTTTGATTCCTGTTGTATTTTCCCCTCTCCTCCAAATCCACCCTGCAACATTCACATGATGAGAGCATTTCCCACCACCCTCCCTCTCCTGTGAACTCCAAGCAACCAGGAAAACAAGGAGAGGATTTAACAGAAACTGAAATAATCAAACCCAAAGTCCTCCAAAGCTGGTATTTTATCTGAGGGAGGGAGCAGCTCCTGAGCCCCCTCAGTGCCTGCTGGGAGTGTGATCCAAGCACTGACATTATCCAGGGGATGCTCTGATCTCTGTCAGTGAGCTGAGGGCAAAACCCTGGGAGAACTAAAGAAACCTCTCTGTATTTATTTATTTATCTGGCACTGTGTGCGTGGGTAGGTTTGTTTGTGTATGTAGGGATTTCTGAGGGAGCACAGTCTTGGATTTCCTTGCTGGCTGGGTTTTGGTGGGGTTTTTTTCTGAAAAGATCAGACTTCACCCCTCTAATTTAGGAAGATCTGAGTGTTGGCAGTGACCAGACCCCCCCCAGCTGCTTCCTCAGCATCCCTGAGGATGGTTGAGCAGCCTCTGGCTAAGGCTGCGTGTCCAGGTCCTCTCTAAATGAGGGGAAAGCCAACATTCCTGCCTTTTCCTCTCCTGCCAGCACACCACACTTCCAAGGAAATGCAAAATCATCCCTTCCTGGCTGCAAGGATTAATAACCAGCTCATGGAGACAAACGACACCAGGCTCTGCCCGTTCATGGCTCAGCGAACGCCGACGCTCTGCTCGTGATGCACACGGAGCTGGAATGCTACTCCTGGGGGAAATTCTGATCCCATGAGCTCTCAGCTTCCTCAGTTTTCCAAGGTCTTCCCCCCCTGCAGGATTTCTGGGCACTGTGAGATGTCTTTGCCTTCCCCCATCTGCCTCCCTGCTCCCCAAATGGGATGTGGGGTTGATGCCTCAGGTTTTTGCTTTTGTATTTTTCAGATTCTGTGCTGCTTCAGTGTGTAGCTCTGAGCTTCATATGAGGGGATGGTGAGCTCTCTGCACAGAGTAGGGAGACAAAACAATTCCTTCTCTAGCTGGGAGCCAAGGTGTCCTGGTTTAGGGCAAATTTGGGAGAGAATCCCCAAAGGGGGGCCCCTCCAGAAAGCAAACCCACACAGCCCCTCCCCCCAACTGGTTTGGGAAGAATTCCTTGGAGAGAAGTGGAAAGAACCTGTTTGTTTAACAGGCACAACACCCCCCAGCACACAAAAATGAACAATACTGGGTGACACCACTCTGTCACTGCTCTGAAAAAGATGACAAATTCAGAAAGTCTCTCTTGGGGTGGTCACTCTGTTATCAGTCCCTCCAGCGCTGGGGCAGCTGCTGCAGCCACAGGGTGCAAACTCTGTATTTGCCAGGGCCCAGTCTGGAGCAGGTTTGAGTAGGTCCAAACAGGAAAGGACAAACAGTCCAGGGAAAAATTTGGACTGTTTAGCTAAACTAACTAATGAGCAGAAGGAAAAAGCAAGAGCAAAGCAGAAGCAAAGCAGAAGCAAGAGCAAAGCAAAAACCAAGCAAAAAGCAAAAGCAGCACCATGTACTGTCCCACCCCTGTGTCCCACCAGCCGTGGGGGAGCAGGCTGATAACAAAACCAAGACAAAACTTTCACTCTTCAGAGCCAGTCCTGAAGGCACAGAACATGATATCCAGCATGAACAGCACACAGCAACGGGGATGCAAGCATCCTAAGGTCACCCTAGGACACAAGGACAACTGATCCAAATTTCAGGCTCAAGAGCATAATCAGTGGAATGAAGAGAGAAGAACAAGGAGGATGGGACTTCATAACCTAAAGTTGTAATTGGACAATTAACTGCAATATGGTAATGGACCAGAACTTATAAAAGTGTGAGACCTCGTGACTGGTCATCCATTTTGTGACCATTTTGGTTCATCTTGGGTGCAGCCCTGGCTGGGCTCTTCCTCTGCCCAAGGTGGATCCATTGAGTCCTTCTAATAAATCCCTACTTTATTCTTTAGTTCCTTCTAGTCCAGGTCAGCCTTCACAAAGCATCAGGGTCACTCAGGATGTGATTCCACACAATTTAGGAGGAGGAGCATCAGCCCCAAGAAGGACTGTGAGGATCAGAGTGGTGCAGGCAGGAGGGGATGTAGGAAATCACTCCAGGGTCACAGCACAGTCCCTTGAGCCCACACTGGCCAAAGAGATGCTTTTTAGGGAGAGCTTGTTAATCCATGGGCAGGAGCTCTCCATGAGCCCATCTTTGAGTGCTTCCTTAGCATCCTCATCCCTGGAGAGGATGATTCCTGCAGTTAGGGATGCCAGGAAGGACATGCCAGCCTGGACTTTAACAGACTTTTATGGCCTTGCTGCATTTCTCACCCTTTCCCCTGTGGTAATCCCATATCCTCTAAACAGAGAGAGACATAGCTCTCTCCCAGGATTTTCCTGGAAAGCTGTGAGAAGCTCACAGAAAAGAATGAGGAACAATTCTTATCTCCACTTGCTACACTTGTTGTTGTGCACATGTGGAATGTGTTATGGGGATTTGTTTACCAAAGGGTGATTTCTTAATTAGACACTGGTGATGGGGTTTAGGTTTTAATTGACCAATTGGATCTGTCTGTCTGTATCAGACTGTCTGCCAGGCCAATGTTTTTTTCTTAATAGTATAGAAGTATAGTATAGTAAAATAAAGCAATTATTCAGCCTTCTGCAATCATAGAGTCAATGCTCATTATTCTCCATTCAGGGTCCCACTGCTACAATATTCCCCAACATCCTGATATTTTCTGATGCCCACTGTGCCAAGAGCTAATTCATGTTACTGGTTTTAAATTGATTCCCTGGGGGTTTCATCCCTCGCTCCCCAGGATTTGGGGAAAGATGGGTCTGCAGTTTTTATACCCAGCTCCTTTGTGGCCACTTGACACATCCAGGGGTGTCCTGGGCCAGGGGACAGGTCCAGGCACTGGTCATTTCAATGGTGTGGATGTAGTCAGTGTCCAGCATGTGTTAGATCCTGGAAATATAGAATATTTTGGGTTGGAAGGGAAAGTAAAGATTATCTCTATATAATCCCCAGAATGGGCAGAGACACCTTCTACTATCCCAGGTTGCTCCAAGTCCCATCCAGCCTGGCCTTGGACACTTCCAGGGATCCAGGGGCCGCCACAGCTTCTTCTGGGCACCCTGTGCCAGGGCCTCACCACTCTCACAGGGAGAAATTTTTTTCCTAATATCCCACCCAAATTTCCCTTTTTCCAGTTTGAACCCGTTCCCCCTTGTCCCTTCACTCCACTCCTTGTCCCAAGTCCCTCTCCCAGCTCTCCTGGAGCCTCTTTGGACTCTGGAAGGGGCTCTGAGCTCTCCCTGAAGCTGTCCCCCCTCCAGGCTGAACAGCCCAACCCTCTCAGTCTCCTCTGGATAACTGCACTGACGGAAAAGCACTTGAAAAACATTTGTGGGAATGTGACATCTCTGAGGTTCACTGGTCCATCAAGTCTGGCTGGGATGAGGAGGTTCCAGAGTGGTTTGGGGGGAAGAGGGGGTGAGTGAGAGCAGGATGCACAATCAGCATCATTCTCAAGTGTTGTAGGAATAAAACAAACACTCCAAAAGCAGCTTGTGCATCAGCAATCCAAACTGACACCAGGAGAAGGGAAATCAGGACAACTGGGAAATTTCTACAAGGCGCAATTAATCAGACCCAAAAAACAAACCACAGCTCTGCCTCTGAGGCAGCAGGAGAAGCAGAGAAGCAGAAAACGAGGCTGAGCCTCTCTCTCTCTCCCCACACCCAGCTTGCAAATCCATTCTGAGCAATTTCTGGAGCAGCAGAAGGTCAGTAATTGATTTGGAGACCCGAATTTCTGACTACATCACCATGCAGATGTGCTTCCCAGCCTGGCTAGCGGCTGTGCAGCTCCCGCTGCAGCAAATGAGCTCGGAATACCAATGGAGAGGGGAAGGAGCACTCTCTTCCCTTGATGGAGGAGCAGTGGGGAGACAAAAACCTTTTCATGCTGAATTAACCCAGTTTTGTCTGGGGTTGCAACCCCCCTTTTCTGCCTCCCTTCACTCTTCAGAGCAAAATGACTAATCAGGTCTCCCTTGCTGGGTAAAAGGGAACTGGGAATGCTGGAGGAGAAGGAGGAGGAGCAGGGGATTCACCTGGGATTGTTTTAACTTGGTTTGGAAGCTGCCAGCCTTGGAAATGATGCTGCTGTTTCAAAAACCAGAATGGCTCTGTTCCTTCCCACTTCTCAGCCCCACAGCTCAGGCATCCTTTGGGAAGTGCTGGGAGCACAGAGAGCCTTGCTCCAGGGATGAATCCATGGTGCTGTGGTGGGGAATGGCTGCTCCTGGCTGGGGAGGCTGAGCACTGGCCCAAGCACCTCATCTCCCAGCCTGGATTTGAGCAAAATCCTTAAAAACCTCCTGGCTCCTGGACAGCTGCATCCTCCCCAGGGGTTGTGGAGATTCAAGGAAGGGGTGAGAGAAATTCATGCAGTGTTGTTCTATCCATAGGAATTGGATGAAACCTCACTCAGGAAAACATCACACTGATGTCAGAAGCTTAAAAGTGGGGCCCAGGGTGAAGATGAGATCCTGAGGAGGCAGGATGCCTTCATCCCTTCCTGCTGAAATCCTTGGCTGTTGCCATGATGAGGATTACCCCAGCTAAGGGCCAGTAAAGGCTTTGGGGTGCTGCCACTCATCCTGAAGGACCTGGATGGAGAACCATGGGATTGTGCAGGGTGATCCAAACCTCTGGATTTTGGGCTCTGGTACCTGAACTCCACAACCTCAAATTGCAAAGCAGCAGCCCATGGAAGTGATGATGTTGGGAGACTTTTCTGTGGTTTTAAAAAGTTCAGAGGGCCTCTAAGCCCAGTTTTGTGGGTTTTAAGCCCAACTTGGCTCCTTAGCAGTTCTGGATTTTGCAGTGGTGGAATTGGAGGAGTATCTCAGAAGCCATTATGGAAAATCCAGGAATAAAAAGGAATGTGGTGCCCAGAAGAGCTTTGAGCAGTGGGGCTTCCAACCCTCATCAGCCTTGCAGTGCCAGAATCAGCTCCTGCCTGCTGCAGGCTTGGAGTTTGCATCTCTGTTGCGCTCCAAACCCCACAGCAGCCAAGAGGGATTTCCTGGGATACAGCCATTGCAGGATGAGCATGAAATGAAGCAGAGAAATATCTGGGAACACGACTCAACAGCAGAGCAAGACCAGCACAGCTATTCTTTATTTCTTCTTTAATTATGCCCTTTCTTTTAAAGAGATCCACGGTGGACAGATGGGCTGGGTGAGCTGAGACCATTCCCTACTCCCCCTCATCCTTGTCTGTACAAAGAGATGCTGCAGGGAAAAGCAAATATTTGACTGTTTGGGATGCTGAGGAAAGAGAAACTGGAACGTGAGCCAGCAAGCAGCTCCTTACTCAAGCAGAGCTTTCTGTGGAAGGGATTCAGCCCTCCAGAGGGGCTGGAGCAGGGGGTCCTGGAGGCAGCTGGAAGGCAGGATGGAGGAAGAACATCTGCATCCTTTTCAAGCCTGTGCCCTTATCTCAGTCCCACAGCTGAGGTTGTTTCAGAGGAAAAATGGTGTTGGAGGGGATGCTTGGGAGGGGAGAGGAGGAAACCTCCCTGGGAGAAAAGAGTGCAAGGGCTAGGCTTGGAATGCTGGTTTAAGGAGGAATTAAAGGAGGAAAAGGGGATTTGGGAATGAAATATGCCACGAGGATCCATCTTCTGCCAGTGGCTCTGGAGGTGTTATTTCAGATCCAAAGAGATGCCCTTCACCTGCTGTCCCCAAGGACAGCCAGCACAGATCTCCTCCCTCCAGCCTGCCTGTGCTGGCACGGGCTCCCAGGAGCAGCATTGTTGTCCCCTGTCCCTGGGCATCCCCTGTGGCCACAGAGTCTCTGTGGAGGTGGGGACAAGGTGGCTGAAAGTCACAGAAAAATCAGACAGTCCACAGGGGACAGGCGCCCAGTGCTGGTGTGCAGCCCCACACCAGGGAATGGGCATAAAATCATAGAATCTTTGGATAATTTAGGGTGGAAAAGACCTTTGAAATCATGGAGCCCAGCAGTTCCCCCAGCACTATCAAACCCACCACTGACCCGTGTCCCCAAATGTCACATCCACACAGCTTTTGAACACATCCAGGGGTGGTGACCCCACCCCTTCCCTGGGAAGTCTGTGCCAATCCTTCTCACAGAATCTCTGTGCATGTCAACAGCTGTCCCAAAAAGTGCTCCAGGGAGAGAGGGAGGGTTACAGGCTACTAGGAAATTCGTGTATTTTATATTTTTCAGGCTACTGAGTAATTTGTCTATTTTATGTTTTTCGTGCTATCTGAATTTTAAGGATTTGTGGATTTGTTTGTTGTTTGTGTTTGGGGTTTTTTAATATATAAATCTAGGTTTAAGAGACTGCAAATATGAAAAGCAACTCTGAAGTGGAGGAATATTGGAAATAATTTATGTTGAAAAAGAGCTTTGAAATCCTTGAGTCCAATCATTCCTCCAGCACTGCCAAGCCCACCACTAAACCATATCCCCAAGTGCCACATCCATCTTTTGAGTCCTTCCAGAGCTGGGGATATCAGCACTGCCCTGGGCAACCTGTTCCAATGTCTGACCACCATTTCAGTGAAGAAATTGTTCCTAATACTCAAGATAAACCTCCCCTGGTTCACCTTCAGCTCCAGAGCCTGGCTCTGCCCCTGTGGTCTGTTCAAGGAAACATCCTGAAAATGTCAATGAAATGTTGGGGGAGCCCCAGGCACAGTGCCAGCCCCCACACAGGGGCACAGCGAGGCACACACAGGTTTCCACTCTGATGTGCACCTTTACAGGAGGGCTTTGAAGCCTTATCTGGAGTCTGCAGATGTCCCACAGCTCACACAGACACTCCAAAATCCCCACATTTCCCCTTCCCAGCACCCACACCCCAAACGTGGCAGGATCCAGGCAGGAGGGCACGGCCAGGTCCGAGCCACAGCCAGGAATGAGGCACAGGGACACCATTTCCCAAAATATCCAGTACCAGCGAATTTTGGCCCTTTGCTCTGGCACATCCACTGGGCAGATGGTCACAGGACATGGCTCAGGTAGGGAGGCAGCTCCTGCACGCTCAAAATCCTCACTTTTCCCTCTGCTTCCCGGCAAGAAAGGGGCTGATTAGCACAAAATCCATGGCAACCCAGCCAGCAGCCTCGGAGCCAGCTCCTCGCTCCCTCCCCTGCTAGGGGAGCCTTTGTCTGCTGCTGGCACATCCTTCAAACCCTCACTTTTTGCTCTCCTGGATTTTGGAGGGAGCAGTTTTGCTCTTCTCTGCCTCTCTGGGCAGAGCTGGCTGGGGAACAGAAGATTCAGGTTTCCCCCTTACCTGTAAGGGGCAATTTTACTCCTTTTCCTATTCCTAGGGAATTTATGCAGAAGCCAGGCAAAGGACATGCCCTCAGGATTCAGATGGGTAAATACCCTGGATTGATTCCCCTGAGGAGATGATTTCTACCTGCAAACAGCACAGGGGAAAAAAAAAGAATCAGCCTGTGACTGCAAAAACCTTTTCAACAACCACCTGGCAATTACAGATCAGGGTGGTCCCCTGAGGAGAAACCTTATAGTAACAGTCAGGTGTGGTCTCCTCTGGGGTTAAGGGCACTTCTGGAGTAAGGAAGCAGCATTTTTCCCCTCTGGGACTCACAGAGCATCCTGGCTAAAACCAGCCTGGAGTCCAGTCTGTGCCTTGCCTGAAATCTGAAAGTGCAGCCTGCTGAGGATAAATCAATAGGAAGAGGGGAATTTTCCTCTCCAGGCAAAGCCAGGTTAGAGGGAATCCCCCCAGACCCTCTCTGATCCCTCTCACCAAGCCCACTCCATGCAGGAAAACCATTTTAAAAGCAGCCCTTGAATCCACCCATGAGGATTTCCTTTCCTTCCCTGAGGGAATCAGCCCCTGCAGTGCATGGAACCTTCCAGGTGAATTGAACCTTTGCATCCCATACTGGCAGAGATTCCTGCCATTCCCCCTGAACTTTTACATCCCCCCCGAACATTTACATCCCATTTTGGCAGAAATTCCTACCATTCCCTTGAACCTCTACATCCCATTTTGGCAGAAATTCCTGCCATTCCCCTGAACCCTTACATCCCATGTTAAAAATAGGTTAGAAACTGTTGTAAAATAGTTGATGGATGGTTAAGCATGTGCTGTTAGTTTGGTTATTGTATTGTAAAAGAAGTTAAAAGGGTAGTTATAAGAAATAGGGTACTCAAGGTGCCATAATACACCTCAGTGATGTGCACCACCCCCCAAGCAACACGAGCCGGCCTGGACAGAACTTTAGTGGGCCAATCAAGCGTCTTGAACCTTCATTCAAACGAAGGATCCAAAAAGAAACCAATCCAAAGGGACAAAAAACAGGCCAAAAAGGGCTCCTGACCCACTGAACCTGTGCCCCTCCTTCTGGGACATCACTGCTGAGCAGCCCCAGCACTGGTGTTGCAGCATCCTCGATGGGAACGCTCCTGCTTGGCCCGGGCCCCCTTGCTTTAGGCCTTTCTTTTTCTTATAATAAATGCTGAAATCACTGAGAGGAATAGTGGATTTGGCCTTAAAAACAAGCTGTGGGTCTGCTGGCAGGTAAAACTAGCACTGGGAGATAAAAGAAGCAATGGGAAGGATTCCACTGATTGATGAATGGAAATAGATATTTGCTTTTAGAAATAAACTTAAGGTTTGCTGATAAATAGAAGTAGACATTGAAAGATGAAAGAAACAATGGAGAAGAAAACCCCCTATTTTCAGTAAGAATTAAAAATAAAAAGGGAGGTTTATACATTAGAGGGAATTCTTTAGTATCAGGTGTATTGGGAAGTTTGTATCTCTCAAGCACCTCGGCCAATGGGGAAAGAGAGAAGGGAAATGTGGCCTGGAAACTGGGATAAAAAGGGAGGTTGCATCCTCCAAAAATTTGAGAGATCCCAGGAGAATGCCCCATGGCCTCTCCCTTTATTTGAATAAAGCCAGAAAGGACTCCTCTGTCTCCTTTTTGGACATAAACCTCTGGTGTTTGTGGATTAATTTTCCTAACACTCTTTAGTACCGGGAGCCTGCTCTCGTTTTTATCATCCCATGTTGGCAGAGATTCCTGCCATTCCCCCTGCTCCCCTTGGCAATCACTCTGGGAGACCAGGGGTGAGCCCCCGAGGAATCCTGAGCTGGCCAGACCTTCCCAAATCCTGACCAGGCAGCCCAGCATCCTCGGGCTGGTGCCAGTGAGGAGTGGCAGACTACCACGGCAGCAGGAGCATCGTCCCCTCAGCATCTTCGGGTGAAAACATGGAAAAATGGGCAATTCTTGGCACTGGGGGCTGCGGCAGGGGATTTTTTGAGTGCTGCAGGAGCCACGACCCACTCAGTGGTTCTGCTGAAGGCTGTAAAGCTGGCGGTGCCTAAAGATAAGGCGAGCCTGCAGGCCGGGCTGGCTGGAGCCCAGGCCGGCACAAAGAGCGCTTTGTGCGAGCGGGATGCTCAAGGGGATGGGGCAGAGCTGCTCCAGGGGGGTATTGAGAGCCCGGAGACAAAACGAGGAGAAACTGAAAGGGGACCTTTCTTTCTTTGCTGTCTGGGAGATGGAAGGGAGCTGCACACGGGGATGAAAAAGCCGCAGGTGATCAAAGCCCCGCGGCCGCAAGGGGAACAAAGCGGCGCAGGGGGAGCGGGGAAGGCAGAGTCAACACTCCGCGGGCATCTGATGGGAAAGGAAGGAGCTGCGAGGCTGAGCTGGAGCTGCCAGGCTGGAGCTCATTGAAAGCCGTGTTTCCCCCGGGCTGTGATGCCAGGGGTGAGGTGATGAAGGGCGGGAGGAAGGCAGGGTGACACCTAGGAAAAGTGCGTCCCTGTGTCCTGTACGGGCTGGGATGGGCACACTCGGGGTGACCCGGGGTGTGCAGGGGGCCCATCTGAAATCCCCACGAGCAGCAGCTGAAGGATTGCAGCTGAACTTCTGGCAAGGGCAAGAGCTTGGCTTAGGTCAGAGTCAGGTTTGGGTTGGAAGGGACACTGGAGGTCACCTAGCCTGAGGTTTCCCTAGAGCAGGTTACTCAGGGTTGTGTCCAGGTAGCTTTTAAAAATCTCCAGGGAAGGATAAATCCAGAAGATAAATCCAGAAGCACAGAATGGTTTGGGTTGGAAGGGAGCTTAAAATTCATCCCATTCCATACCAGGAATTTCCACTATCCCAGGTTGCCCCAAGCCCCATCCAACCTGGCCTTGGACACTTCCAGGGATCCAGGGGCAGCCACAGCTTCTGTGGGCACCCTGTGCCAGGGCCTCATCAACCTCACACTGAAGAATTTCTTCCTAAGATCTAATCTAAATATCCCCTCTCCTAGTTTAAAACTGTTCCCTTTGTCCTTTTAGTCTCTGCCTGTGTAAAAAATTGTTCATCCTCATTTTTATAGTCCCCTTTAGGCCCTGGAAGGGGCTCTGAGCTCTCCCTGGATCCTTCTCTTCTCCAGGTGAACACCCCCAGCTCTCCCAGCCTGGCTCCAGAGCAGAGGGGCTCCAGCCCTTGGAGCACCTCCTTGGCCTCCTCTGGACGTGCTCCAGTGATTCCATGTCCTTGTGCTGATACTCCAGGGGTGGATTCAGTACTCCAGGCTGGATGAGCAGAGGGAGGGAGCCCTTGGTCAGTCCTGTCACACCCACCAGAGTGTTTGATAAAGGAGGAGCAGAGGACAGTTGGGATCAGGGGTGGCAGGTGGGTCTCTCAGAGCTGTGAAATAACTGGACTTGCACCTGGAGAGAGGCTTGAGAAGCTCTAGACTGAGGACTTTGGATTTCAGGAGAGTTGACTTCAGCTTTTTGGGGAACTCTGAGGTTGCTATGAAGGGGAGAAGGTGTCCAAGACAGCTGGCTGATTTATTTTTAAAGAAAACTCATTCAGAGCTTGGGAACAAGCCCTGCCTTTGCTCATGAAAATCAGGAATTTCAGCACAAAGCCTCCTTGGCTAATTAAGACACTTCTTAGTGAGCTGAGCTGTTAAAAGGGAGCATAGAAGAAATGGAAATAAGGAGGGGAAATGAAAGAAGAGTGCAAATGCAAGGCTGGGGTACTTAGGGATGAAAGCTGGAGGGCTGGGGACCAGCTGGAGCAGAGAGTGGCCAGGGATGCTGAGAGTGACAAAAAAAGGGGCTGTTAGTGTTTTAACAGCACACTTCAGAGAAAATGTGTGTGGGTTGTTGGATGGGGGACAGCTTCACAAAGGGTGATTATGGCAAAGGTTGAATTCCCTTCTTTGCCTCAGTTTCTATAGGCCAGACTTGCTCCAAGATTCTGCACAGAACAGCAATGTTTGGGAGGGAGAATAACCAGCAGCCAGGGCAATAAAATTTTAGGGGCTGTTTAGTGAAATTAAAAGTATTCACATCCATGGGACTGGATGAGAGTGCTCCAATGGAACTCTGTGGTGGAATTGTGGGGCTGCTGCCTGTCATCTACAAAAAAACCTGCTGGTGTTTGATCTCTGCCCACCCTCAGGTGTCTCCGAGATTTATACACACCTTAAAGAAGGGAAAAAGGAGGATTTGGAGAGCTCTGGAGGTCAGCCCCACTTAGACCCTGGAAAAAATCATGGAGCATGTCCTCTGGGAATTAATTTCTGGACATGGGAAGACCAGAACTCACAGACTCCACATTTTGTTCTCTGGAGGCTGGTGCCTAAGGTGCTCTGCAGAAATGGAATTCCAGGTGAGAGGAAGCACACAAAGCAACCAGCCTTTCTTCCTCTTCTGTGCCAGTTGCTTTGAACTGGGCTCAGGAGGAAGGCTGGCATTTTGAGGATGTGAAGAAATCCCTTAGGAATCAAGTCCTGGTGCTAAATCCTTTCCTTCCCTGCCAGAACTGGGAAGAAATCATGAACAACGAGGCAAATTTCACCCTGTGGCACATGGCAATTCTCAAGATTTTTGCACTAAGATCAGTCCCTGCCCTTGCTTGTCCTGCAGGTGGGATGGGAAGATGGTGAAAAACTCCACAAAGGGCTTTTCCCAGGAAATATGGCTTTGCATATAGAGCCAGCCCCAAGCTTGAAATGTTCCTTTTAGCTCAGGGCAGGGGCTCAGCCTGGCTCTCGTGTGACACCCTGGCTTTTCCCACTCAGGAAGATTTTTTGGTGGTTGTTTTTTTTGCCCAAAGGAAGGATTTCCAGGAGTATCACAACCTGTCATCCTTCACAGAGGTGCTGGAGACTGCAGCTCCTCCCTGCAGAACCCCTGGGACATCCTTCCTCTGTCATCCTCTCCTCCTGCATGGCAAGGAGCTCTCTGATAAATAATTCCCTTTTTTTTTGGCTGATTGCATGCTGTTACTAGGAAACCTCCTGGCATCCCTGGGACTGGAACTCGGAGCAGGCTGGCAGCTAATGGAGATAATTAAGATTTTACAGCCACCTTTCTGAACGAGCTGGCCAACCCTCCCTGTGGGGGTCTCAGAGGGCTGGGGTCCTCTGTCTGTGCTGAGTGGGCTTGGAAGAGACCCAGGGAAGGGAAAACAGCTTCTTCAGGACTTTGCTGGAGCTGTACTGGGGCTGGGAGCAAACCAAGAAGCTGAGGAGCATTTCCAGGTGCTGGATTTCAATGGTCATCCCAGCCCCTGGCATGGGTTAGGCACAGGACAGCAACTCCCAGGCAAAGCTTGGGAGCTTTCATAGGTCAGGGATATTCCTAAGATGTAGTTTGGTGTGGCTGCTGCTTTGTAATCAATAAAATGGGCTTGATCAAATTGGGACTTGGCCTTAGACCAGAGGCTGGGTCCTGGTTGCTGGTGAAGACACAGCTCCTGCTGGTCCCATCCAAATGAGTGATTCCACTGCTGGGGGAGAGGTTTGTGTGTCACAAGTCAAGAAAACTTTTCCTCTGCAGCCTTGGCTTAAAAACGCACTGGGGAATTGTCCCTTTGCAAGATCTCTGAGTCCTCAGTGGTTGCTCTCTGTAAGAAAGGATTCTTGCACTCTGTCCTGCCTTGAGTTTCCTCAGCTCTGTGGGTGAACTGAACAGCACCAGGGTCACTCCTGTGCCCAGCATTCCAGCTGGTACAGCCCAGACAGGTTAATATTGTGGCAGATGAGTAATGTGATGATTGACACTCACAATTAATGGGCAAATATCATCTATATAGGTTAAGAAAACTTTTATAGATTTATAGTTATGCTGTACGCCCTCACGTGGTTATCAAGAGACAGCTGGAACATCTGGGAGGGCTGGCTTGTCACTATGGCCTCATCTGACCTCCAGTCAGGATTTGAGGAAGAGATCTCCACCACTGGACAGCACAGAAGGGGTTGATGGACAGAACTTTGGGAGGGGTTAAAGGGTTAAAAAGGGAAAACCTCAATTGTGAGGGGGCTGAGCACATGGTGGAGAAAGTCTTTTGCTCCCAGTGCTGTAACCTTTTTTCTTTATTCAGTCTTCTCTTGTATTTTTGCTAAGGGTTAATAAACCTTACTAAACTATGAAAAATGAGGAGCTATTTCTCACAATATGCTAAACCCTCATGCCCCCAAAGAGGGTAGCAGCGCTCAGGCTGGCAGTTTGGGACGATCCCTGGCTCCCAAAACTCCTGAACCCATCCTGCTGGTTGGGCTGGACCCACACCATGCCAGGAACCTCATGGAGCAGGCAGAGCCCACCCTTGGCAAGCCACTCAAGGCACCAAAGCTTTGGCTGGAATTGGCAGCCTGGGAAGGGAGCAGCACACTCTGAAAAGCTGCTGCCTTCACAGGATGAGTCTGAGAGAATTGAGAACTTGATCCCCCTGATCTGGTTAGGAGCCTTGCAACAGGCTTTCAGCTGTAATTCACCTGCAGGACAAGATTTTCTCTAAAATCCCAGTCCCAGCAGCTCCCAGGGTGGTGAAGGACGGGCTGAGCCTGCCAAGGTGTTCACACCTGGGAGTCCAGGAGGGGCTCAGCTGCATCTCCAGCTGAGCACCCACAGCAGGGGCCATCCCATATCTCATTTCCCACCTTATAATCAAGGATAATCCCTCCAGTCCTCTGCCTGGAGTGGCAGGAAGGAGCTGACCTTTGCAGATCTCCACGGGGCACTGTCAGCAGCATTCCTGCTTGCCACTGGGCTGCCTCCTTGGCTACCCAGGCTGGGAGCTGAAACAGTTGAGGGCAGCTCCCTCTGCCCCTCCTGAGCAATCCCCATCCAGGAGAGATCCCCTCAGAGCACATGGCATTTCTGGAGCAGCTCCTTCCTGCCCCCATTGTTCCTGGGAAAGGCAGACAATGATCTAAGAATGCAAAACTCCTGAAACCCCTCCAGAAAGCCGAAATTTATGAGCAGCCTGTTCCAACTGGCAGAGGGAAACTGTCAGTGGAACAAAAACATTGTGTAATAACCTCCCTCCTCCCCCTCATCCCCCTCTGGGGGGAGCTGGGACAGCCACAAGGGAGAGGGGGGGTCAGGGAAGGAGCAGTGGTGAAGCACAGATCATTCCTTACTGAGAATGGACTGGGTTGGAAGGGAAAATAAAGATTATCTCACTCCAACCTCCACCTTCCACCATCCCAGGTTGCTCCAAGCCCTGTCCAGCCTGGCCTTGGACACTTCCAGGGATGGGACAGCCACAACCTGGGCACTGCAGACCCTCTCCGTGGCTGCCCCAGAGCATTTTGAAACACATTTAGGTGCTGAGGGCAAGAGTGACCAGAATGGTTTGTCTGACCACAGGGGCTCTGTAATATCCACTTTTTGCAAGGATGGGGCCAGTCTGGGTCTTGGCTGCTCTGAATGGTGGGTGAATGAAGGTGGTTTCTTGATCCTTCTTCATAAAATAGATTGAAAAGATGAAAGGATGAAAGCAAGAGTTTGGCCCAAATTCAATTGTTGCTTACCTTAAATTCCACACTTACATTTCACCTTAACTTCCCAACCATTGGAACCTGGGGCTCCCAGGAGTGAGTGTGGCCATCCAAGAGTGTCCCAAGGAGTGTCATCAGGAGTGTCCTGAGCCTGCTGAGGACAGGGAAGTGCTGCCCTCAGCTTCCCAGATTTCCCAGGTCACACAGAGATTAATGAGGATTTTTGGGGTGGTTTGGACATCTTTGGGTGCTGCTCCTCTGGCCAGCACCTGGTTTCTGAGTGATGCCAGAGGGTGGTTCCTGCTGGGATGTCTCACCCCCATCAGACACAACACTTGGTCGTAAAACGTGCAGCAGGGGAAGCGAGCCTGGCTCTGGTTCTGGTGTGGAGCCTGCCACCTCCTCCTTGCAATCCCTTGTTTTTTCCTTCCCCCTCCTCCTGTCTGCCTTGATCTGAAGGAAAACCCACTCAGCAGAGAGTGTCAGGCTGTGAAATAAACCCACGAGGTGCTGGGAATACTCCAGCTGGGATTTGTTCCCATATGTATCCATATCTATATCATCTCAATCTATAAAAAAGGTTAAACTGTGACAGTTGAAACCCTGTGTAGCAGAGTCAGTCTGAAAATTCCATCTTTAAGTGCTTAAATGTGTCATTCCTTGACTTTCCTGGTGCAAGGGGAGCCAGTGTGGCAGAGTCTCCACTGAATTTAATTAAGGTTTTATGGGGGTGATTGTGGGAGACCTCGGATCACTCACTGGTTATGGGATATCACTTCCCGTGCCAAAAGAGTGAGGGATGAGACACTTTCCTGGGAACAATGACCCTTTTCATCATGTCTGCTTTGGGGCTGTGGCAGAGGAGCAAGGTCCTGTCCATTACCAGGCCGTGGCAGCTCATGCCAGGGAGAGCAGCCAGCTGATTATGAAGTAAAATGTGTAAAAGTGCTTTGTGCTTCCTCTTAATTGACCCAAAGGAAGTAAAAAGAAAAAAGAAACCTGGGCCAATTAATTTTTAACTGGTTTTTTTTCATGGTAAAAAATGTAGAGCTTTGGACTGACTAAAACTTCAGGGATTTGGTCTAGCTGAAAAAGAGAAAGTGGAAAAGTTTTATTCAGGCACTTTCAAGGAAAATTTTTTAACAGTTAACAGCAGAAGAATGTTTGAATGAAAATGAAGTGTTAATGTCTCAGCTGTAATTTAGACTTTTTAGAACTATTTTTGCAGAATCCCAGAATGGTTTGGGACACAAGGGACCTTAAAGTTCATCCAGTTCCAGCACCCAGCCATGGGCAGGGACACTTCCACTGTCCCAGGCTGCTCCAAGCCTTGTCCAGCCTGGCCTTGGACACTTCCAGGGATGGAGCAACCACAGCTTCTCTGGGAAACCTGTGCCAGACCTCACCACCCTCCCAGGGAACAACTTCCTCCTAAACAAAGAATTTTAAGTGATGCATTTAAGTTTTGAGTAAAAGCAAAGTTTATACATTTAAAATGCTTGACTGATTCCCCCCTTTAAAAGTTGCATTGAGCTTTTAGGGGCAAGCAAAAATAATCTGAAATTTTATCTTCCAGTTAGCCTGGAGAAATCCATGGTCCTCCAGCCTGGCCACCTAAATTAAAAATGCAGTTAATGATTCTCATGGATTAGTCTCAAACTCGCTCTTCCATTTCATGAGCAACGTGTCTCACTGCTGGGTGGCTGAGGACAGCACTGGAATCAGTGCCCAGAAGATTCCTGTTTCCAAGAGATGGAGCAGCAGTCACTGGTTCTCCAGATGGAGATGCAGCTTTGATTTGTTGGTCTACAAAGAAGCATTTTTTGGATGGACTTCAGCAGAACCAATCTTGATTTCCACCAGCTTTTCTCTCCAGGCATCTGGGAAAGGGAATGTGGCTCTAAGCCACAGGAGAGGAACCAACACTCGAGGGTTTGAATCATCTCATTGTGGACAGCTGAGACCTGCAGGCTCCTGTCTGGGAATTTTGTGGTGGGAGCAATGACCTGTCCTCATGTTTCTCAAATCTGACCCAAAAATTGGGTTTTAATTTTAAAATTACTATTAATTTATTTTAAATTACTATTAATTTATTTAGAATTAAAATTGCTATTAATTTATTTAAAATTAAACACTTTTAATTTTAAATAAAATTCAGCAAAAATCAGGCCTATTTCTATTTATTTTTTTCTCCCTAGCCTGATATATTTGAAGTGCCTGGATCCACTTTTCACTCAGTGGCTAACAGAAAACATAACTTTTTTGTTTTGCTTGCTTTCCCATAGGTTTTTGTCCAAACACACCATATGTGCTCCAACCTTATTTTCCTCCCATCTCTCCTGGACTGCCAGGTGGAGCTGATGGGATTGAGTGGATACAAAAACCTGCCAGGAAAAAGCCTGGCACACCTGTAACCCTGGAACACACCATCCTGGTGCTTCCCCAACGCAGTGAGAGACCAGAGGCAGAAATCAATACAGACAGAGGTTTTATAATTAAAAAATTGTGCATTTTGACAAACAGCTGGCAGTTACACCCGTCCCTCTTCCCCCTCAATGCAGAAAATACATGTCTGGAACCCAGACGTCTGATTTCCTAATGCCACGTGTAATGACCCACTGAGACTGTGCTTGAATTAACCCCTGCTTTTGGCTACCAGACAAGAGCCCAAAGGCAGGCCCACCCTGTACTCCAGTCCATTTGACCCTGGAGAGAACCAATCCCCCTTTCCAAGGCATTATTTTCATGGAAAAACCATCATTTCTATCTTCTGATTGAAAACGCCTCTGAAAATCAACATGTGAGACACAAAACTGATTTATTTTTATGAAAAAAGTAAACAAAGAAGAATTTTAATGAGGTGTGGTTTTTTTTTCCAAGATGTCCATGGGGAAGTAAGGCTGTTCCTAGTAAACTGAATGGCACCGTGGCTGGTTGTCTTGTCCAGAGGCCAAGTGACAATCTGGTCACAACCCAAAATAAACTTTCCTCACCTGGGGAGCACGAGATTCAGCACCCAGGCGTGGTGCTGATGGTATAGATAAAGCTCTGGCGCCTAAAATTCCTCCTTCCTTAGCAGAAAGAAAAGATACTCAGGGAGCTTTGGGGTGGATGGGGAGGCATCACCCAGGGGTTGTGGGCACGGAGGACTGATCTCAGCTCAGAGCCCCCAGCCCCACAGGTCTGTGAACACCTTCATTCGTCCCTACTGTGCAGACCTGTGGAGGCACATGAATTGTTTCTCTTTGCACCAATCTGGAACTCCCTGTGGAGCCCCAGGTGTGGAATCCTCCTTGCATCCTCCCAGGCACGTCGGAGTCTCGCCAGATCGCGGTTCCCGTCGCGTTTCGGAGCAAAGGCGTGAGCCCAGCCCGGAGCCTCCCGGGAGAGGCGTCCTGCGGGCTCGGATGCACACACACAGCCACTGACACACACACACACAGAGCTCACAGACAGCTACAGGCACATCGACACAGCCACAGCTTCCAGAGCAGTGGGGTTGCTCCTCCTGCTCCTCCCCAGGCCTTGGGCTGGCGCTGCGGGCACCGCCAGGTCTGCTCGGCCAAGAGCTGCTCCTGCTCGGGCACGTGGGGAGGAGCAGAGTTGGGCTGAGATCCCAGAATGGGTTGGGTTGGACAGGACCATAAAGATCACCTGATTCCAACCTTCCTGCCAGGGGTATGGGCCCCATGAGCAGGGTTGTTCCACTCTGACAGGGTCAGGAGCAGGGTGGGCACAGGAGGGAGAGCCTGAAGGCATCCACACTTGATCTGTAGTGTCTTGGGTGCCAGGTGTCCCAAAATTGCCATGGCAAGACCTCTGGAGTCCCTTGCTGGGCAGCACCAGAGGTCTCTGCCCCCCGTGCCAGATACAGGCAGCTGTGTGCCCTGAAAGGCAAGAATCCATCTCACAGCATCCATCTCACATTCTGCTGGGCAGGGAGGGAACCACCCTGTGTTGCTGCACTTCCAAAGCTCATCACAGCAATTTCTCCCTTTAATTTTAAGTCCCATTTTGAGTCTGTTATCCAAAAGTCCCCTTTCTCCTCTTGAAGTCCCTCTCTCTGATGGATGTGTGTTGCTACAGAGGATCCAGGGTTTGCTGGTGCTGCTGTTGAGGGGTGTCAGCCTGGGGATTTCTCTGACAGGAAACGTCTTGGGTACAACATTTCCTTGTTTGCAGGGTGAACCACAGGGTGTCTTGTGGCTGACAACAGGACCCAACAGGATCAGAAACGTGTATTGCTCTGGGTATGACTTCCAGGGCACACAGGACACTTCTGGTCAGCTGGAATCTCTGAATGTGCCCATGGTGAGTCCATAATCTATACCACAGGCAAAACAAAGCTGTAGTGCCCTGGACTCCATGGAGCAATCACATCTTCTCACCACTTCTTGGGGCTGGTACCATTTAACCCACAGTCCTTTGCTTGATGGGAGGGCTCCTTCCCACTGGAAATCAACTTCCCACTGAAACAGCCCCACGGATCCCACGCTTGGAACAGCAGAGGCTGCGGGGTGCCCAAGGGGACATCCATGGAGGAAAGCAATGTTGCTCCAGCCTGGGAGGAAGGGAAGTGGAAGGGAAGAGGGATTTTGTTTTGTGGCTGATTTTTGACCCCTTCTTTGATTTTTGAGTACAACCACCCGCACTGAGCTGCGTCCTGTGGGAGGAAGAGGAGGAGAAGGGACTTGGCAAAGGAGCTGAGTGTGTGTGTTGGGTCTGGATGCTCTCCAGGCTTCTTCCACGCAGGTCCTGCCTTCCCCATGAGCATCCCCAGGCCATTCCAGTGCCAACCCCCACTCTGCCACCAAGACCAGCTGCAGCTTCCCAGGGAAGCTCTCTCCTCGTTGGCCTCTCCTCACCCAGCCACGAGGCAGAGAGAGCCCTCTCCCTCTTCCTCCCCCATCCTTCCCTCTCCTTCCCTCCCCATTCAGCACAGCGAGAACCGGCGGGAATTGATGTTCATCTTGGTGACCCCAATGAGCTTGAGGGGTGTGGAGAGGCTGAAGGAGCTGACGAGGGGGAAGTCACAGAAGAGGTCAGCCAGCTCGTCCCTCTCCTCCAGCTCGAAGGTGGCATCGTTGAGCATGCGCTGGTGCAGGTGGCACGTCTGCTCAATCTTCAGCTTGTTGATGTCGCTGCGTAGCCGCATCAGCTGCCTGGCCAGCTGCTGGTCCTGCAGGCGCATTTCTGCCTGGAAAGGGGGGAAGAGGGGTTTTAGTGGTGAATTTGCTGCCTCCCTGCTCAAGGCTTGTCCCAGATTGCAAGACAATATTGGAATATTACCAATATAGCCGGACGGGACATGCTTGAGCTTGTCTGGCTCTTGCTGCTGAACCAAATAGCAGCACTGTGGTGTTTCAGCCCAGAGACACTTTTGGCTGGCTGGATGCTGCAGCTGGGCGCTGGAGGCAAGTCCAGGCATGCTGGAGCTCTGGTGGCTGTGGGATGGAGCTTCCTCCCTTAAGAGGGGCTGCTCCTCAGGTTTACCTCTGATGGAGAAAATTTAAGGCCATGGTGAAGGAAAGGAGTTGGTTCTGATGGAGGGTTTTGATCCAGAGCTTTATTCTGGCCCACAGGTCTCTGAATGCAGCAACTCCTCCAACAGGACCCTCCAAACCACGTGGTTGCTGCTCCTTTTAACCCCGGGGAGAGGGGCAGGGAAGGGGTAAGAAGCCACCAACCAGGTACAGGAGAGGAGGTCTCAAGGGACAAAGGACACCTGGATGGCCCAAACGATGGGCCAGGGGTAGAGGGCATCTTTTGAATCTGCCAATCACTGGACGTCCTTCTGGAATGCCAGGACTGACAGACAGTGCTGGGCAGGGGCCAGGGAGGGGAAAGGAGAGGTGGCTGACACACTTGGGAGGGAATTATCAGGGGAGGGACCCGGGGTTCTGAGGTAAACCCTGAAATCACCACGCAACAAGGCAAGATGTATTCTATTTACCATCTGTATGGCAGTTGTCTTCTGTTAAGTGGGCAGTTTTCCTTATCTCTTCCACAATCACTCCTCCCTGGGGGGGAGGAGGAACATCTGCTGATGAGAGGCTATTGAGTGTCACTGCATGACTGGTAAGAACTACAGCATCCCATTGGGAGATGCTCCACCCTGAGGGAGGAGCCAAGCATTCCTACCCAGATATAATCTGGAGATTCTGGAATACCAACACAGATCCTCCACTGGATTTCCCAGAGGAACAGCAGGTGCCTCTTCTTCCACTGGATCTACGGAGGAAGACTGCACCTTTCTACAGGATCCCTGCTCCAGCAGAACCACCCCTGACACTCCAGGAGGGCTGCAGCCACAATTCCAATGGGACTGCTACCAGCACCCTGACCAACATGGTGTCAGGTTGTGTTCTGACTCTGTCAGTGTTGTTTTAGTTTACTTCATTGTTTATTTTATCTTTTTATTTTCTTCCTTATTAAAGAACTGTTATTCCTGCTCCCATATTTTTTGCATGAGAGCCCCTTAATTTAAAATTTATAGCAAGTTAGAGGGAGGGGGTTTACATTTTCCATTTCAGGGGAGGCTCCTGCCTTCCTTAGCAGACACCTGTCTTTCCAAACCGAGACAAGGCTGCACCGGATTTTGGGGAACGGAAGGATGTTGAGGTGCTTGAATGTGTCCAGAGAAGGGTGACAAGGCTGGTGAAGGGTCTGGAGCAGAAAGCTCAGTAAGGAGGGGCTGGGGAGGCTCAGCCTGGAACAAAGGAGGCTCAGGGGAGACCTCATCACTCTGCACAACTCCCTGACAGAAGGTGCAGTCAGGTGGGGGTCAGGTTCTGCTCCCAGGGAACCAGCGATAGGATTAGGGGACACAGCCTTAAGCTGCTCCGAAAGAAGTTTAGGCTGAACAGTAGGAAAAAGTCCTTCATAGGAAAAGTGATTGGGCATGGAACGGGCTGTCCAGGGAGGTGATAGGGTCACCATCCCTGGAGGTGTTTGAAAGAAGTGTGTCATGGTCTGGTTGACAAGGTGGTGTTAGGTCATAGGTTGGACTCAATCTCAAAGCTCTTTTCCAACCTAGCTGATTCTGTGAACTCATCTAGAGGTGCTCAGTCTGTGAGGGAGACAGGGATCTTCCAAGCCAGCAATGCATCCCAAAAATATACCAGTTCAGGATGGGGAATTTTTAACAATCGAGAAATTCTGTGCCTGCTCTCATTTTCAGGAGCACCAGGAAAGTGGAATTAAAGCTGTGCCAAGGCTGTTGGCTTGGGTGTCTGTCAGGCTTCAGAGCCTCCTTCTCAACATTAAACAAAGCCCAAATTAATTTTGCTCATAAGGCAGCAGCCACAGGGAGACAGAGCAATTAGAGGTGGAAAGGACCAATTAAAAGAACACCAAATAACTGATCCCCAAATACTCAGTCTGGGTTTCCAGCCTGCATAAATCAGAGCTGGCCCGTGACAGAGTCCACCTCCCCTGTGCCTTATTTTATCTCAGTGATTTGAAGTGGCTCTCAGGCTGGGACCTCCATGGCTTCCCACAGGACAGAGAACTACAACCTCCAAGCTAATGATCTAAGTGTTTTGGAGGTATGTTTTTCTCCACTAGCACCTGGCTTGGGAAGGTGGAAGATTCAGAAGTAATGAAAGGAAAGAAGTAATTTATTAAAAAAAAAAAAAAAATCTAGCTCATAATTAAGAAAATTCATTGCCACAGGATGCTGTGGGTAGTGAAGGAAGGAGTGAACACTTGGTGTGGGAATCAGCCTGGCAAACAGGTGAAGGCAGGGCTGGAAAAGCAAATCAAGACAATTCCCACTTCCCACCCCACTTCCCTCCTCACAGAAAAGTAACAAAACCACAAAAGCTACAAAGAAAAGAAGGTGGGAAAGAAGCTGAACAGGCTCACCAGAAGGGGTTGGAACAGGATGAGCTCCAAGGTCCCTTCCAACTCAGCCAGTTCTAGGACTCTGTGACTCTGTGTCTTGGGATAAATTTCCCTTTCCTGGATTTTAGCAGCATGGATGTGATCAGACCATGTCAGTTTCCCTCCAGGCCTGGAAATGAGCTGCTCAGTTTGTGGGTACAGATGCAGCTCTGGGGAAAGGGAGTCAATTATTCCTGGAGTGGTGGCTTGTGCATGAAGATGCAGAAGGGAAGGGAGGAAGCTGAGTTCCCCTTGAGAGACCCCACAGAGACCCTGATATTCCTACATGAGCTCTTTCCATGACCCCTTTCCAAGGGCTGCTGCAAGGATGGTGTGCACCAGAGCAGCCTTGGGGTTGCTTTAGCTTTTGCCATAATCCCTCCTCCTCCAGGCAAGCAGAGAATCCCAGCATGGTTTGGGTTGGAAGAGACCTTAAAGCTCATCCAGTCCTGCCCCCTGCCATGGGTAGGGACACCTTCCACTATCCCAGGCTGCTCCAAGCCCCATTCAACCTGGCTATGAGCACTTCCAGGGATGGGAACCTGTGCCAGGGCCTCACTGCTCTCACAGGGAAGAATTATTTTCTAATAACTAAATCCCTTCAAACCCAAACCATTCTATGATCTCTGACACTAGATAGATATCCTGGAGGACATTGCCTGATGCTCCCAGATAGCAATAAGACTCCAGCTTGGCTGTCTGGAGAGGATTAAGTCACCTTTGCACCAATCTCTGAGTGAATCTCTCTTTCTCTCTCTCAGGAAATCTCCCTCAAATTGTTGGCAGGGTTGTGGTCATTTACCTTTATCAAAAAAACCCCACTATTTCCTCTCAGACCTCATAGCCTGTGCTCCCAGCAGAGCAATGCCACTTGGCAGTTTTTATTCTTCCACCTGAGTTACAATAAAAAAACCCCAAAACCTATTCTGTTGATATTTTGCCCTGTCTCACAACAAATGCTGACATTTTATCAGGAGGTGATCACAGGTGTTATTGAAGTGACCCTGGGTCATTCTTTCTTCTTGATGTATCAAGTTACCTAAGAAATGCCAACAAAGGCTTTCATTATATATTTGGAAGAATGTGGGATTAAAAAAGCCTCTGCTGCCAAGAAAAAAAAAAAAACAAAAAAAAATCCAAAAAACCCAACAACATTTAAAAGAGAATTATGAGGCCATTGTGCAGAGAGCTGTGAGTTATAGGTGCTTTTTTTCTTTTGCAAACCAGCTTTGCATTTTTTGACTGGTTCTTGTTTTCCCTCTTTTCAGGAATCTGTTTGATTTCACACAAGCTGGAAAGCAGAGCCCTCTAGAACATAAAGATAAGGAACAAAGCCTGGCATGTGGATAAAACCATGTGGATGTGGCACTTGGGGACATGGTTTAGTGGCAGGCTTGGCAGTGCTGGATTAAGAGCTGGACTCAATGCTCTTTGAGGGCTTTTCCTCAAGAATTCCATGTTTCTATGAGAGGATGGTGTGCACAAGGAGGAGATGGAAATGAGATGAAGGCTGTCACTGCCTGTGCTCTTTGGAAGGCTGCCTTGTCTTCCCAAGGGCTTGGGAGCTCCTTGCCTGGTGACAGGTCCTGTGGAGGCAGCTGGGCAGAGGGTGGAGCACCAAAGTCAAGCTGCTCTGCAGGGCATGAACTCTCTCTCCCCACACTCACCCCGGGACTTGGCTTGAGCTGCAAACCCCCTGTCCTGCATCCATGGAGCTGTCCCAAAAAACACTGCTCTGTTCAAACCCTCCCACAATATTTAGAGGAATTTCAGCCAGAACTCAGAAATCCTCATTCTTCTTCCCTTTCCCAGAGGCTCTGCCCAAATACTAAAGCCATTCCCCCCTTCCCATGCTGAGGACCAAACAATCACTGGAAAGGATGAGCGATGCCCCTTTAAAAGCAGAAAAGTTGTCAGGCTAGCAGAGCTCCACAAAGCTGCCTGGCAATGAATAATGGGATTACAGGGGCCACACCACGGAGAGCTGTGGGGTTTTTTGTTTGCAAAGTTCACCCACGAGGTAACTCCACACTCCAGTTTATCTGTGTGAGACAGCAGCAGGATCCCACACACGGATGCAACATCCTGAAGAAACCCATGGGGAGCATCCAGCAGAAGCCAGGCTTTGGATTTCCTTTGATCCTCTCATGGCCAGGGCAGGAAGAGCCTTAGGTGTGTCTTGCTCACAAAAACCAACATTTTAACACATTCTGCCTCTCTCTGCACACCCAGCCCCTGCTGTTTCTCACCAGCATGGCTGGGGAATGTGGTTGGAATGGACAGGATGCCAGGTTGAACTACCCAGGGTGGAAGGGGGAGCCAAACTCAGGTCCTTCCTGGCAGAGAAGTAACTGCTGGATTTAAATGCAAAGCTGGACCACCAGATCTTATGATCCTAGGAGAGGATTTTCTGCTTGGATTGAGCCTCAGAGTCTCCCAGGGATCCTTAACAGAGGTGAGGGAGAGAAAGCTCTGGGTGTATTCGTTCCTGATTTCCAGTCTAGGTGGCTCATCCTAAATAGCTAAAAGCAATTGCCTTCAATTTTGCCTTTCACCAGACAGGCAGACCAATAATTTTCCCATTTCCAGCAGTCCATCTTTTCTCTGCATTGCTTTTGGGGGATTTTCAGCAGGCAGCACCTTGAGGCATGGAGATGAGGAGCTCTTTGAGATTTGCCTCTCTTCCCAAAAGAGAAGAATCCCATGGATGAAGTCCCAGCCTGGTCCATGAAGCTCAGGGGGATGGTCTGTGGAGAGGCAGCTGCCCCCACAGGGCCAGTCTTTTTTATTTCCAAAAGATCAAAAGAAAATGAAATGTGAACTGGCACTTTCCTGAGTGCAAGCACAAAGAAGCACAGGCCACTTGTCAGATCCTTGCCAAACCCTTCAGACAAATCCACAATGTCTGTGTTTTAGTTTGGGGCTTCTTCAGAGGTGCCCAGATGCCACCCTGGCTAATTTTAGGTGCTCACACCCTTGTGGTGCAGCCCACAGCCCCAGATGAGTTTTCCCAGCTCCTCCCAGGAGTGCCTGGGAGTTCTCCACCACCACCAGGAGAGCTGTCTTTGCCAGCTGGACCATGTTGTGGGTCCCAAATTTCAAACTTCCTCAGTGTTGTTTAGGCTGTGCTGGCTCCCTCTCTCCCCAAAGCAGTGGCTGCACCCAAACTGACCCTTGGGGTTGGTCCTGTTCCATAATAAATCCTAAACTCTTCCCTACTTTCAGCAATTTAACAGTAGAGGTCACAGAGTCACAGAACGGTTTGGGTTGGAAAGGACCATAAAACTCATCCTGTTCCACCCCCTGCCATGGGCAGGGACATCTCCCACTATTCCAGGTTTCTCCAAGCCCTGTCCAACCTGACCTTGGATACTTCCAGGGGTGGGGACTCCAGAGCTTCTCTGGGCAACCTGTGCCAGGGCCTCCCTACCCTCATAATGAGGAAATTTGGTGCTGCATTGTTGTTTAAATTCACTCAAGCACTTGTTCAGCCAACATGAGTATCCCAAATGGAAATAGAAGTGCTTAACATTCCATTTTTTAAAATCTGACCAACAGGACACAGGTGTTTTATGATTTCCCAGACATTTGTGTTCCTTTTCAGGTCTTTCCTGCATTCTGGCTCCCACCCCTCAGATTTCAGTGCCAAACTGGTGAATTGGAGATAGAGAACACATGTTTCCTAAAAGGACAAAGTTACAACTGTTCTAAGATGTCCCTGTTCATAGGGTTGTACTTTAGCCATACTTAGGAGGGAGAGGACTTTGAATACTTAATTTTATAACTTGTAAAACCTGGCAAATTTCAAAAGCAAAGAGCAAAGAGTGACCCCTCCAGCCCTGGAGTCTGTCACCATCCATGGGCTGGTGATGGTTTTGCTCTCAGCACAGATGAGGAGCTGCCACACTTGACAGTGCAAAGGCAAACACAAGGGCAGAGAAGAGGCAGGAGGAGCTGGGGAGGGAAATGCTCCAGCCCCGGGGCAGCTCAGCACATGCTGAGAGCTGCAATTTGCTCCTACACCTCCTCAGAGCCTCTCAGCACAAAAACAAGAGCAGTTTGCATGTCTGAATAAATCAGCTTCCCCGGGGCCAGGTTCTCAGCAGGGCCCAGCTGACGTGGCTGGCTGAGGCTCCCTGGGTTTGTGTCAGTCCTACAAACCTGGGCCTGGGACAGGGCACGGGAGGTGACAGGCCCAGAAAAGCAGATTTTTGGGTTTGTTGTTGCTGGAATGGCTCTTGAGGTATTAAAAGGTCTTTTTTCTCAGCTTTGTGCTTGAAGAAGAAGTCAGGATTCTTTGGCTCTGGTTTTTAAGGTTGTTTATTTTCTCTTATCTATCACATTTTCTTTTGGACTTGGGGAGGTCTGTCTAGCAGGTCAGGTTGAGGCACACTGAGTGCCCTTGGGGCAGTGTTATCTTTTTATACTAAAAACTATGTATACTTTATTTACAATAATTTTATAATATTTATTACTTAAGTTAGATGGTTTGTCTTTATCTTAAACTAATTTAAAAGTGTTACTATCACAGCACAAGATGGAGGACAAGAAGAAGAAGGACAGGACACACTTAGATTCTTTTAGTTTGCTTCTTGAAGTTCTATTCTAAAAACTTTAAAATTTTACTTTTTCCCTTTGTGATAAATTTACTATCGTTTTATTCAAATTTTTGTGGCTTGTAACTTTTCCCATAAAGTTGGTAATTGTTTCTATGGGTTAAAATCGGTGTCTTTGACTCCATGCCAAGGTTTCTGAGCCCCCTGCCAGGGTTTTGAGTCTTTTAGGGCAGTCAGAGGAATGTCTTGAGTTCTGACAGCAGATGGACAATAAAACCTTGGGTTTTGTCTTTTGCTTCACTTCTCAATGTGAGCAGCCTGGACCTGGCTGAGGTCAAAGCAGAGCAGACTCTGAAGACACAGAGGAAAATTCCTTGCAGTGTCAGATGATGGCTTCTGTGTGGATTGGGACTGAAAAGAGATAGGGCAAGAGGAAATGGCCTCAAGTTGCACCAAGAGAGGTTTAAGTTGGATATAAGAAAAAATTTCTTCAGCAAAAGGATTGTCCAGCCCTGGCACAACTGCCCAGGGCAGTGGAGGAATCCCCAGCCCTGGAGGGATTTGAAAGCTGTGTGGATGTGGCTTGGGGACAGGGCTTAGTGCTGGCCTTGGCAGTGCTGGGGGGTGGTTGGACTCGATGATCTTAAAGGGCTTTCCCAACCTAAACCCTTCTATGATAATACCAAATTTACTCTCCTGCCTCTGCTGCTTTTGGCTGGGATAGAGTTAAATCCAAAACTGGGTGGTCCTGTACCAATTGCCTGATGGGAGCAGTCCCCAGCATGTGCAAACTCCTGAAGCTCCAAGTGCTTGGCAGGAGCTCCCTGGGACAAGCCAGAACCATTCCAGGGTGATGCTGTTGAAACAACCCAGCCTGAACACGCTGGGGGCTGTGCTGAGGCTTGGGGCTGGTGGAGCTGCACACTCTGCATCCCACCCCCTAAGGACAGGGCTGCTGCACTTCTTTCCTGCATGCAAAGAATCTCTACATTTACCAGATTTTGCCCCTTCATTGGATAGGTGAATCCTACAGACCCTAAATAACCACATTGTGGGATCACAGAATCATGGGAGGGTTTGGGTGGGAAGGGACATTAAAGCTCATCTTGTTCCACCCTGCCATGGGCAGGGACACCTTCCACTATCCCAGCTTGCTCCAAACCCCACCCAGCCTAGCCTTGGACACTTCCAGGGATCCAGGGGCAGCCACAGCTTTTCTGGGTGCCCTCCCCACCCTCACAGGGAAGAATTCCTTCCCAATATCCCATCTAACCCTGACCTCTGGCAGGAGGAAGCCATTGCCTGTGTCCTGTCCCTTCAGGTCCTTATCCAAAGTCCCTCTCCATCTTTCTTGTAGGCTCCTTTGGGAACTGGAAGGCCACAATCAGCTCATCCCAAAGCCTTCTCCAGGCTGAACAATCCCAGCTCTCTCAGCCTTTCCTCACAGCAGAGCTGCTCCATCCCTCTGCTCATCCTGGTGCTTCCTCTGGACTCTCTCCAGCAGCTCCAGGTCCTTTCTGTGCTGGGTCCCAGGGCTGGGGCAGCTCTGCAGGTGGGGTCTCACCTAAGAGGGGCAGAGAGGCAGAATTCCCCCTCCCCTGCTGTCCACACTGTGGGATCAGCCCAGCATCTGGTTGGTTTCTGGGCTTCATCCTGCTGTGGAGCCTTCCTGATGGCTCTGCTACCACCACATGAGGAAAAATCTTGTCTGTGTTGGGATGTTGGGAAGCTTGTTCCTTTCTTTGACAAGAAACTGCATTTCACCCTTGAAATGTAATGTGAAATGCACCTTTTGGTTCCAGCACCATGTGATGGGATGGCCTGGCTGTGCTCCCTCTGCCTGCTGGCAGCTCTTACCCACACTCGTGCCTCCAGCTCAGCTATTTCACCCTGTGGTCAGTCAAAAAATTGCTCTCTCTTTTGGGGAAATTGTTCTAAATTACCAGTCACGTCCAGATCCAGCAAAGACTGGTATAATTAAGTGGCTGGGAAATGGAAAGTGAGGAACAATTAGGGTTTGCTTGGCCTTTTCTTGTCTTTAATTCAAACTTTCAGCTTTTGACAGATGGTGGTTTAGATACCACACCCCAGTCTAAGGGGTAGAATCAGACTCTGAGACAATTTGTACTTCCATCATGGGCAGAGATTGAAAGAAAACCCCAAATCTTTTAAAATCCAGGGTTCTGAGAAGGAAAATCTGCTTCTCACTCTCTTTGATCATCTTGAGATTCAGGGTTTCCATCAAGTGTGAATTTAAGGTTACACCCAGAATCAGGTCACAGATCTGGAGCCGAGGCTGTCCAGAGCACTGAGGGGTTGTAGGGGATCATCTCAAAGCTGTTCCTAATAGTCCTGAATTCCTGAAAGCATGGCCCTGAGAAACCAAGTCACCAAAGGCTAATATCCAGAACAACCTCTGTAAATAAATCCTCAGGGGACCAGTGGAGTTGGGTGAATGCAGCAACAGAAAGTTGACAAATCAACATTTTCTGAAGCAAAAGTCACAAAGAAGCCTTTAAAACTGTTATTCCTCTTTGTCAGAAGCTTTCCTCAAAGATTTCAGTGCTTCTCAAAAAACAAAGTGTCTGCACAGGAACATTTTCACAAGTGTTGGCCACAAGTGATGTCCCAGCCCTTGCTGCAAATATTCCTGCTGGGACTCACAGGCAAAATTCCAACTGGGCAACAGAAACAAAGCCACGTGTCATGAGTCACTTCCAGTGATTTGGGCCAAATAATAAAGAATTTTCATGCCAGTGAGGAGAAGGGAAGTGTGGTTTTGGTGTCTGATTTCTTCTACTCCTGTGAAGAGCACCTGAGCTCAGTCTCCAGCTCTGACTTCAGCTGCCCTCACAGGGACATACCCATCCTATCAACCTCCAGAGAATCTCAGAAAACCCTAAAAGGGAAGGGACCCACAAGGATCATCAAGTCCAACTCCTGGCCCTGCACAGAACAACCCCAAAATCACTGGATATGCCTGAGAGTGTCTTCCAAACATTTCTTGTGCTCTGTCAGGATGGGTGCACCCCCCTGGGAATTATCTCCAGGCTGTTCTGACTCCTGAGCTCAGCTGGGAGCTGGGTCAGGCCCAGGATAAATTTGTGCCAAAACCCACGATAGAAAAGTGACAGAGGAAAGGTGAATTCCAGCCCTGGCTCTCTGGATTTTCCTAGCACAGGTTCCTAAAAAAGACAAAGGATTTTTGTCCCCTCCCTCTCTGTGAAATATCCAGCACATCAAAACCAGAAATAAACAGGTGTGGGAGACAGGGCCCAGGGCTGGGATGGGGGAATGACAGAAATGTGGACTGGGTTTGAATCAAGAAAAAAGCAACAGAGGATGGGCCTGGAAGAGCCAGGTGTGGGAAACAAAATGAGTGATGGAAAAATACAACAAATGATGAAAAACACAATGACTGATTGTTGCCTTTCCACCTGGGGCCGAAGGCAGGTAGCAACAAGGATTTTTCACACTCTTTCATTTCTATCCCTCTTGAAAATTGGTGCTAGCAGGGACAGGGACAGGCAATCACTTACCAGCTCCTTCCTGAGCCATGTCAAAGCTTCGTCGATGCTCTCAAAGCCACCTATCCTCCCTGAGGTGACAGTCCCCTTGTCCTGGGCAGGGCTCCCATTGAGGTGCAGCTGCACCTTCCTCATGGGGACAGTCTCCCCTGGGGTCTTTTTGGCCTTGGTGGCCTCGTCCTCCCTGTCTCCCTCAGGCTGGGGGCTCTTCCAAGCCTGCTCCTCCAGCTTTGCCTTCCATTCCAAGTAGGAAGGGCGCCTGGTCTCCAGTCTCAACTTCTCTGTCAATGCCTTGAGGGTTCTCAGGTGATCATCTGGAGGAGGAACCCCCCCAGAGCCAGCATCCATGCTGTCCAGAGCCTCTTCTATTTGGATTTGGGGCACAGACATCCTCTCTGGGAGTCCAAAGGCATAGAGGTGGGCTGGAAAGGACCAGGGATGGAGATGAGAACCCTCAAGGTTTGACCAGGGTGTCACGAGGTGCTCAGCACAGCTCCCTGGAGGACAGCTGAGGTGTGGGCCCCTCCTCAAGCACCAAACCAGCCTTGAAAGAACACCTAGAAGAATAAGAAGAAAAAAAAGGATTGGTTTTGAGAAGAAAAAGGGAGTGAGGAAAGAGAGACAGCTCTTGCTGGAGCAGGGGAGTGAGGGTTTTGGGAGAGGCTCAGTGCCAAGGTGCTGCAGGGGAGGGTGACCTCACCTCAGTTATCTGAGTGCTCTGGGGCAGGAACAGACAGGCTCTGGCTTTTAGCAAAGCTCTGGTTACCTACACCTCCAAACTCAAGGGGCCACAGAAGGGTGGCCAAGGAGGCCAGGACACATTCCCAGACCCCAAAGTCCTCTGGAGACAGCAGTGGCTGCTGCTGGATGTTGAGCTGTCTGGTTTTGCTGATTTTCTGCCTGGCAAACCCACATTTCCCCATCTGGGCAAATCAGGTCCAGATGAAATAGGACAACCTGAAAGAGGGGAAGTTTGGATTAAATATTAGGGAGAAATTTCTCCCTGTGAGGGTGGAGAGGCCCTGGCTGAGGGTGCCCAGAGAAGCTGTGGCTGCCCCTGGATCCCTGGAAGTGTCCAAGGCCAGGCTGGACAAGGCTTGTAGCAACCTGGGATAGTGGAAGGTGTCCCTGCCCATGGCAGGGGGTGGAATCTTTAAAGTTCTTCCAACACAAACCATTCTGGAAACCCAAAATTATTCCAAGAGTTTGAGTCAAAAGGAGAACTGGAAAAAGGGATTTATTCTTCCCCACACCACACTCCCCTCCAGTTTAAGATCCGGGTTTAATTCTGGGTTTGCCAAAGCTGCAGCCTGAGGATTCAGTTCCCTCCTGGCCCACTGGCTCCAGTCAGGAATGTGGTCCCAGCCAGGTGAGGAACTACCAGGGGTGCTGGCATGGCTGGGGCTCAGACACCCAGGGAGACTTGGACTGGTGGTTTCCATCACTGGCCACCTCCAGTTTGTCCAGTGGGAATGGTCCCTTGTAAACACCCTTAGGAGCAGCAGCACAGAGAAGCCAGGAGCTCCCTCCCCACTTCTGCTGTCAGCACTCATGGAAGCTGTCCCCACAGCCCTGGGACCTGGAGGGGCAGAGAACTCCTCAAGAGTTAAGCTCAGGCAGCTTTTGTATTCATTTGCCAGCAGGATCAGATAAGAGACATTCTCAAGGTCGTGTGCTCATCTATAGCTGAGCTAGGAATAGATCCAGAGCTCTCTTCTGAACGTCAGGCACAAAACAAAATACTTCTCTGCCTGCCTGGTGAGGTGCCTGGAAAACCAGGCAGGATGTGTGCAGCTTCCTAGAGCTACTCAGCCATTCTTCTCCCTGCCATTCCCACAAAGGCATGTGCAGCTCTGAAATCCAGACCATAATTACGCCTCTCCAACCTTTTCAGTAGGAAGATTCAGTTTAAAATAAACACAGAGTGAGAGCTAGACTTATCCCAACAATTGTGTGGGGGCACACGAGCTGAAGGAGGAGTTGAGAGCGTACACACAGACAGTGTGGGGGTGGAGGATTAGTCATGTTGTGGTCGCCTTCCTGCTCCTATTTATGTTAATGAGAGTTTTACGGGGAGAGGGAGCACGCACAGACACTCTGGCAGGTTGAAGCCAACAGCTCTCGTGCCTGGAACAGCAACAATTTTCCTTCTCCTGTCTAAAAAGAGAGGGAAGAGCAGCAGGCTGCCCTGGTGGAAGAGTGCTCTGCAGGGCTCTGGGCATATCGATGAATTTACCTTTCCTCCTGCTCCAGCCTCCCCAAATCAATAAAGGAAAACAAGTAATGACTCTAAAGACCTCGTTTCTGAGCTTTTTTCTCTATTCTATGAGAGCTCTGTGGAGACTGCTGAGGGTGGCCCAAACCCAGCAGCCCCAGAGCCTGCTGCAGTTCCACACTGGGCTGCTGGATTTGCTAATCCCCAGCAAAGATCATATTTTTATCATTTTCTGAATGCCACAGCTACAAAACAGAGCCCCCCACAAACTCATTTGTCCTGTTTTTCAGCGTGTATGAAATCCTCAGGGTGGCAATGGCCCCTGGTATTTGAGCCCTGGGCACAGCTCAGTTAGCATTTGGAGCACTGGACCATGAAAACAGAACAGCAGCTTAGAGCATCCCCTTTGTCACAACCCTGCTGACATCTCCCCCTCCCTGTCACCACAGCTCCCAGCAGCTTTGGAGGAGATTTGGTTTTCCTACCCTAAAAGCAGCATTGATTCAGGCCATCCTTCACTTTCTCTCTGGTGTAACATGAAACATCTCATTGCCTCTGCAGGGACACCCCCTAAACTGGCAGCATTCCCCAGCCTGTCCAAACTCCAAAGTGACAGAAGAGAGCCACCTCTAATTTCCTATCAATATCTTGGACTTGGATCAAAGACCTGCTGTAGAGAAAGAGATCTGAAAGTTGTTAAGTGTGAGAAAAATGCCCCTGTGCTGTAACACAAACCCTTTGGTGCCTGAGCTACCAAATTCCCAGGAACAAACCTGCCTCTGGCTCAAATCCACATCCTCCCAGTCTCCCTGCCCTAGGCTTGGCTCCCCCTGGGCTGGCCTGTGTGAGGGGATTTAAGTGATTAATCCTTGATTTGTCTCATTATCACACCTGCCACTGGGAGTTTGTGCCACTGCTAATTAGGGGTAACGGGTTCAGCCCCAAAACAGGGTGAGGGATGGTTCACACCTCACTCAGAACCTCTGCTCAGGGGTTCCCCCCTTCCCTTAGGTGAATCCTGAAAGCACAGAACGCAACGGGTCACTGAGACAACAACAAAAAAACCTTTTAATTTCTTTCTGGTGTTAGGTTTCCACTGGAGAAGTCAACTGACCTACCCCAAGGGATCAGCAGAAGCACCAGCCTGGGATGGAGAAATAATAGGAATGTTTGAACTGGGAGTTCAGCAATTAGCCAAGGAGGAGGTGTGGGGAGCAAATTATTCTCCTTCCTTCACTATTCCTGGTGGATTGTGGGTTCTTGTAACACCATTTCTTATTGCAGAGGAGCAGCAGTGGCTGCAGGAGTGTGTGGCAGAAGAATTCTGTTCCTCTGGGGGCTGGGAAGGCAAAAAAGCCTCGATAGGAGACAAAACCTCAGCTGACAGAAGCCCTTTTGCCACACACACCCCACAGATGATACTTGTGGCATGGAGCAAACAGGGCAGAGGCAATGCTTCAGGCTGTGAATGACCTTCAAAAAGCACCTCAGCCCCTCTGTGCCTCAGTTTCCCTCTCACTGAGAGGTCAGTCCATGCAACTGGCCTTCAGGGAAAAAGCTCTGGGGATTGTCAGAGATGTACAGAATTCAGAATTCACCTCTGGTGTCCCCAGATCTCATCTGGGTGCTCGTGCTCCCACTCCAGTGGGTGCAGGGACACCCCCCGTGATCCATGGAGTTTGGGATGCGGTTCCCTGATCATTTGCTCTGGAGGTTTGCACAGGGGTCACCCAGATACCCCCTGGTCCTACAGAGGAAACCCCTGGAGTAAATCCAACCTGCCAGCATCACCATCCAGCTCTGCAGCTCCCAGCAGCAGAGGAGGACCCTGAGCCTGGAAGGGTGGGGTGAAGGAACACCGAGGTGGAGTGGGAGATGGGGGACAGTGCCTGGTGTGCAGGGAGAGCTGTGTTTGCCTCCCTCCATGCACAGCAATGACACAGGGCTGGAGTGGGGGTGACTGACCCCCCTGGAGGTCTCTGACCCCCGCTGGGTGTCTGCTGCAGGTTGGGAGAAGGGCAGAGAGGAGGAGATGCCAGTGAGAAGGGGTTGCCATAGCAATGGAGTAAGGGAGGACTCTGGCTGAGGTTGGATGAATGTTCCAGAGCACCCTCAGGGCAGCAGAGACCCAGAGGCCTCAGGAATGGGGTGAGGGAAGGAGAGACCCATCAGGATCAATACTGCAGCTCCCTGGAGCTGGTGGCTCCCTTTCAGGGTGGTTGCAGATCACTCATTCCTTTCCCCGTGCCAGATTGAGCTCTGTCAGGAGAGGAGCTGCTGTGCTGTTGTGGATTTGGTGAGCTGGGGGTCCCTCACCCTGCCAGAGCTCCCCCATCCTGCTGGCTCTGCACAAGGATCCTGCAGAGGTGGAGAACAAATCCCTGGGCACCCCACTGACCCTGAGGAGAGCTGGTTTCCCTGGATTTTATTATTCAGTGTTTACCCACCCAATCCTTTTCTGTAGCAGCTGAAATCCTCCCATGCAGAAAACCAGCCTGGTCCCAAAGTGACCTTCATCTTCCCTCCCTTCAAAAGGACAAAATCCCAGCACCAGGAAGAGCTGTCTGATCCCGAGGAGCCAGGACATGCTCCAGGGCTGGAATTTGGTGCTGTCAGGATCAGATGCTCTCTGCCTGCTCAGGATGCTCGGGAAAGGATGGGAAGGGCTCTGCCCATGCTGGAGTCATGGCAGAGCCCTCAGTGACACTGGACACGGTGCCCAAGGAGACATTCTGGCCACGTTCCTGTCTGTGAGCTTGTTCCTTTCTCCGTGGAAAAGTGGCAGCACTGATGGGACCAAAATGGGCATTACAAGCATAGATGTGGACATGGCATTCACAGAAAAATGGGGAGAAGGGAAAAAGAGGGGCTTTCCATTCACATATGACCTGGAGCGAGATGAGGGTTTGCTCCAGCACATCCTTCTGCCCAAATGGCCTCCAGAAAGAGCCCTGAACACTGCAAGGGAGGAGGGGAGGGCAGTGGGGGCTGCTGAAAATCCATCAGAGGAGTGGAGGGAGGCAGAGATGGCTGCTCCAACCCTGGCAGTGTCCAAGGCCAGGTTGGACAGGGCTTGGAGCACCCTGGGATAGAGGAAGGTGTCCCTGTCCATGGCAGGGGGTGGATGAGTTTTATGGAAGGGACCTCCCTTCCAGCCCAAACCATGTTGTGATTCTGTGAGATTAGAGGGGACCAGTTTGCACTCCCTGCCCCAAGGCACTTCTCCCTGGCTGATTTCCAGCGTCACAGGCAGAGTCAGAACCTGTTTCAATAAACACATCTGCACCTTCCTGCCCGACTGCACCTCATCCCTCCTGCGTCCCCCACACAGCTTCTAGCAGGCTCCTGGTGAGGCAGCAGGGCTGAGGCTGCTGCCTGCTTCAGATAGACCCTTTCAGCTCCATTTTCAGACCAGTTAGGCTCCCCTTGATCAGCAGATTTCCAGGCTTTGTGTGGAAATCCTGTATGAAGAAGTATTTGGCATTCCAGCAAACCAGTCTTCCAGTCAGCTGGAAGTAGCTGCAAACTGGGGAGCTGAACGAGGTCAATGCTTACAACCCACCCAGCCCAAAGCAGGTAGGATTCCTCTCAGGAGGAAAAGGATTAAGGAGCAGAAACAAAGGCAAGTTTTCAGGCTCTTGGTGAAGTCACCATGTCCACCTTGGTGTGTTCTGAGCTCTGTGGAGCCATGGGTTATGGGCAAGGGTTTCATCTCCACTCACTGCCCCAGGCTGCCTGCAGGTTTTGGAGCTAATCTCAGAGGTGGCACAGCCAACCTGTCCCCAGAGATGCCCCCAAAGGACCTGTGGCTTGGCCCAGCTGGTTTTTCTCCCTTTTTCCCCGCTGCCACCCCAGGCACGGCCACATTTCAGCAAGGAGAGGAGGGGACCTCTGTGCCCGTGTGCCCAGGCTAATGAAAAGGGCTGGGATTCCTTGGGAATGAGCCAGGGCAGGCTGAGAAATGCTCTCTTCCCAGGAGACTAACACGGGGAGCTATTTTTTCCCCAGATGCAGCATGCAAGGGTGTGTTTTCAGAAAGAAGAAGAAACCATTCTAACATTTTTGTTTTGTTTTGTCGAGCTCCTATCTGCCCAGCACCGAGCTCAGCCCCTGCAGGGACAACACCAGAGCCAGCTCCCACTGGAGACCCCCAGGCTCCAAGTTAACACGATCAGGGGAGTGGGGTCAGCCCCTTGGTGACCCCTTAATCCCCTTTACATGCCCCCTGTCCCATCCAATCATCCAAACCATGATCCTCCAACCCCTGTCCTCAGACCTGTCTTCTCCCAGTGCTGAGCTGCACTGTGGCATTTAATACCATTTAAGATCAGCTGGTTGCAAACAGACCCTCCTCTCCCTCCCCCCAGAAGGGCTACGCTGCTCTGAGGCTGATTATTTTTATTTTTTTCTCTTTTTCCCTGCAGTGTCTCTGCTACATTTTGCAAACACCTAATGGCTGCGGGGCTGTTGCAAGCCCAGAGCCCGGCAGAAGCCGGATTCCTCCCGTTCTGGTGGATTTTTGTGGTGTACAGACCCCCCCTGTGAAGGATGGGGGGAATTTAAAAGGCATTTCAAAGCAGGGAAGAGCTGGGATGCAAAAACACAGCAGCAGCTCCCGTGTGCTGAAATGATGGCTGGCACAGAGCAAACCCACGGCAGCCAAAACAGGCTCGTTCCCGCTGGAAAGTGGGGAGTTCCTCGGATACAGGGGACGAGCAGACAAAGCCAGAGGAATCAGCTCCTCGCTGGAAGCCAGGAACTTGCTTTCCATCCATTCCCACCTCCCACCCCGCCTCCGCTGAGGTCTCCGATGTAGGAAAGCTCCGGAGGGTGCAGGATTGTGGAATAACGGGGGGAGCATCGCAGGGAGACAGGGAGGGGTGTCCTTAGAGAGGTGCCTGTGGTGGGAGAGGTGCCAGCCCTGTGGCTGTGGGATGGGGATGCTGCCCCTGTGTGCAGCACCCCGGGGCTTTCGGGCACAGACACTCGTGCTGGGAGGGATGCGGGCTGGCGCTATTATTTGAACAATTAGCTCCAAGCTGTTATAAAGGGCTCTGAAGAAGTTCTGGCTGGGTTTTTTGTTTGTTTTTTTTTTTTCCCCTCCTCGGTGTAAACCTGAGCTGCGAGGGCCAGACCCGAGCAGGTGGAAACCTGCTCTGCTCAGCGCACGGTGCCTGATTCAAAACCCCGAGGTAGCTACGCCCTGCGAGGCCACCACGCTCATCCCACCATGTCTGCACTGCACTACCCCACCAACCTTTCCAGGTTTGGGAAGGTTTCCAGGGCTCCCACACATCTCAGGCTGGGGGCAGAGGGAGCAACAGGTGATTGTCCCGAAACCCGGGCAGCCCCTCCCCTGTCACACCTCACCCAGTGCGGAAAAATCCTCCTGGAGTGGGTGAGGAGCCCCACGCTGCTCCCGGCTGAGAGCAAAATCCACAAACATCATGGGAAAGGAGGATTCAGACATTCCCAATCAATGGGGAGCCATCTCCAGGCAATGTCGGCGGGGCAGGGGATTGCGGCAGGGGGGACACTTCGCAAACCCCACAGCAGACCCGGCTCACCAGACCCCGGAGCTGAGCTGGTGCTCCGTGGGGTCCCCATCACCCCTCTCTGCTGCTCCTGGGGTCCCCTCCAGCGCCGGGCAGCTCCCGTGCTGGGTGTCCCCAGGGTGGCTCTGTCCCCCCAAGCCACCACCAGCACCAAACTTACCGGGGCTGGAGTCAGATCGGGGATTATTGTACGGACATCTTGGCTCTCTCCTTGCTCCTCGGGTCCCCAACTTGGTGTTTGCAGAGCGGTGTCACCAGTGCCTCCCGGAGTCTGTCTCATCCTCCTCCTCTGTGTCTCGCTTCAGCAATCTGTGCGTGTGGTGGTTGGTTTGTTGTTTTTTTGGTTTTTTTTTTTTTTCATTTAAGGGACTCTTTTTTTTTTTTTTTTTTTCCCCAGCGGTTGCGTCAGGGCTGTTGCCTGGAGACAGGCGAGCTATTCCAGTTTGAGCTTTTCAGTGCCGATTTCCTCTCTCTCTTTCATTCATACCACCAAGCCCTGAACCTACCTCCCACCAAGCAATAACCCTGGAGAGACCTGGAAGGGAGGAGCTGCACAGCCCGGGTCCTAAACATCCTCCGGCACCCAGCAGAGGGAGGAACATCAGCGATGCTTTCGGCGTGGCGAGCAGGGATGGAGCGGTCCAGAGGAGGACAGGTACTCTCGAGGCTTGCAGGAGATGCCCGGAGAGCTGCTGTGCTCCCGAAGGAATCTGTGGCTCTTCCCGACACCAAACTGCTGGTGTCCCGATGCTGATGATGTTTCTTACCATGGATATCCGTCCTCCCCCCGCCCAAGGAGTTTGGGGTCCTCTGGCATTCGGGAGAGCTTTGGGATGACGTTTTCCAGGTGCCACAGCTTGCCGAGGGGAATTTTGCAAGGATGCATCAGCATCTCTGGGAAGCCCCAGGGTGGTGCCTCCCTGGCTGGTACCATCCCTCTCCGGGCAGAAACCAGCTTAGGAACCAGCCTGTGCCTGAATTTTGTGCTGGGGAAGCTCCTGTTGCTTCCACAGCTGCCCCAGAGGGGTGGAAACCATTTTAGCTGCTTCCGAGGAGGGACTGAGAGGGGCAGTGCCCGCCAGCTGAGTGGGGTCCAGAATCAAAGGCAGGGGACAGAGGGGGTGTCTTTCCTTCATTCCTTCCTTCACCAGAAGTTGGAGGTTAACCCCTCAAAGCCTGGGGGCCGCTGTTCAAAGCATCCCACACATCACACATCTGGGGGCTCCGAGCCACCGCCCGCGTTTGCAGAGCTGGTGCTGCGAAGGGTTAAACCTTGGCCAGCGACCCCCAGCCATCCAGGCCCCTTCCCGCATTCCCACCTTTTTTTTTTTTTTTTGTGAGAGAAACCCCTTCACAGCCTTTTTATCCTTTTTCTTCACCTTTCCCTTCTCCTGCCTGAGCCATCCCCCCCGCCCCCCGAGGGCTACAGGGAGATTTACAGCCCCTTCCTGAGCTCCAGCATGGGAGGGCTGGGATTTCCCTCCTCCCCTCGAATGCCAGGGGTACCCCAGACCCCCACAGTAATTTAGAGGCTGTGCTTGCACAGGGTTTGGAAATCTGGAGTGCAGAGAAGGGGGATGTCTTGGATTCAGCAGTGCAGATTTAGAATGAGCAGCAGCATTTCCACATTTCTAATGAAAATGCAAGTTTTTTTCTAATTTTTTTTTTTTTTTTTTTTTTTTTTGCTTTGCCAGCATCCATTTTCCATTTTTTGTCAGATTTCAGATCTGCACATGCAAACTCAGCCTGGTGATCAGCTCTCACTGTGCTGCAGGGAGGCACCTGAAGGCTGATGGTGATGGAGAGGCACCAAGGGAGATGGAAGAGCTCTTGGCTGCATGTTAAAACTGTCTGACAAAGACCTACAGGAGCTTTTAGCAGCAAAAGGAATCCCAGAATCCCAACAGGGGACAGGTTGGAAGGGATCACAGTAGGTCAGCTAGTCTAGCCTCCCCATCCCAGAGCACAGGGCTGTGTCCAGATAATTCTGGAATATCCCCATTGAAGGAGATTCCACTCCCTCTCTGGACAATCTGTTCAGTGCTCAGTCATTGCACAGAAAAGTTCTTTCTCATGTCCAGGACGAACTTCCTGGGCATCAGTTCCTGCCCATTCCTGTTATCCTGTTGCAGGGTCCCTCAGAGCAGAGCCTGGTCCATCAAGCATTTTCAGCAACATCTCCTCCAAATCAAAACTGAGTCTGTGCCCATGAACCAAGCAGCACCAGGGAACAGACAGGCACAGGGTGAAACAGTCCCTGGCCTGGATGTGGTGTGGGATGAGCAATTCCAGGACATAGCTTGGGAATGACCACAACTGGGGCCCCTTCCTGACAAACAAGTTGGATTCAGCCACCCAGATTTGATAGCCAGGAGCTTTGAATCACAGGGACCCCAGACAGGGTCAGGTGGCCTCAGGGCCGACAGATCTAGCAGGAGGAGTTTACAGCAGAGGTGTTGCTCCCAAGGCTGGATGTCTGTCTGTCTGTCTGCTCACAGGAACAGACCACACACTGTCACCCGCTCCCTCTTCTGTAAATGTTTATTTTTAATTCGGTTGCGTAATGGATTTCAAATGAGCTGCCATGAGATAGCAGTGAAAGGCTGCAGCCACATCCCTCTGAAGCCTGTCCATGGGTTTGAATGTTTTTGGCCTGGATTTATCTTGGATAAGTTGTGTTCATCCAAAAAACACCGGTGGAGAGCTGCTGAAGAAGAGCTGTGCTCCCACTGGTGATGCTCTAACACCAACCACCCGCAATGGACACCTGAAATTAGGTGTGATCAGTCAAAATGACCCTGTGCTACACCAGCACTGTCCACACTTATGGCTCAGTATTTTTTCCTTTTCTCAGACACAAGGAATCCTTTCTGTTGGCCTCAGAGCTCCAGAGACTGCCAGTTCCCACTCCATCCCTGGGCATGGGACCTTTTCCAGAGGACTGCTGAATCCTTGGGAACACACGGATCCAAGCCTGAGTTTTTGCTGGGATGAGGTTTTGCAAAGCCCAAGCTGGAAATTCCTTGCTGTAGTGGTAGTTTGTAGAAGGATGGAAGAGTTTGGGCTAGAAGGGACCTTAAAGATCCTTTCATTCCACCCCCTGCCATGGGCAGGGACACCTTCCACCGTCCCACGTTGTTCCAAGCCCTGTCCAACCTGACCTGGGACACTTCCAGGGATGGGGCAGCCAGACTTCCCTGGGATCCCCTGTGCTGATCTGAACATCACAAACTCTGTAAGGTGCCTTGGAGCCCTCTAAATCTTACCTGGACCTTCTGAGCTGCCTCCTACCACCCAAAATGGGCAGAAATGACCATTCCTTTATCACAACAGCAGCAGCTCAACTCAGTTTGGATTTGAACCTTCAGCTTCTTGCCCTTTCTGCTGGATTTGGGTGGTTTCTCCCTGCAGGTATCCTGCTAACAAAGCATGGAGGAGCTGGATCTCCTGGCAGGGTTGTGTGGCCATTCTGTGGGATCAGTGCTGGAATCTTGCAGAAGCATCAATGGTTTCTACTCAGCTGGTCCTCAAATAAATACTTTTCCCCTGAAGAAAAGTCCCTGTAAAAAAAAGTTTTTGAAGTACCTTTAGAGAACATACAGGGAAGCTGGGACAAGAACATGGAGTAACAGGACAAAGGGCAAAGGGCTCAAACTGGAAGAGAGTGTATTTAGATAAGATATTGGGAAGATATTGAGGGTGGGGAGACCCTGGCAGAGGTTACCCAGAGAAGCTGTGGCTGCCCCTGGATCCCTGGAAGTGTCCAAGGCCAGGTTGAACAGGTTTGGAGCAACCTGGGAAGGCAGAAGGTGTCCCTGCCCATGGCAGGGGGTGGAACAAGATGGTGTTTAGGGTCCCTTCCAACCCAAACCATTCTGTGATCCTACAGTTCCCCGGGGCTTGACTTTCCAAGGATGGGAAGTGGAGGCTGTGGTGCTCCCAACATCATCATCCCATCCTGGGCAGGAGCAGCCTCCACGTTCTCCACAGGGACTAGTACCAGGAAAGTCCTCTGGCATGGCTGGAGGATCACCTGGGAGCAAATCAACCTGGAAACACGGCAGAAGCACCTCCAGAGGGCAGCAGGTCCCCAGGTGATGCTGTCCCCTGGTGTCCCCAGGGGCTGCAGAGGTCAGGTGTGGTCACCTGGCTGCTCATCTCCATGGATCACTGAGGGACCTGGCACTGGCCTGGGTCAGTCTTCAAGGAATCATTGAATGGTTTGGGTTGGAAGGGATCTTAAAGATCATCTAGTTCCAGTCCCTTGCCATGGGCAGGGACACTTCCCACTGGATCAGGGTCCTTCCCTGGGTATCTACTTCATTTTCTCCATGGGCTTCTCCCAGGTGGGTGAAATACCAAAGACCTAACAAAGGACAATTGTGCCTGAAATCCTGTCAGAATCATGGTGGGAATTTTCAGCCCATTTGGTTTTTTTCAAAGGTAAAAGTAAATCCATTTGGTGATTCCATCAATAACTTTGTAAGTGTGTGTATTACTGAATTATTTCTCCCTCAAGTCAAAAAAATTTTCCCAAGACCTGAAGAACTAGAAATAATTTCCAAATAAAAGCAAGATTCTTTCCAAAGATTTTGACTGATTTGTAATGGCTTTCCATTGATAAATCTACTAACCCAACTCATTGCAGCAATCCATAAAAATAAAAAGCATTGAAAAACCTCATGACTGATATATGTTTTTTTCCACCTCTCTTCTTTGCTGGAAAAAGGGATTTCAGTTCTACTTTCACTCAAAATATTTCTTGTAAATTAATTCCAGAAGTGCTAATGAATAAAAATTCCTCTTTCAGTCCTACCTGTCCAGTAAGGCTTAATCACCAGAACCCACAGGATTGGAGGGGTCTTTAAAAATGCTGTGATTGCCCTGGACTTGTATCCTAGGCTTTGGGAGGAAGGGAAAGGTAAGAAAAGCCAATCTCAGAGTCTTGCTTTAAGTTGGGGTGAATGAAGGGTGGAGTCCAAGCTGCAGCTTCCTTCCCTTGTCACCCCAGGATAACTTCCTGCTCACTCCTGCAGCAAGAGCTGGGTGGAATTCCATGGATTTGGAACTGATGGTCAAGGAACACAGTTCTACTTCAGCAATTGGTGGCTTGACAAACAGAATCTGGACAATCTCCTTAACCCAGAACAATAAAATGAAAGACCAATAATTGGATTTTTATCTTTTTTTTTTTTCTCTCACCCCAGCTGTTGAAATTTTTTTCTATTTCTAAATCAAACTGAGTATTTTGGGGACCTTAAAAATGTGAACAGAACTTGAAATGTGTTTGCTTGTTAGATTCCTCTGCTTTGCTGTTTGTTCAGACTGATGAATGAGCCATAAAATCAAATGTTTGCAACACTCCTGCTGTCCACTATTCCAGAGAGATGCATACTTTGGAATTTGCCTCCAGACAACTTCCCCTGCAGAAATCCATCAGAAGAAGGTGGTGATCAGCCAGTGCTGATCCTTGAAACTGCAGGACCAAGAGTGAAGATCCAACCTCCTCGTAAATAATATTTTCATCCCTCATCTCAAATAAAGCTGATAAACCTCCCATTGCTCAGCCAGTCTCAGACAGGATCCCTGTTGTCCTGTTTGATGGGGTTCTGGCTGGTTTTCCTTTCTCCTTGTCTCAACGGGCAGGGGCTTTATCCAGAACCCAGCAGGATCAGGAGGTGGCACTCATCAGCTTCCTGGCCTTCAGATGAGTTGGTGGGTCTGGAGCCCTGGGGGTGAGGGTGGAAATGGGGATGATGGAGCTTCACAGCATTGCATGGTAAAAACAGGAATGGGCTGGAGCTGCTGGAGTGATTCCAGAGGAGACCATGGAGCTGCTCCAAGGGCTGGAGCCCCTCTGCTCTGGAGCTAGGCAGGGAGAGCTGGGGGTGCTCACCTGGAGAAGAGAAGGATCCAGGGAGAGCTCAGAGCCCCTTCCAGAGCCTAAAGGGGCTCCAGGAGAGCTGGAGAGGGACTTGGGACAAGGGATGGAGGAACAGGACACAGGGAATGGCTTCCCACTGCCAGAGGGCAGGGATGGATTGGACATTGGGAAGGAATTGTTCCCTGGGAGGTTGGGGAGGCCCTGGCACAGGTGCCCAGAGCAGCTGTGGCTGCCCCTGGATCCCTGGAAGTGTCCAAGGCCAGGCTGGACAGGGCTTGGAGCACCCTGGGACTGTGGAAGCTGTCCCTGGCCATGACATGGTGAAACATGATGATCTTTATTTTCAATTCCCACCCAAACCATTCTGTGATTCTCTGGTGCTCTTCTTGGGGATGGAAGGCACTGAAATGCCCAAGAACAGTGAGATTTGAGCTGGGCCTCACCCACGGGAGCTCCACAGGCAGAGCTTTGTGCAGTACCACGAACAGTTAATGGCACAAAACAGAGGGAAGGCAGATCTCACAAAATCTCTCACTCCAGCAATAGAGAGATAGCAGGATGTGCAGTCAGCTGTCTCCTTGCTCTTCCCCCTGCACCCTAAATGGCATCAGCTGTCTTGTACTTGTTGAAGAAAGGAGGAAGAACATGACCTGTCTCTTTAGGTGAGATCTGAAGCAGAAACAGAACCTCAAATGGAAAGTGAATGAGGTTACAGCCCCGTAACACAGCTGATTACAAAAAAAGAAACTTCTCAGACTCGAACCTGACTGGTGATAAGCTCTCTGAAAGTCAAGTGCAATAAATAACCCCACCCCTTCTATTGGCTCAGACTGCTCTGAGCTGTGAATGGGCCAATTTACACAACCCCAGACCCATATTTCTCCTCCCATTTTCAGACCAGCTTTATACCCTGAGGCTCCAGGGGTTGGCTTTCACATCACCCCAGCCTGAATGAGGGCAGTTCAGGGCCCTGTTTGCAGCAGGACTGGACTTCTTACAGCCTGAGCAGCCTTTGTGGGCTCTTCTGAGGTAGACCCCCTTCTAATATTAGTAGGGTGTGAGAAGTGTGGTCACATTGCCAGCCCTCCACTGCTCTAAGTGTAACAAACCAGCTCCATTTGTCATTCAGCTGTTGGCAACAGGAAACCACCAACAGCAACTCAACACACGGCAACAAGAAGAATTAGGGTTTTCTCTTTCTGCGTGCTCCAAGGATTGAAACTCAACAGAAGGAGCTGATGGTCCCAGGCTGATGATCTGGAAGGGGGTTTTCAACTCTGGTGGACAGCTAAGATCAAGTGGGGTATGATTTAATCTGAACACAGGACTCTCAAGGTAAGTGCAAATGATTTTTCCAGCAGTTTTCCTTCCTTCCTTCCTGCTGCCTGTTTGTTGTTTGTTGCTCCACTGGGCATATTCCCTTAGGGTGTTTAAAGATTTGGCCCATCTATGGACCAGTGATTAGTAAAGCCTTTAGGGTGGGATGTCCAGTGAGCCAAACTGCTGCTGTGGACCAGGATAGGGGGTGTGTCTGTCTTTCCTTCTGGCAGCTTCCAGTGCTGGAACTGGGAATGCTCTGAGGTGGGACTGATGCTCCAAGTCAGACGCTCACCCAGTGGGTTCTCTCTCAGGCACAGGACAACCTTCATCCTCTTAAAAATAGTGAAAGTAGATGACAGCCAGGAGTGAATGAGTTTCATCCAACTGAATTTCCTGGAAATGAGAGTGGCCGGAGAAGGTGAAATTAGGGACCCAGTTCTGAAGTTGAGGGGAGGTGGCAATTTGGGTACTCAGCTTCCAACACAGCAACCTTTGGGTGCTGCAGACTGTGTGGGGAAGGGTCAAATCTTTAATTCCCCACTTGGGGAGATGCACATTTGGGATTTTTGAGAGTTTTTCCTTTCTTGCACCCCACAGATGTTTTAAATGGTCTCACTGGGTGCAATATTTTGTTTTCACCAGCTCCTCCTCTGAAGATGGTAAAACCACTGTAAAGTTTATGCTGGTTGTAGACAAAGCTTCTGGCAAAGCTGGAAATATCCAGCAGAGCTATAGGAAGAGTGGACTGGCTGCTTCTACCCTGGTCACTTCCCAGGATCTGCACTAAGCCTATAACTTCCATTCCTGATTAAAATTTAGGTCAGGCTCAAAATTGCAGAGCTCTAAGTTGAAGCATGGATATTTCAGGATATCTGTGCTTGCTGTGGCAATTTTGGGAGGGAATAGCACTTGCTGTGTTGTGAGGTATTTGCATCTCAGACCTCCTCAGGTGTTTCCTCAGGGCTTTGTGGCCAATGATGCCCCACTGAATGCTCTTCAAAGTGTTTTAGTTACCCCATTCATGATTTAGGGCTATTTCTTGCCTCTCATGATGGGCTGCTCTGATATTTAATTGATTATGAATCTTTAACAGTGCAAAACCAGGACACTGCCAGCAGTGAGGCTTCCTGCTGCATGCAGAGCACATGCACATGGTCCCTGCTTGGGGATGTGCTGGAGATGGAGAAGGCAGATGGAAATGAGGAATAAGAAAGGGACAGCTGCAGGGCAGCCCAGGCACCCTCATTAATATGCTCAGTCAGTCATTCTGTCAAGGTTTAAGTCATTTTTACCAGAAGACTTGGGGGCTGCAGAGCTTGTGGTTTCTCGTTCATATTCTGCTTTCTTCTCCCAGACCTCCTGCAGCCTTTTTATTGTATTGGTACCCAAAAGTCAGTGAAAAAACCCTTCTGGCCCATTCTTGTTTTGTTCTGCCAGTACAGGGCTATTGCTGCCTGCCCTTGAGGATTGCAAAGTCCAACCATGAATTTTTCTGGTGGAGGAGAAAACACCCAAGGCATATTTATGTAAGAATTTTGCAAAAGTGCTGCTGATTATTCTTCATCTTCTTTTCCAATGAATTCCCGTGTTTGGTTTAATCAGCGTGGGGTATTCTGGGATGCTGTTATACCCCAGGCCTTCAGCTTAGATGATGTACTACCAGCTCCTCATAACTAAACCCACAATATCCCAGGATGGGCATCCCTTTCCCTCATAATTGGGGCTGTGTGTCCCTTTCAAACACAGATATCAGCTCCTTTATTTCTGCTTTGTGTCTTTCTTCCTGACCCGTATTTCAGCCTTTAATTCTCTGTGGCACATTGATGGGCATATCAGCATCCAAAAATGACCTTGAGGATACTTTCAGAAACAGCCCAGGTTTTTTGTCATCTAAAGCAGGTGTGGAAAGGAGGGAGTCACATGGATGGATTTCACAGGGATCACAGGGATGTGCTGAGCAGAGTAGGATCTCCTGGGCACGCTGTTACTTCATCATTATTTGCCGTCCTTCCTTCCCCTCATTCTTTCCATCCCATCTGTGTTAAAAAAAGGAGTTTCCTCACTGCTCCTCCATGGTTCACGAGCCTCTGGAGGCACCCAAGCATTGCCTCCATGTGGGTGAGTTCCCCTGTAGCCAATCATTTCCTGCAGGGGTTCTATCACACACAGAAAAATCTTTCAGGACACCTGGGGCTAAATCCTGCTGGAATCCTCACCAGCCCCAAAGTTTCCATCCATTTCTTAGTTCCATGTGGTGCAAGCCAGCTTTTTTCATTAGGCTAACTCCACATTGCAAGATTAGAAGTAGCTGGGGGGGTAAAAAAGACCTTGCAGAGGTCTTGGAAACAAATTACAGCCCCAGGGTCCTGATGCTGATTATGGAAGGAGCAGTTGCACCGCTGGACATCACAAAACAGGCTGTGCAGGGTCACGGTTCTTGCTTAAACATAAATAGGAATGTAAACCAAAATTCCAATATTTCATGCTGGACAAGATATTTGCTTCTCACGGGTCAGTCTGTTTTCCATACCAGGTTTAAATCCATCACAATATCCAGCCAAAAATATTTCCCCCACCACCAAAAACCAAGCTCAAACCACAGCTGCTCTCTGTGTTGAAGTAAAAAAATGGGTTTCAATTATAATTTTTTCCAAGAAGAAGTTGCAGCTGAGCAGGAGAACAATGTTCCTGTGGTTTTACAGAGCAATTTTGTCTTTGTTAATGCTGGTCAGTTTTAATTTCAAAAATGTGGTGACCTTGCCTATTCAAGCTTCCAAAAGCCAGTGATAAATGCCTGAAGGAGAGGGACACAGTTGAGCAAAGGTGTGGGAAGTGTGAACTGTGTGGAATTACTGCAAGAAATGATGCTGCTTCATTTGCTGGAGACACAGCAAAGAGGGAGTCCACCATGGAATCATGGAATGGTTTGTGTTGGAAAGGAACCTTAAGGGTCAGCTCATTCCAACTCCCTGTCATGGGCAGGAACACCTTCTACCATCCCAGGCTTTTCCAAGCCATGTCCTACCTGGCCTTGGACACTTCCAGGGGTGGGACATCCACCATGGGCAGGACAGGCAGTCGTGAGTCTTTCAGTGAAGGAAATTAGTGGTGGTTGTTAGGAAGTCATTTTAAGGCTATGGGAATTAGAGGGCTGGGATAGACTGGTAGGAAGCAGTGGGAATTTCCATCACTGAAAGTTTTGAAGTACAAATTAGGAGTTTTCTGAGATTATTGACCTTCGTGGTGCCAGTCCTACATTTCTGCCACCCTGTGGAATACACGTGGCTTCTGAACTGAAATGTGCTTTTTAAAATCATCCCCGTGCATTTCCCTCTCTTTATTTATTTACTTACATACTTGTAAAATGGTTTTCCAAATTTGACCCAATCTCACTGACGATTTCTGCTCCTCTGGAAGCCGTGGAATGTGTTGCTGATCAAAAAGCAGCGAGCAGCACCCCTGGGGTCCTGGTGTGTCAGGCACGTAGGAGACCCAGCAGAAATAATAAAGACATGGCTCACAAACGAATTCTTTGCTACTTAACGAGTGGAGAAAAATGAAAAACTACTCAGTGTCCATGATGTCTGCTCTGCCTTGGTGATGGCAGAATCAGGAATGATTTGGGTGGATGAAGGTTGGGTGAAAAACTCTTTGTCACTTGATAAAGGGACCTTACAGCCAAGAGGGAAAAGAGGTGCTAGGCCCCATGCCCAGGTCCCCATGGTCCCAATTTACTACAGGATTGTGTTTCCTCATTTATGGAAGGTCTCTCTTCTCCATGAAACCTGGGGTGGGAAAGAAAAACCGTAACAAAATGCCTGGTGCAGAGGAACTGCCAGACTTCTTTCAGCCCAGACAGCTCCTTGCCCAACACCCGAGCCTTGGTGGCATCCAGGGTTATGTGAACAACTTGGGACCATGAAATTTGGGGCAGAACCTCTCAAAATGTGTCTGTGGGAGGATGATGATTGAGAAGTGGGCTTTGAATAGAGGTTAAATTCGACCTGTGGAAAAATCAAGGCATCACCTGTAACGCACGATGGAAAGAGGGAGAAGTGATGCCAATCTAAGCAGGCAGAGAAATTGATAGAAAAGCTTTAAACTGACTTTTATCTCTACTTTTTTTCCTGGCTGTCTCTTGCATGTTTGGCCTTGACCATTTTAGAAGCAGAGGAAGAAGAGCACAGCTGCTTGAGACATTAATGCAGCAGACTTGCACAATTATTATTCTTTTTTTCCAGTGAAAGGTGCCAATATTCGTGGTGTTTTGTGACAGAACCTTTTGAGAGGTGGTGATTTCCCATGGAATGCTTTTTTTCCCCTGAAAGTTGTGGCGAAAAAGTTGGAAAAAGCATTCTAAAAGTCACTGAGTGGTCTGCCAAGGAATAATAACTGTGAGTGGAAGGGAATTATGAATGTGGGACTCTGTACAAGACTGGTCCTAACCAGGTGAGAAGAAATCCTGGTTGTTTTAGTTCAGTGCTGCCGGTGCCAGGCTGAGGATGGGCACTGGCAAAGCAAGAAACTTTAGGAAATAAGATTTCTTCCAGCTCTGAGGAAATAAATTCAGGCCAGATCAAATGTCAGGTAACCTGAGAGTGGATCAGCCCCATCAATTCAGTGCCGTAAATAATGACTTTCTGTAAAAAATCTGGTTGTGAGGTTTGGCTTTGTTCTGTCACATTTCTGTCTCCAAGCATCATAAAGACGTTTTAATATTATATTAATTCTGAAAATCGAGTTAATCTTCTAATTTTGGGTAAGGGATTAAAAAGTAATGGGTTCCTTCTTTCTTTATGAGCATCAGAAAGGAAATAATATTGAGACAAGGTCTTGGCTGCTGCAAGGAGTCAAGAATAGTCATGTTGTGAGTGTAGGACAAGCTTGGCAGGGAGGACTGGTCTGGGCAGGAGTCCCTTTCTCTGTTCAGAAAGGCTTTTCCTCACGGGATCCAGACAAAATCTCTTCATGGCAATTACTAGCAGAACATGTCCCAGTTACCGTCAAGCAAAACCAGAATTTTCATCCGAGACCCCGGAGATATCCCTGCAAAACCAATGGGATTTAATAATAAATAATGGCAGTGAAACAAGAGGGAGCCCATCTTCACCCTGCACTCGGGATGGTGAAGGGTACCTGGTGCCTGTGTCTAGGTGTTACCCAAAACACAGGGATGGGATCAGGAAAAATCCTGTTTTCCTTCAAAACGGGGAAAAAGGGATTGCCTGTCTCTTGCAAAGTAGAGATCCAACAGGAGAGCCAGTGAAATCAGGGTAGACTTTAAATAAACATAATAAACATACAGGGATAAATATAATCCAGGAGCCAGCACAGCTCCTGTAGAATGGGGATCACCAGGGGTTTGGATGCAGCCACCAAATTTTTAGGAGGGTGAGGACCCCCAATATTGCCTGTTTTAGTAGCTGAGATGCTGCCTCAGCCTTCAAAAAGTCCTGGGAGAGCTGCGAAAATGAACTCTCAAAATGGAGTCTGGTGGGTTGGTTGCAACACATCAGTGTCTTCCAAGAGCAGCAGGACACTGTAAATAAGCTTTTCATCTGCTGGAGGAGTGGGAACAGGGAGGTTCTGATGGTAAAGGAGACTACTCATTCCTAAAAGGGAAGAGAAAAGCTTGGCCAGGCCATGGAAACAAAGTCTAAAGGAAATGAGCTACCCAGCTTTTGCAGCAGCAGAATGGGGAAGCAGTCCTGGCGGCCAGCTGGGAAAGCAGAGCTACCTCCATCCTCTCAGTGGGCTCAGTTCAAAGCTGGAGATGCTTCTGCAGCAGAAATCCCAACAAGAATGCCATTGGTTCAGTGTGGAATGGATAAAATGCCAGGGGATGGGCACTGCTGCACAAGGAGGCCGTGCAGGGGCCACCATTGCAAAGTCTGGCTGTGGGGTCATCCTGGTGGGCTGTGGGGTCATCTGCAGGAAGGCTTTCCCAGGAATGGCTTCAAACTGACAGAGAGTAGGTTTAGATTGGATATTTGGGAGAAATCCTTCCCTGTGAGGGTGGGGAGGCCCTGGCACAGGGTGCCCAGAGAAGCTGTGGCTGCCCCTGGATCCCTGGAAGTGCCCAAGGCCAGGTTGGACAGGGCTTGGAGCAAGCTGGGATGGTGGAAGGTGTCCTTGCCCATGGCAGGGGGTGGCACTGGATGATCTCTGAGGTCCCTTCCAACCCAAACTATTTGTGATTCTACAATTCCATCATTTCACACTCGTGTCAGGGCCTGCAGAGACACTGGAGAACATCTGGGAGCTGACATATGAAAACAGGGTGGAAGCCACCACCAGAAAGACCCGGCTTGGCTGGGTGAGATCACAGCCTGTGCTTTCAGGTCAAGGGAACAGGGACAGATGGGCACATCTGGAGTGACTGGGAGCTGCAAATGTGAGACTTTTTCCCTATTTAGTGCCCTTTTCCACAAGCTTTCTCAGGGCTCCCCCTCCAGCTGCTTTCAGAGGACGTCCCTGGGCTGAGGAAGCAAATTGTCTGGGTTTCTGGATTCCAGAAGCTCCATCTCGTGGCTATGAGATCCCAGGCTGGAAGAAACAGAGGAGGCCCCAAGCTGAAGGGATGTGCTCCAGGTGACACACAGGATACCTTAGATACCAGAAAGACCTCCCTGGGATGCAGTAGGGCAAACCACAGCACATCCAATCCTTTTTATTGTTCATTCTTGCTTTTGAGCTGCTTGAACTGCGGCCATCACTGGGAGAGCCTGTGCAGCAGGCGGCTGCAGCTGCTGGGTTTCCCTGCTGTCAGCAGTGGGAATGTGTGTCAGAGCAGAAGCAGGTTTCTGTCTGGAGCTGCCACGCTGTCACCCTGCTCCCAGGATGACTTGGCAGACACTACAGCGGTGCTCAGCCTTTGCTGCACCTCGTGGTAGCTCCTCCTTCCCACCTCAGCGGTGGACGACAGCAGCTTTCTAAAAGAGCAACTTCCCTTTTCAGAGGGATAGGAAGTGAAGCTCATTTAGCAAAGAGAGGTCACCCATCAAAGGCTGAGGGCCTGTCCTAAAGCTCAGAGCACTCCCCCTAACCTGACACTGCTTTTTTCTTCCCCAGCCCCAAACCTGGGGAGCTCCACCTCCATCCCCTGTCCTTAGCTGGAAGAGAACTGGGAAGGGAAAATGGGAATTGGCAAGGGGGAAGTTTGGCAAATCTGCAAGGGCTTCCTCATTTCTTTGTCTCTCAGAGCAGGCACACCTGGCTGAGGCCTGCTGGGCTGGGTGTCTGTCCTGGTTGTCTCCAGTGCCACCCAGGCTTGGAGCCTGTCAGAGGATGCTGCCGGGCTCTTTTCAGTGGTGCCCAGCTGGAGGATGAGCAGAAATGGACATAAAATAAACCACAAGAAGTTCCACCTCAACCATGATGAAGCAATTCTTGATGTGGAGGGTATCAGAGCACTGAAACAGCTGACCAGGGAGGGAGTGGAATTTCTTCTTTGGGTGCATTCCAAACCCACCTGGTCGTGTTCCTGTGTCACCTGTTATAGGTGATCCTACCTTAGCAAGAAGGATGGACTGGTGATCTCCAGAGGCCCCTTCCAATCCCAAACTGTTCTGGGATTCTGGGATTTAGGGATTCTGAGATTCTATGCTGACCCTCCGGGGTGATGGACCCAGTGTGACCCCCGAGGACCTGCAGACCCCTGTGTGTGGCCCAGACATCCTTGCAGCCCTCCATGGGGTTGTCTTCCTTTGTCAGGAGCACAGCTGCACAGCCAAGGCTGATTCCCATCCCATGTTTCCAGAGGGGGCACCAGCCACGTGCACCCTGGAACAGCTGCCCTCACCTCACACATCATGGTGTCCTCAGCCACCCTCTTGTTGTCCTTGTGTCCTGTGGCTGGTAAAGGTCTTCTGCCATGACCTCAGCTCAGATCTGCCCCGTGAAGCTTTTGCTCCTGTAAACAACATCACCAGCGTGGGGTGACCTTTAGCTTGTGCATCACTCCCGGCAGATGTTGGCTCGTGTTTGTCCTGCTCAGTGGGGGCAGCTGAAGTGCAAACGATGTGAGGTCATCCCAGCCTCCAGCTGGCTGAGACCAAGTGTCATTTTCCTCCCTGCTGCCTCTTACAACGCAAAGATGACGCCATGCAATTACCCACAGAGGTGTACATGGTGGTTTTGGGGGGCCTTGTGTTTGCAACAACTTAAAAAAATACACTGACAACACCACAGATGAGCCAACATTTCACATCCACCATGGGAAGCCTCTGTAGAAACAAATCCGGCTTCTTATACAACATTTCTCTCCCAGGACAGAGTTTCAGTCTCTCAATTGAACATGCTGAGGCAAAGTGAGAAAGTCACTTCCTCAGAGTCACCCACAAGTCCCTGACCAGGTCTTAATTCGTTAGACCACGCTGCTATGGTCGAGTAGGTTCATAGAGGGATGGAGCTGGCTGGAACAAGATGTGTTTCATCAGTAAAAGGTCTTTTTTTAGTGACAGAAAGGAAAGATCATTGCAAAGCCAGTTTGTTGGGCTGTTTCCTAAAATTTGGTGGTTTGCATAGTGGAAGTACAATCCATTCACAGTCATTTTCACTGCTTTTAACGACAGCTGTTAATAGCCTGTGGCATTTGCTGGGGTTTGTGTCTGGGCTCTCTTTGTGTTTCTTGCCTCCCTCATTGTTATTTTCATTGGCCAGGTTGTCTGGGAAGTGCAACTCCCACCCCCTCCCAGGTGATCATTTTTATAAGCAAAATAGAGCAAAGAATCCTTAGGGGGGGAGAAAAGAGTCAGTTCTGACACAAAGACCTGATTAAAAAAAGAAATCCCATTAAAAGCATTTGCAAAACCAGGCTGCTCCTGCCGTCTGGGGGTGTAAAGCTGTTGGTCTCATGGATGGTGTGGATGTGGTGGAAGCCAGAGGCCTCGGAAAGAAAAATTTGGGAAGGGCCTTCAGCCCCATGGAGCATCTGTCATGGGTCCGACCAGCGGCTCGCGCGTCCTCAGATCGTGTCCCCAGGAGCAGCAGCGTGGGAAGCAGGCAAGTCAGGAACATCCCACCCCCATCCACGTTCCCCTGAGGGTGGGGAGAGGCACAGCAGGTTTTTCTCTGTCTTCATCACCCTCCTGTCCCTCCTTGCCTTATTTCCTCTCCCCACAATCTGGGGGTTCAAGAGATGATGGAGGCACTTCCCAGCTCCTGCTGGATCTGGCACCTAGGGATGGTTGGCAGGGATGTTGTTCCCCCTGTCTGCTGCAAAAGAGGGGAGGACAAAGAAGTGCCAGGTGTGCACATCCTGGCTCTCCCATCCCCCACCATTCTCCCAGGGCCTGGAGGGGAAGAGAGGATTTATGTGTGGGGAAGGCTGACAGGAGCTGGACACAGCTGTGATGAGTAGGGAAGTGCTCTGGCATCCCATTGCTATTCCTCACATGCAGCTGGAGGTGTTCAGGTGGGGAATTAGATGTTCATCTCATGGAGATGAACATCCTTCCCTATAGCCCTTTGCCTCAGCTGAGTGTGGTAGGAGGAAGCATCATTCCCTCTGAAACGGTCCAAGGAACAGAATTCCTGACCACCAGCCTGCCACCAGGTTCATTTCTCCTCCTGGTCCTATAAAATGTTTCCTCTTCCTAGGAAAAGTCATCCTCTGGGATGTAGGGCCTCCAGGAAGAGCCTTTCCCAGGGCAGAAGTTTGGGTGGCCACACACAAAGGTGTGGAGCCCATCCACCTCCTCATGTTCTCAGGGCTGGGAGGCCAGGAACTACATCCCTACAGATTCCTGTGATGTGTCCTCCACGTGCTATGGAACGGAGCATCAGGGATTCTGGCCAAGGGAACATGGCTTGTGCCCACTTCCATAGGGTTTGGATGTCAGATAAGGGTGGCCTGCAGAGGGGATTTCTCCCTTCTGTGCCCCTGGTTACCCAGGACCCATCCACAATTTGGCCCACGCCAACACTGGGCAGAGAGAGGTTTGAGTTGAAATTTGGGTTTAAATTCCAGGCTCTGCAGGAAGTGCTGTTGAGCAGTGCAGTTTTGTCATATAAAACCTGTCCCTCCTGAAGAACCCCAGAGCAGCTGCAGGTACCCAGAGGGATGAGCCTCATTCTCCCGGACCCACCCTCCTCCTTGCCCACTCCAGTGCATCCCACTGCCCCTGAGTCCTGCAGAGCCATTCCCAGCAGACATCCCACCTTGCTGCCTGGGCTGAGCTCATGAGGGAAGCATGAAGGGAGGTGGGATAAGCAGTCTGCCCTCCTGCTTTTCCCCTCTCCAAGACCCTGATCCCTGGCTCAGTTTCCTGGCCCGCAGCCTCCTGCAGCCCAGCCGAGCATCCGTTGGCTTCCAGCGGGATGCAAAGCTCAATGTAAGCAGCCATTTTTCCTCCAGACAGATGTTTTGATTAGGGAATGACCATTCTGGCAACAGGAGGCTGTTTTCTTCTTCTGGAATGAGCAAGAAGCTTTTATTATCTTCTTCTCTTTATTATTTTTAATTCCCTGTCAAAAGACTTTCTGCATCTGCTTAAACTCAAGGTTTTGGAAATCTGTGCGCTCCCACAGCCCCCCAGCCTCACAGAGCCTTCTCCCAGAGATTGTCCCAGCTCTTCAGAAAGGCCTGGAACAGATGGATTTTCTGCTTGTTTCACTTGATTGGGCCAGCTTCACCTGCAAATCATGGCCTAAGAAAAATGGTAGATTTAGGGCAGATATAAATTGTAATAGAAATGGAAAGCTGGCTTGGATTGTAGCAGGAGACCCTAAAAATAAGCCAGTAGGCTTCAGTCTCTTTCCTGAAATGTGTACCCCTCACTTAGGGATAAATCACAGGACCACAAAGCTCCTGGATTTATTCATCTGCCCTGGGCTGTCAGGGAACAGATATTTCCAAGGCAATTTGGCCACACTGGCTGTGCTCAAGCCTGGGGCCTAGACAGAGTTCAAGCCAGGGAGATGGGATGCACTAGAGTGGGGAAGGAGGAGGATGGGGCCAAGAGAAGAAGGCAGCTACAGCTGCTTTGGGGTTCTTTGGGTGTGTGAGATTTTAAGATGGATCAGCCCCAACATCAGCACCTCGCCTCAGCGGGAGAGCCCGGCTGCTCCTGGGGGTTCTTCACCTTCCCTTCAAGGACCTTTGGCACGGACCAGAGTGTTTGACAGAGTCCTCACTGCGCAAATAAAACCCAGTATCCATCGAAGATCAGGACTGGAATGGGGTCTGAACACTGCCAGTTCTCCAGTGAGGATGCAACATGGAAACCGCACATCTGCTTCACTCCCCAGCAAGAACCAGGATGCTTCTTGCTCTGGGCTCTCCTTGCTCTTCACAGGGACTTCCTGCAGTGCTGGAATCATGGAATCACAGAATGGTCTTTTTTGGATTAGGAGGGACCATTAAGCCATGGGAAGGGACACCTTCTACTACCCCAGGCTGCTCCAAGACCCATCCACCCTGGCCTTGAACACTTCCAGGGATGGGCCAGCCAGATTATGGCCACCATGTCACAGAGGATGGCTGTAGCCTCCACCTTCTGCCTCTGAGAAAGACCTTGCTCATGGTTTCAGTGCTCTTTATAGCACAGCACATTGGTTCAGAGTTGTCTTCTTACCTCCTCTTAGCAACAAAGCTGCAAATTACTTCAAAGCATGAGCTAAAAAGGACTTGACCGAAACCCAGCAGAAGTAGAAAATTGTCATGACAAAAACTGCTTCAGTAGCAAATCTTTCTTCTTATTTAAGGAGCTGATCCATCACGATCTTCAGTAATTCTTCAATTTTGTGTCTTACAAAGCAATCTGAGGGTGCCAGGTCAGGAAATGTTCTGAAGAGCTATTTTATTGAGGGGAAAGAGAATTGAAAGCACTGAGAACTGGAGGAAATTTTTTACTGAACTTTTTTGCTCCTTGCTGATGCAAAAATGCAAATCTGGAATACTTAAATTATTGCATCTGAAGTGAATTGATTTCAGCAATTCTTTCAGGAGAGGGAAGTACTTGCAAAGAGAAATCCAGCATTTAAAACCCTTCATAATAGGCTAGATCTGAATTTTCAAAGAAATTTTTTTAGGGTTTTTGAATCCATTTCCTTTTTAAAATATGTTCTTAAAAAAATAGACATTCATAAGTCTTAAAATGAATTAAAATATCTGATCTTGCTGAACTGTTAAAACACTTTGTTGCACCCACCACAGAATCTGGATGGAAAGAGAGCTCATTTTGTGATTTCAGTAGGCTTAGGGGTTTTTTTTTGGAGCTGCCCTCAGAGTGAAACTCTATTGGCTTACTTGGGTATTAACCTCTTTTTCCATGGCAGTTTCATAGGGTTGAGGCAATTGGTGAGCCAAGACTTCTGCTTTTCTGTTCAATTTGGTCTTGTTTCCTTTCCTACACTGGCCCATGCAATCCCAAGGCTGCCTGTCAGTGTCCTCCACATCCCTCTTGCAGAAGGTGCTGGATTCTCATCAGAAATTACTTTAGATCTCTTCTGCCCTGGTGGAGGAAAGCAGCAAATGGCAGTAGGTGGTGCAGGGGCTGCTCACTGTGAAAATGAGATGGGCAAAGATTTGAAATGACAGAGCCTGAGGCAATGGTGTGAAGGTGAGTTCAGGGAAGTTTTGGTTGGATATTAAGGAAAGTTCTTCCCCCAGAGGGTGGTCAGGCACTGAACAGCTCCCCAGGGAATGGCCAGAGTCCCAAGGCTGCCAGAGCTCCAGGAGTGTTTGGACAATGCTCCCAGGGATGCACAAGGTGGGATTGTTGGGATGTCTTGGGTAGGGCCAGGAGCTGGATCGATGATCCTTGTGGCTTCCTTCCAACTTAGGATATTGTGTGATTCTATGATCTTCAAAGAGCTCCCTTTGACTCATTCCTGCAGAAATGCTTGAACCTGCACCCACCTCATTCTGTAGCCAAAATGCCACCTCAACTACCCCTGTGAAGGCTGCTAAAATTGCATTCTACCATTCCTCAACGTGGGCACCCACATGAGCCCCAGTTTCAGAGGTTCTGCTCCTACAGCCAGTGTTCCTCTGACCGGCACGTCTGTCCCACAAATTCAGGGCTGGCTGCACCACAGAGCTCATTGTCCTGGTGTCTGTTGGCTTCTTCAGCTTGGCTCTTCCAGGAACATCTACTATTCTTTACTCATGACCTAGCAGCAGCTAAGCTGGACTCATAAAATTGTAGAACATCCTGAGTTGTAAGGGGCCTGTAAGGACCATCAAGTCCAGCTCCTGGTCCTGCACAGGATCACTCCAAAAATTCCATCGTTCTGTTTCTGAAGCTGTTTTTTGCTAAATGTTTTTATGCATATAGAATCATAAAATCCTGGAATAGTCTGGGTGGGAAGGGACATTAAAGACCATCCCATTCCTCCCTCTGCCACTGTCAGGGACACCTTCCACTCTTCCAGATTGATCCAAGCCCTGTCCAGCCTGGCCTTGGACATTTCCAGGGATGGGACAGACACAGCTTCTCTAGGTACCCAGTGCCAGGCCCTCCCCACCCTCACAGGGAAGAATTTCTTCCATATATCAGGCCTAAATTTCCCCTCCTTCAGTTTAAACCCATTACACCTTGTCCTATCACTCCATTCTCTGATGAAAAGAATATGGAAAAAACTTTGTGTTGCCTTAAAACTTTTTGTTCTGCTTGTTCTGCTTTGATTTTTGGTCACTTCAAAAAGAACTTGTTTTAGAAGCTTGAAGAAAAAAAGTTTCCCCCTCTTAGTTATTAAATAAAAACAACATTTTTAGATGAGAAATACTTTAAATTCACAAAAGGAAATTTCTGTGATTTCCTTAGTTATTATACTCTCCCAAGCACTCCTTTCCACTGGGAAAAAAAGTAAAAACAGGGTGGGAGAACTACTCTAAGTGGCTTTTCTCATTTGTTTTTTCTTGTTAAGATAATTTTTAAAAGCATTAATCAGAAGCGAAACACATTGTTATGACACTCACTCAACTCAGCCGCTTTTATTTTTGAAAATAAAATTACTTTTTACCAATCGAGGGTTCCACCAGCTGTGAAATGGGAACCAGCAGCTTGCTGTATCCAGCAACATTTGTCTGCAGGACCATTTTGGGATTTGTAAAACACCTCCTGGCCCAAAGGATGGTGGCGTTGGCTGCCAAAGGTGTCAGAGGCAACAGGGAGAGTGGGGCTGGTCGATTTTGTAGGGACTGTGCATCCCCAGAGCTGTTCACACCCCTTCTGTGTGTTTGTGGGAGCAAGTGACCTTTGTGGGAGGCTTGACTCGAGATGGGCTGTGTTGTTCCCCTCTCTGAGCTGCTTTTGCATGGCTGTGTCTCTGACACGTGCATGGAGACAAAGCTGAGCCTGTGCAAGGCTGCAGAGAGGTGTTTCCAGTCTCAGCAGGGTGCAGAAAGGGCTGCAAAGTCCCCATTGGGGTACACAGGTTAAGTTGTGGTCCCCACTCCTCTCAAACCCTGACAGAGAAGCTGGGATGGCCCCAAGCCCCTGGTTGGACTTGCTGAGGTTGATGTTCCTCCAGGCCTTTCCCATTCTGCCCCACCAGTGCCACTACTGGGTACCAGAGTAATTAAAAGAAGATTCTTGGCCCATGGGAGAAGTAGGACACGGTGATGGTGTAGATGGTTATGATTGGATTTATAGACAATACAATAAATATTGCCAATGAATATCTACATAACAGCTCCATCATCTATTGCAGTGGTTGTAGTGTCACCAGGTAGTTTCTTCTGTTGAACCATGAGACCTCCTTGCTTTCTAAACTGCTCAAAGAAATCTAAGTGTGGCTCACTCCACTTATTCTCAGATTTGGTCTATGACTAAAGCATTACAATGTAAGCGAGTTCAGCTAGAAATGTACAGATCTTTGGCCCTGCAGAATTCACATGGAGCTACTTTAGGGTTTATCTCTGTACCTGACCAGAACTGAGAGCTATTACTCACCCACCCAAAAGTTGCCCATCTTTGGGCTGGATGTCCTGCAGGTGTCCCTGCCAGGGTGAAGACCCATCCAGAAGCTCCCTTTCCCTCTTGGAAGATACTTGGTCCAGAGGGTCCAATCTCCAACAGCATTTTATACCCTTTTGCATGCCCCCAAATCATCGTAAACGTAATAAAATAATAATAATAATAATTTATTTATTTATTTATTTAGTTGTTTGTTCTATATTCCATTAACTATGTGAGTACCTGGTGTACTTACGATTGGACAAATTGCATTGCCTGACACAGAGCGGAAGGGGAGAGGGAGGATGTGTGTGGGAGGATATATTTGATGGCCAAAATATCTTTCGTTGCCATCACGCATTGAGAGCAACTGAAAACCCCAAAAGCAGCATCCATGATCCTGTAGATGATCTGTCAATCCTCCCAGATCATCCTTGTGACACGGCAGTCAAAGCAAATTGGTGACTCGTGCTGCATCTCACATTCCCTAAATCTGCCAAAAATATGGCAGTTGAATGAATTATCTCTCATTTGGGAGCACAGTATATCAGAGATCCCAGGATTTTCCAGTGAGACCATAACAAGGACAACAAATCAATGCCAAACTTGCTGGTGGATTTTCTGTCTTTCACAGCTGGTAATGAGTGATAGCTGAAACTTATCCATCGTCCAGCCTTGACTTTAAATGATACCTTGCTCTTCCCTGCTGCTGGAAGAAAAAAAAAAGAAAAAAAAAGAAAATTTCAGCCACTCTCATGGCAAAAAACCCCATGATCTAGAATCTGAAATCCTGTCACAAAGTTGTGAGGGGAAGAGCAGGAAAAGTTCCCCTAATAAATCATGTACCATTGCACCACCAGATTTGCTAAGCAGAGCAAGCTCTGGGTACAACCTGGAGGCTGCCAAATGAAAATGAAATTGCTGCAGGAACTGCTCTGGTTGATTTAATAGGTGAAACTTCCCCTCCAACTGTGCTGTCAGTGCCTGGAGCAGCGCTGAGGCCTGGGGACAGATGGATGGGCCATCTGTAGACCCAGGTCAAAGGAAATCTCAGAGATTAAAAAGTTTTGGGTGGGGGGGAAAATGTGTATCACCCTCTCCTGAAATATTTCACCAGTTCCTTCTATTTTGCACACCTTATCAGTAATAATAAAAATAAAGCAGAAGGGTGAAGACATTTAAAAAAAAAATGAAAAAACCAACACTTAAAATATTGTGGTGTCTCCATCAGAAACCTCATTTTAGAGTCCCAGATTTTGAAATATTAGATCTGTGCTAGAAAGCTAAAAAAAAAAAAAAAAAAAAAAAAAAAAAGTTGCTTTTACTGGAATATTTTGGCTGGGAGCTTTTCTGAGCACACTGGTTGGAATCTGACTACTAAAAGACAGTACCAGACTGACATTTGGGGGGTGTCCCTGGACCTGAGGTCCCTGATCCTCCATGATCACTGCAGACCTCGAGGTATTTTAGCAGGAGTAGGAGTCAATGTGTCTCTGCACAGCTAAGAGTGTTTAGGGTTTAATTTTGGGGGGTTTTGGGCATGTAGACCACACCTTCCAAGGCCTTTGGTTCAAGGCAGACTTTGGCACTGGATGTTGCACTTCAGCAATGCTGGCTTCATCTGCTCCTTCATTTTTGAGGCTCCAAGAAGAGTTTGGCCATTTTGGCTACCCAGACCCATCATTATACTTGAATTCCAGACTGGAGCTGAAATTACATTTCTAGGATGAAAGTCAAAGTTGGTCCTCAAGCCCAAGTTTGGAAACCTTAATGCAGACCAGATGATGATCCATGGAAAAAAATTGATTAATTTGTGTCTAGTGATCCTTAGGGTGTCCAGGAGGTCTGAGACATCCACAGGGTATAGGGAAACCTAATCCATGATTTCTGGGAGAGCCACACCTTGGGAGGACCCAGAGCACATCAAAAAGTACCAGAGTACTGCAGATGGATGAGACAGGCCCTCAGCCCACATTTTACAGGCAGGACGGATGCAGGCTGCACCACATTCCTAAACTTCTTGCAGCATTCCAAAGGGCCAGAGAGGTCCTGTGGCTTCCTGGACAAAGCAAGTGTGAGCCTGAGCTGCTGAAACAAGAGGAACAGCAGGACTGGTTCCGTGCACAGCGCGGCCACATCCGCGTGCTGCCCCTGCTGCGTGGGAGGGACAGGAGCTGCAGAAAGCCCTGAGCTGCCTGAGGTGACTCCTTCTAGGGCCAGGGACTGTGTGACCCTCCTGAGGCCCTGGTGCAGCTGAACAGCTCAGCACGGGGCTGTTGATAAATCCATCTTCATCCCTCCGGCATCACCCAGCTCTGGATGTTTGATATCAGGTGGGGATCTCTGAGTTGGAGAAGGGACGTGTCCAAAGCAGTCATTTGAGCCTCTTTTTCTGGTGACTTGTAGTGTCTGTTTGAACCTCATTTGCAAAGTGTGAAACACCAGAGTCATGTGGGAACAGAAACCATGGGGTTCTCAAGGTCCAAGGTAGCAGAGGACTGTAGACAGGATGGCTTTCGACTCCTCTCTTCGCTGTCCCATCGTCCTGCATTCTGATCTTCTCCAGCTTGTTTCTCATGAATGCAAAGACTTTGTCCCCCAGTGCCTGCACTTTTCTCCAAAAGCAGTCCCATTAAAACCAATTTCTGCTCTTCCTTCCAGGATGGGGTTGTTTGGCAGCAAAAATCAGCTGATGCCCAATGAGAAACACACTTCTGGAGGCAACCCAAAAACCAAGGGCAAACCTCCTCCTGCCCCACCCAAGGTAAGCCTGCAGTTTTGTGTCCTTTTGGGATCCCCCCACAGCTCAGTCGGTATCTGGGGTGATGCAGGCAATATTTAGAATCACAGGATCACAGAATTATTGGGGTTGGAAAGAACCTGAAAGCCCATCCACCATCCAGTTCCACCCCCTGCCATGGGCAGGGACACCTTCCTCTATCCCAGGTTGCTCCAAACCCCATCTCCAACCTGGCCAGCCACAGCTTCTCTGGGAAACCTGGTCCTCCCAGCTGATCCCTTTTGCACAGGGGTGGGAAGGGCTCCGAGGAACCTCTGTATATTTCAAGCCCCTAAAACACAGTGTATTGAAATATCTTCTCATCAGCACTTTGAAACCCAAGCTGATGTTGCTGACTTGCAAGATGGGTCAGATTCAGGCTAAGATTCAAAGTTGCAAACCACAATGGAAACTTCACCACTGTGAGCCCTCAGCGGGTTCAGTGAAGAGGGTCAGCAGCAGTCTGTGCTGGGGTGAGCTGAGAACCAGAAATGTTGGGCATCTGCTGCTCCCTCTGCATTCCCTCAGCCTCTGCTGGCACGGACACGGAGCAGGAAGGAACCGGGGAAGGATTTAGGAGACCTCAAATGACAAACTTGTTTAAAGTTTGTAAGTCACTTCGCCTCTGTTGCTGTCCAAAGGACATGAAGCTGTTTTGTCTTTCCTTGCCCCTGCCAGCACTGCAGCCAGCAGCCAGCACACGAGAAACTCGAGGGGCAGCTCTCATGTGAAGACCATCTCGAGCCCTGGGAGAGGGGAGGAATTGCAAATCATTGCTTTTTATGACAGCTGGAGATGTTTTTCACTCCTTTACTTTCATTTCTGAGCTCTCCTACTGCTATTCAGTCCAGTCCTCATGACAGCAGATGTCAGATTGACCAAGAAGAAGTTATTTTCCTAAATTTCATTCTCTCCAGCTCACTGGAGAGGAGCCACTATCAGTATAAATACAGTATCACTGGCCACCTTCTGCCATTCGTTGTTTTTTGCCACAGGCACTCAGCTCTCACATGTCAGGGGAAATCCAAACTTCTTCCACTTAAATGAGAAATGGCAGCAGATGAGCAGCTCTCCCACCCCACACTGCTGCTAAGCTGGGGTCAAAGGGTGGTGCAGGCAGAAAACACGAGGTGTTTTTACTTCTGTGTCTGTATTTCACCACTTTTGCATGTGTATAAAAATACTCAGTGTGGTCAAACACCCACCATAGGCACTGCAAGGTGGCTGAAGGCCAGTTTCAAACTGTTATGCCCCAAAACAAGGTGGTTCCATCCCAGCTCACTTGGAATGATCTATGGACAATTTGCCAGTTCCAGCAGCAGGGCCAAACCAAACCAGGAACAAAGAAAGCATTTAAAAATTGTGCCCAGATGAGTTGTAGTAACTTGTTGCTGTTTAATTTCACAGTCTACAATTTCCTGCTGAGGGACAGTGGGGAGGCAGCTGCCATCTCTGCTCTCTGTGACCAGTGACAGGACCCAAGGGAACAGCTGGAGCTGTGTCAGAGGAGATTTAGTCTGGATATTGGGAAAAGATTCCTCCTCCAGAGGGTGGTAGGGCACTGAGCAAGGTCCCCAGGGAATCTCCCAAGGCTGCCAGAGCTCCAGGGGCATTTGGACAATGTTCCAAGGCGCAGGGTAGGATTTTTGGGGTCTCTGTGCAGGGCCCAGAACTGGATCAATGATCCTTGTGGGCCCCTTCCATCTCAGGAATCATAGAATCATTGGATTACAGAATATCCTGAATGGATATCCACAAGGACCATGGAATATTCTATGATTTCTACAGTTCTCTGATTAATTAGCTGTTACAGTCACTGCCTCTGTTTTTCTGAGCAAAGGATGTCATATACCCATGATCCTTGGGACAGTTATGGCAGACAACATCTCTGGTTTTCTGCTTCAAACAACTCTGCAATTGCCATTTCTCAATTGGACCATTCATCTCTCACCCCTCACTGCTCCCAAATCTGGCATCAGTGGACAGGGGTTGGATAGAGCAGGCTCCAAATGAGGGGGCAGCAGATTTCTGCTTTAGCTCAGTGGGAAGCCAAGGCTTATTGCAGCTTTCTGTGAAGACAGCTATGAACACCTCATGGCAAAATGTGCTAAAGCCATCACAGCTGTGGAGCCAGGCACAGGGGCTGCTGACTGACTGCAGTGGTCTCTGGACCAGACTCCCACTCATCTGTGAAGCTGAAATCAGTTCTTCCTGAAGCACAGCAAAGTGATAAATATCTCCTTTTTCCTTTCTATTTCTACCACAGGGGAGACAAGTTATCAACAGCCCTCATCTAAACCAAGCCTCTGCACAAGGTAAGGCTGTTTTCTTTGCCACCCCATGGGGTTTTGCAGGGTGGTGGTCCCCAAATGTCAGGGTTTGAGGACGAGCCATCATGTCACAGGCGTGTGGTTTCTGTATTTGCAGCCGTGCCAGGCACGGAGTTTATCAGAGTGCTTCAGAAAACTCAGTTTACATCACCAAGTCCTTGCAGTTGCCAATTTCCCCCTGCTCATCAAGGAAATCCAGAGGGAAAGGCACTCCCTCTCCTTTGGAAGCAGGTGATCTTTAAGGTTGCTTCCAATCCTGTGATTCCATGATTGTTGGAGCAAAGGGAGATCTGAGCCTGGAGCTGTGTGAGATTTCTCTGCCCTGTCTGCATTTTGACAAGTCATGGGTACTTTATCCAGCCAGCTGAAAATTTCTGAGGAAATAGCAGGCATCAGAGAGCCCAGAGAGGCTACAAAGAGAAGGAGAAGAAAGGGAAGAGAATAAAATAAGGATACACAGAGCCCCTGCCTGGAGACGGGCTGCTGGCTTCATCCACCTCTGCAATTATCTGTGGGTCACAGATGGTGTTTGGAGATTATTGCCTTTTAGCAGGGAGCCCTCAGCTCCCTCTGCCCAGCCCCCAGCAGCAGCTCATGTGTGTTTTTGTCAAAGAAATTCTGCAGATTAAGGAAAGACAGAGAGGTAATTACAAGAGGGGGGAAAATAGAGGAAGCTTGGAAGAGGGCAGTTGGCAAAACTTGAAAGTTCTTCATGTGAATGAAAGGGTAGGATTAGGGGAGATGGTGTGAGGGAAGAGAAAAGGGGGATGGTGAATAAATAGGATGGGTGGAATGACAGCGTTAGGTCTTCTTAGGTCTTATGGATGGTGATGGAGGGTCCCCACCATGGACCAAGCACAGGAGGTCCTGCAACACCAAAATATCCTTCAGATTTGGCTTTTGTTATGGAGATCAAATTTGTAGGAGGTGAATACCTTCAACCACGTGATCTGGGGTATGTTTTCATGGAAGGGCCATTTTTCCAGAAACTATGTTTTCTTTTGCAGAATTGTTTTCATGGCACATTTCCAGGTGGCCATGCTCTCCCACCTCCCCAGCTGAGCAGGGACTGTCAGTTTGTCACAGAATTTTTATCGCAGAGTTTTTATCACAGGACTTTAATCACAGGATTTTTATCACAGGGTTTTTTTCCACTCTGGTCAGAGTCACAGCAGAAATTGTGATCAAGGAGGAGGATTTTACTTCTCCTTCATGCCCAAAGGCAGAAGTTGAAAGATGCTAAAAAATGGATTAAGTACAATATTAGCCGTTTTCAGCTCTCAAAACAAATTTTGTTCATTAGATTCAGTTCCAGTTCTGGCGGAATATTCACACTGACAGTCTGGAAAACTTCCTATTTTTCTCTGCCAGTGTCTGAGTTTCCTGAAATGATGGTACATCTGACTGTGCCCTGTGTGGCAAAACAGGCTGATAAGAAACAAGCAAGATATTTGAGATAGCAGAGGTCTTCTCCTAAGTGACAGCAATTCGAGTAAATTGAAAGAGAAAGCACAAAATCCAGGCAATCACATCACATAAAAAAAAAATAAATTTAGAGAGATGAATTAAATCCAGTGGGAGCACTTTAAATTCAATCAGGGAAAATTATTGGCTATGGAAGTGTGGCACATGATGTAAAATCAACCCTTTCATTTCTTATTTTTTTTAAAATTTTGTGTCTTTTTTTGTTTTTGCTCTTGTTGCATTTTGAATTATTTTTCTTTGTTTTTTTCTGATCTCGAGTTGTTGAAATTGTCTCACACTTCCCAGCTTTCACACCTCTGTCTCAGAAATCATTAATTTGTTTATTTTTAACAAAAACCTAATTCCTCCTGACATTATTTATCCTCATGGAAGTAACACAAAGGCAGGAAAGGGGTGCAGAACTCTGGATTCAATGTGATGCACGTGGCATCACCAATCCTTTTTCACTTCAGGAGATTCTCCCATGGTGTGAGTCTCCCATTCATTTTAACACCATTTCCTGAGCAGTCACAAAGTTTTTAAGGCTGTTTTTAAGTCTCTGTGAAGTCAAAATTTTCTTTCTGAACCCCCAAAGCCCCCAGCACTGCAAAGTCCTGACCCAAGGTGGGCCCCACATCCAAGAGTCCCATGGTGGGGCTGCTGTTTGTTTGCATTGGATGGATAAGACGTAGAGAATAGGTAGAATATCCCCTGCCCTTGCCCTGCCAGCTGCTCACAGCTGGATTTAAATCCCACCGATGGAAAGAGCTGGTGGGTTTGGGTGCTTGTCCTCAGGCATTTTAATAACCTGCAAGATCATGAGGAGTTGAAGTCTCTGCGAGGTCGTTTCTTCTGGCGAGAAACCACGACTTCTTCCACCTCTTCACTTGCCTCTTGCTGACCAAAATATGAACAGGACTGAGTTTCAGGGTGTGGAAGGTTAGCATGCTCTGGAACTTGAGGTCTCCTGTGGTGTGTCAAAGTTAATGCCGAAATTCTTGGTTGCTTTTGTTGTTGTTACTTGAATGTGGTTTTGAGCTTGAAAGGAATGCTGTCAGAAACGTGAGTTTGAGCTGAAGTGGGAGAAGGAAGGGTTGTTTCTACTGAAAAGGCTGAGTTTTCAGTGGGAAATTAAAAATCTTCTAACCAAAAATGTTTGCCTTGATGTGGAGCATGTCTGAGGAGAAGAGGCTGAGGGAGCTGGGGGGGGCTCAGCCTGGAGAAAAGGAGGCTCAGGGGGACCTTCTGGCTCTGCACAACTCCCTGAAATCAGATTGTAGCCAGGTAGGGGTTGGGCTCTTCTCCCTGGTAAAAAGTGAAAGGACAAGAAGAGATGGCTTTAAGTTGCACCAGGGGAGGGTTAAATTGGATATTAGGAAAAAAATGTTCACAAAAAGTGTTATCAATCTTCAGGTCAGGCTGCCCAGGCAATGGAATCACCATCCCTGGAGGGATTTAAAAGCCACAGGAATGTGGCACTTGGGGACATGGTTTAGGGGTTGCCTTGGCAGTGCTGGGTTAAATGGTTGGACTTGATGACTTTAGAGATCTTTCCCAAGTTTAGGATTCAATGATTCCAACCAGCCCATGCCAGGCTGAAACAGAAAGCTGACCCCATTTCCAGCAGCAGTAAGCCATAGCTCAGTGCACCCAGCTGTCCAACGTGTCCTGTAAGTTGTCACTCACACCATGACCATCCCAAAATGTCCCTAAGCCAATGGATGATCCTCTGGGACACCCTGGCACAGCCTGAGTCCTGCTTTGTGGCCATGAGGTGGTTGCAAAGACCTTCCATTCAGGACAAGCCAGCAGTGGGAGGACTGGTTGAATCACTCCTATTGAGCCACCAAACTGGCACTGAGCCTCTGCAAACCCTGCTGGTATCAGACTTTGCTGACAGCAGCTCTGAGCCAAGATGTGTTTGGCTCCCAATCAAAGTCCTGGGGCTGGCAGCTTTATCTGAGAGCTCCTCACAGCCCCAACGAGCCTCTCGTGGCCTGAGTGGATCAGACTGGCCAAGGCAGTGTAATCCATGTGTTTCTCATGGGGTGATGGACTCAGGGACAGGAAGACCCCCTTTCATCATGAGATGGCAACTCCTGCTAGCTCCAGCAGAGAGAGATTTTCTTCTGGCTCATTTCAGTGTGCAGTGTTCTCAGTGCCTGTTTAGGGATAAGAGGTGATAAAGTATTTTTTCAGCATACAAACCCTTTTTGTCCTTGCTGTATTCTCTCTTTTTAATTTCATTTATTTTCACTTATGTCAGTCACTTTGAGACCAAAACTCCATTTTCATTTTCTGGAGTACACAACCACTCTGGGCTTGAAGACATTTACACACTTGCTCCTTTTTTTCTGAGCACGAGTGTGATCACAGCATTATTTCCCTTTCAAGAGGACCAGGAGGGTGTGTGGATGGCAGGCTGGTGGTGGACACCTCACAGGAGGCACATGCCCCAAACCCTTTCATGTCTGAGCAGATGTGTGATAACAACTTTCTCAAGGAGGCAGACAGAGTTTGGGTGCAGTGCTAATTCGAGCTGCCTCAAGGGGAAGCCCCCAACCGTGCCAGCTATTTTCAGACTTCAAAGCACTCTCCCTCGTGACTGATCATCCCTTTCCCATCCTGGGAGAGAGGCTCTGCTGGAACCTCTCATGGATCTCCGATTTCCTTCTCAAAAGCCTGAAGGGAGCTGCTCAGGGCTCTGCTTTCCAAAGCTGCCTTTCCTCCCACGCTGACCCTTTCTCCTCCCTAACAAATTGCCATCGGAGCAGCAGCCAGCCTTGCACAGACACAAACCCCAAGTCACCCCAGAGACACGGTTATCTTGCTGTGACAAAGGGCCAGTCTGGCTCTCTTGCTGGTGGCATTATTTGAAAAGGTCACCCAAAGACAGTGGCTTGACAGGCTGTTTTGAAAAATGCTAATAATAGGCTGTCCATCGGTCTCAGTGCATTAATTAGGCTGAGCACAAGCTGAAGCCTTCCTGCAGCACAGTTCAAATTCTCTTTTTCTTTTTCTTTTTCAAATTTTTCTTTTTCACATTTTTCTTTTTCTTTTTCTTTTTCTTTTTCTTTTTCTTTTTCTTTTTCTTTTTCTTTTTTTTCTTTTTCTTTTTCTTTTTCTTTTTCTTTTTCTTTTTCTTTTTCTTTTTCTTTTTCTTTTTCTTTTTCTTTTTCTTTTTCTTCTTTTTCTTTAAATTTTTCTTCTTCTTTTTCTTCTTTTTCTTTAAATTTTTCTTTATTTTTTTCTTTAAATTTGTGGTTTTCAGAATTTTTTTTCTTTTTCTTTTTCAAAGTTTCTTTTTCTTTTTCAAAATTTTCTTTTTCTTTTTCTTTTTCTTTTTCTTTTTCTTTTTCTTTTTCTTTTTCTTTTTCTTTTTCTTTTTCTTTTTCTTTTTCTTTTATTTTTATTATTATTTTTATTTTTATTTTTATTTTTATTTTTATTTTTATTTTTATTTTTATTTCTTTAATTTTTATTGAAATTTTTCTTTAAATTTTTCTTCTTTTTATTTTTCTTTAAATATTTCTTCGTATTTTTCTTTAAATTTTTGTTTGGTTGCTAAAAATTTTTCTTTTTCTTTTAATTTTTTTTTCTTTTTCTTTAATTTTTGTTCTTTATATTTTTATTTTCCTTTAATTATTTTTTCTGTTTTTCTCCTTCTCCTTCTCCTTTTTCTTCTTCTTCTTCTCCTTCTTCTTCTCCTTCTTTCCCTCCCTCTCCTTTCTTTTTCTTTTTCACCCAGGTGTTTTGGTTTGATTTTTGTGATCCTGCGCATGCGCTGATTCTTTTTATAAATTTTGATTTGCCCCAGAATAGCTGCTCTTTTCTGCTTCAGCAGCTCCGTGCGTGCAGAGCACAGGGGAAAGGTTGCAGCGCTTCCCCGAGAGCAGCCCCAGCACCTCCGGCGTTTGCAAACCAAGAGATTCAGCTCCAGCCCACAGGGATCAGCCTGGGCTGGGCCAGAGCATCGTGGCACATGGACAGGGCTCAAAAAAAGGAGAGAGAGGGATTTTTTATATGGGCAGAAAGTGACAGGACAAGGGGCAGCAGTTTTTAACTGGCACAGTGCAGGTTTGGGTCGGATGTGAGGAAGGAATTGTTCCCTGTGAGGGTGGGCAGGCACTGGCACAGGTTGCCCGGAGAAGCTGTGGCTGCTCCATCCCTGGAAGTGTCCAAGGCCGGGTTGGACAGGGCCTGGAGCAACCTGGTGTAGTGGAAGGTGTCCCTGCCCATGGCTGGGGATGGGACTGGGTGAGCTTTAAGGCCCCTTCCAACCCAACCCATTCTGTGACTCACTCACTACAAGGAAAAGTGTTCAAAAGGGAGGGATGACAAGATACCAGCTGAGCCCAGAGCACAGGCCACAGACCATGAGCCCAAGGAGAGCTAAATCCTAGAAAGAGCCTCAAATAACAGAAACTGCAATGGCTTAATACTTTTTTCAATCAAAAAACCCCACATCATTTTGAGTCAAATTCCACAGCCACCATGGGAAATGTTGCAGTTTTCATTTACCGCTGTGTAAAACTCAGGCTGAACTCTGACAGGGTATTTATGACCCTTCTAATTCCACACAAACCCCTTTTTCTTGTTGACAGTCTGGGTTTTGTGGACTGGGGGGTGGTTCTGCAGTGTTTTAAAAATACATACACAGGAAATGCTTTGTTGAATCAGTGTTAATCCCTGAGCAGAGGTTGTGGTGAGCAGGAAAGCTGGGTTGGTGGAAAGGTTGGGTTTGGGGATGGGAGGATGACAGAGCCCTGTGTTTAGGGGCTGAAATGCCCCACCATACACCCAGGTGTGCATCAAGCCACTCAAGGACCAGTCTGGATGCAAAGGAGTTAATTCTTCTTTCAGATCACTTGTTTGTGGTTGCACTGTACGATTTTCCTGCCTCAAGTGACCGTGACCTGGAGCTGGTCAAAGGGGAGAAACTCCAGGTCCTCTCCAAGTAAGTGACCCGGGAGGAAGTTCCAAGATGAGCACAGGGAGGCTGGGAAAGGGGAAACCTTGGGGTCAGCCACCACTTTGCAGCTGACCAGAGCTGAGCCTGTGCCTTGGCTGTGCTCCAGAGCTGGCTGTGGGTACCCTGTTCTCTCTGCAGGGTGACACTTCCATGGATCACAGATACTCTGGGGCTGGGTGCTCTCCCTGCCTGGGTGGTGCTGGGACCCTCTTTGCTGTCAGTGCCTGTGGGTGCAGAAGTAGCATAAATAACAACAACAACAACAAAAAACAACAAGAAAAAACAGCTCCTGTCCTGTGTTTGTGCTGATTCTGCTTCTGCAAAGGATGTGGGTTGGGTGTAGTCAGAGGAAAGGACAGAACTGAGCCAGACACTTGTGAGGTTTCATTTCAACTTCTCAAACTCACCACAGAAGAGGCCCAGTCCATAGCAGGGCAGAGGTGAGCTTGGGGCCCCCAGGCCTTGGAGGGCTGCTCCATCCTTGGCTGCTGGAGGTTTGAGGTGGCCTCCAGAGGTGACATTTCTCACCCACATGCCATGGGCTGGGACCTGTGGGACAAGGAGGTGGAGAATCCCCTGTATGGGGATGGCTTTGGGTCATGGCTGGTGGCTCAGTCAGCAGTGGGACAGCAAGGTGGGGTGTCTGGAACACAAAAGAAGGAGCAGAAAGGACCCCAATGCCCTGTTCAGGAGACAAAATAAACCCTATGACCCTGATGCCCCTCCTCTCACTGGAGGCGTGTGGCCAAGGTTTGGATCTGTGGTTGCTCCACATTCATGGGAAGAGATTGCCACCTCCACAAGTCCCTGCAACACCAACAGCCACCAGCCTGGTTTTGGTGCTTGGGAACCCAGAGGGAACTGCAGGGTGGATTAAGGAGTCCTAGTCCATCTGCAGTGCTCAAACCCCACAGTCCACATCCCCACAGCCTCAGCTTGTCACAAAACCTCCTCTGGGCACTCAAACCTTTTCCTCTGCTCCCTTTGCAGAGAGGGGGACTGGTGGCTGGCAAAGTCCCTCAGCACTGGGAGGAAAGGATACATCCCCAGCAACTTCGTGGCACAAGTGGACAGTTTGGAAGAGGAAAAGTAAGTGGGAAAGCTTTTGAGAGATCAACATGGATGCTGTGCTCAACGAGCTCCAGGAGGAGCTTTATTGATGGCAGGAAGATGTCACTGCTGGGCTGGATGTCAGGAGGTCTTTCTTCATCCCAAACAATGCTGCCCAAAGGCTTAGAACAAGTTTTTAGTCATCATATTGGTGTGGAAAGGGAGGATGAGGTTGTTTTGGGGAAAGTGGGCAAAGATTCTTGTCCCATTGATTGCACCCACTGTGGAAAACAAGGATTTGGGCGGGACAACAGAAAGGTTATGGTGGCAGTGTCAGGGATCATCCTCTGGTCCCTCTGGGCCAGTCCACCCACACAAATGGCTTTAAACCTCTTCACCTTCCAAGAGAGTATCCATTTGTAAACTGGGAATCTCTGGATGGGGGCACTGATCCGGGTCTTGGATCTGCCAGGAGTCACACCAACAATTTAACAAGACAGAAAACTGAGTGCCAGCACCCAGACCCACAGTGCTGTTTTTTAAATGAGCCCAGATGCAGCCTCCCTGCAAAGAAGATTGAATGAAAGGCTGGAGTCCAAAGAGTTTATTTTGCCTGTAATACAAACAGAGGGAGGATTTTTTTCCATGAGTTATCCTCCTCTATGGCATTCAGCTCTAAATGATCAGTCCTGCCTGCAATCTCTTCTTGGAGGGACCCAACCATCACTGAGTTCAGCAAATATTTAGCAGTGCACAGAAATGTGGCTGAGACATAAAAGTTCTTTGTATCCAAAGCCTGAACTTTGTATGGGATACTGCACATCCCATCTACTCCCCACACTGTCTGAATTTCCAGGCTGTGAAACAAGTCCAAAGTGATCCAAATCTGGTGTTAATCTACCTAAAACGATCTATTACTGCCACTTTCCAGCAGATAAAAAGCTACTTGCTGGTAAAAACAATCCTCGGTTTCACAGTTTAATGATTAATAAAAAAAAGAACTAACTGGAAAGAATTACATTTTTTGTAGAGTTTTTCCTTTTCAAGCCATGCTTTCACCTTTTCTGTCTCCCAGGTGGTATTTTAGAACTCTGAGCAGAAAAGATGCTGAAAGGCTGCTGCTGTCTTCTGGGAACAAAGTTGGCTCTTTCCTCGTCAGGGAGAGTGAAACCACCAAAGGTGAGATCTGTGGAGCAAAGGTAATTCCTCATTGTTGTTGCCCAAGCTTGGAAAACCTTCAGCACGGCTCTAGGAGTGAGCTGGGGGTTTGGAGGGCAATGATTTGCTCATGATCTACTCATTTGGGCAGTTCTGACTGTGGGAAGAGCGGCTCTTCCACCAGAGTTCATGGCAGAGACACAGGAACACAAATTTTCCAAAATAGTTTAGGGGGTTTTCTTTTCATTTTCTTCCCAAGGAAATGTCTCAATGTCTCTCTCTATTTTTTTTTTTTCCTTTTTTAAGAGATATTTCTACACACTCTTGAAGGAATATTTCTCCTGTTGGCAACAGAAACTTGCACAGTTTGGAAAAAAGTCCTTTTCCTAGGGAAAACGTGTTTTTCCCGATTGTTTATAGCGAGGGGAATTCATACAAAACAGAACTTTTGGAAGGAGAGTGGCTGGGGCAGGATAGATGGATTTCATCCACTTTCCTTCCATATGAACATGTCTGACTTTTGATCCAGTGAGGATGGAAAGGCCAGAGCATTGTGGCCACTCCTCTTGGGCAGTGGATATGGCTATTAACCATAATAGAAAGCCATGTAATTTCAATTTCTTTGTTCCATGCTGTTAATTCATAGAGTCTGGAAGTTAGTTTAGCTTTTGGGAATCCTTGGGAATTCCTTATTGTTTCTTTCCTACTTTTTTCTCCTTGCTTCCTCTGGGACATCATGTGTGTTTACAGTATGGAGATGGTCATGATGGCCCCGTGTTCTGCTCTGAACCAGATCCATGGAGTCGTGCTGGAAAGTGTTTTTGTCTTGCTGTCATTTGGTTCCTTTCCTTCCAGATGGATGCAGGAGTCTTTCCTTAACATTTCAAAGAAGGTGCTTTGTGTCTTCCCAAGATCATCAAGGAATTGTTTAGGTTGCAAAACCTTTAAGATCATGGTGTCCAGCTTTGACTTGTTCAGTAGAGAGTTGGAGCATCCATCTGAAATCATGTGGAACCTTCTTTTCCTTGGTTTGTTTCCCAAATACTTCCAAAGGCCCAGGCCAAACAGTAAGAGAGGGAACAGTTTGGTTCCTCCATCTTACAAATGGCTCTTGCCCACTGTAGAGTAACAATCATTCCAAAAGCTGCAGGAACACATTCCCCCAGCTGTGCTGAGACACAGGCTCCTGGCTCCCAGCAGCATTCCTGCATCTCTGTTCCCAGCAGGAAGGACCTCTCTGAGCTCAGCCTTTGCATCCAGCTCAGCTCCTGCCCTTCCCTTGGGAAGGATCTCAGGGGCTGCTGAGAGCCATAGGAGCAGGAAATGGACTAAACACTTGTCCCCAGGGGCCACATCTACGTGGCTTTTAAACCCTTCCAGGGATGGGGGCTCCATCACTGCCCTGCAGCTGTGCCAGGGCTGGCCAACTTTTTGATGAAGAAATTGTTCCATCAATTTTGTACTCTGGACTCTTTACCAGCCCAGGTCCGTGCCAGGATGTGGTGCAGGACTGCAGAACAGGTGAATGTCCCTGGAGGCTGAGGAGCAAGAACTCCTTTTGGCTATCCTGGATATCATCAGAGGGAATTAGGAGTCAATGATTTTCATTTTCTGCTGTCTCTGGGAACAGGGATGAGGTTGGATGGGGCTTGGAGCAACCTGGTTTAGTGGAAGGTGTCTCTGTCCATGGCAGGAGGTGGAACAAGATTAATTTTAAGGACCCTTCCAACCCAAACCATTCTGTGATTCTGTGAAGGAAGAATTGAATTTTTCAGTGCCTTGCCTCTGCACAGCAGCTCCCAAGGGCACATTTAGGTCAAAAAAGATCTCTTAAGATTATCAAGTCCAGCCTTTGGCCTTGATGTTTATTATCATTATTTTGGACTTTAGGGCCACGTGGGTACCCCAGAGGAGCCGGCAGAGCCATTTCTTTGCCTTTCCCTTGATGTTTTATTTCCCCATAGAAGATGTTTCAGGGCTGTTTCTCAGTTGTTCAACTGCAGGACTGATCAAATCAAAAAGGCTTCTAGATTTGTTTTCTGCTTGACATTCATGGTGAAGGAAGGAGAACCAGAGGGGCTTCCTCTGCTGAGGAGACCACCACGTCAAATTGAGGATCTCTGGCTCTGCATTTAAACCACCAGTTTTTTCCATAGATTTTACACCACCAGATCTGGTCTCTGCAGGAAGGGAGTCCTCTCAGAATGATTGCTGATACTTGGGAAAACTTCAGACTCTTCCAAACTCTGCTTGTAAAAATTTATGATCACTCCAACAGAGCAAATATCCACAGAGGTGGGGAGTTTTTTGTTGCTTTTTATAAATGCAGATGGGTTTCAGGCACAGTGTAGGGAAAACTTCTGGTGCTGGGATGGAGAAACCCCAGCCAGTGAGGATTTTATGTTAATAAACTTTCCCCTCACATGCAGGATTAGGGTTTCAGAGTTGCTGTTGCTTCTTTTCATAATCCTGCATGAACAGATACACACTTTTAAACATGTATAGTCTTGCCTTTTCATTAAAAACCATCAAAAATGGGCAGTTTATCAGCCCAGGTGACATATTAGGCTTAGAACAGCCCAGCAGGCTTGTAACAACTCATTCCAGAAATACAATCCAGACAAAGGGGAAAAAACCCCACTGCTATGCTGCATTGAACCACACAGGCTGGAAGTTCTGCTCTGCAGCAACATCTAGTGATGCTTTTGTGCACTGAAAACCAGCCTTGGTTTAGACTCTCATGGAGGGAATTGCAGGTTGGAGTCCTGAGCAGCTGAGCAGCTCCCTTGAAGCCCAAATGGGACAAGATTCCAGATGGGAATCTCTAGATCTGGTTTAGCCATGGTCACAAGTTTGTGGCTTAACAAGACAATTCTCCTGAGCCCACCTTCTGTACCACCCCCCCCAGCTGAACCACTGACCTTGGCACAAGGTTCAATAATGTTTAATCCAGAGGAAAATGGCTTTAATTGGCTTTAAATGGAAAGATGACAGGTTTAGATTGGATGTTAGGAAGAAATTCTTCCCTGTGAGGGTGAGGAGGCCCTAGCACAGAGTGCCCAGAGAAGCTGTGGCTGCCCCTGCATCCCTGGAAGTGTCCAAGGCCGGGTTGGACAGGACTTGGAGCAAGCTGGGATGGCAGAAGGCATTCCTGCCCATGGCAGGGGGTGGGACTGGATGAAATTTAAGGCCCTTTCTAACCCAAACCGTTCTGATTTCATAATGCTGAGGTTGGCAGAGTTGGAATATGGAGCTGTGGAAAGACAATCCTGACCTAGGGAACATCTGACAGCTCTGCCTGCACAGGTGTTGCTGGTCCCCACAGTGCTTCCCCTGGGCTGTTGGCCACAGCACAGGCAGCTGTTACTCCACGAAGCCTGGACTGGATCAGTTAAAGCTTTGATGAATTTTTACTCTGTCCTCTTGCCTTGGAGAGAGGGAAGCTGTAAATTCTGGGGGACTTGCCCTGGAAAGGCATCAGCCAGGGCTGTTTTGGAGCTGTTGATAGCCATGGAAAGGGGAGGCAGCTGGTCCCTGACTCAGGGGAGGGAGTTTGTCCTCACAGCTCCTTCTGCTCCTTCTCCAGATGCCTATTCCCTGTCTGTGAGAGACAACAACTCTGCTCACGGGGACATCATCAAACACTACAGGATCCGCTCCCTGGATGGAGGGGGATACTACATCTCCCCCAGGATGACTTTCTCCAGCCTGCCAGAGCTCATCCATCATTACAGCCGTGAGTTGTCTGCCTTCCCTCGTGGATTTGTGTCCTGGAAGAGAGTGGGGACAGAGGGAGTACAGGTTTGGGAGACAGCACAGAGCTGCTCCACTCGCTCTCGTGGGGCAGGTGTGATCCTACAACCAGAACCCATGTCCTGGTTTCCACCTTAGGGAATTGCAAGGGTGAGCTCCTCCCCCAGCCCTAAAGTCAGGGAGTGTCTCCCATCAGGAAAGGAAAGAGGTGAATGTTGCCAGCATATGCAGGAGGGATGCATGGGAAGCAGGGTTTGGAATAACTGGGCAGGATAATTTGCTCCTCTATGGCTCCCTTTGAGCTTTCCCCTTTGATTGGGGCCATTCTGGGTGCCTTGATCCCTGTGGTTGAAGCTTTTCATGAAATCAGAGAATTATAAACATTGGAAAAGCCCTCTAAGGCCACTGAATCCACCTGTTCTCCCTGAACTGCCAAGGCCACCACTAACCCATGTCCCCAAGTGCCACATCCCCATAGATTTTGAATCCCTCCAGGGCTGGCGGCTCCACTACTTCCCTGTGTGATTGCAGAGGTTTCCATGGGTTGATTTTTCCTGGCATGTGTGGAAGGAGGAAGAAGTTTTCTCTGCCATCCCACTGAACTGTCCTCTGCTTTGTCCTCCTCCAGAGAAAGGGGATGGGCTGTGCCAGCGCCTCACAGCTCCCTGCACATCCCTGGTTCCCCAGAGACCCTGGGCCCAGGACGAGTGGGAGATCCCTCGGGAGGCCCTGAAGCTTGTGAAGAAGCTGGGCAGTGGCCAGTTTGGGGAAGTGTGGATGGGTAAGTGGAATTCCTTCCATTCCAGGAAAAAATAGTTATAAAGAGAGGAGATGGAAAACCATTTTATTTCCCTAAGGCAAGACTATGCAGAAAGTGGGGATCCTTAAGGATGAATACAGAAGTAGCTGCAGGATTCCTGGGAAGGAGTGGACAGCTCATGTTTGCAGAGATCAGGGGTTGAGCAAGGGTTTCACAGGGCATGGGTGTTGCAGTCACTATTTACTCATCTCTTGGGATATGCACTCATTCTTCCTGAGAATCCTGGGCACAGCTATAGTGATGCCAGTGATCCTAAGTCACACCCAGTAGGGTACCTGGGTGACATTTTCCCACTTTTTCTGCCTCTCTGTTCCACTTTTTTAGCCCAGGTCTCCATCCCTGATGCCCTCCTGCCTGCTGCTAATCAGCAGGAGAGGAAGTGGGGGGAGCTCAGCTTCCTTTGCCACCCTCTTTGTGGTTGCTGGTTGCCTTGGAAATGGAGACTGTGGACAGGACCAGGCTGAGTTCATGTGCTGACTGCTCAGTCCTGCTTTTTTGGATGGCACTTGGATGATTTGAGAGCCCAGCTGATGGGACCCTCCAGGGGTTTCACCCATGAAGGGTCTGGGAGGGCTGTGTGAGGATGGGCTCACTGCAGGAACCATCCCTGATGCAGCCTCATGGATTGAGAGCTGTGACATGAGTGTCCCTTCTCCACTCACACTTGTTGGCACTGGGATTTACCACATGTTCCTTTATGAGGGATTCAAGCTGTTCCCGTGGTTTCCTGCTCCATGAGCTCTCCTTATTACACAACCCCATGGAGCCTGCAGGGAGCCCAAAATTCCTCAAAACACCATCATCTCCCTGCAGGCTACTACAAGAACAACATCAAGGTGGCTGTGAAGACCATGAAGGAGGGCAGCATGGATCCTGATGCCTTCCTGGCAGAGGCAAACCTGATGAAGAAGCTGCAGCACAACAAACTGGTCCGACTGTACGCCGTGGTCACCAAGCAGCCCATCTACATTGTGACAGAGTACATGGCCAATGGTAAAAACCCTCCTGGAGCTCTGTGCTGGGCTTCTGCACAACCACTTTGGTGATCTGGACAGTGCTCCTGTGCAGAATGAGGGTGGGCAGGAGGGGTTGTACCAAATCTGCAAGCAACTGACCCAAAAGTTTGATTCTGATACAGAAAGAGGCTTTCTAGCTGATGAAAAAAATATGGTGATGCTCCCTTTGAAGAGTGTTTAAAGTTCTCCTCCCCACTGTTCTCACTGGAAGTTTGTTTCAGGTTTTTACTTCCTTCATGGTGAAATTGTCCTTTCTTTTGCCTCTCTTGTTTATAACATTTCAAACTATGAATGCCCAGCAGTTTGCAACAGATCTGTGCAAAACAGAGGGGGATTTGGGCTGTTTGGGAGCTTTCCTAATGAAAGATACTCCTGTGGACACCCATTCTGGCTGCTGAGATTTCCTTTAGCATGGAGGCAGATTTGTTGCATGTATTCAGAGAAGCACCAGGGAAAACAAATTTATAGGTTATTCAGAAGAGTGACAGCAGTCTCTCCTCTCCTCTCCTCTCCTCTCCTCTCCTCTCCTCTCCTCTCCTCTCCTCTCCTCTCCTCTCCTCTCCTCTCCTCTCCTCTCCTCTCCTCTCCTCTCCTCTCCTCTCCTCTCCTCTCCTCTCCTCTCCTCTCCTCTCCTCTCCTCTCCTCTCCTCTCCTCTCCTCTCCTCTCCTCTCCTCTCCTCTCCTCTCCTCTCCTCTCCTCTCCTCTCCTCTCCTCTCCTCTCCTCTCCTCTCCTCTCCTCTCCTCTCCTCTCCTCTCCTCTCCTCTCCTCTCCTCTCCTCTCCTCTCCTCTCCTCTCCTCTCCTCTCCTCTCCTCTCCTCTCCTCCAGGATGTTTGCTGGATTTCCTGAAGACAGAAGAAGGAAGCCAACTGAATCTCCCCAAACTCATTGATATCTCTGCCCAGGTCAGTGAACAGTGGGTGGGAAAAGGATCCAAGATTTTGTTATAACTCAGTAAAATTCCTGCAAGTCTGAAGTCAGTGAGAGCAAAGATTTCCTGGAGAAGAACAGCTCCTCCTGGTGTGTTCTCTTAGGGATTCTCCTCATCCTTCTCTGTCCATGTGCATATCAGTCCTTAGGGCAACCCTCTGATAGCTTAGTGCAGGGCTAGAGATCTGCAGTTTGGGGGTTTTGGGGGGTGGTTGGATTTGTTTTGGTCTGATTTTATTTATTTTGCTTTTATTCCTTGCTGAGCAGGAAAAAAAAGTTTCTTTTTCTTTTTACCAAAAAAAGGAGGAAAAGCTCAACAAAGATACTTCCAATGCAGGACCAGCAGTCCTGCCCTTCTGAGGATGAGGCATAAAGGATATTCTAATCCTCAGATCTGGGAATATTGCTCTTTAGGAAAGCAAAACAATTTTATCTTTTAAACATCCCCAGGCTGCAAATCCTCATAGCTGCAGCTGTAGCTTAAAATTTTAGTCCAGAAGGGCTTCTAAACACAAATAGGGCAAAATTAGGGAAACCACATGAAGAATGAGAGTGGCTAAATCACTGCACTTTGATCCCAGACAGCTGTTGACAGAATTTGGCTCATCCAGAGCAGAGTCAGGCTAATTAGGAAAAACTGGCAAAAAAAAAGCCCCAAAAAACCCTTAAGTATCAGGCTGAATATGGGATTTATCCATAAAATCACTCAGTTTCTCTTGTCAAAGTGGACTTGAGGAAACAATGGGCAAGGTTTGCTGGTTCCAGCCCTCACACAGAGCTGCTTTCTAACAAATTAACAACTGGAAAATCTTAATATTTGATGGAATGGTTTATTATAGTGAAATACTTTAATTCTTGCTTTAACCAGAATGAAAAGCTTTAAATGCTTTAAAGCAGTGCCACCTTCTGTCATCTTTATTTTGAACTTTCCATAGGGGTGCAGATTCTTTCTCTTCCTTCCCTCTTCACTACTGATAAATTTTCCATATCTGCATCTTCATCATTGTTGTCTGTGAGATGTTATAGAGACAAATGCACGCTCCCTGTTTAGGATATTTGACTTTCTTCCCTCCTTCCCTCCTCTCCTGAAATCTCCACTTCCCTCCCTCCATCTTTTATTGTTTCATTCCTCCTCTTGAAAATTACAGTCTGTGGTTTGTGTTAAATTCCTGAGGATAAAGAATTAATTAATTCCTTTAACTAACTAATTAATTAATTCCTTATTCCAATTAATCCATATTACAGAGCCCTTGGGGTTAGTGGGAGCATTCCCCAGAAGCTGGCAAGGTGCATTTCTGTGCAGGACCAGAGCAATCTCTGGGTGACTCAGAGCAAAGATTTCAGTCAATGTTACAAAATTATGGAATAGTGGAATCGGTTGGGGTGGAAGGGACCTGAGAAACCATCTCATTTCAACCCCCTGCCGTGGTGGGGACACCTTCCTCTATCCCAGGTTGCTCCAAGCCCTGTCCAGCCTGGCCTGGGACACTGCCAGGGATCCAGGGGCAGCCACATCTTCTTTGGGCAACCTGCACCACAGAGCAGGACCAGGATAATTGAACACAGACCAAACCCCCGCACCCCAATCATGCAAAACCTACAGAAGTCACCCTCAGCATGGGGTAGGAAGGATTTTACCCATCCCTGAGGCTTTGGCATCAGCTGGAAGAACAACTTTCATCCTTCCCTCTCCCAGCCCAGCACCACCTCCCCAGGGCAGGGACTGACACATTCCCTGGATATCTCTGGGAGGAGCAGCAGCAGGAAAGGGCAGTCTACTGAGCTATTTTGCAATCTGCTTATCTGTGGTGTTGGGGTGACATCACAGCTCAGCAGGCACCCAACCCTCTCTAGTGCAATTTTTGATCCAATGACATCCGTGAGTTAAAATTAGAACAGTCTGGGCTGATACACTCAATCCTGTGGTCAGTCTTGAGGGTAAATGCTTGAAAACACTCTGGGCTGGAACGGGCTGAGCACCAGGTCCTATCTCATTAACATCAGGACAGGAAATTGCATCAATTCTTCCATTTTCCACTGCAGAAATCAGCCCTTGCACTAGAGGGCTGTTGACAGAGGTTAGAAATGCAGCATTGGAAAGTATGTGTGAGTATCCTGTTTGAAACCACATGTGAGTGCAGAGGCTCATGTGAATCTGCATGGAGTGGAAAATTGCTCTGCCCTCAGCCACAGGCACTTAAAAGCTTTATGGGTGCTACCCCTTGCTGGCAGGGGCTGCACACATCCACTCACCTTCCCAATAAATGCCCAATGCAAATCTGAGATTTGACCTGGCAATCTCTGTCTTCTATCAGTCTCCTTTTTCAACCCCCAGCACTCATCAATGAAATGCTGCTGCTGTCATTGACAGAGGCACCACACACCAGGTGCCTCAATTAGATTTCAGAAATAAATTCTTCCCTGTGAGGGTGGGGAGGTCCTGGCACAGGGTGCCCAGAGAAGCTGTGGCTGCCCCTGGATCCTTGGAAGTGTCCAAGGCCAGGTTGGGTGGGGTTTGGAGCAACCTGGGATAGTGGAAGCTGTCCCTGCCTATAGCCGGAAGTTGGAATGAGAATATCTTTAAGGTCCTAAGGTCCCTCCCAAGCATCCTATAATTCTGTGATTTGCTAGTTTGAGTTTTTAGTGGGTTTTTTTTCATTTTTTTTAATTCACATATTTAACTTGGAATGTTTATGACTAAAATGCCCACTGGAGAGGAGAGGCTTGTGGCAGAAACTGGGAATCAAGTGACGTGGCTTCAGCTCTCACTGCAGACACGACTCAGGGCAAAACAGAGAGTGGTGCTTCTGTTCTGCTTCACCTGGCTGCTCAGGATGGCAAAGCTGAATATCTGCATCTGTATAAGTGCAATATCTATTTATTTACCTGTCTGCTGATCCACCTGTCCGTCCATCCATCCATCCATCCATCCATCCATCCATCCATCCATCCATCCATCCATCCACGAGCAACCGTGGAGAGACAACAGCAACCCTGTAAAAAAACGCTGTGCTTTGCAAAGGTGGGTGAAAAACACCCAAGATCCCATGGGGAAGTGATGATGAAGGTGGGCTCTTCCTCTCCTCCCAGGTGGCAGAGGGCATGGCCTACATCGAGCGCATGAACTTCATCCACCGGGACCTGAGGGCTGCCAACATCCTCGTCTCGGAGACGCTCTGCTGCAAAATCGCCGATTTCGGCCTGGCCAGGCTCATTGAGAACGAGTACCTGGCACAGGAAGGTAGGTGTCTCTGGTATTTTCAGGGTCCCCTGGATGAAGGGAGGAAAGATGAATTTAACTCTGTGTTCTTAGAAGGCTAATTTATTATTTTATGATATGATATTATATTAAAGAATGCTGTACTAAACTATACTAAAGAATAGAGAAAGGATACAGACAAAAGGCTTAACAAGATACTAATGAAAAACCCGTGACTCTCCAGAGTCCTGACACAGCTGGACCAGGATTGATCATTATGTCAAAACAATCCACATTAAACTAATCAAACAATGGCCAGTTAGTAAACAATGTCCAAACCACATTCCAAAGCAGCAAAACACAGGAGAAGCGAATCAGTTAATTGTTTTCATTTTTCTCTGAGGCTTCTCAGCTTCCCAGGAGAAGAATCCTGGTGAAGGGATTTTTCAGAAAATATGACAGTGACAGTTGTCCTTCCCAGCACTGCCCTTATTTCCCACCCTCCTGCCCCCAGGAATGCCAGGATACCAGGCTGGCATCAGGCACAGGGCAGCAGAGCCCATGGCAAGAGGCAGAGAAACAGAAACACCCAAAATCCAAAAGAAACAGAAACACCCAAAATCCAAAAGATACAGAAACACCCAAAAGTCCTGGGAGAGGCAGCAGTGCTTGGGGACTATAAAACCAACTGAAAACTACAGAGGGAAATGGGGGAAAAACTCTTTTGGTTCTGTTTGGGGGAGTCCTGCTGCCCCTCCAGTTGTTTGCTGGAGAAATTTGACCTCTGCTAGTGAAGGCTGCTGCCTGTGGCCAGGTTTTTGCAGGGATTCTGTCCAGAGGGGAGGAAATAAAAGACCTGGAGCCACAATACGGATCCAGCAGCAGCTTCCAGGTGTGCCAGGCAAACCAAGACCTGACACATCAGGTCCCTTCTACAGCAGAGGGACCACATAGAAAACAATAAATCACAGAATCATTGCATTTGGAAAAGACTTCTGAGATCATGCCTGTACTGAGCTCTGACTCCGAGGTCAGGCATGAGATCAAATCATTCAGACTGCAAAGGGACTCTACAGAGCATCAGGGAAAGCAGCACAAGTGACTGAAATAAAACAATTCAGTCAGGCATAAGCAGCACTTACCAGAAGATTTTCAAATTTTGGAAATCTGTCTACCTCTAGAGTTGAGATGAGATAAAAATTCCCTTAAAATATACTCCAAGGAAAGGAAATTTAATAGGTTTTGTGGCCTTTTTTAATAAGATAATAAACATTTCTTTCAATTTTCTGTCCCCAAAATACTTTTTGATGAAAATTATACCCATTTCAACATGCAGAACTATTTCAGAGTAGTAAAAGATCCCAAATGTAATTTGGAAACTGCCATGAAGGGGAATTTTGAATTTGCTGCAAATTTTTAAGGCAGTTTTATCCTAAGAGAAGCTTTGATGAAATCAGTATAATTCTGTTAATAACAAAGGAGCTGCTTTCCCAGCAGAAAGCAGCTCCCATCAGCATTTTTCCAGCTCTGGAATAACACCTCTCCTCTATCTGCTTTGACCAATTCTCACTTCCTATATTGCATTTCCCAGCCTTGTCACTCAGAGTGTGATGTGCAACCACTGAGGTGCTTATTTCACACCCTGCAGTTGGATTTCCAGTCCTGCAAGGACGTGTATAAATAAAAATGTGGTTTCCTCTGCAGTGTAACATGATCAGTTCCCACTTATCAAGGTGGTTTTCCTGTTGGTTGTTGGTTTTTTGGGTTTTTTTTTTTAGCAAAACTGAAATTGCAACCTTTTGGTCATTGCTGTCCACAGTGGGTTAAGCAAGAACTTGGTGGACAAAATAAAAAGGGACTTATTTTTGTTTTAATAAAACTATGCAGCTTTAAGGACTGGGGAATTTACATTTGCTGTTATATTTATGCACTTTTGCTAAAACAATCTCCTTCTAATAAGTGATTTCACAGAATCACAGAGTACCAGGTTGCAAAGAGACCTCAAGGATCATCTGATACACTTTTTCTTGGCAAAAGCCAAAGAAATTTTATACAGAATAAAATCCTGCTGTTGTTAACCCATAATAAATCTGCCAAATTGGTTTTGAATTCCATCCAGCTCTGGGATGGAGCAGGTCTAGAGGAGGATATGCAGATACCTAAAGGGTGGGAGCCCCTCTCCTAGGAAGAACCACAGAATCATAACCAAGAGCCCAAAGGAACCAGGGCTCAGTTTGGGGGAATCTTTGTTCCTGTGACAGGTGAGGGAGATGCTCTAACTCCAGGAGTTATTTCCCTTTGTTTCATTTGGGACAGGTGCCAAATTTCCCATCAAATGGACAGCTCCAGAGGCCATTAACTATGGGGTTTTCACCATCAAATCTGACGTGTGGTCATTTGGGATCCTCCTGACAGAGATCATCACCTTCGGCAGGATCCCTTATCCAGGTACAGGATCCCTTCTCTGGGTGCAGGATTATTTATACAGGTACAGGATCCCTTAACCAGGTACAGGATCCCTTATCCAGGTACAGTATCCCTTTTCTGGATACAGGATTATTTATCCAGGTACAGGATCCCTTAACCAGGTACAGGATCCCTTAGCCAGGTACAGGATCCCTTATCCAGGTACAGGATCCCTTTTCTGTATATAGGATTATTTATCCAGTTACAGGATCCCTTAACCAGGTACAGGATCCCTTTTCTAGGTACAGGATCCCTTATCTGGGTACAGGATTATTTATCCAGGTACAAGTTTATTTATCCAGATACAGGATCCCTTTTCTAGGTATAGGATTATTTATCAGGGTACAGTATCCCTTATCCAGGTACAGAATCCCTTATCCAGGTACAGGATTATTTATCCAGATACAGGATCCCTTATCCAGGTATAGGATCCATTATCTAGGTATAGGATTCTTTATCCAGGTATAGGATCCTTTATCCAGGTATAGGATTCCTTACCAGGTACAGGATCCCTTATCAGGTATAGGATTTCTTACCAGGTACAGGATCCCTTATCCAGGTATAGGATTTCTTACCAGGTACAGGATACCTTATCCAGGTATAGGATTCTTTATGAGGGTACAGGATCCCTTATCCAAGTACAGGATCCTTTATCCAGGTATAGGATTCTTTATCAGGGTACAGGATCCCTTATCCAAGTACAGGATCCCTTATCCAGGTATAGCATCCCTTATCCAAGTACAGGATCCCTTATCCAGGTATAGGATTCCTTACCAGGTATAGGATCCCTTATCTAGGTATAGGATTCCTTACCAGGTACAGGATCCTTTATCTAAGTATAGGATTCCTTACCAGGTACAGGATCCCTTATCCAGGTATAGGATTCCTTACCAGGTATAGGATCCCTTATCTAGGTATAGGATTCCTTACCAGGTACAGGATCCCTTATCTAGGTATAGGATTCCTTACCAGGTACAGGATCCCTTATCTAGGTATAGGATTCCTTACCAGGTACAGGATCCCTTATCCAGGTGTAGGATTCTTTACCAGGTACAGGATCCCTTATCCAGGTATAGGATTCCTTACCAGGTACAGGATCCCTTATCCAGGTATAGGATTCCTTACCAGGTACAGGATCCCTTATCCAGGTATAGGATTTCTTACCAGGTATAGCATCCCTCATCCAGGTATAGGATTCCTTACCAGGTACAGGATCCCTTATCCAAGTACAGGATCCTTTATCCAGGTATAGAATTCCTTATCAGAGTACAGGATCCCTTCTCAGTTACAGGATTCCTTATCCAAGTGCAGGGTGCTGGGAATGCAGGATGAGTATCCAGGCACTTCCAAGCACCCAGTGCTGCTCTAGGCTTGGAGGCACTCACTGAGGTGTGCCCAGACACACCCAGCTGTCCCTTAGAATCACAGAACTGTTTCAGTTGCAAAAGGCCTCTAAACTGAATTTACCCAGCACTGCCAAGGCCACCATCCACCCATGTCCCCAAGTGCCACATTTACACATCTGGTAAATCCCTCCAGGGATGGGGACTCCATCACTGCTCTGGGCAGCTGTGCCAGGGCTGGACAACCTTTTCCATGAAGAAATTGTTTTTAATACCCAGTCAAAAAGTCCCTTGGTACAACCTGAGACCTTTTCCTCTTGTTCTCTGGGAGCACAGCCTGACCCCCCTGGCTGTCCCCTCCTGTCAGGAGTTGTGCAGAGCCACAAGGTCCCCCCTGAGCCTTCTTTTCTCCAGGCTGAGCCCCTTTCCCAGCTCCCTCAGCCTCTCCTGGTGCTCCAGCCCCTTCCCCAGCTCCGTTCCCTGTCCTGGGCACACTCCAGCCCCTCAATGTCCTTCTTGTCACAAGAGCTCCTTCAAGCTGGCTTTCCTTCCCTCAGTTATACCTGTGCAAAGCCAAACTTAGAGAGGGGGATCAGGAGGGGACAGAGGGTTGGAGGGGAAGCACAGCCCTGAGGAAGGGTTTCCAGAATTCAGGAATTCCAGATTCAGGAACCACCACAGCCCCTCCAGCCCTGCCTGGGTGTGAACTTCGGGAAGCACTGACCTTCCCCCACCCTGGCTGCTGAATAACTCCTGCTGGGCTGTGTTTCCCCCCAGGAATGACCAACCCGGAGGTGATTCGCAACCTGGAGCGGGGTTACCGCATGCCCTGCCCGGAGTCGTGTCCCGGGGAGCTTTACAGCATCATCCTCAAGTGCTGGCGCAGCAACCCCGAGGAGCGCCCCACCTTTGAGTACCTGCAGTCCGTGCTCGAGGACTTCTACACCTCCACGGAGAAGCAGTACGAGCCCGAGCCGCAGCAGTGAGCCACCGCCCCGCCAGCCCCTGGGGACAGCGCTGCAGGACAGCCACCACCCGCCGGTGGCTCGGTGCCCGCCTTTCCCTTCCTCCCGTCCGCCCGTGGAGATGGGGAATGAGGAGAGACACGAGGGAGGAGGATGCTGCCGGCTCTGTGGCTGTCGCAAAGACTGAAGAGGTGGCTGAGAGGTGGCACAGCTCCTCGGAGGGCTGTGCCCATCTGGCAGGCATCACCTCTGGCGCGAAGGACAGAAAACTCCTTCGTGACCCACCAGGATAGAGAAAAGCCCCTCAGCCGCGCAACTGCAGCTCCAGGAAGAGGGGTCCGTGGCTAGGGTGGTGGTGTGGGGGTGAAAAATCACTGCCTCACTCTGCTGGCGATGTTGCACCCCCTCCGTGCCGCGGGCAGGGCTGGCAGCGTGTCCTGTCCGCACCTCCTTGGGCCACACCAGCTCTGGAGCGTTTCTGCCGGGTGATGCCCCCTCTCTGCCTCAAATCAGTAATAAAAAACTGGATACGAGGATTTCCCGCTTCTTTATTGAGGCGTCAGGGTGTGAGCGAGCCCCTGGAGGAGAAGGGAGAGGCCGGGGGGGCTCCCCGGGCAGAGCGGGGTGATGCTGGGGTGGTACCCGGAGAGGGAATGGAGGGATGCCCGAGGAGCAGGAGAGATGTTCGTGGTGTGGCCACGAGATGTCCCTCCTTCCCAGCGAATCTGGGTGGCTCTTTGGAAGTAAAAACTCACGTAAAAAAACCACTTCAGAAATCAAACCCTTCCTCGCTTCGCTGAGCCTTTGCTGCACAAGCTCCCGGTGCAACAGCACGGCAGGTGCCGCTCTGCACCCATCCCGGGAGGGTTCAAATGCCATTTCCCTGGTCTCTGGTGAATCTCCAACCCGGGGGAATGCCCAGAAGAGGCTTCAGGCTCGTCTCCAGTCAGGAGTTTCACTGGGCTGAGGAGTGGAGGTCAAAGACAAAGGGCACAGATGGCACATGGGAGGAGTGTGAGCTCCACAGGAGTGAGCTCCAGGCTGGGGCGCGGGGGAACGCTCCAGAACCATCTCCCCAGGGTGTCTCATCTGCTGCTCTCTCCTCCATGAAGTAGATTTTGAGTCCAGCTGTAGAGGGTGCATTTCACAGTGGAAGAGGGATGCTATGGGAAAGGAACAGCAGAGATGGAAAGAGAAATCTCCAATAGAAATTAAAATATTCAAATGGGGCTTGTAAGAAAGATAGGGACAGACTTTTTATCAGGATCTGTTGTGATGGAACAAGAGGTGATTTTTTAAAGCTAAAATAGGGTAGATTTAGACCAGATATAAGGAACATGGTTTTTTAGAATGAGGGTGGTGAGGCCCTGGCTCAGGGTGCCCAGAGAAGCTGTGGCTGCCCCTGGATCCCTGGAAGTGTCCAAGGCCAGGCTGGACATTGGGGCTTGGAGCAACCTGGGATAATGGGAGGTGTCTCTGCCCATGGCAGGGGGCTTAGAATGAGATGATCCTTAAGATCCCTTCCAACCTAAACCATTCCATGATTCTATGTCATGTGTATCAGAAAAAGCACCCAACCAAGCCCAAGCCATGACACAGAATTACCTGTTCATGCCACTGCTGCACAAGGGCCTGGGAGAAAAAGGTGTTGTCCCCCTGAGGGGGAAAGGAGGATTTAATAACAATAAATGACCTCCCAAACTGAGAAAGAAGGGAACTGGCTGAGATGACCCAGTCTCAGAAATGTTAGGTCTAGTGCAGAAACCCTAAAGTTTCTGGGATTTTTCCATAGGGATGATGGATGGAGGTCTATGGGAGACCTGCATCCCTCTAGAACTGCTCTGGAGCTGGGTGGGAAACCTTGGGCTGTGGAAAAGATCTCCATCCTCCCAACCTGAACCTTGTGAACTCAAGGCTAGTAAGTCCTAGAAACAATTTAAGATTAATCAGGGTCGGTCCAGTTCCTTGTGGTTCCCAAGGGACAAGTCACGTGTGCTATAATTACACAAATCCCTTTTTAAACCACAGGGGGGGAAAAGCCATTTATTCAATAACTTCACTGGAGTTGAAGGAAAAATCTTTCCCCTTGTTTGAACTCCAGCTTGGTCTCTATCAGATACCAGGAGCTCCATGCAGAACCAGCAGATTCCTGTTAATGAGATGATAGTCAGGAAATAAATACAGATGAAAGCTGTTTGATTCCTTGGGTGTTAATATTTTATTGAAGTGAATGCTGTGGACTATTTGTGCTGGAGCAAAGCAGGAAGAAGGGCTGCAGGGTGTCTGCTGAGCACTTGTACATTGCATTATCGCCCAAGGCCAAAGTGTCAAGTGTTGTGGCTCAAATTAGAAAGGAAATGGATATTTTTATGGCCAGTTGCAGCACGTGGCCAAGCCCAGGGTGAACATAACAAGAGGCTGTGGGCTGAGCTTCCTCTGCACTGGACACCACGGTCCTTTTTGTTCTTGCTGAACAATCACCTTAAATTTGTTCCCTGGGGCAGACCTGGCTCCATGAAGCCACTGGAAACTCTTCCCTTGCTTTGGGGAGCAGGCTGGGGCTGTGCCACCAAGCTGAGCCTCTCCAGGGGATGGAGGGAGAGCATGAGCTCCGTGAGCAGCCAGGGTTTTACAAAGCATCCACTGTTTTATAAAACACCCACCAAAACCACTGGGAAATGGCCCCTGCAGCTCTTCCACCACAGCTGGAGAGAAAAGGACCTGTTCCCTAGAGCATGGACATCAGGGGGTGCAGCCACAATCCCAGGTGAGGAGTGGGGTGCTGCATCTGTGACCTCCAGCCCAGGATGTCTCCAATGCCATCAGAAAGCTCTGGAAAAACCCTTTCATCCCCATACCAACCTGGCAGCCTAAGACGTGCCTCTTCACATGGGTGAGCTCCAGCCAGAGGCTCACAGGGGAGTCTCAGAGCAGGAGAAAGGTGATAAAAGTGATCCAGGCTCTCAAATTCAACCTGCCCAAGAAGAATTTGTTGGGCTGTGCAAAGGTATTTCACAAGATATGAGTCAATTCCTGCCACAGACAGAGCATGAACCCCTGAATGGCCCAGACAAGGATTAAAAAGATTATCAAGTGATGTGTATCCTGCATAATATCCAAGATCATCCTTTCATTGCTTTCCTGGGTGCCACTGGAATGGTCTTTCCAATTCTCACACTGAAAGATTCAGTCCTCCACTGTTGGTCTTTGCTTTCCCAGGCAGCCTTGGTCCTGTTGCTGCATCCCCTTCTTCTGTCTGAAATTTCATCTCTGTGGGTAAGGTCTGGTCTTGTGCTGAGTTCCTTGTCATTAACACCCTGTTTACAAGTGGTTTGAGGCTTTGGAGAGAAGGTTTTTGTGGTATTTCTCAGCTCTCCCCCTTGCAGATGTAGAAATAGCCCGTGGCTGCAATGTAAAACCTTCCCTGGGCAATGGCTGTGCACTGTGACACCTTGGCAAAGCGGGGAGTGCATCTGGAAACTCAGAGCCAGGGCCAGCCCGGGAGATTGGCATGGAAAAATCAGCACGTGCCGAGGGGAGAGAGGAGGGAGAGCAAAGGAAAACCACTGAGAGGGCAGGGCTGTGGGGAGCTGCAGCACTGGGTGGTTTTTCTGCTGTCTGTATGAAAGGTGTGAGCTCCAGCTTTTCTCAGAACCTGGGCACTCCCAGCAGTGTGGATTTTCTCACATCTAATGAAAGATCCAGCCCAGCAAACACTCCATCTGCAGCTGGAGCCTGGAGCTGTGAGATGGGCTTGGTCAGCTGGGGTAAAACAAGAGCAAAGCAGCATCAAAGTCATGTCACAGAGCCATGGAATCACAGAATGCTTTGGGATAGAAGGAACCTGAAAGTTAATCTTCATCCAACCCCCTGCCATGGGCAGAGACACCTTCCACTATCCCAGGGTGCTCCAAGCCCTGTCCAACCTGGCCTTGGACACTTCCAGGGATCCAGGGGCAGCCACAACTTCTTCACAGACAAGAATTTCTTCCTAATACCTAACTCAAATCTATCCTACTTCAGCCTAAAGTCCCACATCCTGGGAAATGGGATTTTATTTCAATGCCATCCCATGCTGGGCTCTTGTTTGGAGCAGGACAGCACTGGCTGTTCATACATGCACACTGCCACATTCCAGGAGCTCAGGATCTCTCCCAAGGGGATTAAGGGAGGATCCAAGTGTCTCCACCTGCTCTGTGCAGAGCAGGCTGCCTGGAGCTTGCCTTGCTGGCACTGCAAATTGAGGCTGCCAGGGAAGGGAGGTGGAGAGGAGCCCTCACCTTGCTCTGTTTTACCTCCACCCACACACAGCGGGGTAAATATTGCCTGGCAAACACTGCAGAGCAAACAAGGGCATCAATGCCCTGCCAGGCTGGGCTCTGGGCTCTGAGCTGCTCCACCAAAGGGAACAAGGATCACTTTTTCCAGGAGGGCCCCCTCCCTGGCCAGGCTGCCCAGTAGCCCAGTGCCAAGGGAGAATTCACCGAGCTTGCTTCTCTGAGGAGTCTTGGTTCAGAGCATCCCCAAGGGTGGTGACACTCCAGGCTGGCTCTGAAAAGCATCTGTGGCCATCCCTGAGCACCCCTAACCAAGGAGAAGCTGTGTCTGTGTGTCACAGCCAGGCTGTGAGGGTGGCAGAGAGCACAGATGTGTTCCTGGTGGGAAGCAGAGACAGAACCTGCAACAAATCAGCCCAAGGAGAGTCCTCTCCATCCCCACTGGCTGCCCAGGGCAACATTCCACCTCTGCCAGCAGCCAGGAAAACCCTCCAGGGATAACAGGGCTCAAGGGAAGCATTTTCCTTGGTCACTCAGATGCCCCAAAGAGGTTTGTGTTGGGCTGCAGGCAGAGGGCTGGGGCTCTCTCTGGAGGATTGCTCATCCCTCAGGGGGCTGAGCCAGGTGTTACAACACCATCCTTGGTTTGGAAAGTCTCTAAATCACTGATTTCCTTACTCTGCTCTGCCAGGGCTCAGTCTGCACCCTTCCCCATGACATTTGTGGTTGCCCACCACTGCAGACAGGCTGTGACCTGCCGTGGGTTCTCCTTTCCTAGGCTGCTTTCACACTTCCTTTCTCCAGGGTTTTCTCCTCCCTTAATCTGTCCAAGGTCACTCCCAGCTAAAATTAGCAGTTTATCCAGTGTTGGAGAGAAGGGAAGGCCAGCTGCTCTGGTCTGCTCATGATCCTGGGAGCTGGCAACAGGAGATCCAGCTCTGACTCCCCTTGGAGATGAGGATGGCCTTGCCATCCTCGGGGTTACAAGGAAAGGATTTGTAGCCAGCTTGCTCTCTCTCCTTAAATCTGAGCTACAGGTCTCTGCCAGCAAAGCAGGAGGGAAGGAACATCTCCCAGGAGCCACCAATCCCTGCCACCATCCTCAAAATGCCAGATGTCACCCTGATTGTACCAGAGCCAGACATCATTGTCTCTGTGAGAGATTCCCCAGGGATCTCTGCAGGAGATTCCCCTCAGCCTTTCAAGTGTATATTTAACTCATCCTCACCTGAACCTTCTTTCTGACCTGATCTTTCCCCCTTTCTTTCAAGGGTAGGCTGAAGCCACAGGGTGGAGACAGTGGAAAGGCAGCTGTGGCAGGGTGGTGGGAGTTTTCTGTGGTCATCCCACTGCCCTGGGCTGGGGCTGCTCAGGGTCATGATCAGAAATGGGAGTTTAAACCACATTGATGTCTGGGAGTCAGGACACTGCTGGAAATGAGGGAACTGCCTGCCCAGGGCAGTGGCTGAATTACCATCCCTGGAGGGATGCAAAGATATGTGGATGTGGCACTTGGGGACATGGGTGAGTGGTGGCCTTGGCAGTGCTGAGGGATGGTTGGACTTGATGATCTCAGAGGGCTTTTCCAGCCTAAATGATTCCATAACCACAGGGAGCCTCCAAGCCACAGGGATAAGCCTTGACTGGGGACTGTACTCTGGCTAGCAGGGGGATCTTCAGCTGCTCTGAACAGGTAAATGTGAGAGGCTTTATCCCTGGTTTCTTATCTGGATCAAACCTCCAGAACAACTGGTCTGTCCCATCCAGGTGATCAGAAATTAATATCACACCTTGCCTCTCCCATCTGCATCTGACCAACTTTCATAAAATCACCAATTGGTTTGGGTTGGAAAACATCCTAAAGGTCAGCCAGTCCCTGGACAGGGCCACCTTCACTAGACTTAGTCATCTTCAAACAAAGATCTCAGGGGCCTTCCTTCCAAACACTGCCAGGGCTGCTCTGGCTGGTGTTGACCTTTCAGTACCTTAAACTTTGGCACCTACTCAGTACAGCTGTGGTTGTGAACAAAAAAATCACCAGTTCCTACCCCTGGTCCTGAGGCCAGTTTGGTCTTCTCTGGCTATGTCCATGCTATTAAACTCTCTCAACCTCCAAAACAGTGTGGACAGATCCAAAATATATTCTGGGAGTTGTTCTTGATGCGTGCTGTCTCCAGATTGATGCCCAGGGATTGTTTGGATTTTTAATAGTTTCTGGGAGGAACAGGTTGAGTTTGCCAGTGCAGATGTTCAGATTCCTGGCTGGGTTGAATTTAATACCCCAGACACAACCAATAAACACAAATTTGCCTGAAATCACCAGTGCTGGTTTTCATCTGGTGGTCAGAGCCACCTCTCTCCATGGGCCAGCACCACAGAGGACGTCAATCAGCCCAACTGGTCAGACTGGAAAAAGTCACCTCTGCCATCCATGGGCTGGAAAATGTTTATCCCAGGTGTTTAGATGCTCCTGTAGGTTCCCAGCCCTGTCTCTACATGGGCCTGGAGCCCTCTGTATCTCCAGATCTCCTCCCCTTGGGCTGTGCAGCATCTCCCCACAGCTCCCCTGGCACCGTAGGTGGTCCTCCAGCCCCACCGCACGGTCGCTTCCCCCTGATAACTCCAGGGTCTCCAGGGTCACCCCAAGGGCAGCAGGGGGACATGTATCAACCAGCCCCGACACGCTGCACTCCAGGAGTAGCTGTGTTTAGAGCCAGGGACTCTCTGATCTTCAATAACCTGGCAGCAGCTTGTAAACAGTGCGTTTGACGTGATAGCATCCTCTGTGAGCAATTTACACCCTTCCCCCCCCCAGCCCCCTGCCCTCTTCTCACTCCCACTTTGGCTCCCAAATTGCTGGGAGAGGCTCAGCCTGTGGCTGAGTGTTGGATGCAGTGAGCTGGGGAGCAGGGGTGGGAGCACTGGTCTGTGTGTGTGTGTGCTCTGCGTGCACATTTTGGGTGTGTGGTGCTGCAGAAGCACCGATGGTGTTTCTAAAACAGTGTCTTGCTTTGTCTCTTATGGATTTGGGCTAAAAAGAGTGGGAGAGTGGGACACTGCAAAGCCTTTGGCATGGACCAGCAACATCCCAGCCCTAAGTGTGGCATGAAAATGCAAAGCCATTTGTTGGGAATAAAGCAACACCCAGCAGGCTGGTGATCTAAATTCACCTCCTGTTTCATAGAATACTTGAATGGTTTGGGTTGGAAGGGACCCTAAAGGTCAGCTTGTTCCGCTATTCCCAGGGTGCTCCAAGCAACAAACCTGGCCTTGGACACTTCCAGGGATCCAGAGGCAGCCACAGCTTCTCTGGGCAACCTGTGCCAGGGCCTCCCCACCCTCACAGGGAACAATTCCTTCCCACTATCCCATCTATCCCTGCCCTCTGGCAGTGGGAAGCCATTCTCTGTCTCCTGCCCCTCCATGCCTCGTCCCAAGCCCCTCTCCAGCTTCCCACCCTCAGCTCCTTGTACACAAGTAAGGAAGGCCTGAGCCCTGGGGATGGATTGTGTTTTACTCAGAGGGGTTCTCTTGGCCTGGTCCCACTTGGATGCAAAAGGAAGGAACATTGGGATAATTCATTGCAGGGGAAATGCCCCACCAATGATCACTCTGAAGCAGGAGGAGGCCAAAAGGATGGATGAAGGGATAGGGGATCACCCCATTTCTCTGTCTCTCCTAGAAACATGGAAAAACCCCTTTGAAGTTCTGTCTCCAAACTCTCCATCCTGCTTAGTCTGGCACAGGTCTGGCTTGGCCTGAGTAGCACCCACCCAGGTGAGTCCCAGGCACAGTTTTGGGGTTTTTATGAGCCAGACACCTTTCCAAATTCCCAATAATCATTGTGAGCCCAGCCATCCTTTTTGAACGTTGAAGAGAGCTTAATAGGATGGACCCAACCCATGCTGCAGGACCAGAGGGTCCTTCCACCCGGGGAGAAAACAAAACACAAAAGCAGGAGAAACCAAAGAGCTCTACAGCACATCTTTCCTCTCCTCATCTCCTGGGTAAAGCAGCAGGTGAAGGCCACAGGACAGAGCCCAGCTGTGCTGGCTGTTTCCAGCACAATCTCCCATGAAATCCCTGCTGTCAGCCCCACTCCTCCTCCTCCTCCTCCTCCTCCTCCTCTTTCTTGGAGCAGGACGGCAAAACAACCCTGCCGCATCCCTGCTGGCCGGGGAGCTGCTCAAGGTGACAGTCCCTGCACATCTGTGCCTGTCCCCTGGGCACCCCTGGCCTCCCTGGGGAATGTTCTGTCCCCGGCAGCAGGAGCGTCACGGGGGAGCGCCTGCGTCAGGCTCTGCTGCCACCGAGGCCTTGACTCCTGCTGGGAACAGGAAGGGCTGTGCTGGCAGACCGGTCTGGAAAAACGGGGTTTGGTGGGGGAGATGAAACAGGAAAGCTTTATAAATATAATTGCCTGGCAAAAAGTTTTGAGAATATGGAAACTATAAGCGAGGTTGAAATGAAAGCAAGTTTTGAGATACCTTAGTTACTGAACAACTGGAAAACAATGGTATGAAGGTAATCCCTTTTTGATGAAACAACACCCTCTGCTTGCAGACAGCTCCAAGGGCCAGAGCAGACCCCACTGGCCTGGCAGAAGGGTCCAAAGAGGAGTTTTTAGGGTTTAAAATGTAACACAGTATGGTAATGTAATGATTCTTATAGGCTGTATGTAAATGCTATAGGATTTGTGTCTTGTACTAGATTGGCTAGTGAAAATTAGAATATTCAGCATAGAAGAAGATTTATTGTATTGTAACAGGAACTTCTCTCTCTTTACTCTTCCTTGCTCTCTTATCCTCTTTTACTCTCTCATCCTCTTCACCACACTCTTGCCTTCTCTCTCTTTCCCACTCTACTTCTCTCAGCCCTGCTCCAGCTGTGGCTGGCAGCTCCCAGCAGGGCCCTGCACCCAGGCCCTTTGCAATAAACCCCAAGTTCCACCACCTGGTTTCAGAGATCTCTCATCTCCATCCTTCCCAACCATCCTACCCCCAGTCGCTCCTACAGGAGCTGGGGCATGGGATGCTACAGTCCATGTCCCTGAGCTGGTGGCTCCAGGGTGGAGCAGCACCTTGGTGGCAGGACCTTTTATGTGGCAGGACCTTGGTGGTCACCTAGACAAATCTTGAGCCTCCCAAAAGCCCTCCCTGCCCTGTGCATCCAGCAGAGGAAAGGTCCAAACCCACCTACAAACACCCCACACCTGACAGTCAGCCCTCTAAGGCTCTTCACGCAACACCCAGCCTACACTCAGCAAGAAAACAACAGAATTTGGGTGAAATGCAAAGTCCAGTCTGCCCAGAAATGTTTCTTCCTGCTTCAACAGAAAGTGCTGGATACCCCCAGCAGCAGGCTGAGCACTTCCCATGGGATATTTTTTAGATCCCATTCTTCTCCTCCTCCTCCTCCTCCTCTCAGACATAGGGTTTGTACCCCTGACAAAGCCCTGGTGTGTTACTTAAAGTCTTGCTGATGTAAAATTGGGTTTTCTTTCTATCCATAGAAACATCCACACTGTTTTCATGTGGTTTATAAATCCACCATGACTTTGACCAGGATTTTCCCTGGCCCACAGGCCCAATCACCTGTTAGTGCTAAACCAAATGAGGACAAGGAATGGTCAAAGCTCTGGAATTCCCAGAGATGAGATGCAGAACTGCACTGGAGCCTGCACCCACCATGCACAGGGAGAGTGTTTCAGCCTTTGCTGCAGTCCTGGCAGCCCACCAGTATGGATAGTGAGGAAAAAAATGTATTTTCCATCTTAAAGAGAAATCTGTTCCTAGTCAGAGAAAGTTTCTCCTTCCCTGGTTATCCACTGAGCTCAGACAGCCCAGAGGAAGTGAGGTCCCCTCCTCATGCCTTTCCTTCTTTAATCTTTTCTCTGAGGTGCAACATCTGCAAGGCCCAGAGTGCCCAGCAAGATGGAATCAATTCCTCCCTCCTCCTCCTTATGTGAACAGGAGCATTGGAGCTACTGGAAGCTCAGCCATCCCTTTGCCCCATGTCCCTGAGAAGAAAACTCAGCACCAGGAAGTGCCACAAGATCTCAAAGATAAGGTAATGCCATTTTGGTATTTACCTTCTTTTCTTCTATATATTCTCTGTATTCTTTACACATCTATTTTTTAAGTGGCAGGACTTTGGTGGTCACCAAGACAAATCTGAGCCTCTCAAAACCCCTCACTGCCCTGTGCATCCATCCAGAGGAATGGTCCAAACCCTCTAAGGCTCTTCACACAACACCCAGCCCACACTCAGCAAGAAAACAACAGAATTTGTGCGGGTGAAATGCAAAGTCCAGTCTGCCCAGAAATGTTTCTTCCTGCTCCTTCACCTCCTCCTGTTGTTTCAGGAGATGTCTCCATATCTGTCTGGTTTTTAGCTGCCTTTTTTCAGCACAAGCCAAGAGCAAGAGAGGTTGGCTGCCACTCATCTGCTGCTGCTGAGGAGATTTGGGTAGGCAAGAAACTGTTTGGCACCAGGGCTGACATGAACAGCTCAGGCTATTTAAAAAGGGTGATTTAATCAGCAGAAGTATTTCTGCCCAGCTCCCTGCACAGTACATTTGGCATTTTGCTGGAATGAGACCAAGGTGTTTTATCAGGAGCAGTGAGGAAGGGAAGGAAAGGGCAAAGCAGATGTGGGTGCAAATGAAATAAAAAAGAGAAGCTTCTAAGGCTCTTCCATAAAGAAAAGCTAGGAAGAGAAAACAGAGTTAAAAATAATATCATGGCATGTTCTGGGCAGAGATACCAGCATCCCAGGAAAAATATACGCCTTTATTTTTTGCCAAGAGGCAAATAAAAGGGAGGATGAGGGAGGATGCTGAGGCTGTTCTTTGATTTGAGAACGAAACAAGGCCAAAGCGCAGAGACAGTCACTGGCATTTGTCAACAGAATCTGCATTTTTCTGCTAAATCTAAAGCAATCTGGGCTTGAAACATGCCAAGTGCAGGAATTTGCTCAGAGGAAGAAGGGTCAGACCCAATCCTATGCCACTAATTGTTGTCTTCACAGTCCTGTAGGAAATCTGTGCAAATCCTTGGAAGGGAATTAGTGTGAATTCTGCTTTTTGCTTTCAGTGGTTTTTGGTTCAGACCCTCCTGCTGTCAAGAGCAGCCATCATCATCTAAACATGAAGGGCCAAAGTCATCCAAGAATTAAGTAGTGACTCTCCATCATTTGAGAGGGAGTTAGGTACATGCATTCCTTTAAGGAGCTAACCATAAAGGCTTGTCTGGAAAGACTTTTTCACCATTTTAACTTTATCTCTTCAAGACAGCTCTGGGTTTTGTCTCAGCTGGCTGAAATTTTTCATGACCATCATTAATTCACTCAAAAATGCAGGTTTTGGCAGATCAAGTCTCTTTGCAAGTTCAGGCCAAATTTGGCAAGCTCAGCCAAAAAGAAAAAAAAAAACAAAACCAAAAACGGAGAAAACTTCAACGCATTTTGCCCTGAGTTTCAAAATGACTGAACAATGCCAATTATCTCAACATTTCTTCTAATGATTTTCAGGGATTCCCATTTCCTTCCCACTGCAGTCATAGGAGGAAGGATTGCAGCCAGGACAGCTAAAACTCTAGCTCTGTATCCCACTGCCATGTAGACAACAGGGAACACCAGAGCATTTCTCTCTCTGATTGGCACCTTTTCCACAAGCAGTTCTTTGGAAGAGGGGTCCCAGTTTCTGGTGCCTTTCCCAGACTGAACTTGCTCATTATGACTTTCTAAACAAGGAGTAAGTACAGGCATGGACTGAATAGCACAGCTTGGAGAAGCTGAAAACCTCTGAAAATCTGGGAGAAATGAGCAGAACAGGCGTGCAAGGTAATTTCTGGTTTGGCCCAGAATGAGAACTAAAGGATGTGGCTGCACCACAACTAAAGACAACCTTTGAAAATCTCTTCAGGAGAAGTTGTAACAAATATTTCTTTCTCTGGTGAATTGGATCACTCAGCTCAGTTCACTGATACATTGGCTCCCACTGTAAAATCCCAAGGTGGGAAGTGCTGAGCCACTGGGGTCTGCACAAACTACTGGTTGTCTTTTAAGAAAACCTGCATACCTTGAGGTCCTAAATAGCTGCAGAAATTAGGAAAAAGCCAATAAAGATAGTCCCATAGGGATTCTTCATTCATTTCAGCCTACAATAGCTGTGTGGACAGCCCCATATCAGCTCTTTGGTCCATAAATGTTGATTCTGGTCTGTTTTCAAGCATCCTTTGCTGCAGAGACACAAAGTCTGCCACGCCAACTCATGGATCTATGTGAATTTTCAGAGTGCTCCTCCAAAGGATGATCAGAAAACAGGTTGGGTCACACGAATGGGCTTTGTTGGACAGCACAAATATCACTCCCAGATAAATGGGAGCACAACACTCAGCACTCAGCATAAGAGCCAAAGGATCCCAAGAAATTATCAAAGATGTTTTTAGGCATCTGAATTCATCGTATTCCCCTGGCTCCACAGTCAGTGGAGCCTGGAGAGTTGGATGGAGGTGTCTAACATGAGCTGAATCCTTCCAGGGTCTGCTGAGGGTCTGGGTGACACCTCCAGTGACCATCACAGGACATATTTGACAGCCAAAATGGAGCTGAAAAATCACTTCACTGAGATATTTTCCATGCAGAACCAAGAAATGATTAAATCTTATCTCCTTTGCTTGGAGTCTGATCTGGAGGAGGTGTTGAGATGTGTAGGAGCCTTGAGATTTGAGAGAATCTTTGCAGCACTGGGTTTCACTTGGAGGAAATGGAAAATCCTAGTGGAAGTTTCTGTGCTCATTACACGGCTGTGGCATAGAACAACTCGTGACAACACAGTGACAAAAATCCCTGCTGGAATCTTCACCTCTTGGTCCCTCCACCCTGCAAACTCCATTTCTAACTGCCGTAGGTGCTTTGGGAGAATTCCTTGGTTTGGGTGGATTTCTGTGCTCCAGGAGGGTTAAAGGGACAATCAGCTCCTGGTTTGCTCTGGAGGAGCAGCGACCATTGCAATCAACCCTCGGTCACAAGACACAGGAAGAGCACTGAACCCTGGGGTAAATGAGGAAAATTTGGATGTTAAAAATGTGGAGGGACTGCCAGGAAACACTGGGAGGATATCTGAAAGGCAGCAGGGGAAATGAGATGGGAGCAAGGTCTAATTTAGGGATAAACTCTCCAATTGGCATTTATTATCCTCATCCCCCATCCTGCCTTTTCTTTGGCCATTTTTAGATCCAGAACCTTTATTTAGGCTCCCAAATATTCAGGATTGCTTTCATATTTACTCCAGCCATGCAGAGGTAAACGATCCTGTGGGATTTGCTGCCTGTCCAGATACCAGAGGTAAATGAAATCTGCACAAGAGATACATGCACAGCTCCATTGCTTCCAAATCCACATCTAGGGACTTCCTCCAGCTGGGGGAAAGCTGACTTTCTCCTGACATTTCAGATCTTCTCCCTGGATCAAATTCCTCAAGACAGGGGATCTGCAAAACACACAGTTGAGCCCAAAAATGTTTTTTCAAGATGTTTTTTTAAGATGTTCCTTCAGGTCAGGATTTGCTAGGCACAATTACCTTGCACAAGTGGTGACAAAATTTTAGTAGGGCCTTTGTGAAATAGAGTGATGATTTTAAAGTAAAAGAAGCTGTATTTTGACTAGATATAAGGAAGACACTTTTTACAGTGAGGGTGATGAGGCCCTGGCACAGGTTTCCCAGAAAAGCTGTGGCTGCCCCTGGATCCCTGGAAGAGTCTCAGGCCAGGCTGGATGTGGCTTGGAGCACCCTGGGACAGTGGAAGGTGTCCCATTTTACTGCAAGAAGACTATCTGACCATTAAATGTCCCTTCCAACCCCAACTTTTCCATGATTCTTTGTGCAAATCCCAGAAGATCACAAGAGAGGGGAGTCTGTGCCTATAAATCAGGCTCCAGCCCCATCCCCACCATGTCACTGCATCAAGGCAAAAGCAAAGACAGCACAGCCACCTGTGCAGGGGAGCAGCCTGAAGATGAAAGCCACAGCCTTCCCTCCCCTCTGTTACCTTCACGCTCTACAAGTCACTTATTTTTTGTTACAGACTCAGCCACCTTCAGCAGGAGGGCTGAAGGGAAGGTCATGGCTCCTCTCTGGGAGCCAGATGATTTCAGTTTCATTTTCCTGAGCCTGAGAGAGGCTGTGGACTGAAATCTCTTCTTTTCTCCTGAACAGCCATGAGGCTCCCCTGCCCCGTCCCTGCTGTGTCACAGAGAAGGTGTCCACACTGGGACATGGCAGGGATGGGGACCCAAACCTCTCTCATCAGGAAATCCCTCAGTTGTCTTTCTAGAGGGAATGTGTCCACTTGCAACCAAACCATGAAGGATTTACATTTTTCAGCCATTCCTTCTGGTGATAGTCATTTCTACTGCAAAAGAAAGCTTAAGAAGACACACCACAAAAAAGCATTAAGCAGAAGAGCATTAAGAGAAAAACTAAATTCTCAGTCCTGCATCCCCTTTTCCCTTCCAAACACATTTCATGTGAATAATTTCTGACTGCTGCCACTGCAGTGCCATGGGCAGAGTGAATGGAAGCAGCTGAGTCTGGCCAGCTCAGTGCATGCAGGATTCCAGCTGGGAAGAACCACTGGGCACTGGGTCACAGATCCCTGATCACTCATCAGCAGGCCCTGAAAAGAGATGCAAGTCACTGCAAAGAGTTTCACTGACTGGGGGGGGCAGGGGATGGGGCCAAATCAGTGTTTTCTCATAAATCTGGACAACGTGTATATCACTCTAATTGATGTCGAACTTTCAGCCTGACATGCTTTATAAACCCTGGGCAGCTTTGATCTCCTTGTCTTTGCCTATAAATGCAAGGATTACAAAAACATTCCGAAAAAACGTCACCAAAAAATGTCTTTCACCGAGGTACTTTGCTCCAGCAGATAAGGCTAATAAGCAAAGAAACCCCAGGTATTAGGAAATGAGGCTTTTCAGGAACATACTCCGGGGTGGAGAGAGAGGGGGGAGAAGCAGCTGAAGGATATTGATGCTTATGCTCCCCCTGTCATTATTCCAGGATATTGTTTATATCCCTGGGATGTGGATAAAGGTAGCTGTCACTTCTGGCACCGCTCTCCCCCCGGGAGATTACAGCGAACTGTGGCTGACACTGCCCAACGTTGCTCTGACTGACAGCCCCCGTGGCATGGTTACTGTCAGAGCCCTCCCAGGGCTGGGGGTGCCCAGCTCTGAGAGCCATGGAAAAGGGAAGGGGGGTTTCCATGGAGGAATGGGCTCTGCTCAGCCTCCAGCACATCCCCAGGCAGCAGGAGACAGTTCCTGTCCAGGCAAAGCTCAGCAGTGAGAGGGGAGTAGAGGAAAGGTGTTTTACCATCCCTTTCCTCTGCACAAGGCTCACATCCCAAGTGTTGGGGTCCCTCTCAGGTGTTCCAGTGCTCTGATCCCAGGGGATGCTCAGGGATGGAGAGGGAAGGGGTCCTGCAATGCCTCCACCGAGCAGAGAAAGGAGAAAAGTGATGGGAATGGAGAAGGGAGATGTAAAACAGCAAGGGAGGCTATGAGGCTTGGCATGCCAAACCAGGACTCAGTTGTGGATTAAGACTAATAAATTTCCCCAGGTCAGTGCTTTTGAGTGATCTGGATGTCTCAATTCCCTTTTTTTCCCTTTATATTCCCTTTATTCCCTTAGATAGGATTCAGTTGGCCGAACAGAGGCACTGGGCAAGTCTGAAAACACCTGAGATGTGAACAGAAGGCCAAATAGCAGCAGGATCTCAGACTGAAATGGCCTTAGACACCCGTGTGGCACCCAAATTCCACCCTAGTATTGATGGAGCCACCACACCTCCTCTCTCCCCTCAGCAGCAGAGCCCCAGGCTTGGCCAGGTGGATGTGGACACCAAAGTGTGGGTGTCTTAGATCTGCCTTCCCCAGTCTCCTTTCATAATGGGAACTCCTCTTCCCAACCTCTGGGAAGCTGGGAAGTGTCTGAGCCATCGGGAAGCTCCGTGGAGTTACGGCATTATCTTTGAAGTCAGCTCTGGAGTTATCTCCTTGGTGCTGGGAAGGTCTCAGCTGGAGCACTGGGCCCCCCTCCAGGCTCCAAGGGAAAGAGGGGTCAGACTGGGGACAGCCCAAAAAAATGCCAAGAGAATGAGTGAAGGAGCAGGAAAGTCAGATTAAGGAGGGAGCAGTGAAATTGGTTAGTCTGCAGGGACACTTGAGGAGTGACATTCCTTCATGAGTGGTAAAAGAAGGGAGGGAAGGGACTCCTAATGGCAAGGACAGGGAAGTGTGGGAAGGAGAAACTGCCTGGAAAACTCAGCATCGTTCAGAACAGCCCTGGCAAGGGTAAGCAGGGTGGTTCTGGGTGCCTTGGGGCAGGAGGAGTGGGGAGATGACCTCGAGGAGCCCCCTCACTCCTGGGGTTCTTTGATCCTTGGCTGGGGCTGTGGCAGCTGCCATGGGATGGGACTTGCCCCAGGCATCTTGGGACTTTTGGAACAAGACCCATTTCTGGAGGCACCCATGGAAGTGTTTGGCTGCAGGGCCACCCCTTCTGTGCCTGCATCTGTCAAAGGAGCTGATTAAAACCTCGGGAAAAGCAAATCCCAGGGGCTGGGACTGGTTTGTGATGGTGTTACTTGGGTCACATGGGGTGAACTCCAGGAGATTCCATCAATGAAAAAGGAGTAGGGATTTCCAGCCCTGGCAAACACAGCCCTGACTGTACCATTCCAATCTTGGATATATTTCTCCAGGACATTTTTCCCTTTCTCACTTTGTAGGCTTTTATTTGTACAAACGACCCCCCTACAAGGCAGATTTCCTTTCCATCAGGCAGAGGAATGCTACTGAACTGCCTAGATGAAGGGTTTTGATGGCAATATGGGGTTCTGGGTGAAAAAAAAGGAATCAGGCATTTCTATGAATTAAATGGCATTGTTAATTAACATGATTTAGGATGGCAGGACGTGTAGAACGCACATTAACTCTCCTGCTTTGGGGCTGAAGGCAAGCTCCACTTTTTGCAAGTCCAGATAAGTCTTCTTTGAGAAATGGGAATTTGGCTCCTAAATCAATTAGGCCTGGCAGCTCTACAAAGGGAAATTTATAACGGAGCACAGAATTAACCCTTGGACCTTGCAAACTGTCTGTCAGAGCTGCTGGGCTCTGCCTCTCGCCTCTTCCCCTGCCCAAGTCGCACGGCCAAGAGAGAGAAATTACTTTGCAGTAATGCTGTCAGAGACCAAAGCAAATCTGATGCTCCCAGACATGTGGAGGGCACAGGCCTTGACCTGGGACTGCAACCCTCTCCAACAAAAAGGACTCACCCCTCTGAGCACGGGAGGAAGACAAAGTGTGCGGCATCACCGGTTTTCCGCGGAATGCCTCTTGGCTGGACCTCAGTAGGGTGTGTGAGGAGCCCTGGAAAAGTCCAAGGTTTTTCTAAGATCCACCAGCACTGTCCTGAACTCAGTTCCATACACATAAAAACATGGAATGCTTTGGGTTAGAAGGGACTTTAAAGCTCATCTTAATCCAACCCTCTGCCTTGGGACACCTTCCACCTGCCCAGGTTGCTCCAAGCCCTGTGGACCAGCCTGGTCCACGTCATCCATCTTCATGAAAGGTACAGTTGGGAGCCTTCAAGGAAGTGAGTTTCACCACTTTGTCTGTCAGACATCATGAGCACAAAGACTGATGAAGGTGGAGTTCATGCCTAAACAATCTTGTAAATATGCCTTTGAGTTTGTTTTAAAGGATTTGGCGATCTCTCTTTTACAACAAACAGGTCACTCAACAGAAACAGTGGATCGCCAGTCAATCTGACACCAAGCCTGACTTTGGTGCCACTTCTTAACCTGCTCTAGAGGAAGGTGCCCCTGCTTATGACAGGGGGATTGGAATGGATGATTTTTAAGGTCCCTTCCAACCCAGATCATTCTATGATTCCTTGATTCTTCACAACTCTCTATACCAGACATGATCAGCAAAGGCCAGACATCCAGAGCCCGAGTCATCCACAGTGACTTTGTCAGACTGATTCATTGCCCATTGACATCAAGTGCCATTTTAGATGCCCTCATCCTCCAGCTGCTCTCCAAGACCTGCACCGGCCTCCCAACAGATCTGTTGTGACATCTGTGTGACACTTGATAAATGTAAACATCCCAAGGAAAAAACACCTTGGAGTAGGAACTAGATGGTTTTTAAGGTCCCTTCCGCCCCAACCTGTGATTGATCTGTGATTTTGTGATTCTATTATTCCAACCCAAACCATTCTATTCTCCCTTTCCAGTCACTCCAGGCCTGAATCATTTGACCTCTATCAGATCCTGCCTCTTTCAGATCCTGTCCCTCAGAGAGTGCGTGTCTCTCTTCACTGACTACAAAGTGAGCTCGGGGTGATTAGCTCAGCTCTGGATGTTTACAGTGCATACAGCAAAACTTGACCAGCAGACTCTCACCCTCAGGCCTTTGCTGCTCTGCGTGTCCCAGTGTCCCTTCCAAAGCTGAGTTTCCACCAGAAAAGGGGAAAAAAGAAAGCCGCAGAGGCCCTCCCACTCTGACTCTGCTTACATCGTCCTTACACTAAATGGAGAGGATCCTAATAGGATATTTAGAAGAGGTTAACTCTTCAGAAGCCTCTGGCCCTGCCCTACATCCTGGACGCCTGCCAGAGCAAAGCCAAGGATAACAAACCAGCTTTCGTTCAAGTATTCTGAGCCAATTAAAAAAGACAAATTAGTTTGGCCTTATCTCTCCCTCCTCCTCCCCCTTCCCACCCGAGAGACAAGAGGGGATTCGCGGAGGAATGTTTCTCCTCTGTGATGGCTCTGCCTCGCTGAACTCTTCAAGGTCTGTGATGGATGAAAGCTCTCTCTTCCATTATGCTTCCGGCAGCCCAGTGGGTCCTAATGGGACGGGGGGCAGGGGCAGTGCTGGGGGGACCAGAGTGGCAAAGTAGGGGGAAAGCTTTACATGGAAAATCAAGGAGACGGAGCTAATGGACATCTCCTCCCCATCCAAGCTCAGCCTGAGGATCTCTGCAACCTTGCAAGCCCCAGTGCAAGATAAACAAGAACTGCCTTGTGCAATCTGCCCTTTTCTCCTGTAGTTCTTTATTCCTTGCAATTTTTTTGACATGCAACTGCTGCACTTTCCACATGCTGCATGCAGAAACTCTGGCATGACCTGAGTATGGCAGGAATGGAAAAAAGAACTGGCAAGGAAGGCTTTTGAGAAGAGCTATCTGCTTCAGCTCTGGGCTTTTTAAAGATAGCCCGTGCTGGTTTGACCTCTGCCATGGTCTAAACTCATCTGCAAGAAAACCAGGGCAAAAACATCTGAGCAGCCGCACAGAGTCAGAGCAGAGCCCTATCTGCTCATGGACTCTTTCCCAACCCTGGCCACTTGCAAATGTTTATGTAAAGGGTCTAAGAAGCAGCACAAGAGGAGTGATGCATCAACAGGCTCAGCTGTGCTTTGCCACATGCTCCTTGCACCCAGAGCGGGTTCATACAGGGCACCCCAAAAGACTGGAGGCTCCACCAGGATTTTGTCTGGGTGAAGCAGCATCCCTGTGCTCTGCCCTGTGCAGATTTAGGGTGGCAGTAGCTGGCTAGGGCCAAAACTGTGCCAAGAAGCATGTCAACGACAGAGACAATCAAGTTCCAGTGTCTGTGTTTGGCGCTGTTTTATTTATTAGTGGAGCTGTGTCCTGTGACGGAAAAGATCATCTCATCCCCAAGATTAGAAACGCACTTGTTCTTGTTATTTGTGATAACACAGAGCTCTCTTCATCCCACTCTTGCATTGCCTCTGTCTCACAGCTGGGGAGAAGCATGATGAGACACTCAAGGAGGAGGGTTTAAACCCCACCTCACTTCCCAGACCATCACTCTACCCAGTGGATAACTAAATCTGTCTCACTTGGGAAAAAACACACACTCTGGACAACCCTAAGATACTCTGTCCCCACTTCATGGACCTTGGGATGAGGAAAGCCAAAACATCCAAGCAATTCAGGAGAACAAGACTCTTCAATTTCCACCCAGAGTCAATCTCCCAGAATCTTCAGGGATTTTGCAACATCCAGCTTTTGCAATCCAAGAGAAACACTCCAGGATGACTTCACTGAAACGCTGTGTCCTTACAGAAGGAGCAGGAAGGACTTCATAGAAAGGTCAATCCCCCTTGTTAAATATCTGTGGGGAAGGAGTTGCATTCACTTGACTTTATTGTCCAGTGGCTGGGAATGTGGAGAAACAGCACCAGGCTGGGATGCATGGGGACAACCAGAGGATGGGGTCCCAGAGACAGAAACAGAATGGAAATCACAGCTCCATCAGAATGGCTGTCACAGGTCCACAGAGAGAAGATGACGTCCATTTGTGCTTTGATATTTCTATGTGATTTAGGCTAAAAGCTGAGTTCAAAAGGCTGGGAAAGCAGCATGAAGTGATGTCCTCCCTTCTCCCTATTTAATCCTCCTGACCAGACATTGCTGTCAACTACCAGGACACCAAAAAGGCCCAGATTTCCCACAACACAAGCACCTGCCAGACACCAAAGTGCAGGATTTCTCTTCTCAACCCACCCCTTGCCTCTTCCCCACCAGCGCTACTGCTCTGGCAGGAGATCATTGCAGGGAGGGTGGCTCCTTATCTGCATCTCAACATCTGCCTTGGCATGGGCAAAACCTCTGCTGAGGAAAAGGTCTCCTGGATTCTCTAGGAAGTGGTAGGAGTAGAGCTCCTGGAAACAGGAGATGTGCACTACTGGGCAGTTCACACTGCAGAGAAACACAGAACCACTGAGGCTGGTAAAGCCCTCTAGGATCAAGTCCAATCACAAACCCAGCACTGCCAAGCCCAGCACTAAGCCATATCTCTAAGCCATAATGTGAATTTTTTAATGACCTAGTCTCTATGAAGAGTGTCTGCAGCAGCAAGGACTTTGCAGAGATGCAGGCCAGCACCAGCACAGCCCTCCCAGGGCAGAGCTGTGACTGTACCCCTTGGGCAAAGTGCCAGGAGGGTTTTCTAGGAACCACTTAGAGGACCTGCAGGGCTTGAGGTCAACGCTTCAGCACTTTCACACCAGTCCCGGGGACAGAGGGTATAAAAGAGGCACAAGAGCAGCCCTTCCAAGGGGCTCTGGCCAGGCTATAAAAGGAGCTGGTCTCTCCTGAATTCCACAGGGAGGGAACATGCTGAAATTACACTGGTGCTGTCTCGATGGACAGTGGCACAAACCAGAACCTTCCAGTTCTGCGGTGAACAACAGCCGAAAAAATGCCGGGTGCCCTTGAGAGAGGGAGCGTGCAAATTAAAGTTTAGTCTGAAGCTTCACTCCTCTGCAGGCTCAGCCCTGGCCTTGGGAAGGGGGTGTGCATGTGGGCTGCTGGGAGAGAGAAACAGTGGGAGAAAAAGCAGGAAAGGGAGAGGTGGAGGGGGAGACACGAAAAGGAGAAAAGAAAGATTTAGGATAAACATATCTCAGCTGATAAGCAATCAGGGCCAAGATGGGAGGGGCTGGAAAACCTGCTCAGAATGAATGGAAAGGGTTTTTTTTTTCCTCTCCTGCCATGCAATGAAAGGTATTAGGGCCTTGCTCTGTGTAAGAGGCTGCAGCCCCTCCCTGCTGGGCCGAGGGCTGTGTACACAGGGAATGAAATCCTTGATGCCCCAGGGGGCTGGGAGCCCACCTCCATCTCATATGGATGGAGCTGGTCTGACCTCCCAAAGGTTTGGATCACCACTGGTTCTGTGGGAGTGTGGGAAATTTGTCAAGAAGAGAACACAGTATCCCCATATTGGTATAAAAACTCCTGGGAGCAGAATGTTTGTAAGGGTACAGGGTAATCTCCATGAACAAAACTTTGTGAGGTAAAGGTGGATTTAGGAAAAAGATCCTGCGTGCAATAGGATGGGATTGATGGTGACCAACCACAGGGCAGCAGAGCAGGAGCAGAAGGGAATCTGAATTGCAGATTAGAGGCTGAGCATCAGTCAGCTGGAGAAAAGAGCTTTTAAGCACTGAGATGCCTAAATTGGTCCAAAACCTGGGATTGCAGAGGTCCAGCTTGGGCACCACATGGAGTTACAGGAGGAAGTGGGGGAAATGCAGGAAACAGCAACAAGGATGAGGAGAAGAGTGAAAAACACAGACAATGAGGAGCAGCTGAAGGACATGGAGTGCTCAGTTCTAGATAAGGCATGGGGTAAATGTGATATGTGCCTCATTTCCCTGTCTGGGGAGAGAGGAGAAAGGAAGAACAGTGTCTCCATCACCAGTGGTTTACAAGAACAGGCTGGACAAGGAGGAAAGGTTATTGATCCAGTGTTTGGACTGAGTTTTTCAAGGTCCCCTACCTGTCACAATATCCTTCAGTCCTGTTCACTTTTTACTCTTCCACTGCTGAAGATTTGCTCAGAATTCACTGAAGTTGCCTTCTTGGTGCTCACACCTTGCAGCCTGTTGTCTAAATGGGGTTTTTAGACCCTTTTTAGCTGCTGCTGGCTCTCCCCAACAGAGACTCCTGCTCAGAATGGCAGGCAGAGGTCAGGAAAATCATTTTTCAAGCCACATATTTGTTGAAAGTCTCTCCTGTAAATTCTGCCCACTGAGAAAACCGAACATTGATAATAAAACAGCTGGGAGTAAAATATGCCTTCAAAAAGAAAAACAAACAACAGAAAGAAGGAGGAACAGGATAAGTATTAAAGAAAGGACAATTCCATTTTGAAGAGGTGAAGTACTAAATCCATCAACCTCCCTGTTTGCTCATGACCTGCACACCCAGAAGGACAAAGAGTGTAAAAATACCAGCAGAAAAGAATGAGAAAAACACAGAGTGAGAGAATTATTTGTGTTGGAAAGGACCTGACATGTCATCCAGTTCCACCCCCCTGCCATGGGCAGGGACACCTTCCACCATCCCAGGTTCCTCCAAGTCCTGTCCAGCCTGGCCTTGGACATTTCCAGGGATCCAGGGGCAGCCACAGCTTCTCTGGGCACCCTATGCCTGGCCCTCCCCACCCTCACAGGGAAGGATTCCAATATCCCACCTATCCCTGCCCTCTGGCAGTGGGAAGCCTTTTCCCCTTGTCCTGTCTTCCAGGCCCTTGCTCAAAGTCCCTCTCCAGCTCTCCTGGAGCCCCTTTAGGCACTGGAAGGGGCTCTAAGGTCTTTCCCTGGAGTCTTTTCTTCTCCAGGCTCAACACCCTCAGCTCTCCCAGCCTGTCTTCATCAGCAGAAACATTTTCTGGACTACTCCAGGATTTCCCAGTGGAAATTCTAATTGGGCTTGATTGAAAGTCTCTTCCAACCCTGAAGATCCTGTGACTCTCACTCTGGTTTCCCCATCACCTTGATTTGCTGAGCCATTGCCTTACCCCAGTCAGAAGCTCTGGGACAGGATTAAAGGCTGTGTCCTCAAACCAGGAAGAAAATCTCATAACTCTCATAAACCAGTAAGCAAGGAGGTGCCAAATCTCCCTTTGCAGTCCTTCCAGAGCCGCTGAAGAAAATCCAGCTGGAATCTCCACCCATCAGAGCTCATCCCATCTCTTTTCAGCACTGTCAATGGGAAATTCAGGTGCAGCTCCTGCCTGTAACTCAGCAGCTTGCACCTGACTGAAACATTGCTTCCAGGAACGCATCTGCTCCCAGTTTAAAGATATCCAAGGATGAAGAACCTGGGTTAACCAAGTGTTTAATTTCCCATTGCACCAACCCCAAGCCTGTGTGGTTTGGCTCTGCTTTGCAGCCTAGTAAAGATTTTTTTTGCTAGATTGAAGACACTTTTATCACCAGGTATTTTTCTCCCCAGCAAGTCCTTCTCCAGTTACTTCTCCATCTCCTTTTCTGATAAGCCAACCAGACCAAGCTTTCTGAGTCTGCCATGCCAAGGTTTCCTCTTCACTCTTCAGATAATGTCTGCAGCACTTTTTCCATGCCTTTTCCCATTTTTCAGGATCTTCTCTAAAGCAGCAATGTGGCTCTCTCAGTGCCTAACCACAAACTAACTATCCCAGCATCCGCTGAGAGATGATCCTTCTGGTCTCAGCCATGTGGCCTGGTTAGAAATGACAGAAAAAGAGTCAGAGTGTTTTACAGAGGTAAAGAAATAAGGATGTTTTCAACTTTCCTTTCTACATTCTGAGATTTGGCCTCTTCTCCCAGGGAACAAGAGATAGGACAAGGGGAAATGGCCTCAAGCTATGTTAGGAGACAGTCAGGTTGGTTATCAGGAAAAAATTTCTTTGCTGAAAGAGAGGCAAAGTGTTGGAACAGACTGCCCAGGGAAGTGGTGGAGTCACCATCCCTGGAAATGTTCAAAAAACAAGCAGATGTGGCATTTCATGACAGGATTCAGTGGGCATAGTGGGTGGTGGGTGAAAGGTTGAACTTGGTGATGTTTGAGGTCTTTTCCAACCTTAATTATTCTATGTTTTGTTCCTTTCCATTTACAGTGAAAACTGATAATAAAAAATCACTGCAGAATCTTCATTTGGGGGAACTCATCTATCTGGGGTGTGTGGGTGTGTCTTGATTTTAACCTTCACTTTCTGAAAAGACAGGGAAAGTTTCAGAACTGGGATCACTCCCTGCAGATTTCTGTCTTTCCCCCAGCCATGGAAATGGGGCAGGAAGAGCCACTGCCACTGACCCACATCACCCACCCCAGTGACATCAAAGTCTTTGCCACTGGCCTTTGCCCTTGGCCAACCAGCAGCTGAGTTCCCCAAAAAGCAGCTGAGCTTCCCATGATCTGACTTCTACCTGGAAGACACAACCAAGGCCACAGCAGTGCTGACCCTGGGCTGCAGGGGTGTCTGAAAATCGGGCTCCTAGGGAAAGCTGGCTAATTAACAGGAGAGCCAAAGTGCAGCGCTGCTGGGTGGTGGGGAGAGGTGAAGGAGAGGGAGGGGTTGCTCAGATGGGGACTGGTGTGGATGTTTCAGGGCAGCTTTCCTTACAGGTCCTCAATACTCCTACCCTAGGTCCAGGGACAACCAGCAGAATTCCCTGAATGTTGGATGTGGGACCCAACATTGGTTTGGAACAGCAAATGTGAAACATCACCGGAGGTTAAGGAGTGCTGGGCTTCACGGGCAGAGCTTTGCCCCATCTTGTTCTAGTGGTGAAACAGAACCCATGGAGTGTGCAGAGGTGAGTGTCCCACCTCTCCTTCAGGAATGCCTTGGAGAAATACAAAATGAGGGCAAGGACAGAGCAACACTTCCCCAACACCCTCTTCCAGCCTTTAGCGCGTTTCTGCCGCGTGACATCCTGAGCTGGATAAGCTGATCTTATGTTTAATCGCCCTCCATAGAACAATTTTCCTCCACCCGAGTGTCCAGTTGCTTTCCTGAACCCTCATGAACCTCCAGCTTGGCCTGGAGTTGATCCCATGCCCTGGTGTCAGGAGGCCAAACTTCTTGCAGACGTTTGAGGACACAGTGGGGGCCAGAGGAGCCCTATCAGCCTTACCCACTGCTGAACTCCTGCTGACTCTGAGAGGAGCCAGCCAGACTCCCCGGGATGCTGAGCACATCCCAAACAAACAGGAGGGAAAAGGCAGAAATTGGCCCGTGTGAAAAATGAGAGGGGGAAATAAGGGGCGAAGCGAGAAGGGAAACGTCTGATTCATTATGCACTTGTTTTGCTTTTGTCTTCTCCAAGGAGGAAGAGGATGGAGCGCCGTCGAAGACAGAGACAGAAGGATGTTTCCTGGCCTGGCCTGGGAGAGGATCAGATAATGGGCAGATAACAATAGAAATGATGACTGAGACGAAACTGCAGCCTCTTGCTGTGCAGAGAGAGCAGCTGGCCCACCTCGGGCAGGGGAGGCTGAAGAGGAAGAGGCAAGAGCAAAACAGCTTCAGTGCATGAGATGGCTTGGTCCAGGTAGGACAACTGCAAGCTCAGACCCTCCAGGACTTGCTTACTCCATTGCATGAGCCTTTCCATACATTTATTTGAGGTCTGAGGATGCAGCAGTCCCACAAATGTGGCTGGGGATGGGCAGTAACCATTTGCCATGACTCTGCCCACCACAGTTTGTGTTTCTGCTCTTGCTGTCCTTTCAACAGCACTTCAGAGCTGCCACCCAAGCACTCCAACTGGACTCTGTTGAGTCCCCATCATGTGGGATTCTCACAAATCTGATGGGTGCAGAGGAGAAGGAGCAGTAAATGAAGGAGAAAGAAATGAAATTAGCTCTAAAGGTTTTCTCAGAAAGGCCTGTTTTAGTTTCTCTGCAAATAAAACATATTGTGGTCTTCACTCATCTCCAGGGCTCAACATGCAAACAGTCACCCAGGGTATACAAACAGAGAGGCAAAAGTGCTGGTAGGCAAACACCAAAGCCCAGGCTGAAGCTTGCTGGGGATGGATGAAAAGTCCAGTTGTTCCCCCAGCACTGCCTGGGCCACCACTAACCCATGTCCCCAAGTGCCACATCCACAGAGCTTTTAAATCCCTCCAGGATTGTGACTCCAGCACTGCCCTGGGCAGCACATGTAGGTACCACCCACCCTTTCCTCTGGGGAGAGCAGAGAGGATGAACCTCACACGTGTGCACAGGATTTTCTTGGGGCTCTCATTTGCAGTTCACTGTAAATTCCTCTGGTCTCAAGGATGAATTTTGAAGGGATGCAGATGGGTCTTGATTGGCCTTTTGGAGCTCCTTGGACCCCGGAAAAGCCTGAAGTCTGACTGTTGCTATTAAGCAATAATGTAGGGACCTATAGCAAGACATGTGATTGCTTGTTCTTCCACATCAAACAAACCTACTGAGCTGACCAGAGCTACCAGGGAGATGGATTTGCAGCAGACATCTGTCTGGAGCCACAAAATACAGCTCCTCATCCACAGTGAGCCACCCAGCAGTTGGAAACAAAGCCCAAAATCAATGTTATCCTCTCCTCGGTCACCCTGTGAACTGGGCACCAGTGAAGCAGCAAAGTAGGAGTCAGACTAGGTGGTTATTGATGACACAGTGGCAAAGAGGAGGCTCTAGAGAGACCTTTAAGGGGTTTATAGGAAGGAGAAAGAGGGGCTTTTTCTATGGGCGGATAGTGATGGGCCAAGGGGGAATGGGTTTATCTGAGAGACGACAAGTTTAAATCAGAAGTCAAGAAGAAATTCTTTACTCAGAGGGTGGGGAAGCCCTGGCACAGGTTTTCCAGAGAGATTGTGGCTGCCCCATCCCTAGAAGTGTCCATGGACAGGTTGGGTGGGCTAGGAGGAAAGTGAAAAAGTGTCCCTGGCCATGGCAGGGGGTTGGAATAAGATGATTTTTAAGGTCCCTTCCCACCCAAACCATTCTGTGATTCTGTGATTCTAATTCTTATATGGCTTCTACAAGTGGCTCTATGCACTTTATGAGGGGGTGTCTTGGCTGCAGCATCTTTACCAGGCCACTGGGCTTGAGTGAAGCAAAACGGGAAATTAATAACTTCATTAAAAGAAGAGGAAACCTCAAAACATCTGCTGGTCCTACCTTCACACAAAGAGCCAGGAGGAAAGGACAAGCATGAAATCCCAACGAGGAAGGAGCAAAGAGTACCTGATGAGGTCCACACCTCTCACACCAGAGACTGCTCCAAGAGGGAGTCACAGTGGGCTTGAAAATCCTGATTTTGGTCAGTATTTGTTGCTGCTGACTTTGGCCAAAGCATGGCTGCCAGGTGGGCTGGGGCAGCTGAGTGAAACCAGGCCATGGTGGTCACAGATGATGCTCAGATATGGCTCCAGATGTTCTGTGCCCCGCCTTGACAACCCCTTTGCTGCTCTTCCCACTGCTGAATAAGCCAAATCTGACGTTTGATCCTACCTGGCCATAAACTTCATGTTGCTGCAGTAACAGAAATCCAATGTGCTCCTCTCTTCCTGTGTAACACCTGAAGTGACCCTGTCCCTGCTGCGGTCATGGAGGCGAGTCCTGAGGGTTTAAACTTAAAATATCCTGAGTTGGAAAGGACCCACAAGGATCACCAGGAAGCAAACCTGATGAGGCCACACCATTATGTTATTACTTCATGTATGAGGATTCATTTGTCCTTTCCATTTAACCCCAGATTTTTCTAAAGTCATTTTAAGGATGCTCAGTTGCTGATGGGATTTTGAAAATTGGTGTTTAGAGATGTAAAAAAATCTGGGGGAGAAAAGACCCCTGAGTGTAACAGCCAGTGAAAACCTGCCTTGGAAAATGCTGTTAGGGATGACCCATACTACAGGACATGACAGGGCTTGAGCTGCCACCAGCAGCTGGGCCAGTCCTGCTGCAGGTCTGCACCTTCTGGGACTTGCAGAAGGACCCAGAGAGGACATTTCTCCTGATGAACAAACACCCAATTAAAAATATTGTCTGGATGGGAGGAGCAGGAATTATGCTCGTTAAATCGTTGCTTGGAAAAAAAAGTCTGCTCAATTTGGGCTGGTAGCCCCCCTTCACCACCCAGCCAGCCCTCCCTCCCTGCTCCATGCAGGAGAAGGGCTCCTATCTCCTGAGAATCCTGATAAACCCTCCTCTCGCACCCTCCCCTTCCCCCCCGAAATAAAAGTGAGCTGTCTTAGTGCTAGGATGCAGAAACCACTTCCAAGCCAGCATTACATCAACATTGCAGCTGATAAAGGGATGCACAATGGAGTGTTAGACTAATAGAAAAACACAGCTCAGATAAGGCAGGCTCCTGATAGCCTGGGCTGATGTAAAATGCCATTGTCTCCCTTTCTGTCAGCTGAGTCACTGCAGCGATAGGGAATTCCAGTGGCAACGGGCAAGTCAGGGGTCAGAAACCACAAACCCTGGGCAAGGCAAAGCCCCTGGAGTGGGCACTGCTGGGCAGATGGAGCTGGGGGTGCAGCAGCTGGCAAATGCCCCGTGGCTGAAGGGACAGGGAGGAGGATGAAGGATGGAAAGGCTCCAGCCTGCAGGACTGTGCCAGGCTCTGTGTGAAAACAGAGATCCCTCAGCACCACCACCACTCCTGGCATGGGACCCACTGCTTTCCATGGCTTTTCCTTGCTGTGTCGCCTCCCTCCCACTGCCTCACCCATCTCCTGTGTTTCCCCCGGGCGTTCTGCATTCAAGGAAAAGTGGGAAATCCTCTGGAGAGCGCAGGGGAGGGGATGCTGGTGGCACTGCAGCCTCCCAGGTACTTTTGGGTCCAGAACATCCCTTCCAGGGCACAAGAGGAGCCAAATCTTGTCTCCAGCTGTTGTCCCACACTGGTCTGAAAGATAAAGTGGGAGAGGCATGGAGAAGGACAGCCTGCCCGCACCCAGCCGGTGCCAGGGGCCAGAGGATGTCTGTCTGTCTGTCTGTTTGTCTCCATCCCTCCTGTGAACGGGAACTCCCAGAGCCCGCCGGGGGCTGTGATAGTGCCCTGCCTGCAGGGTGAGGGTGCTTTTCCCTCTGTGGGCTCCGCTCTCCTTTTCCTGTGCTGCCCTTTGATCTCATCTCACACGGCCCCGGCTCGAGGCTGCCCCAGAGGAGGAACTCCAGATTACGTGGTGGGGTTATGTCATTTTTCCAGAGGACGTGCTGGCCTGGCTCACGGTGGAGAAAAGCTTTTTTTAGTGCCAATGCTGCACTCAGTGGGAAGGCAGGTCCTAGAGAAAGCTTGGAGTGGGGATGCTGCAAAGGCCTCGTGTCACAGGGAAAATTTGGGACCCAGCACAGGCTCAGGAACCAACCCTGCTCTTTGTGTGCTTGCTCTCACCTCAGTGGCAATATGAAAACTTCAGAGCCTGCCACAAGGCAGTGGGTGCAAGATCAGGCCTGGCTGAAAACTCAGTGTAAAAGCAGAAAATGGGTTTTATGTTGGGAAATGGGTGATGCTTTCACCCAGATCCTCAGAGGTGGAGCAGATCTATGAGGGCCTTGCACATTACAGGGGTAGGAAGCATGAAACTCCACTGATGGAGAATGAAATCCGGCTGAAAAGCTTCAAAGAGAGGCCTTGTGCTTCATCAGAAATAAAACTTACAAGCAAATAATGAAAATAAAGCACTTTTTCTACAATGCTTCCTTACATGTTTTTCTTCTGAAAAACTTCTGACCTTTTTCTTTTTCCTAAACTAGTGGACTTTCTTATCCATCTGGTCAACTTGGGGACCGTTTCCTTATTATCCAAAGATAGAAGCAAACCCCAAAGTGTTGAAGAGTGAAAAAAAAAAAAAAAAAAAAAGAGGATGGAACCCCATAATTTATGTTTGTGAAGAAGCCAAGATGCTCAGGGAAAGCTGCTGAAGGTGGAAGATTGTGGAAGAGACCCTGTCACATAAAAAGCTCTGACTCTTGCATCTCCATCTCTGCTCTCGTTGTTCCAATAAACTGATGCTGACCAGAAATACCCCCCATGACAATCCAAATTAACTTCTTGTGAGTGTGGAAGGAGATCCAGTCTGGATCTGGTTTCTAACACCAGCTAAATGGTTGGAGTGCAATTTCTTGTCATAATGTCTGGGTTTAGTGCTGAGGTGGACCAGGAAGGAGAGAAGGTCCTCTCTGTTTGGAAAAAGGCAGGGATGAAGGCTCAAACAGGACTCATCAAGACTTCTAGGGGTACAGTTTGTGCCCATGGTTGCATTGGTTTGTAGAGGTCTCTGGATCCTAGAATCATGGAAAAGTTTGGGTTGGAAGAAACATTAAAAATCCTCTCATTGCACCCCCCTGATATGGACAGAGACTTTCTTCTAGACCAGGTTGCTCCAAGCCCCCTCCAACCTGGCCTCAAGGCAACCAATATTTCAGAGGTTGACCTCTGTTTTCTCAAAACTTCTGCTGGAAATCCCCATTCCCTGAGGGAATTGCCTGAGGCAGACGTGGGCCACACTCTGCACACATGGGCATGGATGAGGGATTGCAGCCAGCCTGCACTGATCACCTCTGGGACAGAGCAGCAGAAGAGGCCTGGGTTTGCATGGAAATTCCAGGGAGATGCTCACAGGAGAAATTCATTATCTGATCTAGAACACCATTGAACACCTCAGTTCCCATGGGAAATCTTCCACGACCACAGATTGTGAAATTTTCCAAGGAGAAAACACCACTCCACACAATGAAGTGCATCACCCCTTCAGGAGAGAAGGAATCCCTGAAAAGCCACTCCCTTCCAGAAGAATCCATGATCCCTTTGACCCAAAACTACTTGAAGAAGGGCTCTGGAGTGTTAAAGTACAGCCCACGAGAGGAGAGTGATCAAAGCTGCTTGAGGATTAAAAATCCAGTTTATACAACCTCAGTGCTGGCCCATTTCCCTCCCCTGACCTCGCTGGTTCTTAGATCTGGCTCTGAAAGGTGGAAGTTGTGTTGTGTTAACTGGAGAAGTCATTGGGGAAGTGGCTTCAAGCTCAGGAGAAGGGATGTGTGAGGTAGATTTGGGATTTCAGGGAGGAGAACAGCCTGGGTCTGGTCTCAAATTCCTGCAGATGTCCCATGGTTGTCTTTTTTCATGGAATCACAGGATCATAAGGTTTGGAAAAGACCTCCAAGATCAACAAGTCTCACCTCCCATTTTGGTGGGAATAGTTACAAATCACAAGAATCTCCAGACCAGACCCTCAAAGACCTTCTGACACCAGTGGGGTTTCCTAATTGATGTGCCTGTGGGGATATTGGGGTCCTCATGAAACACCCTTTACCTCCCACAGCACAAAACCTCTGGGGAGATCCTTTAACTCAGTCAAATGCACAGTTTTTCTCTTCCTGGATTTTCCATCCTAAAATGTTGTGACAGGGTTCAACTGCAAGTCCCAGGAGCCTAAATTTGGGGTTTAAGAAGGTTTTCCTCACTGAAAATGCAGCAGAGCAGCCAAGATTCCCCCATGGGGCTGGAAGGCAAAGGCAACACAAGTGACTCACACCTTTCTGTCCAGCAACTGGAGATTGAGTGGAATATGGACTTAATGATCCCTGTCTCTTCCAACATGGAATGTTCCATGATTCTGTGATACCCTGAGGCTGGGAAATGTGTTGGGAGAGGAGCTATGAGGATAAACCCTGGAGAGGGCAGCTGGGCTGCTGCAGAGAGTTTGGATCTGGAGAGGCAGGATCCCACCCTTATGGGATCCTCACCCTTTTCCAGGAGAGACAGAAACTGCTGAGTTTCTGCTGGGGAAGAAAAATACAGTCTGGCACTGAACCCTTGAAAGGTTTCCGGCCCTTGGATTAGATGACCTCCGTATGCCTTTTCCATATCTGCTACCACAGATATAAGGCTTACTTGAGTCTGCTGGGAATTCTTGGACAGAAATACTCTCTTTTTTCTTTTTTTTTTAATGGGGAAAAGCTATTTGTTTTTTGTTGTTGTTATTGTTATTATTATTATTATTGCATTATGTTGTTGTTGTTGTTGTTGTTGTTGTTACTCTTTTATATGGAAACCTACTCATTGCAGTGAATCCTGTAAAAACTATCAGTGCTAAATGGAATTTCTGCTCAAAATTATCATGTTTCTCACCCAATAGCTTTGAAGACATTTACAGTCCCAATCAGGCATTTAATTCTCTGTTTCTCAGTACAGGATCAGTTTTCACTCTTTGGACATCTCATTTGGCTGTTTCTCCATGACAATCCAGGGTTAGGCCCAAGGCTTGTGGCTTGTTGTTTATAATCAAATGTTAAATTATCTTGTCTCCCTTCTCCAAACCCTTTGTAGGTCCTGTCATCCTGTGCACCACCACAGCCTCTGAAGGAGATATGGGAAAGGAGGACAGCTGCGGTTTGGATCAAACCCTGGTGTGATCCCAGCTTCTCTCCTCAATGATTTAAAAATGATTCAGATGTGAATCCATTTTCTTCAGAGCAAAGGTGTTGTCACTTGCAGGTGATTCCTTTCCCTGAGTTCTGCCTGCTTAGGTGTGAATACAGATCTGTTGTAATGCTCTGCAATGTCAGAAGGGCTCCATAATGTTTATGAAATCTGGATATGGAAAACAGGCTGGCTTAAAAAGCTCTCTTTCTTTTGGAAGGGATCAGCTTGGCATGCCCTGAAAACATCTTGTTTTCATACAGTGCCAAACACATTCATGGAATAATGGAATCATGGAATGGTTTGGTTTGGAAGGAAACTTAAAGCTCATTCCATTTCACCCCCTGCCATGGGCAGGGACACCTTCCACTATCCCAGGTTGCTCCAAGCCCATCCAGCCTGGTCTTGAACATTTCCAGGGATGGGACATCCACAGCTTCTCTGAGCAATCAGTGCCAGGGTCTCACCACCCTCATCATAAAATATTTTTTCTTACATGTAACCTAAATCAGCCCTCCTTTGGTTTAAAGCCATTAACCCTGGTCCCACCTCCTGCTCTGAGACTGGAAAATTGTAAATTATCAAGTGGCCTGGAGTCCAGTCTTCCCAAAACCATTACCAAATGTCTTGGCCCACCTCAAGAAACTGATTTTCCTGAAGGAGACAGCTCCTGGTCTGATCATTGCCACCACCAACCTCCAGAGAGCAGCTGTGGGGTTAGGAGGGATGCCAGCAAGCAGAAATCTACCTCTTGGCCCCAAACTGTGGCATGGAGAAATCCTCCATGCACCAGCACTGCCACTAAAAATACACCCTAGTGACAGCAGGTGTGCAGGGATGCCAATGTTGTATCTGAACACCAGCAGATTGAAAGGCCCAGGCTGATTCAGTTTGTTTTGCTTTTCAGGGAAGGGAAAGGAGTTTCATTTTCAATTGTGTCCTCATGCCAAAGTTTGGACTTGTAATGACCATGTGGGGCTTGAATCAATTTGCAGCTGAGGGAAAAGGAAATTTTTCAGATAAAGAAATTTGGAATCAGGTGTGTTTGCTTTATAAATGTCTTTTGAAGAAAAGCAATGACTCTCAGAGCATGTCTTTCCAAGGGAGCAGAAGGGTTTGTATGCTCTTGGGAAATATTACTGCTGAATTCCCTGATTTTGGCCCCAAAAGTTCCATCCCCACAGCAGAAAAAAACAGAGGGGACACAGGATGGGACAACTGCAGCATCACTTTGGGTTGCTCCATCACCCTAATGGGAATATCATCCTCCCCTTCCCGTGCTGCCCATGGGAAAGGGTCCCAGAGCTGGAGGTCCTGGCATGGAATGAGACCAAGCAAGCACACAAAAGAAGGGGGGATGAGGATGGAAAGGGCAAAAGAAGGGGCAGTGAGGATGAAAAGGGCAAGGGGAGAGGTGAGTTGTATCGATTGGTGTGTGAAAGGCTTCCCGGGAGCCCCGTTGCTGAGAGACAGCCCTGGGAGATGCAAGGCTGGAATTAATAACTGCTCCATTGGGGCCCTGTTTGCTCTCCTTGCCCAGAGCCCGAGGACTTTGGTCGCAGCTTATCGCCCCGCCGAAAGCCCCAGGAATGCAGTCACAGGCAAATGTGCTCGTTCACACGACATCTATTAATCAAACCACTCCCCCACCCTTTAACCCTTCGCAGCTCAGGGAGGGGGAGGAGGTGAGCATGGCTCTGCTTTGTCTAAAATCAGGGTCCCAAGACTCTCTTCTGAGACAGGGGTAAGTTACTCCAGTTAGGATACCTTACTCTACATCCAGGGTTTTCCCGAATTCTTAGGGGATTTGTTTTGGTGCTTGCACCTGAAGACATCCTATTGCAGTTAGGGGCCAAGCACCTAACCACTTTAAAAAAGCCTTGAAAGCCCCAAATATTGCCACTGGAAAACTACCCCAGACTTTGCTTCCCCTTCACTCTGCTTCACGTTTCAGGTGCTGCTTGCACTCACACCACGGTGGTTCTGCTGCTCACCTGAGCTGCGGTTCCTCTGCAGCTGTGCACATCTGTACTGAGATTCTCTCTGCTCCGAGCAACACAGAGCCCATCAGACACACCCTGGGGACACAAAACACCACAGGCAAATGTCTCTGCTGTTGCTGGAAGCAGGTAGGATTTACCCCAACCTCACAGAATCATAGAATATCCTGAGCTAGAGCTTGGCGCCTCCAAGGCAACACCAACCACCCTGGAATCATGGAATCATTAAGGCTGGAGAAGATCTCTAAGATCATCGAGTCCAACCATTAACCCAGCAAGGCCAGGTACACCTCTAAACCAGGTCCTGAAGTGCTGTGTCCCTCTTGTCTTACTGCTGGGTGTTTTTGGTCTCTGAAATGTGCAGAGAAATGTGTTTCTGCCTTCACACTGAGGAAGATTTTCAGACTCTTGACCTGTAAGCAGTTGTTTAGCCAGTTCAATTAACCAGAGGGGCTCTGTAGGACCTCCGTGGTGATGGAAGAGGCAGTGGCACCTCCTGAGGACAATTCAGCACCAAAATTAGGCTCCTGCTCTGTAACACCCCCTGGAAATCATCACCTGCTGCATGAAGTTTTGTAAACTGGCCAGGATGGACATTGCTGCATTGGTTACCCTGAGATGTCACCTCATCCTTGTCCACACCCTGAAATCCATGGGTTGGATCAACAACTTAATCAAAAACACCCTTCAAGAAGGTAGCAGGGATACCCCAGTGCTGTAAGACACATGTGAGCCTGGGAAATGCCACTTGGGCACTAGGAGGTGGCTCCTACAGAGGCTCTGGAATGACATCCCAGGAGAAGCAGCCGGGACAAGAATCCCACCCACCCTACCAATGGACTCTGAGCAGCCTCTGGTGTGGTGACCCAGAGTGGAGGCTGGTGCTGCTCCTCCCTGTCCTCTGTCCCCTGTTCCTGGATAAACAGAGCCCAGTGATAAGGTGACCATTTGTGAAAGGGGTGGGGATTCAGCAGCCTCAACCAGCCCGCTCAGTTCCCCATCACCCCAAGTTTTCCACCCTGGCTGGCATCACCCCAGGAGCCCTGCTGGGTGACAGGGTGAGGTCCTGGCTTTTGCCCCAGGCCAGACCAGGCTGGAGGATGGGGCAGGTGACTTTCAGCCTTCCCACAACAGGAAGGAAAGATGGATTTCTGTGCGTCACGTCCTGAGGAGTTTTTAGCCCTGGGTCCCGTCTTGTTGGCCTCATGTCAAGAAAGAGGAGCCATGAGCTCAAGGAATTTGAAGGAAGGAAAAATGCACCATGCCAGAGGTGGGATCTGGGGCATTTTTACCTGCTTTTGGGTTCTTTGCCTAATTAATGAAATCTCACAAGGTGAAGGTGCCAGGATCACAATCTCCTTCTCGTCAGGGCAGGTTTCACCTGTTCATGACAGGAAAAGGGAAAGGACATTTTTGTTATCTAGCATTTTTAGGCATGCAAAGTTTGAGGCTTTTTCTAGCTGTCAAAGAATGAAGCACATCTTTTGGGATTGAACCAGTTCATTTCTGAAGCATCACCACAGTCCAACCTCTATTTTGAGCCTTCAACATCTTCCCCTCCAGATCCAACTGTGCCTAAAATCACAGATTTCTTTTGGATTAAATCAATCCACAAAATGCACTACAGCTCGCCACAGGTCTGTTTAATATGAGATCAGATTAAACCCCTTCTGAACCATCTGCAGTGGGGACATCACCTGCTCAAGGCCAATATTTTGGCTGCTTTGTCCTACTCCTACATGGCCACCTCTCCTTCTGCTTTTCCACAAGTTATTGAGTAGGATTTGCCATGTGTCTGTGCAGCAAAGGGACCTGGTGGGGTCCCTGCATGAAAGACAAGCACTAATCAGAACTAACTGATTCCTCATCCCATTCTTTATTTTTGATGGCTCAATGAACAGAGAAAAAGAAATATAAGCAGGAAAAATAAAAGTATTACAAGTTTTGTAGCTCAAACAGCCTCCAGAAAACCAGGTATTGAGAGCAAAGAGGGAGAAAAAATAATGCACCAAGCAATTTGACACTTTTACCTGTAAATAATTATTCATCCAAATTCCAGTGATAAGGACATGACACTCTCCAAGCAGATTAGGACCTCACTGGAGAGGAAAACCTCTCTTGTTCCCCCTCTTCCAATATTGTTCCCAAAGAGTTAACAGCAAAGCAGGTCTGCAATTACCCGGGAATAATGGGGTGTGATTGGGGCACTAAAGAGGTGGAATTGATTTTTTTTTTTTTTTTTTTTCCAGGCTTTCAGCTCTAGAAGCCCCTCCCTGACTTCCTGGTAACTCATGACCAGCAGGGTCAATAGAGCAGAAATCCTTCTAAAGGGCCAATCTGTATTTGAATTATTTAAACAATGTAGTACAGCCAAGTTAAATGGGGCTTATCAAACGTTACACCTCTCCAGGCACAATTGGAGACAGAAGGATATTAACTGCTGAACACTCCACCGATGGCATGGAGAGAGCTGGAAAAAAAGGGGGAGAAAAATGGGAAAAAAAGGAGGGGACCAAGGCAGGCTGATTTGGGCAAGGGGAGAAGCAGGTGCCTGCCCAGAAATGTTTTTTTCTCCCATTTGGAGACCCTCTATTCCTACCCTGGAGATTGGCCTTACCATCCTAATAAACCCCCCAGTTTGGGGGAATTTAACTTCTTAACCTGCATCCTCTCCTCCCCTTGGGATGAGAGCAGCTGGAGGGATCTGGAGGATACAGATCTTTTCTTCATCCTTCTGGAAAGGAAAATAAGGAAGGAGTTGTTTCCATGTCACATAGGTTGGGGTTTATTATCCCCAAGTGTGCACTTTGCCCGGGGAGGGCTGGGACATGGAGCTGCCTGCAGGGCACAGTGGAAAAAGAAACAGAAAAATAGTAATAGTTATACTAGTAGTAATAATAATAATAATAATAATAATAATAATAATAATAATAATAATAATAATAGATACTATATAATATTTACGATACTATATGTTATATATATTATTTATATATATAATATATTTTATATTATTGTGTATTATTATATATAATATATTCTATATTATATATAATAATATATTTTATATGTATAATAATACCTATATAATATGTAATAGATACTATATACTATATAAGATATTTGATATAATATATAATGTATTATTATTATCATTGTTGTTGTTGTTGTTATATTTTCCTTCAAATTTGACACCCAGACAACAAACTTTCATCTGCTGAGAGAGGTTAAGGACTGTGCCCAGCAGCCCCAAAAGGTGGCTGAGAGTATTTTTTTTCCCATAAAATCATAGCTTGCTTAAGTTTGGGAGCTGAGAGTACATCCAGGAAAACAGCTTTTGATTTTCTTATGAATGTGAAAGTAGACAAGAATCCACCTGAGTATTTTCCTGGCCATTTATCCTGCTTTACTCAATAAATTTCCTGGTGTTTCAAGGTGACTGGATGTGCGTTGGGACACTCAGGAGGTCCCAGGTGGGATGCAGGGGGTAAATAGTTCACAGGTAATTCATGCACTGACATTTTCACATGACTTATTTGACCTGGAGAGAAAACAAATGTGTTTGCAAGTAAGAAACAAACTGCAAACAGACCCCAAAGGAGCCTAAATTCACCAGATGATGTATGGATGGGTAAGAAATAATTCACCCACATACAGCTCTGCGGTAAGGATAGAGGGGGAAAGGATTTGTAAGGATTCATGGATCAAAAATGCATAAATATTGGTGAAGTGAGCCACTAAGGTTTCAGCAGAAAGCCTCAAGTTTAAAGCAATTGAGAAAAGAATGGAAAAAAAAAGATTAATAACGCTGGCTTAAGGACACACATCCTTCACTTACACAGCTACTGTGCTGCCTCTGAGCTAATTAACCCTGTTAATTAATGGGGGTTCAGCTATCAACCCCCTGAGAGCTGATTTTTGTGGGGGTAGGGGATCTTTGCTCACCCTGATCTGAGCTGCCATGCCCAGGCTGGACCTTCAGCTGGAACGTGCAGTCAGAGCTGGCCAGGAAAACCCAGAGGGAAACATTTCCTGCTGTGAAAGGCTCTCCCATCCAAACTGGAACATTTCAGGAGACGTGGCTGATTTCACTGAGTTTGGGGGTTTTTTTTGTTGCTTTTTTTTTTTAAGAAAAATAATGAGGGGAAGGAGAGGAAAGTTTTCCTGACTCTGTTCCATCCTTTTTATCAGAAGTTAGGACTATAAGAAGGTGCCTCGCGGCTCAAATCCAGGCCGGTGCTATCTCAGTATTTGACATTATTTGTCATTTGGGGAAGAATTTCAAAATGTTTAGATTTCGTTACGGTTCAAAATGAAGCCCCAAACTCCACTTTTCCTCCCCCTCCTCACCAAGCAGCATTTGCCACCCTCCCCAGCCACATTTTCAGGGACTGCAAAAATCTCCAGAACGTGTTTTTTTGGGGACAACGTCTGAAACGCAACCGGGCACTGCATTAGCTCACTCGGCTCTGTCTGATCCAGCCCCAGGCAGCCTCTGCCTCCCCTCCACGGGGGAGTCCTGTCCCTGCCAGCCCTGGACGTCACATCTCCAGCGGGTTCTTCCACCTTGGGCGTCCTGCTGAAGGTCACCGTGGCCAGCAGCCCCTGCTTTCGCACGCTGCCTTCGCCGGGCGATGCTGGGAGGGGACGGGATGGTCACAATATTGGGAAAGCTCAGCCCAAGCAAGAGCAGGGTTTATAAACTCCTGGCCTACCCTGCAGGCTTGCAAGGTCGCCCCTTATCTGAGTTTGCAGAGGGTTTGCAAAGTGCTGGTGGCCCTCCAAATATGTTTGGGAGTTTTTTACTCGAACCTAAGGCTGCCGGACTCCCACGTTTGACATTTTCCAAGTGCCGCGGGACGGCGAGGGAACAATGTGTGATTATGGCAGCTGGCTGGGATCTGGAGAGCTGCTGGCTGAGGCTTTCCTAGAGCCAGAGCAAGTGTGAAGGCTCAGCAGCCCTGCAGGAGCCACCTTCCATGGGGATGCTGCAGGGTAGAGGGGATGCTGGGCAAAGCCAGCGTTCACCCCTTGGAAGCCGTTAAAATGCAGATGGAATAATGAGTTTTGCAAAGGGGGGAAGTACCTTTATCTCTGCCTGGTTACCTCTGCTTTGCCTGCACCGTTGTGTTGTGAGACCCTGCAAGACCCTGTGTGCTGCTCAGCCCCATTTCACAAAGAAATGAGACAAAAAGTGGCCACATGGGTGATTTAGGGTCCTAAAGGAGCTCGTGGACTTGAACCAGGGTTTCTCCAGGTCTACTTTAACCCCTGAATTGACTCTTTTTCCCTTTCATGCCTTAATTAATCCATTAGTAGCAAAGGCTTATCGTAATTAAAGAGCTGGATTCACTAATGGATGTGGTCAATATTGCACAATAATTTAAATGAGCTGAGGTGCCCTAATTCTCAGCTGGGAATATTTCCATTATTTGTGGGGGGAAGGGGAAGAGAGGAAAACCACGCTGAAGACAGATGAAAAAACAAACTCACTTGTTGTTTTATTTCCCCTTTTTCTGCCTTTTATCTTGCTGGAAAACTGAGTGTGCAGGACAGGGAGTAAAAGAAAACAAAAGAAAGAGGAAGGAAAACCAAACAACAAAAGTGAGTGTTTCTCCTTCTTTCTCAAGAAAACAAGTCCAGTAAACTTCTTCCAAAACTGTTTTTCACCCAACAGCTGCTTGAACTGAAAAATAATTTTTTTCAGAGGAGGAATGAAAGGAGAGGAATGGCTGGGGAGAAATGGGATGTGCTTAAATACAAATTGCACTGGAAGTGCAGAGGGGGTTATTAGTCAGATAGGGAGGATTATTTTACATCTCGACCACCTCCACAACCACGCGTGCAAGCACTGCATGAAATGTTGCCTTAATCATCCTGGTCAAAGTCCTTTGGCTACAAGCAAGGCCTTGTACTGGGGATCAACAGTGGGGAGAAATAATAAGGGATTCTATATATACAATTTTCTGGCTTTGGTTGGAAACCCCAGGGTCAGAGCAAAGCTCTGATTTCAAACAACTGTATTTTGAGTGATCCTGTTTATCCCAAGTGTCTGCTAAGGCTTTGACTCCGAGCTATTAATACAAAATAAATAATTTTTGCACGAGCTATTTTTACCTCCCTTGCCAGAAGAACGAAGCAGAAGCGACACATGTGAACGGCACAGAGGCAGAGGTGGAGCCCTGGGCTTCTGGGATTTTTTTTGGCTGCTGGATGACACATGGAGCACTGCTGGCTGAGGATGCTGAGGAAGACCATCAGCCAGCCCAGTTAAAGATTCTTCTGCAATACACATGGGATGGTGGGAGGTTCCCAAGGTGTTTTATGGTATTTTAACTGCTGCTGTTTGAGGGAGGGTCTGACCTGACCCTCTGTGGGCAGTGTGTGAGCCCAGACGATGCAGATGTGCTGGTACAATACCTGGAGGTGTTGCAGATGCATCCACAGGACTGTCTTTCTGTGGGGCTCAGGGAAAATGTGTTTTTTTGGGAAGAAGCATTCCTCCTCAAGGATCCCTTGAAGACTCTCATTACCTGTGGCGTGGGACCCATCCAGGCTGGTGGAATGCACTTGGACCCAGAGCATTTGGATGTTCAGGGCAGGGAGCAAGAGGTCAGGAGATAAAGGCAGCGAATCCCTGCTCAGCTGTGCTCCCAGCAGATGCCAGGGATGAGCTGTATTTGCACACCTGGGGCTGAGCCCCCTCCCATGCCAATGGCTGTGCAATCAGAGCCCACTTCCCTTCTCCAGCTGCTTCCCTGCTCCCCTTTTTGCAGGTTGATGTCTTGAGCTCACCAGGTCTCTGCACCTGGGTGCAGGATTTCAGGTCTGGTGATGGAGTGAAATGGGAGGGAAGCTCAAATGGTGCCAGGCACTCCAGGAATGAGGGTCTCAGGGACAGGAAATAATCCTGCAAAGCCTCTGCAGAGGCCACTTGGCTTCCTGATGAGTACCTGAAGAGCAGTCTCCTGCTACTGTTCTCCAAAAAACACTTTAAAGTCTTTACCACTTGTTGTGCACCTCGTAATGAAGAGGCTTCATGAGGGTTTAGGGGTTCAGAAGTGAGGGTGGGCTTGGGGGCACCAGCAAGGCGAGGAGAAGGCAGCTGGTGAAGGTGCCAAGTGATTGCCTTTCAAAATTCCAGCTTTAAGAAGAAATTCTTCCTTGTGAGGGTGGGGAGGCCCTGGCACAGGTTTCCAAGAGAAGCCTTGGCTGCCCCTGGATCCCTGGAATTGTCCAAAGCCAGGCTGGATGGGGCTTGGAGCAGCCTGGGATAGTGGAAGGTGTCCCTGTCCATGGCAGGGGGCTGAAACTGGGTGACCTTTAAGTCCCTCTCAACCCAAACCATTCTGTGATTAACCCCTGTCCGTGTCAGGAATTCAAATCAGCCTGGGAAAAGAGGGAATCCCTGCTCCCACCACGGCCCCTCCATCCAAATAAGCACCAGATCTGTCCCATCCCTGCTGGATGGGGATGAGGTAGGGATGCAGCTGCCCCCGGGGTGTTTTCCACGCTCAGACTCACACAAGTACAAGGAAGGACCTCCAAAGCTGCTGCCCCAAGGACCTGGTGTCCAAGGCTCCCTCCAGGGCAGGTGGGGGAAGTGGCTGCTGCAGGGACTGGGGAGGCATTCACTGGAGTCTGGGAGTCTGCAGGGAGAGCAGGCAGCTGGAAAAGTACCTGGCATTCGTGCCTGGGCCCTGTCCCTTTGGTGCTGGGTTTGAAGGATCTATTGAACTCTGGACTGATCAACAGAAAAAACTACCTTAAATTATCAGGTTATAGAAAAATATAATTTTTTTTTTAAGCTGTAAGGTGTCCAAGACAGGACTGTGTCCCACAGTGATGTAAAATCTCAGTTAAACTGAGATGCAGAAGCAGACAAGGCTTTAGATACCCAGGTGCTTCTTAAGGGAAAAAAAAATTGAAGATAAGGATTTAAACATATCCATATTGATTCTGGTCCTGTATAGGCATCACTTGTAATCTTTTCTATTCTTTTTTTATTCTTATCTATAAATACAATTTTATAATCTTTTATATTCTTACATATGAATCTATTATATTTATAAATCACTGTAAGATCAACCCCATCTCATCTTTTTCCACAAATACCTCTTTCCAGTTTAGAGGAAGGAAGTGTGAGCACAGTTCATCACTGTCACAAGTTACACATTTCAGTTTTCCATGTTTGGCAAAGTCAGGGCTCAGTTTAACCCTTGTGCAAAGCACCAGCCTGATTTCATTGTCACCCCTGGAGATCCCAGCTGTCATGTTAATGAGACCTGGATCTCAAACAGCACCTGGACACACAGTAATGCAACAAAATACCAATAAAATCATGTGGATCCTGCCCACCATTCCTGACACGGCTCAGGATCTCCAAAGGAAATTTAGGAATAACCCAAATCTGGAGCCTCACCAGCGCCCAGGCAGGAGAGCAGAGGGGCCAGCTGGCTTTCCATGAGCCACAGGCATCTATTAACAACCAGCTCTTGGGCTCCTCTCAGTGTGCTCAGCCTGACTCGGTTTTATTGGCATCACCCATCTCCCAGTAAATGTGATAAGAGAGGCTGATTAGCCATGGCCATCAGACTGGGCTAGGAGCAAGTCTCCAGCTGGGCTGTCTGAAGGCTCCTGACCACATGTGCTTCCCATGCCATGCTTCCAGGCCCAGGAGGCTCCAATGAAGATTGTCCCTGGACCTCATTGTTTACTTTTAGGCCAGCATCAGAATTAAGACCAATTTAGCTGCCCCTTCTTTTCCTTTTGTTTCTTCTCCCTGCTCAGTCTAAACATGCATCTTCAGAAAGAAACTTTTTTATGGCCAAGACCACAAGTGATAAGGAAAGATCATCTGTCTGCAAGAAAATGACTTCTGTGGGGTTCAGAAAGTGGTCCCAAGGGGCTGATTCCAGCCCAGGAACAGCCCCTGGGGAGCATTAAGGAATTATAACCCTCACGATAAGGCACTTTTCTTTTATAGTTTTTTATTTCATAGCAATAGTCACAGCTTAAAGATAAGGGCAACATACATTTTGTTTAACTAGGCTCTTGTTCCTTGGTGTGGGGCTCAGAGTGAACTGGCATCCATCAAACTCTTTTGTGATTTACATGAATACCTGATTCTTCTGATAAGGGAAAGTGTAAGTCAACACAGTTCTGTTGTAATTGGGTGTTACCTGTGCAGATACTGAGCTGCTATCTCGGCATCAGCTCACAGCCAGCTCCACTTCACCTTTCCTTGCTAGGTGCACAGAGAATGTCTCCTGCTTCTGCACTGGGCCCAGGTGTTGCAAGAAGCTGCCTGGGTGCTTTCAGTCTCGTGGAGGTGTCCACAGGATGCTGGGGATGCTAAAAGTCCATGAGCATTCAAACAGTGACCAGAAAAAAATGACAGAATTAAAATCCCCAGTTAAACCCCAAATCCCTGGTTCAGCATAACCCTTGGCACCTCTCTGTGTGTTCTACCAAAGATGTGCTACCATATTCTTATTTTTCTGATATAATTGTTTATCTTAGTGAGCACTATTTCATGTTTATAGCATAAAATAAATATTCCTGAAGTTTGTATGACTGCAGCAATCTCTGCCCCTCGGCATACCAGGACTCCTGTTCAGCAGATGATAGGGATACTAAGACAACTCAAAGCCTGAGAAGTTTGCAACCTAAAATCAAACCAGAAACAGATCCCAATAAAGGATTTGATGACTTCCACAAACCAGGACTTCTCAGAGGAGAGACTGTAGCTCCTGCTACCTTTAATTAGATGTCAGTGCTCCAGGAGAAAACTGCTTTACTTCTAAAAGCACCTGGACTTCCTTAACAAGAATAACCTGAAACAAAAGAAAAAGGAAGGGAAGACCACAATCAGTCTGAATGTCCCACCTCTGAGCCTCTGAGGGCCAGAGGAATTAAGAAATTAAATGTAAATCACTTATCAAACCCACTCATTTTGGATGAGGAATGACCCAGAGGCTGCCCAGAGTTTCCTTTCTGCCTGACATCTTCTGGAGAGCTGAGCCCAGGAACCTGAAATGGAGAAACAGAGTGGAATTTGGCCAGGCTTTAATACCAGCCTGCCACAATTCTGATCTGCCTGGCCTAAGTGACACGAAGCTGCAGGGCCCTCTCAGCAGCTGCTGGTGGAGGGGTCAGGAGACCACATCCCAGTAAGGTGCACACTGGGAAGACCCCAAGGGATATGGATATGGGATATGGAAATGGATATTTGGATGTATCTCCCTCCCCAAATCCAAAAATGAATTGGAGCAATTTACCAGCTCCAAGCTGGAACAATAGAGGAACACCCAAAGGTCTTTTATTAAACCAAATTATCCTTTTGATGTGACATCACCTCCTTGCCATGAATGGGCAGCTCATGGCAGAAATCCCCAAACCCCAGGGATATTCCTTGTGCTGAGCAGGATTTCATAGCAGTACTGAAAAAGGCAGATGTGTAGATATGCATTTATATAAAATGCATATTTAATACGTCAATATGCAGGTTTAAGAGGCAATTTCCTGGCTTAGTCTAATTCTCCTATTAGATGTTTCCCTTCGCACTCTACCTCCATGGCAGATGTCCCCAAAGCCCAGTGACATACCTGTGTCAATCCTACACCACTGCCCACATGGAAGGAATGTTGTTTTCCGCCAGCAAACACCCAGGGCTGGATGAATGAGAGGAGAGGCAGGGCAGATGCAGCCTTCTTCTTCCCTGATGTGGGATCCAGGTCTCCAGCAAGAGTCAGACTCAAAGCCTGATCCCTCCTCAGCCTCCCCAGAAGCTTCTGCTCAGTGCAAAGCCTTGATGGTGCCTCCTCATTTGGGGTATGCATCACTTAAAACACCATTGTGGCCACACCTGGCCAAGACCCCTCTCTGTGGAGCTCAAAATGGGTTGGGTGGGCACCTCTGGGCAAGAGATGATGGCTCTGTTGGCTTCAGGTGTCCTTGGAGGCTGGGAATATTTGAAACTGGGAGAGACCTGGAAAAATGCTCCAGCCCATGTGGCTGAAAAGGCTGTGTTGGCTTGGGTTTATGAGTTTAAAAGAATTTGTCAGCCACTTTGCTAAGAGCAGGGTTTTATGGTGGTACTGAGAAAGGCAGATGTGTAGATATGTATTTATATAAAATGCTGACTGTGCCAGCACAGGAGAGCTCAGGTTTAAGAGGCAATTTCCTGGCTTAGTCTAATTCTCCTATTAGATGTTTTCCTTCACACTAAGTGAAATTCTGACTGAATTAAAGACCCGCTTTTCCTCTTATCTGCTGCTGCTCTTATCTAACTCTGAGGAAAGGCTGGGAGCAGAGACAGCCAGGGCTTGCCATTTTACAGCTCTCCTTCCCACTTTTCCCTTGGGCTCACATCAAATGCTCGGAAGATTTGTTAAAAACCAGTCTGTTATGCTCAACACAACCATACAAAGGGAATAGTAATGGAAAAACCACAAAGTAGGTCCATTTCCTGAATATATATATATATATATATGTTTTTTTTTCCCCCTAGGGGAATCTCCCAAAATCTCCTACAAACCCCAGTGAAATTGTCTCCCTGGAGCAGGGACCATCCTTTCCATTAAAAGATTCAGGTATATTCACTTCTCTGAGTCTTCAAGGGTGTCATGAAAAGGGAAAGAGTAAAAAACAGCAATCCTGCTCTTTATTTATTGTCACTGCTCCTTTCTGGGTCCTGAGCCAGGTCAGTACAACCAGCAGGAGCCAAGACACCTCAGCCCCCTCCCCGACTCCAGCAGTGACTCATCGCTTAGACCTGGGCAAGTCCCTTCACTTATTTCCATAAAATCACAAAATAATGTGGGTTGGAAAGTTCTTTTTAAGGTTTTACCTCTTTCTCAGCAAAGTCTCTGCCTTGATTATAGAGTTTGTCAGTTTTAAGGGAGCAGGATTTGTTGGTCCAGCACCAAACTACTTCCAGCTGATCCTCTTCATGCCCTGCTGAAGCAATGCTTGATCCTAATTAGGGTAGCCCTTAACTAAGAACCATCTTTTATCCTTGAATTTTTATCTAGAGTCTTGTCCCAGTGTTATTGAGTTTAATCCAGTTTTTCTCTAAGCCCTCCCTTGTCCCAAGCCTCTGCCACCCTCTTTGCTTGAGTGTCTCAGACTTTGCAATGGAGTTGGCTCTGCCAAGAGCTGCACTTCTCACTCAGTCCAGCTTTATCAGGGCCACATTTCCACCCTGTGACATCTCTGTTCCCTAAATTCCCAACACACTTCCAGGCACAGAGGCGTTTAGAGCCCTTGAAACCAAATTAGCCACTCTCCATTTTGCTCACATGCAGGTTTTTTTATATTAATCCCTAATTCAGGGCTCTGGCAGCCCACCTCCCTGCAGCACCCTGCTGTCTCTGGCAACATCAAACAAAAAACCCCCCCAAAATGGGTCCCTTCTCACTGGATGTGGGCATCCTTCCAGGAAGGGCCCTGCTGTGTGGTAGCTGGGATTTGCAGCAATCTTTAGAAACAAAGGCCCTGGGGAGAGCTTAGAGTCCCTTCCAGGGTCTAAAGGGGCTCCAGGAGAGCTGGAGAGGGACTGGGGACAAGGGATGGAGGGACAGGACACAGGGAATGGCTTCCCAGTGCCAGAAGACAGGGATATTCTGCTTGCCCTTCCAGCCTCTTCCCTCAACTCCTGGCAAATTTTAGGAAATTATCCTGCTTTGATTCCCCCCCCCACAATAAAACCCAAGAGAAATCTGCCTCCCCTGAGACTGTAGTGAAAAGGGATGTACAGCATGATGAAATGATGGCTCCTGGATGGACATGCCTCTTCCCACTTGGAACAGATATAGATCTGGCCCCAAAATTCCACACAAAAAAAGGTCTGAATATCTTGAATACACTGGTCTGATTTAAAAAGAAACAGAAACCTGGAGTCAAAAAGCAGGTGGGTTTTATCACCTCTTTCATGATATAATTTGGCTGGAATGTCCTTCTCTTTTAAGATGAATGAACCTTCTTGCTGACAGCAACTCCCTTACTTTCTGCTTGCAAACCAAAATGGATGGGATTTTAGGGGATTTTCTGCTAAGAAAAAATAAAACACCTTCCTCATTGGAAAGTGTGTTCACCTGTGGTTATGAAAAGCTCTGGAAAACCAGAATACCCTTCTGGAGAGGTTACAACATTTAGAGTAGAATCATGGAATGGCTTGGGCTGGAGAAGAGCTTAGAGATCATCTTGTTCCAATCTTCTGCCACAGGCAGGGACACCTTCCACACTTCCACCTTCCAGGTAGCTCAGAGCTCCACCTAAAATGGCCTTGAACACATCCAGGGATGGGGCATCCACAGCCCAGGACATTTCTGGTGTCTCCTACTCCAGGTTGGGATAGCCAGTCCCTATAAATAGGGCCATGAAAAGGACAGTTTTAGGGGTCCTGGGGTCAGGTGGGCATCCCTGCAGCTACATCAGGGCTTGGACCTCTTCAGAGTTCAGATGGATCAGATTTTGGGCACTTTGGTCAGTGCCATCCAAGTGTGCATGAGCCCCATGGTGGATCATCACAAGCATCACCTCAGTGACAGGTGAGCAGGGATAAACCTCTGTATTCCTGGAATTTGCTTAGTAAAGTTCTTCTTTTAGCAGGAAATTTGTGTCTTAACCTCTACACAAATGTCCTTCCAAGAACAGGGATGAGGGCTCAAAGGCCTCCATCCAGCACAGCATAAGCTGGAGAGCTTTAGAACTTTCCTGAACAACCTTAGATTCTTTTATTAGAGAATAAAATTTTCATTTCTTCTACTTCATACATGGGCCTGAATAAGAAATACAGAAGCCAGCTACATATTTTCTTTAGACAAGGCTTATCCCAGACAACTGGAGCCTGGACTTTGCTTCTTCCCATCCTGTGGATTATGAAGTTTTTTTCTTGCTCCAGCAATAGACTGTGCTTGCTAGAAGCCACCTCTGCATTTCAAGGGCTTTGCCAAGTGGACAGGAAATTAATGAAGTTTAAATGAAGAGCTGCTCCCTCTTCCAGTCGTTTGATCCTTTCTTTTGATTCAGTAAAACCCTGGCAGAAGACTCCTGATCTAATCAGGAGCTTGCACTTGGTGATCCAATTACTGCCAAGTTTCTGGACATTTGTTTCTCCTCTGATGAGAACATTTAAAGGTGTGAACTTTCCAGGGGCTGTCTGGGCTCTGGGATCTCATTTGGGAAAGGCAGGAATAAAATGCTGTGATTTTCTACAGATTTGAGCTGTCTTCAGCCAGTCTGTGAATCCTGATAGCCAGTGCTTATTTCTGCTCCTGCCTACAGGTCTCCACCCCTCTGCCAAGCTCGGCTTGAATGAATCAGTCGATGCAAATCTCATCTGGAGGGACGTGCAGCCAGCACATTCACCCAACCTCATTTTTAAAGGGGAGGTTACAGACAGATAACACAGAGACTCTTTTCCAACAGCCTTCTCCAGCCCAGATGTGCACAAGTTTACAAGAAGCAGTGGCCATAAAATAAAATACAAGAAGCTCCACCTCAACATGAGGAAGAAATTCTTCATTGTGAGGGTGGGAGAGCTGCCCAAAGAGGGTGTGGACTCTCCCTCTCTGGACACGTTCCTGTGTCGCCTGCTCCAGGTGACCCTGCCCTGGCTGGGTGTTGGACTAAAAATCTCCAAAGGTCCCTTCCAACCCTAAAAATTCCATGATTCTGCAGAAGGTGGGCTGAGAACTGATGATTTCACTTCATGAGAGAGTGCAGGACTTCTGCTCTGCCCACTGATTTTCCAGCATTGTTGGCCAAACACCCTCACGTTGTACCCTCAGTCTTTCATGTCCGAAGGTTGCCGCAGTCACCGATCCCACCATGCAGGGGAAAGAGGCTCCCAGGGTCTGCCCTGTGAGATAACATCCCCCCAGTGACTCCCAGAGCCTTTCTTGAGGTGCCACTGCCCAGTGTTTGCTCATGTCCTCACATTGTCCCCAGCCCTGATAACTCCTCTGGTCAAGATTATCAACTCATCAGCGGCATCAGCCCCCCACGTTTGGCAGGGAGGACACCAAACCCTCTCTGCTGATAGACTTATCCCTAATCCCATTCAGGACCGTTTTGATCAATGGATAAATCTCTGTTTGTGTGGCCAAATCCCTCTTGCCTTGTCTGTGGGCTGGGTGTGGGGATAAATGTCCTCAATGTCCCCCTGGGCTCGTGCCATCCCAGATCCTGACGGTGTGGAGAGCACGTCCAGTCAAGGCTTTGCCCCACGGGGCTTTTTTACCTTTATTTGAGCAGATGGACAGCTGAGGTCCCAGAAAGGGTGATGTGGCCTCTGCAGAATCCCAGGACAATTTAAATTGGAATTCCCAAAGTTTGGAATTCCCAAAGTTTAAGGACATCCTTCTCTTCCAGCAGCACTGCACCAGCTCAGCGTGTTTTTGTGCTGGCAGCTGAACACAGAAGCCTTGGTCAGAGACACTTTTCCATCTAAATTCCCAATATCTTTTTAAAGACGTGACTGCTTGCTAAGCTTTATTTACCCAGCAACCCTCTTCCAGTCAGTGGGGAGGAGATAAGGACATATGAGGAGACCTTGATCAGATCAGGACCCACCTGACAGGGCAACAATGGGGTGGAAAAGAAGAAAGAACAAAAAGTAAAAGCTCTTGATGATCCAGGCTCAAAGAGAAGCCAAATCTTAAGGGAAGAGTTCTCCCCTAAATAATTCTCTTTTATTTCTTTCACAAATGTCAGTATAAGGCGTTTGGGCTCCAGCATCAAATCAGCAGCAGAGTGAAAAAAATTAGAGGGGGGGGGGGGGGGGGAAAGAGAAAGCAGGAAAAAAAAAAGAAGAGAAAAATAGGAAAAAAGCTATACATATTTTCCTTCCTTTTTTTTTTCCCAACATGAAAAATATGAAAGTGCCCCAGAATTAAAAAAAAAAAATCCTTTCACCAACAGAAGATGTGTTCACCACATAGACACTATTGGTGGCCAGCTACAGGGGAAGGAAACAAAGAGCATTTCACAAAAGGTCCTGCCCTGGAGGCTCAGCTGGACCATCTTCAGATGCTTCCCAGTGGTGCCCAAATTATTGTCAGTAACTGGTGGAGAGGGACAATCCTTGGAAGTGTCCAAGGAATGACTGGATGTGGCACTCAGTGCTCTGGGCTGGTGACAAGGTGGGGATCAGTCACAGGTTGGCCTCAATGGTCTTGGAGGTCTTTTCCAACTTCAGTGATTCTGTGATTCCATGATCCTCTGATGGCATCTTAACTCCCATCACCTCTGATCAGGTGGTGAAATCCCAAGGACAGACAAAAGGCAGGAAATGAGGCAGGTGCAGATGAGACCCAAAGATGTTCTTCACACAACCAGCCACTGGGAAATGGAAGATTCTGGGGTGTGATCAAAAAACCCCTGTGATTTAATCCAAATGGGATATGAAATGTGGAAATCAAAGAACCACAGAACCATGAAATCACAGAATGTTTTGGGTTGGAAGGGACATTAAAGCTCATCCAGTCCCACCCCAGCCATGGGCAGGGACACCTTCCACTATCCCAGGCTGCTCCTGTCCAACCTGGCCTTGGACACTTCCAGGGAGCAAATCCTCTGTTCTTCCTAAGAGATTCTTGTCTACAACCTCAAGGACAGGAACAATGTGACCCCTCTGTGATGATGGGATTTGCTCAAAGAAGCGGTGAGTACAAAAAACATCTTCAAGGGGTGATGGTAAAACTAGGAATCTGATGCCAAAATAGAAATAAACCACTGTGGACTTCTTATATATCCTGGTATTTGTCTTGGAGATCTGTCGTTCTCATATTTTTAATTTTCCATGCAAGAGGAAAAGCAAGGAAGAAAGAGTAAAACACAAACAGCCCCGTTGTTTTTTGGCTTTTTTTCCCCTTTTGTGTATTTTGGTTTTGCTTGAAATTGTATAAAATGTAACAACTTTTGCCCCTGCTGTGGTTTTCCCATTGCACACTGTGAACAGTCAAGGCTTTTTTAATGCAAAAAGAAGGCTGAATTCTGAAAATGTTCTTTATTCTCTATACAAACCACCCTCCCCCAAAACAAGAAGGAAAATAACTCACATTTCTTCATCTATAATTAGTAAAATAATTAGAAACATTTTAACTTCTTGCTTAGAGTAGATCAAGCCCAGCTTTTCTTTTTATTGAGTTGAAACAGCAATTCATCCAGAAAGGTCTTAGAATTTTCTTAAAACAAGCAAACCAACCAAAGCCAACCAAAAAAGCCCAAAGTGAAAGTAAAATTCAATTAAATTAAAAAGAAAATTAAAAAAAACACCAATCATTACACTTTGGAACTTTGTCCAGCCAGAAACAACCAATATTGAAAGTTCCAGTTTGCTGTTTTTGTACTTCCACCTCTTCCAGATGGAACACAAATAACATTTTCTTTGATTTTGGGAGGATTTTCCACTGGGGGAAAGAAAAAAAAAAAGTGTTCCTTAATGGGTTCTCTTCTTTCATGGATGTTTTCCTGGAGTAAACATTACGTGTGCAGTTTTACCACAAACTGGATGGAAAGGTGCTGAAAATGAACCTTTTTTCATTGTCAGAAAAAGTCAGTTCATCAGGAGCAGATATTTTGGGAAGGAGCCCTCTGTGGGATGCCTACAACCATTTATCCATGCTGGTTTAGGTATCTTTGGATGTTAACAACTGGAATATGCTCCAATGCCTCCAGTGTCTTGCTGGAATTACAGTGAGATTTCACAGCTGTTCTGCCAAAAATCCATAATCCTGTGAAAAGGCACGGGACTAAGTGCTCTGGGAGGGATGGGTCCTGTCCTGGATCTGCTGTCCCCCACAAGGCCTTTTATCCCCCTTCCCCTTGTCTTCCCAGATAATAAGATCCACCCACCCTGCAGTGCTGTTGGGAGGCTAAATGTGGTAATCTTTATAAAGTGCCATGGGATCTTTTGGAAAAGAGAAAAGAAAAAGAAAATAAGGAAAATGTAGGATCCAGCCTGATATTGGTGTCACACAGGCAAGGAGTGACTCCCAGGGACATACAGATGATCTCTAAGTTCCCTTCCAACCCAAGCCATTCTGTGATTCCATGATTTTGTGGCAAAGACAAACTCAGGATCAGGATCAGTTATCACTGCAGAGCCCAGCAGCCACCCTTCACTTGTGCTTCTGGCTGCCAGCAAGGGTGACACTTCAGGGACATTTTTCCAGCCCATGGAAAGTGCTGTCCCTTTGAGATGTCTTTGTCTTTCTGTACTGAACCAAATCTGCTTTGTCCACCTTGTCCCTGGTGGGGAGGACAGGATGGAGCCGAGCCTGAGCTGCTCTGTCATGCAAACCAAAAGCTGATTTCTGGACAAGGGAATTCTCTGGGGAGATCTTAGAACACCTTCCAGAGCCTAAAGGGGCTCCAGGAGAGCTGGAGAGGGGCTGGGGACAAGGGATGGAGGGACAGGACACAGGGAATGGCTTCCCACTGCCAGAGGGCAGGGATAGATGGGATATTGGGAAGGAATTACTGGCTGTGAGTGTGGGGAGGCCCTGGCAAAGGGTACCCAGAGAAGCTGTGGCTGCCCCTGGATCCCTGGAAGTGTCCAAGGTCAGGTTAGATGGGGCCTGGAGCAGCCTGGGATAGTGGAAGATGTCCCTGCCCATGGCCAGGGTGTGGAACTGGATGATCTTTAAGGTCCCTTCCAACCCAAACCTTTCCATGATTCCCTGATTCTGTACAACAGCCAGAACTACACATTCAAGTCCAGAATTCTCCTGTCTCTGACTGGTTTGGTGGGATTTTTGTTCATTTCAACTAAAACCCTCCAAATCTTAAACCATTGTCTGGGATTCCATCTCTCTCCTGCTGCACTGTGAGTCTTGGGAATCACATAATTCCTGACTTGTTCAGTGCATGAAAACTCAGAGGTGCATCAGCTGCCCAACAGACACCTCAGTTTATTAATAATATCAACACTGCAATAACGATCTAAGAACGAGGGCTAATTACACATAAATTTGGCAACATACCTGAGTATTCTTTCCCCATATACTGCACTGGAGTTTTGCCTGATGACATTATCATTTTCTGATAAAATGAACTTTTGTGTCACTGTGCCTTTTACAATTACAGCCTGTGGTGTATTTTCTTGCTTTTCCCCGTGGATGACAAAATGCCACCCTCACCCAGGGTTTCCCATCCTGGACAGCATTCCTGGGTGGGTGTGAAGCTGCAGGATGGGTCCAAAAGCCAAAGGCAGACTGGATTTCAGCAGATTTAAGAGAGCATCAACTCTGCTTCTCTCTGGTAGCACTGGTGCATCAAAAATATTACACCAGGGATGTTTTTCTTTACAAACCCAAAAGAGGAGAAGAAGAAGGAGCAGGATATTCCTGATGGTAGAAGGAAACTGGGATCTTTATTTGTGCAGCCATAAGAATCCCAGTGGCATAGTCTAAATTCCTGCTGCCCTGAGAGACACCAGGGAAGGCTGCAATGTTTGGTTGGCTGGAGAACAGCAGTGCAAGGGGGCTTTGGTGGGATATTTCTGGAAAATTGGGTGGATGTTAATTAGGAAACGAAAAAAATCCCATGTTGCTGCCTCAGCTCCAGAAATTGTTGTGTAGATGACATGGAAATTAAATATAATCTGAAGGAACTCTGGCAGCACTTAACAGAACCATGGAATTGCTTAGGTTGGAAAAGCTCTCTAAAATCACTGAGTCCAACCATTCCCTCAAAACTGCCAAGGCCACCAATGAACCCTGTCCCAGCATTCCACACTCACACACCTTTTAAATCCCTCCAGGGATGGAGATGCCACCACTGTCCTGGGCAGCTGTGCCAAGGCTGGACAGTCCTTTGAGTCCTCCTTTCCTTTGCAGAGTTGAGGCCAGGGGATCTGGGAGAGGCTGAGTTCCAGCCCAGTGTCCAAAGTTCAGGGAATTCAGGGAATCATTTCAGGGAATTCAAACATTTGCAAATCTAGGTGAAGAGAGGAAAATTCCCAGAAAGTCCCACCTGCCCCCAGTGTCCCTTGCTGGAGGACATTGCCAACCGCAGATCACAAATTTACCCTGCACCAGGGAGTTTTTTCCTTTTTGGAAAAGACCAGACATTTTTTCACCTTTTTTTTTCAAGCTTTCCTTTTTAAAATTGTCGATGTTTTGGTTTTTTTTTTGACTGGCATCTTGTCCAAGGTCAAACCATCCTCCAGCACTACCACTCAGTCCCGCCAGCACTGCCTGCACATGAAATCCTGCTTGTCCTTGGCTCATGTGAGTGCAATTCACATGGATCTGGGCTTGGAAATTCGGTGCTTGGATTTTTTGGCATGAAAAACTATTTTGGCTTTGTAACTTTACTTTTATGTGAAATCTACCTCTTTTTTGCTTTTCTCTCCAGAATAAGTGAATTAGTTCAACCACTGTGCAATTCAACCATCGGTGCAGACAGAGAAACAATTTTTTCAGCCCAGAAGGAACTCAGCCACAAAACCTCTGTCCTCACCCTGAGGGCGTAAGATTTGGGTCAGGACTGGGTTTTTTTTGGTTTTTTTTTTTTTTTTTTTTTTTGTTTTTTTTTTTTTTTTTTTGTTTTTTCCATCACCACATCCAACCTCGGCGCTGCATCTCCCGGCACGCGGTGCGCGATGTTCGGAGGGAGCGCAGGGGCATCGCCTGGGGCTCCGGCCCTGCAGCCCTTCCCTTCCCGGCGGCGGCGGCGCTGCCCGGGGCACTGACCCCAGCGCCGGGGAGTCTGGAGCGGAGCCGGCGGCCGCCGCTCGCCGCCGTCAGCCCACACCTCATCAATAGGGGCTGACAGCCCCGGCCCCGCCGCCCCGACGGCACCGCTGCCGGCACGGCACGGCTTGGCACGGCCCGGAGCGCGGGCTGAGAGCAGGGAGAGCCCCGAAGGTGGGCTTGGAGGCAGCGCCATGCAGCCGGGATGTATTTAGGGAGAGAAATCGGGGCGCAGAGCCCCACGGGGGTCAGGCTGCAGGTAACCTCTCAGGATTACCAGGATTATCCAGGGATCCCGGCATTCCCCCATGGGTCTGGGATAGACGCAGCATCATTGTGAGGGGCTACGAACATCCCGGTGGGGCAGAGTGAGGGGGTCAAGGGGGCTGGAAGGGGGTACAGGGGTGTAGGGGACTCCACAGTGACAGGTAAGGGCACTCAGTGAGAGGTACAGGCGAGCAGGAAGGTAAAACACGTTGGTGAGAGAGATATAAACACGTGAATAAATAGATGGATAAATAAATCGATATTCTGGCAAAGTCGATGGGCACAAAAAAGGAAATAAGACGCAGGAATGAGTTACAGAGATGTATGGATATACGGATATATGGCTAGATGATGGATATAGGGATATATAGATAAATGATGGATAAATGGATATATAGATAAATGATGGATATAGGGATATATGGATAGATGATGGATATAGGGATATATGGATAGATAGATGATGGGTGGTGATACTGGCTGGGGTTCCACATTCCCAGGGCTCCATCCCAGACATTTCCAGGCACAGCAGCCTTCCCCGCCTGACGCACGAGGCTTTTCCAGCCTTCCCAAGAATGGGAAGGGGTTTTCCATCACCGCTGCCGTTCCTACCGGACACGCAGGGCTCTGCCGGGGCCGGTCAGTCCCCGGCAGCCGGGATGTCACAGCAGGTGCGTTCCGCACGGGTGGTTTCACTGTCACTGCCTCAAAGGGCGGTGACAATGATGACAGCACAACCACACGTGCGCAGGGCGCTGCGAGTGGGCGACAGGAGCTCGGCTGGTGACGCTCCCCCTTCGTCCCCAGCGGGTTCCCCTCCACCGCGGGCGATGTTCCCCCACTCGCCCCCGTGCTGGTGGCCCCGGGGGATCCCCCATCTACGGCGGACGTGTGTCCGCAGATGCCACGCAGACTTTCGTCACACCGCAGTGGCACAGCCCCTGTCCCCGGGGGAAGGTCCCTCTGAGCTGAGCTTTCACATCTCCCCACCAGTCCAGAGAATCCCAGACAGGGAAGTTCGGAGCCCTGACGTTTTAGGCTCAATTGACTGGATTTTGGCAGTAAAGCTGACAGGAATGCAGCGCACTGATCCGTGGTGAATTTTCAGTGTTCTCTGGGACACATCTGTCCCCCCGCACGCACACACAGTGGCACAGACACGCAGGGCACCACATGTCCTGTGTTTCCCGTTTCCTAGAGATCCTCACTTCCTAAAACCCCCGTTCCAGATGGATTTTGGATTTTGCCTGTCCCCCAATTTCCACGGCACTAACCCTCACTTCTCAGCCTCTCCCCTCCTGCTGCATCAGAGCACAAATCGCTGCTCCACGCCCCTCTGCATCCCACGGATTTGTCCCTGAGGAAGTCACTTGTACTTATTTCCACTGGGGGTAAAAAAAAAGGGGGGGGGGAAACCCCAAGAAAAAGCAATAATATGGTATTTGGGGGTAGAGGGGGTGGTCAGAAAGGATTTAGACTTTCGCCTGAAGCTCCGCTGAGCCGTGATGATGCTTGGCCACCCTCCTGCGAAGGGCACTACCTGGCCTTTGGGATGGGGGAGGAGGCGGGGGGTTGGTGGCATTTTAGGACCACTGCCGTCCCGTAAACAGACGTGACGTTTGTTTGGGAAAGTGTCTCTGAAAGGCGCGACAAGAGCTTTGGTTAAGCCGGGCCGGGGGTGGCAGCCACAGCGGGGTCCCCCGAGAGCTGCTGACGGTCCCTCTCTGCGGGGCTGTCCCTCTGTCCCTGCCAGCTGCACTCTCCACAGCGTCCTGTGGGTTTTCCTTGCGCTGGGGTGTCCTGAGAGGTGTCTGCGGGCAGGGGGGTGCAGAGGGGTCCCAGAGCGGGGACTCCAAGGCTCCCCAGAGGGGAAGGTCCAGGATTTGTCCCCCAGGAGGGCGGGGGGTTCATCCGTCCCCCCGCACAGCTCCAGGAGGGGTTGGCTCTCGGGATTTCCCCCCTGTTGCTGGATCTGGAGAGGGCTGGAGGGGCAGGGCCGGGGGCAGCACCCCCCTGTCCATCCCCAGCCCCCCCCAGACGGGTGGGAAGGGGGCGGGAGGAGGCGATGCCGTCCCGAGACGTCTCCTGGCTCGCAGGGAGCCTCGTCCCCCACTCCCGGGGACCTCCTCGTTCCCCCCTCCCAAACCACCCCGGTCCTGCCGCACAGCCCCAAAAAATCGGGGGTGCAGCCGTGCCGTGCCCCCGGCTTGGGACCCCCCTTTCCCTTCCCAGTTGCTCCGGCTGCTCTAACACAAGCCAGGGACAGCCTAGAGATACCCACAGATAGATACCTGCGGATAGATACCCATGGATACCTATAGATAGATACCTATAGCTGATCCATACCTCCCGCAGATGCCACCCAGCCGTAGGCACCGGATTTTTGGAGCCGATTTGTCCCCTCTCCGCTGTCCCGGGGTGGCCGATCCCCTCCCAGAGTCTGTAACTCTCAGATTCTCCCCAGCCCCCTCCTCCAGACCCTTCCCGGCTGTAGCCAAAGCAAGGAATAAATAAAAGAATTAAGGTAATACTAATAAAATCTCCAAATACTCCCAAATGCCCAATATGCAGCAGCCGCCGGCCCCATTTATCCCTTTTGCTCTGCTAAAACCACATTTCCCCCGCTGGGTTTTTCCCCCTATTTTTAACCACTTTTCTTCATGATTGTTTTAAAAATTCGATTTTTAGCACAGATAAAAATTTAAATCAACTTTCTCCCCTCCGCCCCCTGCCCCTCTCCAGTTTCTAAAGTGGTTTTGAATGAATTATTTTTGGTTTTTTGGAGGGGAAGTTTGTTTTTTTTAATCCATGCATCAGCATCGGGAGCTTTAACTCTAAAACCACCGCGGAACTAAGTTCGATACGGGGAAATAAATAAAACAAAACAAAAAAACCCCCTTGAAAATAGGCATCTCATAGATTTTTTTCCTGGCTGGGGCAGAACTGGAGGTTTGAACGGAGAGAAGCAAGGCCAAAGTTTGCTCCTCTGGGTTATTTTCACACAGATTTCGTTAATCGCAAGGAGGAAAAAAAACTCTACCGCATGCAGATTTTGGGTTTGGTTTAGGCTTTTTGGTGTTTTTTTTGTTTTTTTTTTTTTTTTTTTTTTTTTTTTTTTTTTTTTTTTTTTTTTTTTTTTTTTTTTTTTTTTTTTTTTTGTCGCTGCACTTTGCTGTGTCCCATCTCCTTTTTCCGGGAGAAATTGTGTCCTAAATCCATCCTCTCCGTGCCGGCTGTTGGGTGACGCCAGGCTGGGCTCGGTGCGGTTCCTCACCTCTCCGAATTTCGGGATGAGCCTCCCCGCGATTCCCGGCTCTGCCGACCGATAATTCGCCGCGGAAAGAGGCTGGATCCGGCCACACGCACGCGAAACAATCCACGGGAATTGCTTTTGTACCTTTTTTCCTGCAAGTAGCAAAGGCAAAACAGATCCTTGAAATCTTCTTTGCTCCTGGTATTGCTGCTTTGCTGCTTGGGCGGGTTTAAGCAGTTTAAATTGCATTTTCGCTTTTTGTGACTTTTTTGTAAAAAAAATATTTCTTTTTAGTAAGGAAAGAGCTGCTTTTCTGTAGGAATTCAAGGAATCTTTAGGAAATCGCTGCTGTGGGAGAGAAAACCGTCAGGGATTTTGCAAAGGAAGGAAAGATGAGTGTCCCGAACCTGGCACATCTGGATAGGCATTGCTTCGGAGAACGGATATCAAAAGAGACATCAATATATTTAATTCTCCTTTCTTTCCCTATGTGCTGCTAAGCATATTTTTATGTATACATGTATTCGTACATACTTTTAAATATACGCATTTACATGTTTATGTATTATATGTGAATTATTAAACATTCTAGTTTACATGTTGTATGACTATTTTTATATAGTTCATAATTTACATATATACAAAAACAATACCACAGGGCGTTAAAAATTATAAACAATAAATTATTTAGGTATGACAGTACCTCTATGTTTGCATGTAACACACGTTCCTGTGAATTATAACATACATTAAGCCCCGTTTATACTTAATTTTCTATCGATCTGTATAAAATTACACACCTTTTATTAGTAATATATTTTCCCCCGTGTGCTGAAAGAACAAATACCCACAGAGACATCGTTGCGGATGTTTCTTTCTTATGTATTTCTGTGCCTGCAATTTTATTTCTATACGGGGCTATAAATATTTTCATCCAGATATTTGGGGTTATCTCCATCTGCGTTTTCCCACTTCTAGGGGTTTGGGGAGTCCCTGTGCCCCCTGTGTATTGCAGAATAACGTGAGGGTGGAGGATGAGGGGATCCCACATCCCCGGGAATTCATTCCCAACCCTGAAGAAGCCCCTAAATGCTCTCCTCACCCTCCATCCCCCTTCAATAAATCGCTTTTCCCATTCCCTCTCCCCCCCCACCCCGTGTCTTACAAACGGAGATTTGAAATTTTAATTTAACATTTTTATTTCCAAGCACCAAAATCCTCTGACATCTCCCCCACACACACAGACTTAGGGTAGGAACCCCAGATTTCCACGGGAAGCTCCAGAGTGTGGGAAATATTAATGGTGTGAGAGTTATTCCCGGGAAACGGGGCAGTGGGACCCCCGGATGTCTGGAGAGACTCCAGAGCGAAATGAGCCCCTGGGGAGGGGGGGCTGTGGATGGGGGGCTGAACCCCGCGTGGGACTGGGACCCCAAATTGTAGAGGGTGCAGCACCCCCGATGCACTTCATCATTAACCTTTAAACCCATCAGAGCATGGAGGGACAGGAAAGGGTGCCCAGTTTGGGGCGAGCACCCCCAAAGCCCGCAGGGACAGAGGGACCAGCTGGCCCCTCCTCACTCTACAATTTGGGACCACGGTTTGGGGCAGAAGCACGGGAAAATCCCCGTTGTGCAATATCGCCAGAGAAAGGGGGTCACTCCGGCGGGATTGGGGGGCTGGGGGGTGTCTGTACTCCTCAGAAAACCCCCCTGATTTTTTCTGGGATCCGGACACGGGCATCCCTGGGGTGCGCAGGCACGCGAGGCTGCCCAGCTGGTGGGACCATGCCCATGGGGCTGGTTTGATCTTATTATTTTATTTTATTTTATTCCTTTTTTTATTGTTTGTTTTTCCTCCCCTCTTCTCTACAGCCATGGAACCTGGCGCCCGGCTGATGGTGCAACAGATACCGGCCACCCCCTTCACCCCCCCTTCCCTCCCATCGCCGCCCACTTCCACGTGACGTGGGCAAACCAGTCAGCGAGTGGGACTGGGCAGCCTGGCCATACTGGGGAGCCAGGAGGGGGGCAGCGCTGCCCCTAACCCCCCCCCAAGGAAGCAGGAGCCGGGCATCTCTGAGCCCTCTGCCTTCCCCACAGCCGGGGGGGGTTCCTGCCCCACGGCCTCGCCCTCCTCCACCCCTGTGCCCCCCCAACACTGAAGGTGGGTAGCGCTTCTCTGTCCCCTCGCTCCTCATCCTCGCTGTCACTCCGGGACCCCAGCGACCTCCCCGAAAGCTTCCTCCTATTATCTCCTCGGGCTTGAAAAGTGACTCGATTTTGCTTTTTTCTTTTGGTTAATTTTTTTATTATCACCAGTACTATTTGTAAGGCAAGAGGGGAACTCGCTCCTTGTTCCCCTCCTGTGAATCCTGCCCCTCCTTAGGGAATCTTGTGCAAATGCTCCGTCCTAGGCCGGTTACACGCCAACCATTCCCTGGGGTCAGGGGGACACAGACCTCCCTTAAAGCCCCTTCTTCCCGGCTCGCTTCCATCCTTACCCCTTCCCAGCGCTGTTCCCAGCTCCGGCTTCTCTTCCTTTCCTCGGCCGCCTACCCGTCTCCCGCTGTCCTCCCAGGGTATCAGCCCTTATCTGCTGGTTATCTCTTCTGCTGCTAAATTCAGCCCCGCGGAGGGGTTCAGCCGGGGGAATCTGTTGGTTAAACCTAAAGCAGTCCCAAGAGCCAACTCTCCGGCCATAATTCCCCCCTCCCGCAGCCCATCCAGCTCTTCTCCCGGTGTGAGGTGGTTTTCATGGAATCCTACAATTCCAGAATGGTTTGGTTAGAAAATACTTAAGGGCTCATCCAGTTCCGACCCCCCTGCCCTGGGCAGGGACACTTTCCACCAGACCGGGTTGTTCCAAGCCCCGTCCAAGAGGCTCCCTCCATGATTTGTAGAGAATCTCACATCTCAACTCATCTCACCCTCCTCCCGGACCCTCCTTGGAAAGGGCTTTCACCCTGACCCCTTTCCGCAAGAGGGTTTTGGGGTCCTGCCATTGCAAGCCATGCACAAGGCCCCGATGGCATCCCAAGGCCCGAACCCACCCCAAATTCCCCCAAATTCGAAACCAATCCAACATGAGGGAAAGCACCCCTTTGCCCCACCCTGTCCCAGGATTCTGGGACTTTCCTCCCCATCCAGACCTACAGCATTCCCAGTCCCCAGTGGGTCACCCCACTGTGCTTCCAGCTTCTCCCACTTCCCCACACGGGAAAAACGGCGGAGAGGGATAGAAAACACCTGGGAGCGGGAGTTTTGTGGGCGCTGCCTGGCGTCTGCTCCCCACTTTGGGCAGCACTAATGGGGCTGCAGTGGGTAATGCCCTCCCCTCTCCTTTAAGCCCCTTCGGTCACTTCTGGCTGGGCTTTAGGGGGTGCGGACACGCGTGGGGCAGGCGCGGGGTGGGAGGGTCGAGCCATCATTCCTCCTTTCCCTCTTTCCCCCCTAGTTTTCCCTAATTTAACTCCCCCCCACCCCAGCCCTCCTCAGTCGCCTCCCGCCGCCCACATCAAACGCCGGCCCCGGGGGCCATTAACAACTTAAAGCACCGATCGTACCTGCGGGACAAAGGTTTTTGCTCCGGGCCAGAGGAGAGAGCATCGCTGTCTCTCACCTTCCCGGCTGTGTCCCCCTTCCTTTCACCTCCCCCCCTTCTCTAACCTCCTTATCTCCCCGCCCGGGGGGGTCCCGGCCCGGCCGCCGCCGCATCCCGCATCCCGGCAGCATCTCCCCCTGCTCCCCCGGGGGTGTTGGAAGGGGCGGGCGGGGGGGGGAGGGAGGAGGAGACTGACCGAGGGTTTTAAACAGCCCAGCCTCATGGTGGAGGGCGGGGGGGTGGGGGGGCGGGAGGTGATGGATGGAGCCCGGTGGGAGCAGCTAAATCCAGGCGGGAGCTAAATTTCCCCTCCGGAGGGACCCGGACTTCTTGCTCGGGGTCTGCAAGAGGCGGCGGGACCTGCTGAAGGTGGGGAAGGTGGGCGGTGGGGAAGGGGGGGGGGTCGGAGGAAAATCGCATCGCTGGTGGTGTTTTGGTTTTGGCTGGAAGGCTGCGCCCACGCGAGACCGCTCCGGGGAAAAGTGGAGCCGAGGGTTTTCCAGGCGCTCCCCATCGCTCGGGATCGCGGCTGGGGAGCCGGCCGGGCTTTGGGGAGGCCCCGCACGAGATGTACCAGAGCTTAGCCATGGCAGCCAACCCCGGCCCTCCGGCGTACGAGGGGGCAGGTGGCTTCATGCACAGCGCTGCCGCAGCGTCCCCGGTCTATGTGCCCACCACGAGGGTCACCTCCATGCTCCCCAGCCTGCCCTACCTGCAGAGCAGCGGCTCTTCCCAGCAAGGCAGCCCCGTCTCCAGCCACTCCATCTGGACTCAGCCCGGAGCCGAAAGCGCCGCTTACAACCCTGGATCTTCTCACCCTCCCGTGTCACCTCGGTTCTCCTTCTCCACCAGCACCCCCATCCCGGCCACATCTTCCCGGGAAGCGGCGGCGGCTTACAGCAGCTCCTTGAACCTTTCTGCTAACGGGAGGGAGCAGTACAGCAGGGGCTTCGGCAGCTCCTATTCCAGCCCCTACCCGGCCTACATGAGCCCCGAAATGGCCACGACCTGGACTTCCTCGCCCTTTGACAGCCCCATGCTGCACAACCTGCAGAGCCGAGGGACGCCCGCGGCCGCCCGTCACGCCAACATCGGTGAGCACGGGGCTGGGAGACGGGAGGGGAGGTTTCACCCCGTTATCCCCCAGATTTTGGGGCACGCACCCCTCTGTGCATAGGTTTTGGTTTTTGGAGGGAGGAATTCGGAGTATTGGGGTTGGCGCTGGCTGGAAAACATCGGGGTCCTTATTCTTAATTATTCTGCAAAATCACCGTTCCAAAACATCCTCAAAGGCCACAGTTTCCAAAAAGTAAATGAAATTTAGGGCAGGCCCGGAGCAGCAAGGAGTGATGAGCCGAGCTCTGGAGCGAGGGCCTGCTGGCTTCTAGAATAGCTCAGAGAGGGTTTAGGGGCTCTGATGGGGATAATTTTGGGGTGCAGGACCACGATGTTCCATGGACACGCAGGCGGCCCCTTCCTGAGCTGGCTTTAGGTGTTAAACTGGGAGCATTGAGAAAGCAAAGTTGGGTCCATGAATTCCAAATCTTCCCTTCGGGCTGTTTTACGTTCTGGTCTTTTAAAAAATTCTTTTAGAAAGGTCAGTTGGGCTACAAAAAGGGAGAGCAAAGAGAAATTTAGAGCTGCGGTGGGAGAGATGATGGAGAAGGATTAAAAGAAATGCATCCATATTTATAATGGTGCTTTTTGGGGAATTAGGCACATCTGAACAACACAACCCTGGTATTTCAGAGTCTCCTTACCCCAAAAATCCTCACCCTGATCTCTTGTGCCGAGTCAAGACTCAGAGCCTTTACTTTCATTAAATTCCTCTGGTTCCTACAACGAAGAATTGGTCCAAATGGCTTAAAACACTACTTTTATATTTAGTGAGATGGAAGAGGGATAAAAGGAGAGAGAAATGCAGGCACATCTTTGCATGGTTTCATAAACACTTTTTTCCTTCCCGCCTCCTCTCCATTAAGGTATTTCTGTCGGCTTTGGGGTCGGGGTTAACAAAGAAAATACTTCAAATTTGTCTGCAGATCTATTTTACAATTGTGTTCTCTGATCCGAATTTTGGAGGGTGGTTTTTCCATTGTGTCCAACGGGATTTGCGTTGTCTTTAGCATTATTTTAAGACGTTAAAAGAAGGAAAGTTGGGCGTTGATGAAGGCTTGGCCTTGCCAATATCTTGTGCTTTTCTCTAAGTGCTAGAAAATTTCTCCGGACGAGGAACAGATTAAGGATAAAATTTTAGCCAATCAGGCAATGTTTTTTTGGAAGCCATGAGAAGGCAGATCGCAGAGGAAAAAATCAGGATGAATTTAAAAATCAAATATTAATTGAATATCAGGAAGCACATATGAATATTTGTACTTTACTATGGTGCCATCTCTTCCTCGGGAAAAAAAAATTCACCTTTTTACAGTGATTTCAGAAGGGCTCTTAATAATAAAAATACTCTAAACCCAGAATAATGCAAATGAAGAATTGCAGTTGCAGAAACACCCATCAGCTTTTAAAGTGCTCGGGGATTTGGGGTTTTTGAGCGTGGTGGTTTGTGCTGCATTTTGATGGCAAAAAAAAAAAAAAAAAAAAAAAGGGTTTTAAATAGCACTGGAAAGAAGGGATGAGTTGAGCTAGTGCAGAAAATGGTTTTTAATGAAGGAGGAAGGAGCCGGGACTCCACGGCCAGGTCCTGACTCGGGTGCCGGATTCTCGTCAGCGCGGCCGAATCCGCGGGATTCATTAGCGCGGGGCTAATCACGCCTTTCCCTTGGATATGGAAAAGCGTTCGAATTTTAAAACAAAAATGCTTGTGTTTTGGTTAAGAGAAAAAAAAAAAAAAATTAACTGTCTGAGAGCAGATGAGTTTTAAATGGAGTTTTGGAAAGCAGCTCCTCCGGGAAGTAGCATTAGGTCCAGACCTGTCCCGTTCCCACTTCTCCGTGAGTCGGGACGCGATCGCTGCCGGGTCCCTCCTTGAAGCCGAGCGATGCTTTGGGCATCGAGGGGGTTGAGCAAAGCATGTAGAGGCTGGCTGGGGGGTTCTGAGCTGGGAAAGGGTTTTATTTTAATGATTTTAAGGGTAAAAAAACCTGAAAAACTGAAGGCTCTGAAAGATGTAGTGGGGGGGACACCGTTGTGGATTATTCCCACCACAGACCGACTTTAATTCCACAACCGAGCCTGGTCAGCACCTGAGAAATCCTTGGAACGGTGGAGTTGACTCCTTCTTTGCCTTTTCTTAGGGCTAAAAGTAATTTTATTCTCTGCACAGCGAGGAATCTCAAGGTGGAAATGCAATCCTTTTGAATGTGTGAAATATAAATATTTTCAGCGCTCTCATTTTCTTTTCCAGAGAAATACCCACCACCTTCGAGTAGCACTAAATGCAGAGCGCTCCTGGGGTCATTAAATTTTTAATTACTATGATTATTGGAAAATAAAGATCAAGTATAGGCAGCTATAGCTGAATATACAGAAATGAATTCACAGTCCATACAATTGGGCATGACATTTTCCTTCCTGTTTAATATGAATATATCCCTATAACAACAAAGCAACACACAGGGAAAAGAAGATTAGTGAAAATGTATTCGAAGAAAATAACACTAAAAGAAATACAAATCTTCTTGTTTTTCCCTAAATTGAGGAATTTTTGCTTGGGTTAAACCGTGGTATAAAGCATTGGGAAGGATGGGTAAAACGCACGGGCCCGTTTGGAAAACTTTCCCTGGTGTGAGTTCAAAATGCCAAATTTGGGCTTTTCAGGGTAAGTTTGGTGACTGATTTCATTACCCTGAAGAGCAGGATCAGACCCTGTGGTCGAGGCAGTGAACTTGCCCCAGGCATGGCCTGGGATGGAGTTACTGTGAATTCCCGACTTAATGAGCCATGAAAAGGACCAGCTGCAGAATCCCCTCTCAAAAGACTTCCCCGCCAGCACCAAAAATCTCTTGCAATCGCTCCCAAAATTACCCTAGATGGGCAGTTTGGCTCTTGCCCCTTCCCCAGGCAGAGGGGAGCGGAATGGAGGGCGGCACGGGGGTCCGAGCGCATCCATCCCGCAGCTCCTCGCTGCCTCCTGGATCTTTCCGGGCTGGGGAAGAACGCCCCGATCCCAGATTGCCATCCTCTTTTATTTTGCTCACAGCGGGGATTTGACTTTCGCTGTGGCATCGCGGAGGTATTGTTGTGGTTGGGGATAAATCGGGGCTGTGAGCATTCCTGGTGGGTGCTTTTTGAGTTATTTTCTGGGTTTTTATTTTTGGCTAAATCGAAGTCAGGGCTCCTCAGACAGGCGCTGCTGGAACACAGCAGCAGCATCTGGGAAGATCAAAGCCTGGAGCAGACACTGGGTTGGAAAATGTCCTTTCTGCTGCTGCTGGGGGAGAGATTGGGAACCAGATTTTAAGCTTTCCCACAGGGATGCTAAGAGATCTGCCCTGTCGCATCTCGGGGCTGACATTTCCAGTGATTCATTGGCATTTGTTACAACCCTCTGCCCTACAAGCAGCCCCTGACCTTCCCCACGCACCAAGGGACAAGGTGGCTGGTTCCTGTGGGGTGGCAGGCGATGAGGGCGGCCCAGCATCGTCCTGATCCTGGTGGGATGGGACCTTAGGACGCAGGGATGGGGCCATAGGACAGAGAGATGTGAGTGTAGGATGGTAGAAAAGGCTGCGGGACAGTGGGAAGGGGCTGTTAGACACCGGGAAGGGGCTGTAGGACACTGGGAAGGGGCTGTGAGACAGCGGGAAGGGGCTGTAGGACACCGGGAAGGGGCTGTAGGACATCGGGATGGGGCTATTGAAAGTGTCTGCCTTTTCCTCCATCCCCCGTTTCGCAAGCGGCCGCATTTCTCACCCCAGCCCCGCCGGCGGGGAAGGTTCGCCCAGGGCTTTGTTCCCCCCTCCGGGTCTGAATCCACCTTCTGCTCTCCCTCCTAATTTAATTGTCACCCGACAGTCTGGGATTTGGGATGAAACCCACAGAATGGGGGTTTCTAATCTCTGAGCAAGATCAAGCTCGAACACACAAGTGTTTATTCCCCCTCCAAGCCCCCCAAGCAGTAGAATTTAAATTGCAAATAAATCAGTGATAATAATAAAAATAATACCATCACCGGCACTCTGTCACTGCTGTTAATAATTCAATTATTTACTTAAAAATTGCACTGTATTACCAAGCACAACTTACGTTGCAAGGAAGAGCCATGGGGTAGTATATAATATAAATGTTCACAAATTTTTGTAGAGCAGTAAAACTTTAAGCAGTGGATGGTGGTGCTTAATCTAAGACTTTATTAAACTCGGATTAATTATTTTTCACCCATCCATGTGCATTTTTTTATCCCTGTAACAATAACAGCAATTTTTTTTTAAGAGACAACTTTTATTTTCTCTCTACATATTTTTTTGCCAGAAATTTTAAGGGAAAGAGGTGAAATTCTTGGAAACAGATGAGGGTTTATCAGGCAGAGTATTCCAAAGGAAACCAGGAAACCAGGCCCAATCCTGACACCTCTGTGCTCTTCTGATGATGGGAAATGCTTGGCTTGGCCGGCAGAAAGGGGCTCCCCAAAACTGGTTCTGCCAAATACAGAGGGGTATTTTGAAAGGGCAAACCATTTCTCTCTGAAAATGTAAGGATGTATGGAAAAAACCACCAATAAAGCACCAAATATCAAATAAAATTCCAAACTGGGTGAAAAAGTGGCTTTTTAGGTGCCTGAAGGTTGGCAGCCTGTTGTTTCTGAGGAAGGATGCTAAAATAAAGATGCAATTTTAAAGAAAATTCAAATTAAAAAAATTGATTATGTTGTCCCAAAACTACAGAAATTTTGTTTCTCATTGGCACGGGGCTCTGGGCTGAAACTTTTGCTCCTTGAGCCCTGCGGAGCTTTGCAACCATACGGAAAAAAAAGGAATGCAAATATATCAACTTTGAGAGGTTTTATTCCCAAATCTGCCCACCAGCCCAGTGTTTCCTTCCCTCCCTGCAATTTCCTTATTGAAAACGAGGTGCAGAAATGGGATTTTCGGGGATCTCCCCCTGCTCGGTAACGCTCCTGGGGATTCACGGGGCTGAGGAAGACGAAATCTTGGGTTCTTCAAGGCTTTTGCAACTGAACTATAAAAAAACTTAACAAAGAGTCTGCTTCCCCTTTGGGGCTCAAAATCAGGTGGGAATTTACCTCAAGAGCTCAGTCCACAGGCTTAGGAAAAAAAGTTTCGTAGATGCTGGGAGGGACAGGCAGAAATGCAGATTTTTGCTGCGCCAGCTGCACGTTTCAGGGACATGGGATCCTGAAAAATGCGATTACGCTGCCAAAACCCTTCGGTTGTAATGGCCAGGTTGGGTTGTTACAGGTCTGAGTTGCTTTGGAGTGAGGAATGTGTGTAATTATGCCTGCAGGATTGCAAAAAGGGAGATGGGAATATCTGGAAATGCCAAATATTCACCTTGTCGGCGGGTCGGAATCCGCGCTGCCGTCTGGCAGGAAGGTGTAAATTTGCCTTTGGTGTGCGAGTGTGAAACGCTGCTTAAATAACCAGGGAAATAGGTGAGAATTTGCTCTGACCTCCCAAATTAACCCAAATTATAGGAGCAAATTTCATTATAAGGTCGGATTGAGGTTTTCTTTTTAATTTTAAGAAAAACTGGTCTTTCTCCTTCATGGGACAGAACTCTTGCAGCTGTCTACGATCACATCCCACATTATGGCAAAATATGAAAACTTCTCCTGCCTTCCACATCATCGGTCACGGTGACCGGGCCCGAGCTGTAAATACATCTGTAATGACAAATTAAACCCAATTATCTGCCAGGCCTGAGCATTGAGGTCTTCCCACACATGGGTGCTTGCACTTGCGTGACAGCACTCAAAAATAATCCCAGCACCGTTGGCACGAGTGGCATTAGAGGCTCTTTTGAAAACACCCGTGTTCTCAAACCTACTCCAAAATGTCAGGGTTTTTTCCCCTTTTTTCCCTTTTTTTCCCTTTTTCTTCCTTTTTTCCCTTTTTTCCAGGAGCTCCTTGCTGCAGGGTGCGTTGAGTTCGCAGCATTCCCCGTGCTCTTGCACCTTTCTAAACGCTCGCGGCGCTCGGCGGCGATTTCTTTTTCAATACAATAAGCTCAGGCTGGATTTTCTCATCCCCCAAAAAAAGAACTGGCGGGTGCTGGGTGTGCTCCAAAAGAAGAGCCAGGCAGAGATTTTCCAAGCTGGATGCAGATCTGACCCCATCATCAGCGCTGAAATGTTTCAGCTTTGGGGTTTTGGCGAGACCTGGATTTTAAAGCCAAATTTAGGGCAGCATCAACTGGAAGAGAAAATAATTTTTTTCTTTTCCAAGAAGTGCCCAGTGATTAATTTTTTTCTCAATTATTTGCTGGCACAGAGGGGTTTTTTTGCTTAACGAGGTGGATACCTAGCTGTAGAATGAAGTCTTTGCAGGGGGGAGCAAGTTGGGTATTTCCAATCTCTTTTTGCTTTCTCTATCTTTTTAAGGCCAAACCTGCTCAGGTTTTTAGGATCAGACATCCCCTAAAAAACCAGAAAAATCAGTGACATAGAAAAAAGCAACCTCAAAAATACCCATATTCTTTGCTCAGAACTATCCCTGAATTAAAGCACAGGGCAGTTCACTGGGAGCTGGTGCAGGATCAGGCCCATTCAAATAGATTCCATAGGGAAGAAACTCAGCCCACTGCAAATTACATGGGAATTTACATGTGTTCTCAGAGAGGTGAAACCCCAGAATCCAGTGGGACCTTCCTTTTTTTCCTGAGAAGTGGTGACTTCATTTATATGCTGAAGGAATTCAGGATGTTTTTTTAATTATTTTTAGTCACCCCTAAAGCTTGTGAGACCCTTATCAGAGCCAGCTGGGCTCGAACCACTCACACCAGACTTGGGAGAGACTCAGAAATTAATTTTGTTTGTGAAAGAGGAAAAGAAATAACTCCTGGAAAGCCAAAAATTAATAATTTTTCCAGCAGAGGTGGGGCGAGGGCAGCCGGATGAGGGATCCCTCAGGGCTGATCTCCTGTCTCCACCAGGGACTGGTACTGGATTGCTTCTGAATCTGGGATAACAAAATCACTGCCTGGAAATGCTTCCTCCTAATCCCTGGGAATTAAGTTGGTGTCTGCTTGGGGGAGCATTTCAGGAGAGGTCCCGTGGTGGGACGCTGCTCGCTGCTCCTGCTCTCCTTCCCAGAGCTCAGCCCTTTGCCGCTGGACAATGCTTCCAGCACGGTGGATTTACAGGGAACTGGGATGGGGCTGAGTTCCCATTGCCATCAGATTCTCCTAAAAGGTTTAAACCGAAATTTGGGGGCAGAGCTGAAGCAGGGAGGGAGAACGAGGCCACATCAGTCCCTCCAAGCAAGATTTTGCCAATTCTTCCTGGTTTTTCCATATGGAGCTCCCTGTGTTCATAATATTTAAGCAAATTCCAGGCTGTCCTCTGACCTCGAGGGCCTCCTTTGGCTCTGCAAACACCTCCAGACAGTTCAGGAGACATCTCCCTCTTGCTGGATTCCCAGCTGCCCACCCCTGGCTGTTGCCAGCCCTCGTGCTTTGGTGCACCTCAATTTTCCTTCAAGCTCCAGCTTCCGGAGTCCTGTTATCATATGTCAGGCTCTGCTCTTTCAGAAAGGGAAAGAACAGTTTTCCTGGGCAAGGGAGAGGCTGGAAAACCCTGATTCCTTCATGCTGAAATCCTAGACAAGGCAAAAAAACACCCCAACCTAATATTTATTATTCAAACTCCAATGACTTTCCAAGACAGACTCTTGGATTTGCAAGACAGGGAGCCACTATTATTCAACATCCAGGGCTCACAGTGCTGGAGCTGTAAAAAAAAAAAAAATCAGTGACGCCCTGAGCCTCAGACATCAGGACTCCTCCAAATGACGTGTGGTCCCAGATGTCTGAGATTATTTTGGGAAGGGAGTGCTGGCCCCAGGGGTTGCCTGCCTGGGGGGCTGGCTGCTGGGAAGGACTCTGGGTTGGGACATGCCTGGGTGGTGTGGAGCATGAGAGGGGCAGCTGCTTTGCAGGTGGGATGTCTCTTCCTCACACTCCCCTGGGCTGGGATGATGCTCTGAATGCTGGGTATGACTTTTCCCATGTTTCAGTCCTACATTATTTCCCTGGGACAGATGAGTGATGCTGTAATTTATCCTGCCCCTCTGGACATGAAGATCTGGGCTTGAGGGTCTTTTCATTTCCCAAAATAAGTAGGACCACAAGCAGGAGGGTGAAATCCCCCTTGTACCCCCTTCCCTTTGCCTCAAGCCAGGTAAGGGTCTCACTCTTTTCTGCTCTCCCTGAGCACTTCTCTTCCCAAACTCACATCCCAGTTAGGCTCTGGCACCTCCCTCCACACAAATCAATAACAACGGGTGAGCAGGTTAATTATAATCACAGAATAAACGCCGCGGTCTCAAAGTTCACCCAACTTCAGCAGCATTTCAAAACGAGCGGACGGCGCCAAGAAACTTTCATTGATTCCTCTGGGGCAGGTGTGGGAGTTTGAACCTGTCCCCAGGCTGATCTTGATTCGAGGCTACTCAATTTTCCTCCTTATCTCGACTTTCGCCTATCTTATAATGCCTGTTATTTTAGATAAAAAGTCCAATCAATTGAGTTAGAAAAACTGCAAGTTATATGTGGCCCTGATAAGTTCGGTACCTGCCGTTTTATTGGCCTGGGCTGCGAAGTGACCTTTGCAGATGCTTTATCATCCCCTCCTCCCGCCCCGCTCGGGGGCTGAGTTGACTTAACATCCAGAATAGCTAATAAAAGAGGAAAAGAGAAGGGCCAGGGGTTAGACAAACTCACTGTCCCCTCTAACGTGATGAGCCCTAGTAAACACCTTTTTGTTTGTCCCTGGCTGGAGTCCCGCTGGGAGGCCGGGATCTGGCCTGGCTTGTGCTGGTGCAGCTCCTCTGAGGGGGATTTATCAGTAGAACAGCTCTGAACTGGAGGCAGAGCCTGTGTCTATATCAGTGAAATTAGAGAAAAACTGGGACAGGGGTTTGGAGTTTGGATATGTCAGTATTGGTCGGTGCTGTCGTGCTCAGGGAGGGATTGGATATGTGGAGCAGTCCCACATATTCCATATATTCCTACACATGGTACAGGTGTGTTTTATATTTATAAAGTGAGGTGTTTTAATAGATCATATGTGTTTAACACATATAAAATGAGTTTTTTAAAATATATACAAATATATTTATATATTTGTGAATATATATTTATATATTTGTGCACAAATATATAAATATATATTCACACAACACTCTATATAGCTAAGTTCTATAAGGTCACAGAATAATAATAATTTTAATAGCAAACCCAGAAAGAATTGATTGGAGATGATTCCTAACTTGCTACAATGGCATTCTCAAGGACATCCCAGGCATCCCTGCCTATGGAAGAGGGTCTGGAACTAAATGATGTTTAAGATCCTTTCCAACCCAAACCAAACCATTCTGTGATTCTAGGACATGTTATGTGTGTATATACAAATATATATGTTTATATATACATACACCACATGCCCACAAATATAATGACAATAATACAATTGTATTATTGTATTTCTACAAGAAAGATTTTGCCTGTGTGCTTTAGATAAATGTCTGTCCTTCTGATCTGGGGAAAAAAACCCTCACCCCAAACTTGGAGTTCCTGGAGTTGTAGGACTGTAGAAATGCATGTTTTAAGATCCCTAGCAGGATAACCAACTCAGCAGTGGCTGAGGGTGTGTGGAAGAGGCTTTGGAATGCCCAAGGATGCACATTCCCCCATCTCCTAATGAAAACTCAACAGACCATAATCTTCAGTCACTGGTGAAGAATCATCTTGGGGTTGTCCTGTGCAGAGGCAGGGGTTGGACTCAATGTTTCCTGTGGATCCCTTCTATCTCAGGATATTCTGTGATTCTGTGATAATTATTAGCCCCTGGCATGGTCCAATCACAGATCATCTCAGTCTGAGCCCAGCATATCCTGGTGCAGCTCCTGGGAAGAAGTTTGGGTGTGATTGGGGTCTCAGAACATTTGAACAGGGCCAGACTCTGCTGGCTGGGCTTAGGGTCAGGCTTCACCACCTACCCAGTAGCTGGCCCTGGCTCACCAGTTACCCTGTAGCCATAAGGCCAATTCCCATGGCTCAGCCACAGAGCAGCAGCTTGGCAGGACTCCACAGCACACCTGCTTGTGATCCCCTGTGGGGACACCAAGAATGGCTGCACATGATCCATTACCTGTTCCCAACTCAGAAACAGCTGCCCAGAAGGGACCATGGCACTGCAAATCCCAAGCTTTTCTGATCCTCTTTATTTTTTCCCCACTGTCCCTTCCCTGACGCCATCAAAGAAGAGTCTCAACAGGTACATCCACTTGGAGATGGGCCACATTTCAAGGAGGGCAAGGCTGTGGCTCTTTATCCTTTGTCAAAAGAGAGAAAGACCATTTCCAGGTGCCTCCTGCCAAGCAGACCCCAGGCTGTGGCTGACCCCGTCTTGCCCATTCCCTGGGCTCTCCATGCTAATCTGAGATTTGTTAAAAAATATTTGGACAGTCGATAAGCGGAGGAATCTTCTGTTTATCAGAGGAGCCTCGGATATTTACAAGTGTAAGAACTGCAAGGAGGAGTAAGGAAGGGGAGGTCACCTTGGTGGGTGGGAGTTCACCCAGGCACAACTTGACAGTCAGCAGAAGCTGCTGTTGGACACCAGGTTGTCTCAAAAAGGTGGCCAAGAGGCTCCCACCAAAAGACCCTCAGGGATGCCTGCATTCTTGTCTCCTTCAGAGCAGGCTGTGCACCTTTGGGATGTGGGACATGGTCCTTCAGTGTGTTTGTGGACTGTCTTTCCACTCAGCTCTGGGATAACCATGGGGCTGGATGGTTTGGGCTCTGGTGGTTTTTGTGTGCTGAGGAGCTGTCAGTGCTTTTCCAAGCAACCAGGTTGGCCATGCCCTAGCTCCTGCCCCTTCCCAAAGTACTGTTTAGATCTGATTTAGAGGAATCCAGCTTGTTTCCACCCATCCTTCTTCCATCCATTTCTTATCTCCAGCTGTGGCTTTTGAAAGCTGTCCTCTTGCCCCCCTCCAGTGTCACTTCTTGTCATGGGGAAAGAACAGTGTTACCACGAGATGAAAAGCCTTGCTCAAGGGCATCCTAATGCCGAGCCAAGACTGAACTCCAAGCCAGGCCCAGAATTTGCCCAATCTTCCCATCGTGGCCCTCCTGCACACGATCTCAGCTGGTCCTTTGGCTGCTTCCACCTCCACCGTCCTTCAAAGCACAGAAAACATATCCATGAAGGAAAAGGAGTATTCCTGGCTGCTGGCAATGGTGTGTGCCACAGACCTTGGCTTGCTGCAGGCAGAGCAGGGAGTGCTGCAGGGGAGGGACACAATGTTCCCTTTGCCTTGACGTGAAACATTTGGCCTGGGAAGGGTTGCACGGGAAATGGCTCGCTGTGGTGTTTCATGAAGCCGGGGAAAAAGCAGATTTCTTTGCCTTCTGAAAAGCCAGACTGTAGGGTGAATGTTTTCATCAGCAATAAGTAGGGTCTTTATGTTTTCAGAGGGAAAACTGTTTGGCCCAGGCAGCTAACTGGGTACACAGCCACTTTCTCCACCACAGATGTGTCAGATAAACCCTAAAACTTTCTGGGATGGCACCAAGCCATGTCTGTGAGTCTGCACAATGATGCATTTTGCTTAAAACCATGTTACTGGCTAAGTGTGGGGAATTTACCTGGTTCCCCACTTCCTGCAGATCCTCAATCACATGGGCGATGCCTTCTGTTAACCCATACCAGGGGAGAGCAGAGAGCCACATTCCCACAGCTCCCAGCCCAGAGATGGGCACTGCTCGGACAGGCGCTGTCCTGCTCTCCCTGTGTTTAGATCCCATTAATATCTAAAACCCGGGGTGAATTTTCCCCTAATTCTGTCTGAGAGAAAACAGGAAGAGAAGAGGGAGCAGAGGGGGAAAAGCCAATGAGCAAAACCTGTTTTTACAGCAACACCCTTGGCTCCATTAGCTCCATCCTTACTTTCTGATCCCAGCCTGTGTGCTAAGATGGTGATGACCCTATGGACACAAGAAAGGCTCAATGACAGCTTTCCTTTGGCTACAGAGCTCCCCCATGCATAAATCTGGGGTTTTAAAATTTGCCCAGTCACTCCCTGCCTATTCCCCTTTTGTCTCTCTATTTTTTTTTTTTTTCCTTCTCTGCCCCAATCCTGGACCAACCAGCCCTTTTAGCTGGGATGTGATCTGACCAGAAACCTTTTGGTGGGTTTTTCCCCTTGAAACTTCAGGTTCTGTAATCATGCAATTCATGGAAACACCTCAACCCATCCCAGAGAAAAAGAAGATGTGACAGCAAAGTGCTGGTTTAAAGGACCCCAAAAGGCTTGAAGAATAGGAAGGATTTCCAAACTGCCACTTTTTAATGGGAAAAATTTTGGGATTTGGGACAGAGCGGCTGGGAATGGTAAATCCCGTTTCCCCTGGCATGCTCTTGTGGCTGTCCCTTGAAGCAGAAGGTGAGGGTGTCCTGGGTGGGATTCCAGGGTGTCCATGTCCTTTGCCTCAGCTGCGAGTGCCCCCGAGAGTCCATTTGGGGTTTGTGTATACACAGGATCGTGGCTCTCACCTCTTATCATAACAAATTGTTTTAGGAAACTGCTTCTCTGCTGGGAAAACTGCTCTCAGGCTGTGTTTAGAGCCTCTAAGTGGCCTGGCTGTGTTTGAAGGACAGTTCCTCCTTTGCTGAGTTGCTTCATTGGGTTGAGAAGACACTTCTGCAGGGGGAATTGTTGATATCAAATATCTCTCCAACTGTAAACAAAACTCCAGTGCTATATTAATGGAAGTCTCTTTCCACCCAGAGAGGGTGAAGGCAGGAGGGGGTTGGAGGGAAGTAGAAGACAACCTTGTTCTTTCTCAAGCAGGAGGGTCTGACCCAAACCAGGGTAGGGAGGGCTCTTTGTCCCCTTCCACAGGATGGTTTGGGAAGAGAAATTCAGAAATTGGATGCTGGCGCTGAACTGAAGGATTCAAAACCCTTCCTTTTTCTGTTATCATTCCTTAGGTTCCTGATCCATCAGGTTTATGCATTCAAGATGATCTTCCCTGTGCAAAGAGATTTAATCACAGAATCACAGAATGTTTTGGGTTGGAAGGGACATTAAAGCTCATCCAGTTCCACCCCCTGCCATGGGCAGGGACACCTTCCACTATCCCAGGTTGCTCCAAGCCCCATCCAACCTGGCCTGAACCACTTCCAGGGATGGGTTCCTAAAGAAAGCCCAAAGGTCTGGACTCAGGAATGGATTTAGTGCCAGGCTGGCAGAGTTGGGGGTTGCAGAGATGGTAGGAAGAAGTCACTTCAAGCCATGCTCCAGGCTAAAGCCTTTGGTTGAGTTGCAAGTGGGTATCTGGTTCTCCTGTTTGGGAAGGCAAAATTCCTCAGACTTTTGGTGAGTCAGAGGTGCTGGAGGTGGAGGCTGGCAGGACCAGCTCCAATCTGCTTTTTTGATGACATCAGCATTGTCCATACAGGCTGATCTCAGTGGATGTGAAGGACCCCTCCCAACAACCAAGTGTCACGAAGGGCCACATCCAAGAATTCTTTTTTCCCTACCAGACCCACATGTCCCACACAGGAATCACTCCTGGCTCCCTGGGGACTGGATATCCCATTGTGGAAAGTATTTCTGACATGAGTGTACTCAAGGCCTCACCCAAGATTAGTGGGACTGTTGTGCAACACACAAATGACATTTCCTGCCCTGAGGACCTTGCAGTGCTCATAAACAGTAGATGCGAGGGGAAAAGATCTCATTTTACACAGCAAGTTGATGACCAGGATAGGGATGGGACACAATCCATCCTCTCCACTGGTCATTCAGTGAGATTTCATGATCTGCTTTCATGTGAGAAGCTCCTTCATTGACTAAAGGCAGGGTTTTATGAAGAATTAAGTAGAAGGCCATCAGGATTAGCCAACACCAGGGACCCAGCCCATAAAAAGGACTGAATGATCCCAAGATACAAGATAAGGGCTTGGCATAGGCACGTGGGGAAGCTGAACATTCAAAGAGGAAGATGAGGCCACTCAGCACACATGAGGCTCCCCCAGCTGTGGGCTGACGTCCTTCTCAGCCCGATCAGCAAATCCTTTCCTCAACCCTGTCCCAGTGCTGGCTGTACCTGGCTTAGGGAGAGGGAGTAAATCTTTCCAGCAGAAAGGCCATTCCAGAGGTCACCGGATGGACCCATAAATCTCCATTATCAGGCAGTGGCTCCTGTGCCACAGAACGGAAATTGTTGCCCTGAGTGCGACTGGGGGAGCCTTTCCTTCCCCCCTCATTGTTCAGGGCCCTCCGGGAGCCGCTCGGGCCATTTGCTGCCTGAATAAACGTTTCCTTTCCCGGCTGCAAAGTACAAGGAATAAGTGTCAGGGGATCTCATAATGCCAGGATTTAGAGCTCCAGCCCTGAGCCAGAAGCCAAGGAAACACTTTGCTGCTTTTTCCTGGGGAGTCTCCTTAATCCCCATTATTAATAACAGTGACAAATTAAACAATTAGTGCATTTGAAGCCCAGTGACCTCCATACCCCATTTAGCTCAGCCTGATGGTAGATCCCAGCTCCTGTGGGCTCTGAGCCCTGGGAACATTTTTGTTTCCTGGGTCCTGAACACCCTCCCACATCAAACTGCACAGGCTGCAGGTCTTCAGGTGACCCTTTCTCACTATTTTGTAGATCTTCAGGGTTCTTCAGAGCAGGGGGGATGTGTGGCCAGAAGGACAGCTCAGAAAGCTCCCCTTGGCAACTTCATCCTGGAGTTCTCTAGTGCTGTGAAATTACATATATAAATATAATTGTATATATACAAAATAACAATTATAAAAATATCATTTCCTTTGGAAAGAAATCCAGTCACTTGTTTCCCACTTCCTTAGGGCCGAAACAACTTTGTTCAATAAATGACACACACCAAGCCCATATCATCATCTCTAAACCAATTTCCAGAAGTGTTCAAGACACCTTCTGTGCCATCCCAAAGCATTCTTTGAAGCAGGTGAGGATATCTCTCCTCCAGGTGAAATCTCTGGAGGTCAAGGAGCTCTCCCTGCTCTGTCAGGGCTGCAGGAATATTTTTAATGAGGTTGCACTTGGCAGGTGTCATCTGACTCAGCACTGGGTGGCGCCCAGAGGGGACACACCCATCTGATAGGGCTGTGATTAGGGAGAGCCACCCACTGCTGGAGCCTCGGTGTCCCCTGGGAACAAAGTCTGTCCCTTCCCTGACTCAAACACCAATGATTCCTGTTTATGAACGTTCACAAGGATCACCTTTGCCTAGAGCTGATAGGGAAAAGTCTCACAAATGTTATTGCCACGGAAGCAGAAGGGAAGTTTTGGAAACTTCAACCAATGAAAATTTGGATGGGGCTTGGAGCAAGCTGGGATAATTTAAGGTGTCCCTGCCCATGGCAGGGGGTTGGAATGAGATGGGCTTTAAGGTCTCTTCCTACCCAAACCATTCTGTGATTCTATGGAAGTCCCTTGAGAGAGATGTTCCAGACCCAAATCCCAAGGAAACTGGGGAAAAACTCCAAAACCCAACCCAAAAGCACCAAAGAAATAGGGAAGAACATCAATCAAATGCAGATGGGAAAGGAGAGCAGGTCTCAAGGCAGGTTTGCACTGGTGTTTTGGATGTTGATGAGAAACCAACACTGAAACTAACATGGTACTGGAGCCCCGTTTGGGAAATAACATTCAACTCTTGGCAACAAATTATTTATTGCCAGCAGGTAGGAGACTTACATTTTTCTAAAAGCAGAAATATATCCATACCTGACATTTTTTGAGGGACTTTTCTTATTCAAGAACTAGTCCAATTCTTAACATTTCTGAGGGACTGTTAGGAATTTTCTCCTTTATTTTTGATTGAAAACTTTTATATTTTGGTTTCTTGGTGGAAAAATTTCCAAGAAAGACAGTATTTTGTAATTAGTCACAGGCATAACTCAAATCACTCAAGTTTTAACTGTTACCTTTTGATTACCTCTGCTCTGCTAAATTCTCCCTGGATTATGTCCACAATTCTGTACTGAATTATTTTTGAAGAAGAAGGCATTTTTTATAGGAAAAAAATTACCGCAAAAATACTTCGGCTTTTTCTTTGGAAAATTATAATCAAAAACCTCAACAACTTCTAAGATGAAAAAAAAAAAAAGTGAAATGTTTTCCTTTCTTGAGATTTTTCAAGGAAACGAATTCTTTCCTGACCAGCTGTTCCAATCCCTTCTCTTTTCAAAGGAAGTTTATTTGATCTAGATTTTGGCTGTGACTCAATTGTCATTTTAAGGTTGAAAGTGAGGGTTATGGTATCACTGAATCCCTGTGGACAAAAATCACCTGGAGGGATTCCCATCTTTTTGAAACCACCAGAACTGCCCCAGGGTAGTGAGATTTTCCTGAGCTGCTGGGAAGATACTGGATTCCTGCTTTGCTGGATCCAGAGCTGCTTGGGTACAATAAATTAGTGCTCTCTACCATTTCCCCATGGACACACAGTGTAATCTCCTGCCATTTTTAGCCAGATTTCCTAAGGAGAATTAGGCTCACGTGAATATTTGTCTCTGCTAACTGGCGCCACTTCATTAATTTTTTTGTCCTTTGGCCGCTTCACAGTTATGCAGTTTCCTGCAGATTTTCCAAAAATAGTCTGGGGAAAAGAGAAAATAAGGCCATGTCTGAACATAACCCTTGCTAGACATCAGAGAATCCACATAGGACTGAGGCAAGACTCTGCCAGAAACCAAATTTTGTTGGTTTGCTTCTTGGGGAGCAATTGTCTTCCAGCAGGAAGCTGAGATTTTTGTGTAAGAAGCAGGTGGACAAAAAAATAAAGTGACAGTGAAGTCCTTGGTTTCTGGAAGGGTTTGTATGGAATGGGGAGGGAGTTGTGTCTTTCCAAAGGATGATGCATTTGAGCTGTGTTGTGCTGACCTTTGAACCTCCTGGTTCTGTCACAGCAGAGGGACTGGACTAGCCCAGCCCAGGGCAGTTCAGAGAATGACAGAATGGTTTGGGTTGGAAGGCACCTTAGAGTTCATCTCATTCCACAGCCCTGCCATGGGCAGGGACACCTTCCAACCTCCCAGGTTGCTGCAAGCCCTGTCCAGCCTGGTCTTGGACACTTCCAAGGGATGGAACAGCCACAGCTTCTCCGTGAAACCTGTACCAGGGCCTCACCACCTTCGCAGGGAAGAATTTCTTCCTAACATCTGACCTAATCCTGCCCTCTGTCAGTTTAAATGCATTCCCCCTTCACCTATTACTCCATGCCCAATTGTCCCTCACACCCCAGCTGCAGCCAAGCCCCAGTGCAGGATGTACTAGGAATGCAGAGGGTGAATGCAGCAAGCCCTGGAGTGTGGCATCAAGCACAATACAGATTTCCATCAAAAGCTGAGTCTGACACACATAAATTCCCAACAATCCCTGTTAGCTGTCAGCCTGAGCTGGGTTTGAACAGTGGAATGGTTTGGGTTGGAAGGGACCTTAAAGACCATCCATTTCCAACCCCTTTCCATGGACAGAGAACCTTCAAGTTGTACATGTGGATTCCTGCAATTCAGGGGATGCTTCCTTTGCAGAGAATGGAGTGAAGGCACACAAACCTCCCCTGGAGGTACACAAACCTCCCCTGGAACCTGGAGGTTCCTCCCCTGCAGTCATTCCCCCAGCAGAAGGGATGAGTGAGGAGCATTCCCATGGGGAGCAGGGCACATGGAATGGTTTTCCCTGCCCAGCTGAGATGCAGCTGCCTGACCTCTGGGCAGTTCTGCTCTGCGGGGTTTGTGTTTATCCATGGTCCCAGGAATCTGCCTTGGTTGTAACCAGGGTTGTTCGCCTGCCCCGATCTGCTTGCCCTGGCTATGGCCAATCTTGAAAACTGGATAACATCAGAGCAGAAGGGAAAGGTTTCTATTTCTGCCTCCTGGTATCTGTGTCCCAGCATATCACTGTGGCCACAGAAGTCCTGTAGCCATGGCAAGGAAACGAGTCCCTCTTTCCAATAATCCTGGGGGGGCTTCCTTGGGGAAGGAAGATCTGTTTCTTGCAACACATAAAATCTGAATATTTGCAATTTCTTGAAATATCCCTTCTGGGCTAAACTGAGAAGCAGAGCAGCAATTACAGGTACAGCCACCTGATTAACGGAGTCTTTTCCCTTCTCTCCCATCCTGGCAGCAGAATTCTTTGATGATTATTCCGAGGGGCGAGAATGTGTCAACTGTGGGGCCATGTCCACCCCGCTGTGGAGGAGGGACGGCACGGGGCACTACCTCTGCAACGCCTGCGGGCTCTACCACAAGATGAACGGCATCAACCGGCCCCTGTTCAAACCCCAGAGGAGGCTGGTAAGTCAAGATCACACATGTGGGAGGAGGAGGAGGCAAAGAAATCTCAGCCAGCTGGAGATGCCAGGGGTGTTTCAACTCCCATCTGCCCAGCTGAGGTCCAGACTTTCAAAACAAGCCAGATTTTCTCATGCTTGGGATACTCCAAGCCCTGGTACTGCCCAGAGCAGTTCTTCAGACACTCAGACAGGCAGTGGAAGGGGCTGTAGGACACAGGGTGATTTTGGGAGATTTGGAGGAATGGCAACTCTTTCCAGTTCCAGCACAGCACCAGTCCATCTTCTCTTACCCACAGGGTCCCTGGTCACTGCTGGGTGAGCCCCTCATTTCATGGTGACTTTTCTGGATACTTTTTTTGGATACTCTCTTCCCAGATCTGTTGGGTGAGGTGAAGCCCCCCTTGTAGGGCAGGTCAGGGCATCCCAAAGCCTCTGGGGTCAGGGTGAGGTACGCACTAGGAACCTGGGGGATGGGAACAGGATTGTTCAGCCTGGAAAAGAGAAAGCTTTGGGTTGACCTAATTGCAACTATCCTGAAGGAAGCCTATAGGAAAGATGGAGAGACACTATTTACAAGGACGACAGGACAACTGGGAATGGTTTCAAACTGACAGAGCAGGTTTAAATGGGATGTTAGGAAGAAATTCTTCCCTGTGAGGGTGCTGAGACCCTGGCACAGGGTGCCTAGAGAAGCTTTGGCTGCCCCTGGATCCCTGGAATTGCCCATGGCAAATGTGGATGGGGCTTGGACCAACCTGGGATAGTAGAAGGTGTCCTTGCTCATGGCAGGGGGTGAAACTTGATGATCGTTAAGGTCCCTCCCAACCCAAACCACTGCATGATTCTGTGAGCTCAGTGTTGATCATCTGCTGCTCCCTGCATGTTTTGGTGAGGGGTTTTGGGAAGGTCTCTGTGTTCCCAATGACATGAGTCCATCACGACAGGCTGAGAAGGTTGGGACTGTTCAGCCTGGAGAAGAGAAGGTCTTGTGGAGACCTCACAGCCCTCTCCATTATCTGAAGGGTCCTACAGGGAATCTGTGACTCTTCATCAGGAACTGGAGCGATAGGAAAGGAGCAATGGGTACAACTTTAAAGAGGGGAAATTTAGGTTTGGTATTAGTAAGAATTTTTCTCTGTGAGGGTGGTGAGAGTCTGGAATAGGCTACCCAGGGAAGCTGTGGATGCTCCAGCCCTGAGACTGTTCAAAGCCAGGCTGGATAAGGCCTTGAGCAATCTGGTCTAGTGAAGGTGTCCCTGCCCAGGGGCTAGATGAGCTTTAAGATGTCTTCTAACCGCTTAAAATTCTATGACATGAACATTCTATGATCATAACATTCTATGATCATGAACCCAAGCTAAGAGCAGCCACCGGAAACCCAGATTTCCACACGTCTTGTTTTCCACGAGGCTCCATCCCCACACTGCCCTGCTCTTTGCATCTCTCAGCTGTCTGTGCCCAAACCCAGCCGTCCCCTGCGAGTGACAAAAGTGACACGGGCAGCCTGAGCGCTGCCAGCAGCCACCGAGCGCCCTCTTGTGAAACTCCTTTCCAGAGTCCGACTGATCCAGGCAGGAATCTCACCCCGGCACACAGGATCTCCCCTCTCTCATTTACTGGCCTCTAAGGCCTGAGCTTTGAAGGATGATGGCAAAAGTCAGGCAGATGTGGAGGACATGGCTTTTTCTCCCTCCATCTCCCACTGTTTCCCTGCTCAAAACTTGTATTTTATATGGCTTCAAGCCCATTGCTTTCTCCTGTTGCCTTCTGAGCCTGACTAAACCAGTTTACCCAGAAAAGGAACTTTGGGTCTGCTCCCTGCACTAATTCATTAGTTAGACTTCCTATTAATTATCCCTCTTTATCAAGAGGAAGTAAACACTGCTGGAAGCTTCTCTTTTTTTATCTTCCCCTTGAGCTCTATAAACAACATAGCACAAAGCCAGCAAGGAATATGTAACATTTATGGTATTGAGAACATTGTCTTGGGATAGCCACGATGCCTGGAAGGGCTTGGGAGCTGGAAAAGGCAGGATGGTCTGAGATCCAGACATCTAAGTGTAGGTGCAGGGGGTCTCTAAGCTGCCACTAGAGCTGCTGGAGATCTGGGGCTCTGTTCAGGTGATGTGGGATTCTGGAGAAAAGGAGGCTCAGGGGGGACCTTCTGGCCCTCCACAACTCCCTGACAGGAGGGGGCAGCCAGGTGGGGGTTGGGCTCTGCTGCCAGGAAACAGGGACTGGATGAAAGGACAGAACCTCAAGCTGTGCCAGGAGAGGTTCACATTGGACATCCAGAAGAATTTCTTCACTGAAACAGTGGTCAGGCATTGGCAGGGGCTGCCCAGGGAGGTGCTGAGTCCCCATCCCTGGAGGTGTCCAAGGAACAACTGGATGTGGTCCTCAGTGCTCTGGGCAGGGTGACAGAGGGGCCATCAGTCACAGGCTGGACTCGATGATCTTGGACGTCTTTTCCAATGATTGTATTTCATGTCTGAAATGGCCCTGGAGAGCTGAGACCTCCTAGAGTCAGTGGAAAGGCAAGAGGGGCAGAAAGAGGCAGTTGGACAACTGCAAAGGAGCAAAAAATAAAAAGCCAGAGGAATACGAGAGGCAAGAGGAGAGGGAACCCTGAGATGTGGTGGAGTGAGCTGGCTGGGATGTGGGGGGCAGCTGGTGAGGGCATTGCAGGGCTAATGTGTTTCCTTGCTCTGTTGTCCCCACAGTCAGCATCCCGCCGAGTTGGGCTCTCCTGTGCCAACTGCCACACGACGACCACCACGCTCTGGCGCAGGAACGCCGAGGGGGAGCCTGTCTGCAACGCCTGCGGGCTCTACATGAAGCTCCATGGGGTAAATCCTTGCTGTGGGAGGGTGCTCATGGCACCAGGCTGGGGGCTGGGTTCTTTACATAGCTCTGTGCTCTCCTGGAATTGCTTTTCCCGCTGTCCTTTTGGGTTTAGGCCCCCTCAAGGTTATGTCGTGTTTATACCTGCAAGGGGGTGTAGACATGCTGGGTATGTCTCACTTACTAATTAGGTCCCCTTTGCAAATAAGTCTTAAAACCTAATAAAACAAGGCTCAGATTCTTCCCACATAAATTCAGGCACTTTAGTAAAAAAGGCAAGTCAGAAGCACAAACACATGAGCTGTAGTTCCCTTCTGGCCCTAAAACACTCAATACCATGGTGTGATCTGCCTTCTTGTTCCCATTTGGATGCACATCTTGAATCTCCCTTGACCAGGGAATTTGGGATCCATCTTGTTGTTGTTTTCAATTAAACCAGCTCGACCACAAGTTAGAATTGGAATCATGTTCTCGTAGATGACCTTAAGGACATTCAGAAACAAATGTGCTTTTCTATTTGGATCCACAGGTTCCAAGGCCTTTAGCCATGAGAAAAGAGGGAATTCAGACAAGGAAACGCAAGCCTAAGAACCTTAACAAAACAAAGGCACCAGCAGGTAAGTATTGAATGAAGGAATTTATTTTGTTATGTGTATTTGTGTGTGCACTTGTATTTCTAACCACAGTGCCCTCAAATTAGAGAGATCCAATGACAAAACAGGCCAATTTTTTAAAAAATGGGGGATGTCTAAATACCTGAATATCCTTCCTAACTATTTTAAAATTTATTTTTACCACACTCACTTCTGGGTGAGTGGGCACAACTCTGTACTGAAAGGTCTTTGAAAAGAGCCTGTTTTACCCTCTGGTTTTATCCCAGGCCCATCCAGCAGCGAGAGTCTTACCCCAACCACCAGCTCCACCAGCAGCAGCAGCAGCAGCACCACGACCACTGAGGAAATGCGCCCCATCAAAACAGAACCTGGGCTCTCATCTCACTATGGGCACCCCAGCCCTGTTTCTCAGGTACTGAGGGGAGGTGTTGGCAGTGGGGGAAAAAAAAAAAAAGGGAAATAGGATGGTAGACATGGGGAGAACATCCTCCTAACTTTACTTAGGTACTTAAGCACCTGAAGGGAGGCTGCAGGAAAAGATGGAGAGAGAGACTATTTGCAAAGGTCTAGAGTGATAGGACAAAGGGGAATGGCTTCAAACTGAAAGAGGGAGGTTTAGACTGGATATTGGGAAGCAATTCTTCCATGTGAGGATGGTGAGGCCCTGGCACAGGATGCCCAGAGAAGCTGTGGGTGCCCCATCCCTGCAAGTGTCCAAGGTCAGGCTGGACGGGGCTTGGAGCAACCTCCAAGGGAAGGCAAACGGTGTCCCTGTCCATGGCAGGGGGTGGGAAGGAGATGATCATTAAGGTCTCTTCAAACCTAAATCATTCTGTGTTTCTAGAATTAAAAAGAAAGGGAGAAAGAGACAGGGAGAAAGCCTGCCCAAAGTATCCCACATAAGGTGCAATCTCCACCCCTGCAGCAAATCCGGACATATTTTTACAACAGCACCAGCCCACACTAAAGGGATTTACATGGTTCTCTAAGGTTTGAAGCTTTTTTTTCACAGCATTCTCCTTTTTCTATAGGCATTCTCAGTCTCTGCTATGTCTGGACATGGATCATCCATTCACCCTGCGATCTCAGCTTTGAAGCTTTCCCCCCAGGCTTACCAGTCAGCCATGAGCCAGTCTCCCCAAACCAGCTCCAAACAGGACTCCTGGAACAGCCTGGTGCTGGCTGAGAACCATGGGGACATCATAACTGCATAACCTGGTCCTTTCCCTATGAACTCCAGGCTGATCTGCTTGAGAGATTAAGAAGATGCCACGTAATCATCAAGTCAATGTTGTCTCCACCTCCCCTGCTCTCCTGCCTTCTCTCCCCTTGTGAGATGTTCCAGCAAAGAGGTAAAGAGAACTTATCCGAGGTGTAGGGGAGCTCTTATGAAATGAACAGAGAAGACCCAAATCTCAGAGTAACTCATGGATTCAAAGCCTTTTTCCCCACTGTAAATGAGCCTCTCTATTTGACTGTCACCACTTACTATGAAACAGCCAGAAACACAGAGACAGACACAGTTCTTGAGTTTTATTTAACAATTAAATATATGGCATTTTAAGACTCAGACAGTGGTGGAACAGAGACACTTCTTCTGCCACCACCCATTCTTTTCCTGAACAGAAGAAAATGCCATTGTCTTCTCATTACCCAAATTCAGTGATCTTCCACCAAATGGAGCCAGTTCCAGGACAGTTTGCTGAACAGACTTCACTAGAGATTCTTTAGTGGCTTTAGTGGATTTGATATGATGTAGAAAAAAAGAGACATCCCCCTTCCTCCTCAGCTCACACATGTAGAGCATTGTCTTCATTTTTCTAGATGGTCTGGAAAGCTGATGAATGTCTGTATTTAATAGTAACTCCTTTCCTATTTATCACTACAAAATCATGGGACTGTGTTTTCAAAAGGTTGTTGGCTGAGCCTGGAGTAGGTCTGTCCAAAGTCAAAGGAGGATTTTGGAAGAAGGAACCTTCCGGAAGAAGGTAGATGAGACCCATGCTGGTCATCAGATCCTGGAGAAAATGGCTGGGCTCTTCCCTGATGGATAGCGACAAGCCAGGTTTAGAGATTATTCAAGAGCACAGCAAGTGAAAGATGCTTTTCTGACACTGCTGGGCCACTGCTTTTCAGACAGATAATTTAATTATTTTGCCTATTTTTATGTTGGTTTGGATGCCACTGATGAAATCTGACTGTCACTTATTTTTGGCTGTACTGTGAGTGCCCACTTTCCCCCTAACAGCTGGCTCGTGACCATTTCCCACATCTAATCCTTTAGGATTTCACTTTTTGCAACAAGCAGTGGCTTCAGCCCCTACTGGAGGTGGCAGGGGCTGTTTTCCTTATCAAGCATGTGCACAGACTTGCTTGCCTGCAAGAGAAGCATAACTCCATTAAACAAGACTCGACTGTTTGCTTGCCCATAAGGCTCTCAGCTACCAGGGAATCCTGGCAAATGGAGTTGGAAGAGATGCTAAGAGCAGGACTCATTCCCTTTTCCCAAAGGGATCAGTCCTGGCTAATCCAGCCCTGACTGCTCTGCCTCTGGTTTAACAAACTCCAACTCCAGCACGGCAGACACCACAGCTCCCCTGGGCAGCCCAAGTGCTTCACCAGATGCTTCCCATGATGTTTGCATCAACATTTCCAAGGAAGGACAGCTTTGCCTGTCCACGCAGAGAGTTCCTGGGAGACTTCATCCTGCAAGATTCTTCACTCTGGTTTCTGTCTGCTCCCAAGCTCTGTCACCCTTCTTGCCTTCCCAGCTCCTCTCTTTTCCTCCCCCCATCCAGAACTCAAGTACAGAACTACCAAGTGAAAAATCTCTTAGGGGGATTGTGCAACCCTCCCAAATGTGCCACCCTCTGCCTCCCACTGTTTAACACTCCCACAAGGAGTGTTCTTGCACACAAACTAAGGCATGTGACTTGGTGAAGAGGAGAGCCACGGACAGGTTTGAAGCAAAAGAATGGCACTGTGTTGTCTTTGCTTGAACTCACCTTTTTCCTCCCTATGGTGTAAAAGCCTCTCTAAGGAGAAGGATTCAACTGGACTGGTCATGACTGGAGAGTCTCCCACATTCCCCGTTCTCTCCATAGCTCAGATTTGCAGGGTATTGTAGGGGTGACAGAGCCTCCACACTCCCTAGAGAAAAGCACCATGGCAATGGTGCCATGGGAACAGCTGGGTGGTGTTTGCACCAGTTCCCACTGTTTTATGGAGCCAATGCAGTGTTTAGCCTCATTAGTGCTAATTACAGATGAGGGAAAGACATTCATGAAACATGAATATAAAGAAATTAAATTCTGTGATTTTGTTCAGACCTGCTAGGCTTTAGAGAAGAGGCCAGAAATAGCCCTGAAAAAAAAGAGGTGAAAACACAAAGGTGTTTCTCCACTGGCAGGAAGATCTTTAGCAAAACTCCTCCTTGAAGTAAATCCCTTTTGTAAATGGCAGTCGAGCTCTCCTGGGATCTGGCTGTGAATTCCTGGCCATAACACAGCAGCCTGTGCCACAAAATGCCACGTGGCTCATGCCAACTTTTGAGAAATCCAGAACTACCCTGGAAAGTCCCAAGAGGGAGTGGAGCCTCCTGATGAGGATTAAAAGTCCAGACCAACCACATCCCCATTTCTCCTTCCATCTGGAGGCTCACACTGGTTCTCCCTTTCCTTCCCTATTGCTGTGCTCCTCCTCCTTCCCTCAAAGCTAAATTCCCTAGTGGCATTTTTCTCCTGCCCTTAAAACCCACTCAGAGATGCCAGAAAGAGCTCTGCTTGTAATGCCAGGAGGAAAAATCCCTGCAGAACATATCTGCCTTATGTCCCCTTGGTAGAGATTTATTAACTGGATTTTAGCCTTCCTCAAAGCCTGAAAAGCAATTCTTGAAACAGAGTGAGGAGCATTTACAAGTTCCTGAAAACAGAACAAGAAATCTGATTTCAAAATGCGAAGTTCTGGGGGCTGCGAGGACAGCTTTAGGGGTAGAGGACAACTCTTTCAGGGTAGAAATTAGCTCTTTTGTCCCCCTTTCTGCACCAGAAGCAGAAGTTTGGTTCTGTGGCTCTTTTCAATCACCCAAAACTGTTGTAGAGCTGCTGTTGGCCCAGGAGATTTTGTCTTTTTCAGGCCAGTGCTGATATCAGGATGGTGAGAGACAGATCTCAGATGAGCATCACCATTTCAGGTGGGGTACAAACACACCGTAACTGATGAGTCTCCTTCTTCAAGGCTTCTACAGATCAAATTACAGAATAATTTAACTCAGAAGGGACAAAATCAGGTCTCTCAAGGCCTTGTTCAGGCAACTTTTGAATATTCCCAAGGACGGAAATCCAGCACCTCTCTGGGTTCCTGTTCCAGTGTTTGACTGCTCTCATGCTGGAAATGTTTTTCCAAGAATCACTGGCAAATTAATTACTCACATTTGGGGATTCCCATGTAAGGAGTCATTGTGGGAGGCTGAACATGGTTTCTAAGCCCAGGAATCACTCAGAACCACATTGTGCAGGGGTGGTCAATGCAGGATGACAAACTCCAGAGGTGACAGACCAAGGGATACTCACAGGACAAGAGGATTAAAGTGCTGCCACTGTCAGGACACTCAGCTCCTTCCAGTAAAAGGAGCAATTAGAAGATTACAGGTTCCACCTGAGCTCTGCTTCCCTGCCTGTGATGGGGGAGGCAGTTAGAGCCTGCTTCGGTAATCAATTAGATACAATTATTAGAGACCCATTAAGGCAAAGTAATTATTGGTTTTATTAGTGCTTTTATTGCTGGTGAACCTGATCCATACCAGGTCCTACACAAATGCAGGACTGAGAACTATCCCTTCTCTGAGGAACAGGAGGGAAGGGCCCACTCCTGCAAAACACCTCAGCACATTTAAAACTGCATTTGTGGGATTTGTTCCCCTTGAGATCATCCCTAATTAGGAAAACTTTGATGCTGAAGGGTTTACAGCACAAGGTTTTGGGGTGTCAAACCAGACCTTGGCACTGGCCCAGTGGCCACCAAATGATATGGGCAGATGAGAACCAGGACAGGGAGCCAAGAAAGGTCATTTAACCACTTCTAAACGTCTTTGCTCCTTGTGGAAGTGCAGTATCTTGATTCACTTCAGTTATTCTTTGTAAATTGATCAGACAAGATCCACAGATCACTTGCAATCTTATGGGCTTGGATGGAGAGGGTACAATCAGGAGGAGCTCAGGAACATTGCAAGGGATCTTTAAAACAAATCAACAACTCTCAATGTAACATTGAAGCTGTGACTATGTCGGGGGGGGGGGGTGTTTTGTTTTGCCTTTTTTTTTTCTCCCCATGTATAAAGTTTGAAGCTTCCCAGGTCATCTGGGAAGGTCTCATGGAAATAGACACTTATTTGTAAGGGGGAGAGGGAAACCAACCAACTGAACAAGCTGTAATTATTTAAAGATGTAAAAAAATATCTATTATGAAGTAGTATGGCTACCAATCCACGTAACTTCTACACCTTTAGAACTAATGGAAATAAAACAATGATAATAAAACCAGAAGGTTTCTGCTTGATTCTGTCTACCCTCATCGGCTTCTTGGAGAGGGCAGGGAGTAAATGATGAAATACTGAAAACATTAAATATACCTGGAGAAGAAATGGTGAAGTGGGTCCTGTCCCAGAGAGCTCACAATGAAAAAATTACAGGGAATTTAAAGTCAGAAAAGATGAGATTTGGTTTCTCAGAGCCCTGTTCAGTCAAGTTTTGAACATAACCCAAGATGGAAATCTCACCACCTCTCTGGGTTCCTGTTCAGTGTCTAACCACCCTCACAGTGGAAATGTTTTCCCAAATCATAAAATGTGAGGCTGTTGGAAGGAACCTTAAAGCTCACCTAGTCCCACCCCCTGCCATGGGCAGGGACACCTTCCACTAGTCCAGGCTGTTCAAGGCCTTATTGAACCTGGCCTTTGACACTTCCAGGGATGGGGCAGCCACAACCACCTTTGGCATCCTGTTCCAGTGTCTCAAAGTTAATTTCTGACCACCCTCAAAGTTAATAATTTCTTCCTAATATCTAATCTAAATTTCCCCTCCTTCAACTTGCACCCATTACTCCTTGACCTATATAAAATTCCTATTTAATAAATATTAGGTTATTAATGAGAAAAAAAATCTTTGGTAAATTAATTGCCTAGACCTGGGAATTCCCAAGCAATGAGTCACTGCAGGAAAATCAATGTTGAGCCCCACAGAACCCCCTCCTATATGTAGGATTTGGGATGGCCAACACAGGATGAAAAACTCAGGGGTGACAGACCCAGCTTGGAGCAACTCAAAGCCAGACTGGGCAGGGCTTGGAGCAACCTGGTCTAGTAGAAGGTGTCCCTGCCCGTGGCAGAGAGGTGGAACTGGATGATCTCTAAGGTCCTTTTCAACCCAAACCAGTCTGTGACCATGATTTTAATATAAATGAGGAAAAGCCCCTGAACACAGCAGAGAGGGGAAAAGCCTTTGGGGACACTTAAAAACCACCATAACTCAGCTTTTTGGTCTTCTCCCTGAGTTTTACTCGGTAGGCCTTGGTCAGCCTGAATACTTCCAGCTGAACTCAGAGCCAACAGCCTGGAGCCAAAATCAGGCAGTCAGCAAGGGCTGTGTTCAGCCACCTCCCCCTCTGCAGGGGCACAGCCCTGCTCTGAGCACCCAATCACCCTGCCAGGTACTGCCCAGCTTCCTCCCCAGTCCAACCAGTTTACAGACCGGTACAGCTGGTGAGGTGAGTGAGATCAGCACCTAGAACCCGCCCATCGCTCCCTCAGCAGCCAACTGGGGAGCTCCTCTGCTTTTTGGGGAGGGGAGGGAGGTTCTTCCTCCCCTATAAAGAAGTGGGTGGAAGGAGATAGCGCGCAGTCTCGAGGGTGGGTGGAGGTGCTGGGGACAGAGGAAAGGGTGTGAGGAGTAGAGGAAAGGTAATGAAGTAGGGGGGAAGGCTGCCCAGCCTGCTCCCCAGATGGGTGCACACGGTAGGCCTGGGGAGAGCAGTGGATGAGACCTGGATGCAGGAATGTGGGGCTTGGGGGAAAAGCAGTGGGTGTCTTCACTGCCCTGGGGTGATGTGGGTGAGAATGAGGTGGGAACTCAGTGCCTGCTCTCTGATTTCCCTCTGGGGATGGCTGCAAACTGATGCTTGGCTGAATGTGAGCAGATGGAGGGTCAGAGCTGTGCCTTGAAGTCCCTGCAGGAGCCTTGCCCAGGGGTGTAAGGTCACAGGGAGCCTTCCTGCAATCCCTGGGTGCAGTCAGGTGCTGTGGGGGTGCAGGCAGAGCTGGGGTGAGTGGCATGAGCCTTGTCCTTGCTCTGTTCTGCTGTGGGTGCTGGGCTTTTGTCTGGGCACAAGGACTGGGAATGAGCCCATACAGGGGGAGGGTTTGTCCTGGAGGCCTGGCTCCCTGTCCCAGACCTGCAGAGGTACTAGCTTAGGTACCATGCTCATGGTAAGGTGAGTGTCATGCCCTGCAGATGGCTGGGGGTGGTTTTCCTCCTCCTCCTCCTTGGAGAGGGGAGTGCTGTGGATGAGACTGAAGTGGATCTAGAGTAAAAATGTGAAATAAGGAGGTACAAGGAGATAAGGCAATCAGGTACATGGGCTAAGGATGGCAAATGCTGGTGGTTCTGATGCAGTGGGGAACAGGGCAGTTTTTCCTCTTGACAAGGAGTGGTCCTTTGCTGTCAGGCTACAGCTGGGGCAGTGTGAGCATTAATATCTTAGAGAGCTCCCAGCACTTCCAGTCTCTCACAAGGAGCTGTGGAGAACTGACTTAGCAGCAGTCAGAGCTCTGCAGGTGATGAACTTCCCTGGGATGCGAGCTCTGGGCTCACAGGGCTGTGCTGGCACTCAATCTGTGAAGCCAGTGCCTGGATAGTCAGGGCAGACTCCTTGGATGACCTGTGCCCAGCTGCTTCCAGGGATCCAAACTGCTGCTGGTGCCTTTGGCAGCAGAAGCATCTCTTTAGGTGTCTCTTGATCAATGTAACATGCAGATTTTTTCAATAAAACTGGAGCAGGCCTGTGACTAATCATTACATGCCCTTGAAGACAGAGGACTAAAGCTCAGTCTTTTACCCTTGCTGAATCTAGTTTTGATGACCCCTTAATATCTGTACCTGGATCTAAGACATTCAATTCATGTTCCCTAACATGTTTTCTCTTGAGCCCTTCCAAAAGGGATTTGGTTTGTGCTGCAGCACAGGAATGGCTGGCATGAGGTGGGAATGGCTCTTCTGGTGGGGGGGCATAGGATTGGTGTTTATTTTCTCATCAAGCTGTCTCAGAGCTGTGCCAGGTGCCTCAGAGCCCTGTACTGAGTGCTGTGGAGCTTGAAGCTGAGCCTCTGATCAGTGCTGGTCTCTGGGATTAGTCTGCAGGGAGAACTGGTGCTGTGGGATGAAAGCCAAGATGAGCTTTCCTTGTACACCCACAGCCAGCAGAAGTCCTCAGAAGAACTGCAAGTAACTGGGGCTTCATGCCAGAAATAACTCTTTATGTATTGGTGTGACCTCCTGGAAGGAGCTGTAGGATGGTGCTGCCTCATCTCCCCCTCACCCAGAACCTTCTGCTCCCAGATGCTGTTAGCAGAATGCAGGAATGCTCCCCAACTGGTTCCATGCCATTGCAGTCAGTGGGGCAAGCAGTGGGTAAAGCCAGGGGTGGGGATGTTCTAATTCCAGGGCTGATCTTTCCATGGGAGCAGCACTTCCCGTGGTGTATAAGGAAAAAGATGGGTCACTGGCCTGTGCTGGTTCTGGGTCACTAATCATAAAATTATAGAATGGAATGGGTTGAAGGGAACTTAAAGATCATCTGCTTCCAACCCCAGTGATGTGGGCAGGGAAACCTCCCACTGCCCCAGGAAAAAAAGGACTTTGGGAGACTCCCCAGGCCAAATTCCCACTCTTAGTGTGAAAACTGCCATTGGAGTATGTTATTCAGGGCTGTGTTGGATTAAATTATATATATCCACTAGGATGGAAACTCATCCACCATCCTGGTCCTATTTATCTTCACGGACTTTGCCACAGGAACTTAAGGAGGAAATGTAGGAGGATGTTTTGTGTATTTTTGAGTTGCAGCTTCCATTCAAGTCTAGGGCAGTGTGTGACAAGGACCTGCTAATCCCTCTGCAGCTGCTGGAGATGCCAGAGGGCCCCTCAGTGAGGAAGTTCCAGCTGCTGACCTCCCCTTTTGTGGGACAAGTGGTGGCCAAGGTGGGGGGAAGCAGCCGGAAGCTCAGTGTGAATGACCTGAATGCCCTGAGGCTCCAGGACTCCCAGGTGAGTTGAATTTACAGATCCATGACAAGTCTGAGGGCAGAAATCACCATTGTCCCACACCTGGGTGACAGAAGGTGCAGAACCTGTGAATGTTTCCCTGAGGGTTTCACCTGGCTAAGTTGAGATGTCTGTGCTGTGGGTACTTGTCAGAAGTCACACTGGGTCGGTCCTGCTGGGGCTTCACTGGCCTGACACCTCCAGATGATGATTTGGACCTGACTGGCCAAACCCTGGTGCAGCCTCACCTCCGATTAAAGGTGCAGAGCAAAATTAAAAGCACAAAATGTGCCCAGCACAAAGTGGGAAGAGAAATCAGAAGTGATGATGACAAATTTCAAACCCCTGAGTGTCTGTCCTGGTGGGCCTGATGGGAATCCCTGCGAGGGATTCAGAATTGAATGACATCTAAACATCTTGTGCTTGAGGCAGGTAAAGAAAGGAATCTGCAAGGATGACCCTAGCTCTGATGGGGATGGTTTGAATGCTGAAGAATCCCATGTTCAGGGTGGGCTGATGTGCCCTCTAATAGAGGTTGTAGAAAATAAGTCACTTGTATGGAAACAGCCAGAGGTTTTACCCCTGGAAGTGTTCAAAATCAGGTTGGATGAGGGCTGAGCAACCTGGTCTAGTAGAGGTTGTCCCTGCCCATGGCTACGGGCTTGGAATGAGATGAGCTTTAAGGTCCATTTGAACCCAGGTCTTTCTAGAATGTTATAATCCTTTATGGATCATCAGCACATCCCACCTCTTTTCTCAGGTTCATGGGAAGAACTTGTACCTGGCATTTGTGGCAGCTGAAGGTCCTGCTGGACCAACTGCAGAAGAGACAGCACTGCAAAGAGAAGCTGCTTGTGGGGCACACTGTCCTGCCCAGGGACAGCAAGGACAGGATGGTGTTCCACATCCCTATTCCCAGGATGAGGAGCTGCAGGAAGCCCAGCACTCGAGATCTGAAGCCCCAGAGGCAGCAGAGGGTCGGGGCAATTGGCTGCGCATCCACTTTGGCATGTTCGGCAGCGTCCGCGCAAACGAGTTCTCGAGGGCAAGCAGAGCCAATAAAAGGGGGGACTGGAAGGATCCTGTGCCCAGGTATTCCCTCTTCTCTTTTCTCCCAAACCAAATCTGTGTGGGAATACTCTTAGCCTTGATTTTCTCTGATAATTTTTAAGGCATGAGTGAATGTGGGTTGTGTTCAACCAGAGAATCCACAGTGGAATTGCAGGATGAAGTTGTCTGGGGATTATAGTACCAGCTCTGCTAAGATTTTTACCTTGAAGAGAAAATTTTTAGGATGCCAGGCTGAATCATGCCCTAAAAATGCCAGTTTCTCCCAGTTACGTGTTTTTAAAAAAGCCTTGGATCAATAACAAACGTCTCATACACCTGGAATCACAGGCTGGAGTGATGCTGTAAAAGGCAGCAGGGAATTGAAAACACGGCTATGGTTTGTGTCCCATATCCCACTGGAATTGTAGAGAGCAAGGGGGAACAGCTTCCCCGAGAAGCTGTGGCTGCCCCATCCCCAGAAGTGTCCAAGGCCAGGCTGGACAGGGCTTGGGGTGGGGGAAGGTGTCCCTGCCCATGGCAGAGGGTGGCCCAAGATGATCTTTGGGTTCTCTTTCAACCCAAACCATTCTATGATTATTTTGAAGGATGACTTTATTTCTATACAAATGTTTTTAGATGCAGTTTTTTGTGCTACTTTTAACATCCATTTCTCTGATTTGTGGACTGCCCTGCTGAAGGCTTTGTCAACCAGGGTCACAGGGCAGCAGAAGGACAAACTCTCTGCCAGCTGTGTGGGTTTACCACCAAGCTTCATGGCTGCAGATCTTAAAGATGCCACCTTGTCTTGAGAGAGTGGCCAGCTGCAGAGTATAACTAGTTCAGAGATGTTTCTGATGAGAAATTCCAACTTCCCTGCTTTTCCCAGGCTGGTTCTGCACTTTGAGAGTGGAGGCTTCCTTGTTTTCTACAACTGCCGGATGCTCTGGTGCTCCTCTCCCAGGGCTGATCCTGCTTCTGACATCCTGTCTGTGGAATTCCACCGAGGCCGGGCGCTGCGTGCCCTCTGCACACCCGATCCCATCTGCTACACCCTCCTAGACCAAAGATATTTTTCAGGGCTGGGTGAGTTCCAGGGAATAGAGGCAGAAAGAGAAATGGAGGAAGGTGGGTGGGATGTCTACAGATGCAGAAGTGCATGTCTGGGCAATTTTCTCTTTAGTTTAAGAGCTTCTGATTGATCCAGCTGAGGGCATGTGGTCATCTTCAAGGTCTGCAACAGTAGAGGGAAGAGAACCCCTTCCAGTCAAATTCCCAGCTCTAAGTCTACTCTTTGGATCCCACCTCTGGTACAGGGAATGGTGTTGCTGGCTGTGATCCTTGAGGCAGAAATCACAGGTTGAAGCCAGCAGCCTGTATTAGAAATATCCTTGCTGTCTCCTTGTTTCTGACCCCTTCTAGGGAACATCATCAAGAATGAGATCTTGTACCTGGCCAGGATCCACCCATTAACACCAGGCTCCCTCTTGGCTCTCTCAGATCTGGAGCGCCTGCTGGACTGCGCCGTTCAGTTCAGCTCTGAGTGGCTGCACAACAAACTGCGTGGCCAAGGGCTGCACCCCCAGGTGTACCAGAAGGAGCAGTGTCCCCTGGGACATCCCCTGATGAAGGGCACTTTTGGACCCACGGGTGGCTTCAAGAGACTGACGTGGTGGTGCCCTCAGTGCCAGCCTGCAGTGCTGCCAGGGAATGGGGACCCTTCCCCAGTCACTGAGTGACCTGTCCTGCAGGGTGCTGGGTGGTCTCTGAGCCATGCTCCTCATTGTCCTAGAAGGTCTCTGTGGTTTCTTTCAGGCTGTTGTGTTTAGTCCTTAGGAAGTTAGCAGAGTTAAATGCCCAGTGGAGGTCCCAGGTCCCCTGAGTGGCTGTCCATGGTTTTTTTTGTCACAGTGGCACCACAGTGTAAAGAGTTTGACCAGGTCTGAGGTGCATTGGTCGCCTTATTCAGGTGGCAGTGGATGGGAAGTGTAAAGGGTTAAGCAGGGGATTGCTGTGGTCTGAAGTGACCCTGTCCCTTGACCCCAGATGAGTCAGCAAAACAGAGGATATCCCTCTGCCTAAGCAGCTTGATTAATTAGGAATTAAATAATCCTGCCTCTGTTTGGAGCTGAATACCTGTGTGCTGGGCTGTGACTGGGTGTGGTTAAACATGAGGGGCCGTTCCCATGGAATCTGACAGGAACAGCTCCCTCCTCCTTCCACATCAACATGTACAAAATATACGTCAGCAGTGCTTGGTGGAGCTCATCTCTGCACCCACAGGTTTCAGCTTTGTGGCAAACTGCCAATTCCAGATCTCACTGTAAAAACTTAAAAAAAATTACAGTGTGTGACAGTGTTGCATAAAACTCAGGATCTCCAAGGAAACCTGAAAGCAGAAAGGTTTGGAAATAGAGCTGTGTCTCTACACTAGATGGGAACTGCTGCTGTCCTCTCTCCCTGGATTTGAGTTTATTTTAATAAAAAGTTGTTGACTTGAGCAAAAAAAATAAAAGCTGGAATTAGAATCAGTGATGTTCATCTCAAGTGTGTCATTTCTGGCAGTTTCTTGGTTAAAAACTGGACTGTACATGGAAATTCCAGCTGCCTGGAATTGGTTAACAGCTGCCTGTTGAGGATGGTACCAGTGCCTTTCCTTAGCTGTGTAAGTGGTCTCATTAATGGGAATGGGATTTAAAGATGGATTGCAAATCAGCTGGGAATGCTGGAGATAAACACCTCTGCTGTAGGCAGCTGCTTCCTAGGCAAGACTTGCACAGCCTCTCCCCTGGGAACTGCAACACCTTTGAGTGGTTGCAGGTTATGGGATTGCTGAATAAACGAATTAATGGGGTTATGGGGCCAAAGAAGGTGGTTAATGTCCCTTCTGCAGGCCAAGTGCCTGTCCAAAACAAAGAATCATCGAATATCCTCAGTTGGAAGGGATCCACAATGATGATCACAGCCCAAGTTCTGGAAGAAAACCACTCACAAGAGAGAACCCCAGAAGCTGAATCTTGCACTTTGAAAGATGAGGATGGAGCTGGGTATGTGTTGGGTTCCCAGCACAGAAAAAGTGTGGCATGTGGAAGCAAGTCCAGAGGAGGCCATGGAGGTGCTCTGAGGGCTGGAGCCCCTCTGCTATGGAGACAGGCTCAGAGCTGGGGGTGTCCAGCTTGGAGAAGGCTCCAGGGAGATCTCAGAGCCCCTTCCAGTGCCCAAAGGGGCTCAGGAGGGCTGGAGAGGGACTTCGGAGAAGGGGGAATGCCTTCCCACTGCCAGATCACGGGGTTAGATGGGTTATGGGGAAGGAATTCTTCCCTGTGAGGAGGAGGTGGGGGCTGGGATGGAACTCCCTGAGAAGCTGTGGCTTCTCCGCCCCTGGAAGTGTCCAAGACCAGGCTGGACTGGGCTTGGAGCAACCTGGGATAGTGGACGGTGTCCCTGCCATTGGAAGGGGCTGGAGCTGAAATGTCTTCACGCTCCCTTCCCACGCCAACCCTCCCGTCCCTCCATGGCGGCTCCGCTTCCCTCACGCTCACACGAGAGGGTTCGGGGCCGCCGACTCCTTCCCGCTCCGCCTGTGCCGACGCCCGCCTCCGCCAATCAGCGCCCGCCGCCGGCCGTCACACCAGCCGCGCCGCTTTCCTATTGGCTGGCGCTGCCCTGGTGCGAGCGCGCCTTTACCAATCGAAGGCGCGCCCGCCCCACCGACCGATGTGCCGAGCGTTGTGATTGGCTGCGGGGCGGGGCTGGAGCGGCCCCGCCCGTTCCCGGTTAAGCGGCGGGTTGGGGGGGCGGCGGGAGCGCGCGGCGGCGGCGGTGGTGGTGGGGTCTCAGCGCGGCCCCCATGGAGCTGCTGCGGAAATGGCTGGGCCACCCCGAGGACATCTACAACCTGCTCCGCTTCAAGATGGGCGGCTACCGCGCCGTCATGCCTCGGATGGACACGGTGAGCGGCGAGGGATGCGCGGGCGGCGGGAAGCGCTTCGCTGTCGCCGGTGCGCAGTGCTCCCGGTGGGGAGCGGGGCACGGGAGGAGGAGGTGGGGGGTGCTGTCATGTCCGGGCGCGGATACGGTGTTGCCATGGGTGACCATCCCCTAGCCGGCGTGTATAGGACTTTGCCCGGCTGTGTGCGTCTCGGTGCTTCCCGGTTGCACCGGCTCCGCGATTCTATTGCATTGCTCGTACCGTGTGTGCATCCTACCGGTTCCGGGCATTCCACCGGTTTCAGGCATCCTGTACATTGGTGCATCCCACCGGCTCCAAGCATCTCTGCTGTGCCCGGTGCCACTACCCTGCGAGCTTCCCACCGGCTCCGGGCATCCCTTGCATTGCTCCGTGGCGGTACCAATGCTGGCCATCGCAGAGCCCCGGTGCTACCGGAGCATCCCGCGGCTCCAGCCATCCCTCGCATTGCTCGGTGCCGGTATCCTGCGAGCATCCCACTGACTCCGAGCATCTCAGGCTTCCCATGCATTTCTCGGTGCCCGTACCCGCATGCATCCCCCCAGCTCCGAGCATCCCTTGCATTGCTCGGTGCCGGTACTCTGCGCGCATCCCCGGGGCTCCGGACACCGCACGGCCCCGGCGCTGTCCGTACATGGCAGCGGCCGCGGAGCCGGGACGGGGCGGGTTAAGGGGCGGGTTTCGGGCCGGGGGCGGAGCGGCCGCAGCCCCCCGCCGCCGCTGCCGCGCCCCCATGGCGGCCGGCTCCCGGGCCGTGTCCGTGCTGCGGCGGACGCTGACCCTCTCCCCGCCGCGGAAGCCCCCGCGGGCAGCGGGCCGGCGGCGGGGACAGCAGCAGCAGCAGCGCTGCGGAGCCCCCGCGGCGCCCCCGGCCCCGCCGCCCGCCGCCCCCCGCCTCCAACCCGCGGCCCCCGGCCCGCTCTGCCCGCAGGACTCGCTGGGATGTGGCCTCCGCACCTGCTACCGGTACCTCAACCAGACCAGCCGCAGCTTCGCCGCCGTCATCCAGGCTCTGGATGGAGAGCTGCGGTGAGTGGGGGGACACCGGGGGCCGGGGAGGGCGTGCGGTGACCCCCGGCACTAGGGTTTTTTGGGGGGGGGTGGGTGGGGTGACACCCCAAAGCTGGGGATCCTCGGGAGGGTGTGGGTGCAGCTCATTCCCTGACACCGGGAACCCCCTGGAGATGGCGGGGGTCATTCTCCTCCCTGGGAGGTGGTGGCTACAATGCCACCCCAACACTGCGGATCCCACGGAACTTAGTGGGAGTTTCAGGAGCTGGTGGGTGTGATGCCCCCCAATACCAGAGCTGGGCCCATGCAATACCCCCAAAGTCCATTTTTCTCTAGTGGAGGTGCTGGGACACGCTCCCTCTCCCATCAGGAGCTGACTGGACTCGCTCAGCTCAGCTCAGCCCCACCCCATGCAGCAGGACGTGGGGCTTTTCACGTCCCAGCTGGCTGTACCACATCCCCCCTCCACACCACATCCCCCCCCCAGACTGGGTCTCTGGGCTGAGCCTCCTGGCCAGCAGGCTGTTAAACACAGGGCCTGGCAGTGTGCCCTGTGTGACACCCTGGGAATGTGTCCTGGCACTGCCAAGGCTGCCGCTGGACAAAGGCTGGAGGGAGGAGGTGAGGAAAAACCTGGGGCTGACCAAGGGTCTGGGCCTTGCCTGGGAGGTGCTTTTGGAAGCAGCTGCCTCAGAAGCTGTGCAGTTGTCACAGGGGGTTTGTTGCACACTCACTTTTTGCTCTGCAAATTTTGCTGCCCTGTGCAGAAGAGCTTCAGACAGGAATAGTGACAGAGGATGTAAAGCTCAGCTGGCCAGGGGGCCTCATGCCATGTAATTATTCTCCATATAATTCCCTATATTCATTTGACAGTTACTGATTTCAGTTTTTAAATCCCCAGTTAATTTCAAGATGGGTTGATGATCAAATTTAGGGGTTCTGGGAGTTGTTCCAGACACGTGTGATGGCTCTGATCTGAGCAGTTGCAGGCACCACCCCAAGCACTGGGTGGTCTGTGGGGTTTCTGAGCCCTGGTTTGGCATTTTGGATGGTGCCCCATAGCTGTGTCCAGTGTTTATGAAATGATGTTTGCAGGCTGGTTGACAGGCAGAGAAGTTCAGTGGTTTGGCTGAAATTGCATGGAAAAGTACAAGTAGGGCCAAGAATTAAGCTTTTTATTTTCCATGCTTTTTCTGTGCAGGAATTAAGAAAAAAAATTAAGAAAACACTATGAAACCTGTTAGCAATGTGTCTGCCCTGTGCTTGCCTCCAACTTCGTGCAGTTTTCTTTGTCTGTCTTTTTTGTCCTTTAATCCTTGCCCTGCAGTCTGTGGGATCAGGATCACCCTTCAGGGCCCAGAAACTTCTGCCTGGCATCCTAAAAGTGCTCTTGCCTGATCTTTGCAACCCACGGTTGGGCAGGGATAGTGGTTGGATTACAGCTGGCTCAGTAGTGCATCAGGAGAGATTCATTTTCAAAGCCTAGGAGTCCCACCAGAGAATTTAGGGACAAACAAGGGAAATACAGAATAGGGAGGATAGAGAAATAGGTAGAGCCACAGCCTTACAGAAGGAAATAATTTTGCTGGATCAAAAAAGTGCTTGCATTGATGTTGACCTCATCAGGGAGTTCAGCTGAGCCCCTGTGGTTACAGACAGGCATCTCAGAAGGGCTGCTGGAAAATGGGGAACTTCTGGAGGAGTGCTTGGGGCAGTGCTTCCCTGGCCAGACAGGGTATTGGTAGTTGAGCTGAAATGTCTGGTTCCTCCTTTCTGTTTTTTTTTTTTTTTGCCCCATAAACCACCTGTTTTGCTGGCCCGAGCCCTGTCCAGCTCGTTGCTCCATGGTTAGGGCATTTTCTGGGAAGGTGGGAGGCTCAAAACTGCAGTTTCATCCACGGCTGAGCCAACAGCATCATAACTGCTGCTGGTGGAAAAGAGTTATGATCCAAGCTCATAGCTCCTCTCCTGGTGATGGAGAGGAGGAGAGGGGTGCTCCTGCCTCTCTGCTGCCAGTTCCATGGTCCTGCCTGTCTTTGGAACTCTTCAGGATCTATTCCTGAGGGTCCAGCACAGGCTCTATGTTCTGGCAAGGAGAAAGGAGACTCTTCACCTGGGCAGGAGGGAGCTGTAGCCAGGACAGGGCTGAGCTTGAGCTCTGGAAGATCCAGAATTGTTCTTTGCAAGTATCTGCTTCCATTTGTGCCACGGGTCTAAATTCAGTATGGGATGGAAGTTAGGGAGGCAGGTAAGGTCTGGATGCAGAACTGAGGTTAAATAAGTGTTTTAACTCTGCTGGGTTCTGGAATTACTGTTGGCTCTTCCCTGGGCATGATGCCCATGTGAGAGGTGTGTCTGGGATGGCATTTCCAGGTTCTGATCTGCTTTTCTTGGGGGCTTCTGGAAGCAGGTTGGAGCCTTGGGCACTTGTATCCTGTTGGATGAACATTTACAGCCTGGTTGGAATGGAAAAACTCAGTCACACAGAGGAACAGGAGCACGAGAGGGCTGCTCATGTGGTGTGACAGAGGTGTTAAATACCCTTCTAATCAAGGAAGAAAAAGCCAAATTTAACAGTATTGGCTCTAAGAGCAAGTCAGTTTTCCCTGGGTGATTAATCACTGCTTGCATATTGTCATTCCAGGAGTACAGCACCATTAGCATTCAAGCTACTTTCCATTTGTTAAACAATTAATAAATGCTTCATCTCCTTGGCATATATCCCTGTGCTCATGGAGATCTGGGGATTATTTAATATAAATCCTGGAGTTGCAAACAGCATTTCTTGCCATCAGGACTTGGTTTTGTTTGTTTTTCTTTTTTTTCCTTCAGCTGCAGAAATGTGGAGGCAGGGATGGGGAAGAAAGCAGGGATAGGGAAGGCAGGGGTGGTGGGAGCAGGAGGGGAGGTGGCTCTCCAGCAGCTTCCTGCTGGGATGCTGGAGCACATGGGCTGCCTCCAGTGTCTTGCTCCTGGAGATATAAACTACAGGGTGATTTTGGCTCTTTCTGCCAGTCCTAATGTTCCTGTTGCACAGTGTGACCCCTTTATTCCTCCCCAACAGGGAGCAGGGAATATTTTCCCCCAACAGGGTAAAAGGTGTGCAGAGAAGGGGGAGTGATGGAGAAAACATACCTGTTTTTCCCCCCCTTCCCTATTTGACGTTTGCATTTCCAAATAAGCTGACCTCAGGCTCTGTTCTCTGGGTCCAGGTGAGTGCTGGCTTTGCTTGCAGGGTTGGATCTTCCCTGCTCAGGGAGCTCACAGGCCTGACCCTTCCCTGATACACATCTTGGAAACCCCAAAATCATGCTGTAGTTCCCTGATACACATCTTAGAAACCCCAAAATCATGCTGTAGTTCTCCTCATGAGGGGAAATCCTGGATTTCCTAACCTGGCTGGTATCTTCCAAGGGCACCTGGCAGTGCCACTGTGTGACACGCTGAGCTCAAAGTGCCTCTGCTGAAGGCAGCTGCTTGTCCTGCCTCCTAGGCACTGCCAACTAAAGGATTACTGGTTTTTCTCCATTTCCAGCCATGCAGTCTGTATATTCTACCTGGTTCTCCGTGCCCTGGACACTGTAGAGGATGACATGAGCATCCCCTTGGATGTCAAGGTCCCGATGCTGCACGAGTTCCACTCCCATCTCTACCAGCCAGACTGGAAGTACACAGAGAGCAAGGAGAAGGATAGGCAGGTGCTGGAAGACTTCCCAACGGTAAGGCAGCCTCCTCCTTGCTCCTGGTGGCATCTCTGGGTGCATGGTTGTCTCCATGTGGTGCCTGCAGAGCTTGTTCAGTGCCACAGATCTTCCCAAGGGCTCCATCACCTGCCTGGGGCTGGGTGCCAAGCTGGGGTGAGAAACTCAAACATTGGGCAACGCTGTGGGGCAGAGGGGATCTGGCTGTGGAAAAGTGCCAGCCCTGGAAAGTGGCTTTTTGCCTTCTCTCCTGGAAGAGCACATGACCATTGTCTTGTGGAGAGATTTGGGGTTGTTACCCAGCACAGTGAATTGGCTGTGTATTGTATTTGTGGGGTGTTCTGATGAAGGAAGGAATGGTGAATTTGACTCTATGTTTTTAGAAGGTTAATATTATATCATATCATATCATATCATATCATATCATATCATATCATATCATATCATATCATAATTATACTAAACTATACTAAAGAATACAGAAAGGATATTTATAGAATGCTAAAAAGGTAATAATGAAAACTCATGACTCTTTTCAGAGTCTCAACACAATTTAGCACTGATTGGCCAATGAGTGAAAACAACTCACACCAGAAACCAGTAAAACAATTACTTGTAAATAAAAAATCTTTAAACATCTTTAATCTAAAAATCTTTAATCTTTAATCTTATTTCATATAAGCAAAACAAAAGAAAAGTTAATAAGATATTTTTTTTTTTCTCTGAGGCTTTTCAGCTTCTCAAGAGAAAAATCTTAGACAAAGAGATTTTTTTAAAAAATGTAAATGGGACACCTGTCTGCACAGTGGGAGGTGTTCCTGCCCTCAGGTAGGGCAGAGGGTGGAATGAGATGAGCTTTAAGGTCCCTTCCCACCCAAACCATTCCATAACTCTGTGATATAAGACAAAAAGCACCCTCACTGTTATCAGTAACAATATTGTGTTGATTTTTTTATTGTTGAGTTGATTTTTTAGGGCTTTTTTCATCGCTCTCTTTAAGAACAAATGTAATAGTTCTGGTGAAGAGCCTCTCATTTTCAGAGGATGCTCTATTTTGTTCAGGTTTTTACCATTTTTAGTTTATTCTACCCTTTTCAGGCTTTCCCTAGCAGTGGGAATGGGGTAGTTGTTTGGGGAACTGGGATGTGTTGTGAGTTCTGATGCTCAGGTTTGGGGTGACTGTGGCTGTGGCCTGTCAGGGTGTGGAGTGCTCTAGGGGATGTCTGTGTTGGGATTCTTGGCAACAAGAATGTGGGTAGGGATACAGTAGGTAAGTCAGTGGCTTGGCTTTAGAGGAGCTTTTTAAAAGGTGTTTGTGGCACTTTGCTGTTCTCTCTTGGTGTTTATGTTATTTATTTGAGGCAATCCATGCTCAGGTATGAATTTAATATTTTTAATATTTTAAATGAATATTTTAATATTTTAATAAACATTCTAATAAATTTATTTTAATTAATATTTTGATAAATATTATTTTAATATTTTAAATAAATCCATGATCAGGTATTATTTAATAATCATAAAATTGTAGAACCATGGAATTGTTAGGTTGTGTGGAACCATAAAAGCTCATCCCATACCATCCCCTGCCATGGCAGGGACACCTTCCACTAGACAAGGTTGCTCCAAGCCTTATCCACCCTGACCCTGAATTTTTTGAGGGGCATTGACAGCTTCTCTGGGCATGCTCTGCCCGTGCCTCACCACCCTTATAGTAAAAAACTTCTACTAATATTTCCTAGAGGTGCATTTGCAGGCTCTGCCCCTCTTTGAAGGGGACTGAAGCCACAGAGACAGAGGCAGAGTGGATACATTTGTTTTATAGACAGACCCTTGTGGCACACAACCCCTGGGCTGGCTGCAGTCACCCACTGATGGAGAATAAAGCTTAGCACAGTAAAACATGATGCTCCATAGTTTTGGGAAAAGGAGGATGCACTTTTTAAGTTTTTTTTTTTCAGTGAGAGTGATGGAGACACTGCAGGTGTCCTTGCCCATAGGAGGGGGGTTGGAACTAGATCTTCAAGGTCATTTCCAGCCCAACCCACTCTGTGATTCTATGGTCACATTGCTGGACATGCTGTAGGTGGATTTCACACTTTGCTCAATGATTGTTGCCTTTCCAGTTGTGCCAGATGTTTGAAGCTAGAGCTGGAGAGAGCTGGGGAGAGCAGAGCACCAGAAACCTCCCTTGGGTCTTTTCCCATGGCTGGTGTGATGGAATGCTCTCAAATTACAGAGGAAAACAGCTCTGTGTACCAAGTGCAGTCAGTTTTGTCCTGCAGCTCCCAGATGATACCAGTCCAAGGCCACAGAGCCTTCCCAAAGATTCTGCTCTGTCTGATCTCCTGCCAGAGACCATCCTGTTTAGACTGGGAACAGGCTAAGCCTGAGCTCCAAGGACCTTGAAACAGCTCAGGTTGAAGGAGTTGTCCCAGATCTCCAGCCAGGGCAGGATTAGAGCCTGGTAAACAGTATTTTTCTGATTTGTTAATAAATGTTGAGCTGTGCTGCTTTTTTTTTTTCCTTCCTGAACACTCTCTTTCTGTTTTCACCATGCTACAGATCTCCATGGAGTTCAGAAACCTGTCCAAGGTCTACCAGGATGTGATTTCAGATATTTGTCACAAGATGGGTGTTGGGATGGCAGAGTTCTTGGAGAAAAAGGTGGATTCTCAGCATGAGTGGGACAAGGTGAGTCAGCCCAGACAGAGGAATGGACTGAGCATGAGTAGGGTCATGGAGTTAAGGTTGGAAAGCCCTCTGAGTTCATCAAGCCAAATCATTCCACCAGCACTGCCAAGGCCACCACAGAACCGTGTCCCCAAGTGCCACATCCACAGGTTTTTTGAACACTTCCAGGTAGGGCCCACCTTGTCTCTATGAAAGGAGTAGACAGAGCATCCCTGTTGGGAAAAACTGTTTTCATGGGAAAGCTGAGACATCCTAGGGAGATCTTGCATCAAATGAACTGTCAGTTGCTTTTTGTAAAACTCACTGTGGCAAACAGGCAGCTCTTTATAACTACTCCTTTTATCTTGTTTTTTTTTTCCCCCCCTTTCCCAACTTGGCACCTCCTTGGCAGTACTGTCACTACGTTGCTGGGCTGGTGGGGATTGGCCTTTCCCGTCTCTTCTCTGCATCAGAGCTGGAAGATTCCATCGTGGGGCAGGACACAGACCTGGCAAACTCCATGGGCCTCTTCCTGCAGAAAACCAACATCATCCGTGACTATCTGGAGGACCAGCTGGAGGGAAGGGAATTCTGGCCCAGGGAGGTGAGGAAAAACCTCATAAAATGCTACTGTTGGCTGTACATCTTGGTAATGACAGTTCTGATGACAGCTGGCTGATATCTGTCTGCAGCTCTCTGGGTACAGATGTGGGCACAAGGTGATGTCACCATGCACTGCCAGGAGCTATTTAGGCAGCTTTCTCCTCTCTGCTAGGTTTTCTCTAGGAATGAGGGAGGAGGAGACTGCCTGAGATCCCAGGAGGGTACCCAAAAGCTCCCAAAAAGCAGGATCAGCTCTGCCTGTGCCTGACATGATGTCCAAAAATTTTTCTCCCCCTTTTCCTGTGGCTCAGCTGTCTCACAGGGCATTTCTTGATGTGTGACTCACCTTGTCCTTGCCCTCCCTAGGAAAGATGTGGAGATGAGTTTCACCCTCCTACTTTACCATCTCTTTGTGTGCACCAAGGCCACTGTCACGTCCCCACAGTGACGCCTGCCCTTCCTGCCTTTCTTTACCCCAGCGATGCTCCAAGGCTGTTGTGTGGGGGTTTTGGGTGGTTCTTGTTGCTCTCCCAGACCTGCTGTCTCTCTGATGACATCACTGCACCCTCCAGCTCAGGAACACTTCTCTTGGTGTTTAGGTTTGGAGCAGATATGCCAAGAAGCTCTCAGACCTTGCCAAGCCAGAGAACATCGACGCGGCCGTGCAGTGCCTCAATGAGCTCATCACCAACGCCCTCCACCACGTCCCCGACGTCCTCACCTACCTGTCCCGCCTCAAAAACCAAAGTGTCTTCAACTTCTGTGCTATCCCCCAGGTGAGCTGAGCTTCCAAGTGCTTCCTCACCCTCTGCAGCCCAGCTGGTGAGGAGCTGGAGGTGGAGGAGGTTCCGTGTCGTGGGTTTTTTGCCTATTTCTTGGCTCCTGCCATTTCTGCTGTTGTTGAGGTTGTGGCTCCACTCCATGGATGTCACTGTGGAGAGGGTGACCCTTTGGGAAGTTCCTTGCAGTGCAAGTTGCTGTCTCTCCTCAGGTGATGGCCATTGCCACACTGGCTGCCTGCTACAACAACCAGCAGGTGTTCAGGGGGGTGGTGAAGATCCGCAAGGGCCAGGCTGTCACCCTCATGATGGATGCCACGAACATCCAAGCTGTCAAAGCCATCATGTACCAGTATGTGGAAGAGGTAGGTTCAGCAGTTTGTTTTGGGTCATTTCTGGCTGTTCCTGTCCCTGTTCTTGGGGTGGGATTGGGAGTACATTGGGGATCTGTTAATTTTATCCTTGGCTCAGTGGTGGTGGGGAGTGGTGACCCTGATGTGGTTTTGGTCTGGACCAAATTGTGCTTGATGTGTTCCCTTGAATGTTCCCTGGGTCTGGGTCTGTGTTGAGAAGTAGGGACTGGGGCCATGGGCATCCTGGCCTGGACCAGCAGTAGTGTATCCAGCAGGACCAGGGTAGTGCCCATCCCCTTGACCCAATTCTGGGGCCAGTTCTGGCCACTCACAACATGAAGGACATTGAGGGGCTGGAGCGTGTCCAGAGAAGGGAATGGAGATGGGGAAGGGGCTGGAGCACCAGGAGTAGCTGAGAGAGCTGGGGAGTGGCTCACCCTGGAGAAAAGGAGGCTCAGGGGGACCTTATGACTTCCTCCTGACTTCAGGGTCCTGTGGAGATTAAAAGTTCACATGGAGAGTCAACCGGTAGAGGGTTTTATGGGAAAAAAACACCCCCATCCCCAAAACCCAATTCCAGAGAAGGCTATTAAATAAAAATACTTCACTTCTGCAGCAGGGAGACCCCAAACCATTAGAGCTGCCCTTGTGAACTGGCTGATCCCATGGCAAGGGACAGTGACACTGCTGGGCTTTAACCCAGGAGAGGGTCTCTGCTTGAGCCCACCTTGCTCAGACTCCTGCAGAGGAGTATCTCAGAAAGCCATGAGAAGAAACCCCCAAATGCCACAGAATCAGGTGATGAGGAGGCTGTTTCCAGGCAGGAATGTTCCCACTGGTGTCAGGTGGGCTATACAGCGAGTGAGGATTGCAGAGTGAAAAACCCTGATCCCAGTAACACCACTGGTCCCAGTAACACCACTGGGGCTTGAGGGATCGTGTCCAAAGCCATGTGGTCCATGTCCCATCATGGGGTGCCCTCAAGAGGCAGCTTGGCTTAGTGCACTTCCCAAGGGAAGTGGGAAAGGGGGGATGGGCCCCTGGCCCCATCCAGCTGTCCCTTGCCTCATGGCTCTCCACCACCGACGTCACTCTTGGCCCTTAAAACTTCAACCTCCTCCCATTTTCCTCCCTGAACTTCCTGTGGGAGCCATAACTCCTCCTCCCTCCTCCTTCAGATCTACCAGAAGATCCCGAGCACGGACCCCTCGTCCAACAAGACGCAGCAGGTGATCTCCTCCATCCGCGCCGCCAGCCTGCCCGCCGGCCCCATGGCCTCCCGCCACCACTACTCCCCCATCTACCTGTCCTGTGCCATGCTCCTGGCAGCCCTGAGCTGGCAGTACCTCAGCACCCTCTCCAAGGCCACCGAGGAGTACGTGCAGGCAGGAGACAACTGAAGGGCACTGGCCGGGTGGGGGGACAATGGTGGCAGATGGGTGGCAGGAGACTCCTGGTCCCCTGCTCTGGGGTGGCCCAGCACTGGGATGGTGACAAGGATGGGACACTGGGGAGCTGCAGCCCCCGGGGTGACCGTGTGGCACTGCTGGCCTCCATCCTCACTGCCCTTGCTGTCTGCTTGGATGGCTGCAAATGCTGACTGGAGTCTTAGTGCTTGGGGTTGAGTATTTTTTTTCTCCCTTCTTTCCTGTTTACCTGAAAGTTTTTGGTGATTTTTTTTTGTTTGGTTGTTTTTTTTTTTTCCATTAGGATGGTTTGAAATAGAAACTCCAGTTGTTTATTTTCTTCCTTGAGATTTGAGGCATCTTTCCAGCTCAGAGCTGAGTAAAACCCTGAAGGTTTTGCCTCCCTTTCTTAGGCAGCCTCTTCTCCCTCCCCTCTGGTGCCTGCTCCATGCTGGAAAGATGCTGCTTCAGCTGGGAGAGGAATGTGCTTCCTTATCCAAGGAAAAGGCTCTGGCCACTTTCTGGCCCTCAGTGATTGACATCCTGCAGCCTGGAAGCAGGCAGAGGCCACAGTCACATTTCTGTTGTGCTGAAGGATGCTGAAATGAGCCCTTTTAATGTTAAATATATGGGAGGTGAGGTACTCTGTCCACCTGAATGTGCCCCCAGCTGAAAGGCAGCTGTGCAGCTCCCTGCCCTGGGACAGATGGCCCCTGCAGTGACACAGATCTTGTTTCAGCAGTGGGGAAGTGGTTAAAATAAGAAGGGAGCTGCCAGCACAGCCCTGAGCTCATAACCCCAGGCCTGACCCCACAGCAGGCTCTGGGCTCTGCACTGACCCAGCCCCAGGGCAGGGGTGGTCGTGGCAGAGCAAGGCAGGGGAGTGAGAGTTTGCACCCTGCTGTCCCTCATGGGATGCTTTTTTAGGGGGGCTTTGCTCACCCTGGAAGGGAGGAGTGACCCCTGCCAGGAGCTGGGAAGGCTGGAGCCACCGAGGGGATGACCAGGGCAGGTTTCCCTGACCCTCTTGGCTCTGGCTTTGGATCAGACTGATGTGTGAGCTGCAAGAGGCTCCCACTGCTGTCTTCAAACACATCAGGCTGGACTGACAAGAGGAAACAGCACTCTGAAGGCAAGTCCTGTTCTCCTGGGGTGGATTGTTGTTTGCAAGGTCCCTACCCACCCCCTTCAAATGCTGCTTTGCTGTCCTGAAAGGAAGGAGAGCCCATATCCTGGTCTAGGACAGAGCTACCAGGTGCAGGGTGGTGGCCTTTGCAAGGCCAACCCTGTGGCCAGGCTGTTACTCAGAAGGAGAGCCCCTTCTCCACAATTCCTGGTGTAGATTTAAGCTGTTGTTCTAAAGAAACTCGTGGTAGCTCTCTTTGTGCAGCTTCCAGTCTTGTTGAAATTAAAAGTTTTCTTTGGAAAAAAAAAAAAAAAGTGCTGGGTCATCTTTTTTTTTTTTTCAGCTGTCATTTCTTTTACAGCAGTAATTTCCCCACAAGTTACAAGCCCTCAGCTCATAAAATTCCAGTGCTCCCTTGGTGCAAACTCTGAGTATCAAAGTACAGACCTGGAGGAAGAATTTTAACCAGAGGGACAGTGAGGGTGCATAAATTCACCTTGAAAGGAGTGGTGGCACAGCCCTGGGCTGCAGTCACATGCTCCAGGGCCCTGTGCATCCTCAGGGATGCTGGGGACAGGTCCTGGCTGCTCTCTGCTCTGGGTGGAAGCACCTTCCCCACCACCAGCAGGGCCACAGGACAGGGCTGGCAGTGACCACACCTGCACAAGGGAGGGGATTCTGCTCCCCTGCCCCCTCAGGTGAGACCCCACCTGCAGAGCTGCCTCCAGATCTGGGGCCAACAGCAGGAGGTTGTGGAGCTGCTGGAGAGAGACCAGAGGCCACAGAGATGCTCCAAGGGCTGGAGCCCCTCTGCTCTGGAGCCAGGCTGGGAGAGCTGGGGGTGTTCCCCTGGAGAAGGGAAGGATCCAGGGAGAGCTCAGAGCCCCTTCCAGGGCCTAAAGGGGCTCCAGGAGAGCTGGAGAGGGACTGGGGACAAGGGATGGAGGGGCAGGACACAGGGAATGGCTTCCCACTGCCAGAGGGCAGGGATGGATGGGATATTGGGAGGAAATCCTTCCCTGCAAGGGTGGGGAGGCCCTGGCACAGGTTGTCCAGAGCAGCTGTGGCTGCCCCCGGATCCCTGGAAGTGTCCAAGGCCGGGCTGGACAGGGCTTGGAGCAACCTGGGATAATGGGAGGGGTCCCTGCCCATGGCAGGGGGTGGAACTGGATCTTCTTTAAGGTCCCTTCCAACCCAAGCCATTCTCTGAAGACAGAGGGGTCTCACTTGGCTTCCACTCCAGACAACCATCTGAGGGGGCAGAAGCCAAGCAGAAGCAACCAAGAACCAGGAGCCAAGACACTGGAGAAATCATTTATTGGCACAGGTGTTCCAGCCAAATACAGCACAGCTCTGCCTCACTGGTGCCTGAGCAAGCAGAGGTAAGGGGCTATTTTACAGTGCATGGAGAGCCTGCTTCACACATCTCAGACCCATAGCCTCAGGTCACTAATATATTTTGTGCTTTAAAATTAAAAAAAAAAGCTCTTTGCTATATTAGTGTTGGCAAATCACATGATTCCTCCTGTACACAACCTATTACACCTCCCCCCAATAACAAAAATAAGGGTTTTTACTTTTCTTAATGTCTGTGGCTCAAGAAAAAAACGCTTTTATTGTGTCCAAGTTAGTGAGACACCTCCAAGCATCTGCTTGAGCTCCCTGCAGCAGACTTGGGAACCATCCCTCAGCTCAGCATCCAGCACCTGCAGCCCCAAAGCACCCCAGTTTGGGCACTGCACCCTTGCCCAGGCATGACCTGCACACACCAAGCTGCTCAGCCATGGAGGAGAAGGGCTTTGCTCTTTCCAGCTCCCTCCCAGATGCTTGCAGGATATTTGATCAAAGGCTCATGGATCTTCAGGCCCTTCCCCAGCATCAATAACCCCTACAGCAGATAAAAAAGTCAGTGAACAGCTGAGGAAGAAGTGGTTTGAAAAGCCAGAAGGGTGGAGCACAGCAGGCGATGCACGAAGGACTTGGTGCAGGCAGCTCTGGCCAGAGCCACCCCCACAGCAAGTTCATCAGTATTTTGTTCATTATTAGGTCTAAAATTAGCCAATTCAAGGCACACACTCACAGGAAATTCTTCCCTGCTTGTTTTGGGTGCTAACAGTCAGATCAACCCATCTGGGGGTGCACAAATCCCCCCTGGCCATGGCTTTCAGCAGCATCCACCTCTGCAGCCCCACCAAGTCCCTAATCCCAGCACAAAGCTACTGTTTCCTGCCCTCCCAGTAGCAAACTGGGCTGGAAGGGGTCCAGGCTAACCAAATTCCAAGAGGCCAGCGAGCTCTCCAGCAGTTCTCTGAGCAGGAAATGCCCCAGTGTCCTGCTGTGACCCACCAGAAGCAGGAGGGTGGCAGAAAGCAGTTGCACCTCCAGCTCCACCATACAATTTAAAAAACAAAAACAAACCCAAAAATTTTAAAAAGAAAAAAAATCCGGAAACAAAAAATTGAAAAAAAAAAAAAAAAGGATAAAAAGCTTTAATAAAGTAACCTGAACTAGAGTCTCTTTTAGAAGGGAGGGTCTCTGCACCCAACCCACTATCAGTTAAAAGCATCAGGGACTCAGGATTATTTGTGGTTTGATCAGAGTTACATCCTCTTCCAGTACTGCTCCGTCCTGGGGATGCCAGCCACAACCTCGGACTCGATGCCACAGTGGTCCTCTCCTCGCAGGATTTTGAAGAAGCCTGGGAGAACACCAAAAAAAGTCACCCTCTGCATCCATCCCAGGGGAATGGGCGGGGAAACGGGGCGGGGACTGCCGGTGGCTCTCACCGTTCTCCCCCCAGTCGGTGTTCCAGGAGTTGGCCACCAGCCAGTAGGGAGTGTCGTTCTCCACGCCCCAGCCCAGGATGCGGATGGCGTGGCCTCCCACCTGCTCCCCAGACACGTGCTGGTAGACCCCTGCAAGGGAAAAACACCCCAAAATGTCAACAGGCACTGCCTGTCCACACCACAGAGTGCTCACAGCCTGGGGGCCCCCAGTATCACAAACCCGAGTGGCTGAGATTAATAATATATATGAAATTTTATCATTATTAAATATTATTAATTTTGGTTTTTGGTTAAATGTGAAACTGAAACTCAGTGCAGAGTCTGGAGGAAGGAGTTTTGCATGGGGAGATAGCAAGAGGACGGAAGGGAAATGTTTTAAACTAAAGGATGGGAGATTTAGGTTGGGTGTTAGGAGTCAATTCTTCCCTGAGGGTGGGGAGGCCCTGGCACAGGGTGCCCAGAGAAGCTGTGGCTGCCCCTGGATCCCTGGAAGTGTCCAAGGCCAGGCTGGACAGGGCTTGGATCAACCTGGGATAGTGGAAGGTGTCCCTGGCCATAGCAGGGATTGTAATGAGATGATTTTTTAATCATTATCTTCCCACCCAAACCATTCCATGATTCTGTGACCAATGCTCAGCACCAGCTGAGCACACAGGACACCCAGACACACTCCCCAAGGGGCTCAAAGCCAGTTCACATCAAGAGTTTTGAGGTTCTAAATCTGAGCTGTTGTTGCCAGCTGTAATTTGGGGTGCTTCCCCTTAGGGCTCCTTCCCTGAACCAATCCCAGGAACTGATTTCCCTTTGCTATGGACACAGGAGGTGGCACCTGCCCATGTCCTTGCCACAGCAGATACTCAAGTGTGAGATTGAGATCTCCAAGACTGGAAAAGACAGACCAGGGCCACAAAAGAAGGACCCTCTGGTTAAAGCTCTCCCCCCACAGCCCCAGTGGTGCTGCTCACCAGATTTGTACATCAGGAAATCCTCGTAGACAATGAAGGCTCCTTCCACTGGGCCGTTCTTGTAGATCTCAGCCATGATTTCCTTCTCACTGCGAGGGACTCCGTAGGATGTGATGCCTGAAAGGAAAAGAATTCCCACCATCAGGATGGCACCGTCAGGTCACACAGGATGGCTCAGTGTGACCCTGCAGGAGGCCTCTTGCACTTAAATTCAGGTAAAATCCAAACCTGGCAGCTCCAGAGGGACTGACACAGCCAAGCAGGAAAAGTGGGCTCCAGCCACTCCTCTTCCAGAGGGAATTATTTAATCTGAGTCCTATTCTCTACCCAAAGACCTATTCCAGACAGCTTATTGGGAAGGGACATTTTTCCCTTGTACATTCTCCTTTTTAAAACCCAAAAGACTCAAGGAGAAGACAAATCTCCAAGAAACAGCTGGATTATCCTAAATGTGCAGGGCTGCCAAGGAGACTTGGAGGTGGCTTTGACACCACACTCCTCTAGCCAGCCACGTGCACCACAAGGACTCAAACCAGTTCCACCGGTTCCCCCTTCCCAGCTGAGTCTCAGCAAACACAAACTGTGCACCTGCCACGCTCAGCTTTGCTCCAGGACCGCCAGGGACAGGGCACAGGAGAAAAAACCCACCAGGAACGGGTTCAATCCTGCCCACCCCTCCCAGCTGCCACGAGGAGCAGCTTTGGAGGCCAGCTCCCTTACCATAGTGCTTGTCCTCCTTGTATGAGGGGGAGTAGCCAGGCTCACAGTGCCGGCTGCACCTCGGGGTGCCCCCTCCCTCCCCGGTGCAGGGGGGCCGGCTGCCGTTGACGTGGTGCTCGCAGGGTGGGATGGAGTAGGGCCGGCAGCCTGTCCAGGACAGAGGTGACATCAACTGGTTGTCCCCAAAGATCCCAAAAGTCACGCTGGAGAAAGCACCAGAAGCCCCAGGAAAGAGCCTTTCTGCCCCAGGAGCCCCACAAATTAGTGGGGTGCAGGAGGTCTTCCTTCCATGAGCAATGTGTTTCCCAACAAACCTGCTTCCCACCACCTCCCTCTCCAAACAGTGATGGAAAAGGTGGAAACATGAACCAGCTGATGGTCATGGCAGGGGGAGGCAGAGGGTTCCAGTCTGGAAGTTATTTTTTGAAGGGGGAACACATCTCTGACCTCATCCAAAGCGTAGTGAGCTGGTTCAAACCCAGCAACAGCACAAAATTCACAGCCTGATTCATTCCTGCTATGGAAACAGGAGCCTTGGGAGGTCTGTTGAGGGCTCCTGGCTCCCTTCCCAGATGGGCCTCCTGCCTCTGGGTGCTGCTCAGGGACCCTTGTCCCAAAGGAAGGAGCCATGAGGGCACGGGCAGCCAGCTGGGACTGCAGAGGTGCTCGAGCTGAAGGAGGGAGCAGCCACAAGGATGCAGACCAGGAGAGAAGGGTCCCAAAAATCATGAACTTCAAGCAAGCAGAGATGTTCCTCCCAGTTCCCCAAGGGTATCTGCCAGGACTTACCCACGTGGGAATCGTAGAGACCCCCAGACACGAGGCCCCTCTCTGTCCAGTACCTCCACGCACCAGAGGGGTAACCACCATTGCACCTGGGGGGAGAGGCACCAGCTCCAGCCCCAGCCATCCCATTTTGGGAGAGGCAGGGGAATGGAGCCAGCCTGGGATGGTTCAAAGGAAGGTTTGGGTATATTAAACCGTTTTTTAGTCTGTTCTTTTCTTCCCCAGGATCTGCCTTAAGACACCAAGGTCTCAGGCAAGGAGGTAAGAGCACCCATGGCTCCAAATCCCAAAGTGCCTCCTTACCAGGTCCCTGACCAGCTTCTGCTGCCAGGAGCAACAGGACTTAGAGACTCAACTCTCTACCCTGTGCTCAACAACTGGGAAAGCCAGAGGTAAAAGGCTTGTGCCTGAAAAACCAAGGATCTGGGACTAAGAAAAGATCCTTCCTTTGGCTTTGGCAGCTGCCAGCTCTGTGTGGGAGAGCATCATTAAGTGGTTGCAGCCATCACCACCCACTATGCTGGGGGCACGATGTGTCCCAGTCCCTGGAGTCACCTTTATGTTCCACCAAACTCCCTCATCCATGGCACAAACCTCTGGAGGAGCTCTGTGCTCCTAAGGGAGGTAACGAAGGCAGGGCTGAAGCAATCAGCACCTCCAGGGTCTGCCCCTGCTCCTCCCAACCACCTTCTAGGAGCACAAGGACCAGGAGCAGCTCACCCCATGCCACACTCAAAGCCACAGCACGACAGCAGGTCCTCAGCTGAGACCTCCACGCTGACCTTGGCGTTGGTGTGGACACAGATCCGGTCTGAAATCGCTTCCACGGCACCAAAAGCCTGGGGAAAACCCCAAAACACCCATTAGAGCTCACCCAGGGGAGAGAAACCAGGCAACCTCCTGGAAATGAGAGCAGCAAGTATGGCCTGGCTGGGAGAGGCCACCCAGGAGCTCAGACACTGCAGGATCCCACAGTGTCCCCTTACAAAGGGCAACTAAGATGCTCCAAGGGCTGGAGCCCCTCTGCTCTGGAGCCAGGCTGGGAGAGCTGGGGGTGTTGCCCTGGAGAAAAGAAGGATCCAGGGAGAGCTCAGAGACCCTTCCAGGGCCTAAAGGGGCTCCAGGAGAGCTGGAGAGAGACCTGGGACAAGAGATGGAGGGACAGGACACAGGGAATGGCTTCCCACTGCCAGAGGGCAGGAGTAGATGGGATATTGGGAAAGAATTCTTCCCTGCAAGGGTGGTGAGGCCCTGGCACAGGTTGCCCAGAGAAGCTGTGGCTGCCCCTGGATCCCTAGAGGTGTCCAAGGCCAGGTTGGATGGGGCTTGGAACAACCTGGGATAGTGGGAGGTGTCCCTGCCCATGGCAGGGGGTTCAGCAGCAAATCGAAGGCGTGGGTTTTGCCCAGTAAATTTTATGAACACAACACTAAACTTCCCCTGTCCTTACCCAGCAGGAGCCACAGGAGCCCTGGTCTCTTATCTCACTGATGGTGGGACAGTTGGGCCACTGCGTCCGCGAGTCGAAGTTATCGGGCAGCTCCACGTCTGCAGCAAAATCCACCCTGTGAGGAGAGGGAAATCCTGTCTCAGGGACACCAGCAAACCATGACGGGGTGCACTGCACTCTCCAACCTCCTCTGAAGGTGGCCTGGAGGACATTTGTGTTGTTTGCTCACTGAAGGAGCACAAACACTTATGTTTGTCCTCAGACCAGGTCAGCAGCTTCTCTGGTGTGTTCATTTTCAAGGACAACAAACTGCACAACTGGCAGGACACAGGATGGATTTTCCCCTCATGTGTCCTCCGTGCTTAATTCCATGAACAGTGTCCACCCTGTCAGGAGAGCCCCTCACCCACTCCAGATGCTCATGAAGGATCCAGACAACTTCTACTGGAGCTTCACCTTCTCCTCCCTGCACTCACCTCTCAGGGAGCTTGGGCCCACCCAGGAAGGTGCCACAGAGCTTCTTCACATAGCTCATGTCAGCATTGTGGAAGTTGTGCCCTGCCTGGGGAGAGACACACAGAATTGGGACACGACTCTCCAGAGCCACCAAGAGCATCTCTGGGATCACAGCTTGGTGCTCCAGAGCTCTCTGAACCCCAACCAGAGTCTGACACTTGCTGCAAAGCCTAAGGGCCAAGAGCCAAGCACCTACAGACACAGAACACAGCCCAGGATCAGCCCATCAGGACCAGTAAGGTTCAGCTCAAGGCTTTGGACTCAGCAAACTGGCCAAGGAGGGTCAGGTCACCAATAACTGGACACTCACTGCTTGTTCCCAGCCTCCTGCAGAGCTTCCTCCTCTTACTTACATTGGTCCTCCTCTACTTCAGTAGAGGTTTGACAAAAGCTGTCAAAGCAGTGTTCATGGTTCAAACAAGAGGGGAAGATGCTGGAACCTTGGATGCTGAGAATTTTAGACTTTCTGTGCTGATAGATCTGACTCCCAGGAGAACACTGCATTTGACCTGAGGCCATGGAGAAAGCTTCCAAAATTGAATGATTGAACTGAGATTATGGGTGTACAGTTTGATTAGAAGTGTGTAATATCACGTGGTGGAAAACACAGTTTAATGTTTTAGAATATAATAATATATGTGAAGCGAGATAGAGGTTTTAAGGCAGAGGCAAATCCTTCTTCTTCACCTTCTTCATGGGTTTGAGTAGTACTTTGTAATTAGACAGAAAAGTCCACATTTCCAGCCTCCTGCAGAGTTTCCTCTTCCTCTTACATTATTCCTCCTCCTCCTCTACTTCAGTGTATCTAACAGTGGTTTGACAAAACTGTCAAACCAGTGTTCATGGTTCAAACAAGAAGGGGAGGAGATGTTGGAACCCTGCATGCTGAGAATTTCAGACTTTCTGTGCTGATAGATCTGACTCCCAGGAGAATACTGCATTTGACCTGAGGCCGTGGAGAAAGCTTACAAAATGGAATGACTGAACTGAGATTATGGGTGTACAGTTTAATTAGAAGTGTGTAATATCACATGGTGGAAAACTTAGAGTTTAATGTTTTAGAATATAACATAGAATAGAATTTAGAATATAACATAGAATAGAATAATATAGAAAATAAAATAGAATATATGTGAAGCAAGATAGAGGTTTTAAGGCAGAGGCTAATCCTCCTTCTTCCCCTTTTTCATGTGTTTGAGTAGTACTTTGTAATTAGAAAAGTTCGCATTGTGGGACACGAGTGATTAGTTACTGAATTAAAAGTGAAAATAATTTAAGTGTCATTTCTTAATTAGATAGTTTTTCCTTAAAGGACCTTATAGAGATAGATACAGGCCCATTTTGTAGCTTGTTAGTGAAATGCTGTAGAACTCAAAGCTTGTGAGACTGTGATATAGATAAGAAATAACAAACATCTGTGTCTGAACACAAAATACCATCTCGAGCACTTTCTATCTCAGCCTTGGTAAGAAAAAAAAAAAAAGCAAAGAACCAGCAGCTCCTATTCCACAAATTCATCCTGCTCTGCTCCGAGGAGGAGCTCCACAGTTCCTGTCACTGCAGGAACCCCTGACAGCATCACCTCACTGGAAAAGCCAGCTGGGACCAAGGCTGGATCTATGTCACCACCATGGTGACACTCCCAAAGCCCAGCCACTGAATCCCACAGAGAGACTGTCAGCAATGCCTCCCCCCCAAAAAATGCCAGATCAGCCCAGTACTCACCTTCCAGGTGGTGTTGAGCTTGTTTATGTGGTTGACCAGGTCATCAGAGAGAGGAGGGAAGTAAGGAATGCTGCGAGCGTTGGCAAAGGCCACCAGGACACACAGGAGGGACACGGGGGGCCACATCTTGGCTGCTGAACAGGACACTCCACCTGCAGCCAGATTGGAGCATGGTAGAAACATTCCCAGGGTGGGCTCAGCTGCAGCAACACGTGGGAGGATAAAATGTGTGGCTGCACCAGATCCCTCCAGATCCCCAGCTGCCCCAAAGGTCAGGAGAGAGACACAGGAACAGAGCAACAACCCCCCCCTGCAGCTCAGGAGAAATCAGACAAGGCAACCTTGTTTGTTGACCACTGCAGGATTAGCAGCAGCAGGAAAATACCTTTTGAAGCAGATCCAAGGGATTTAGAGGGTATTAAAACCTGTGTTTACTTCCACAACAACGAAGAATAAGGACCAGGAGAAGGAACAAGTGAAGGAACAGACCATCTCCACACCAAACTTCAGGCATGGGATTTGATAAGCCCTGCTCTCCCCTTTAAAGATATTACTCCAAATTACATTTTTAAGAGCCTCATTTTGGCCAGCCCCCTGCCCTGGGGGTGTCACAGCCCCGGGTGTGACCCCCTGCCCATGCACAGGGGGGTCAGCATGCACCAGAGCTGCCTGTGGCTGCCATCCTCTGCTCCCCTCCCACTGGGGCTTTTCCCCAGGGAGGTGCAGGGAATGAGGAAAGTCCCAACTGGGGGATCAGAGACACAGAGGAAGAGCAGCAAAGAAAGGACCACAGCCTCCCATGCAGGAGCACAAGCACCATCCAGCCCACACAGACACACCAGGGCTCTGTGGTTTTCCCTGCTCCCCTTTAACCTAATTCACATCGAATTGCCCAATTTCAAAGTAACCCCCAGTGCCAGCAGCCACTTGTTCCACATCCCCACTTCTGACTCAGACACAAAACGAGCTCCTTTATCTCTGCAAACACACCAGGGCACCCTCCTCCTCCTCCTCCAAACCCTCCCAGCTCCCTCCCTCCCACCAGCCCCACATCCACCCCAAGCCTGGTGAGCACTGCAAGACCTCAGATCCTCCACAGCAGAGATATTCAGGCTTTAATTCCTGCTCAACTCAGCCAGCTGAAGGTGTAATCACCTTTGCAAGCCCGGGTTTAAACCGGACACACAGCTCCTGCCACAGCAGCAGAGCTGGATGAGCAGGGGATGGGGATGGAGACACACACACACCTCCCTGCTGGCTGCTTCCACCCACTCCCAGCCAAGTTTAGCCTTTCCAGAGAAGAAAACCCAGCAGGAGTGTCCTACTTTCTAACAGCAGTGAGCCCAGGCGGCTGCAGCTCGCTGTATAAAGGGGCTTTTTTTCTCCTTTCCCACCCCTCCTTCCACCATTTATTTATTTTGTTCCCCCTGCTTTGTGCTTTCAGCAGGACACCCAAAAAAAAAAAAAGCTGAGTTTCAGCAGCACTTGGGTCTTCCCACTCCTAAATATCACCTCTTTGAAGGGCTTTTATGCATATTTTCAGGGGTTTCATGAATATTTTCTTAAGAGGTTTCTGCAGGCAAGGGACTCGCTGGCTGGGCTCCCCTCCTTACAGACAGGTTACACCCAGGAAAATAAATATACACTTATGATACAACTGTGCTTTTTGCCCACAATAGGCCACAGAAAGCCTGCAGGTAACCAGCCTGGGCTGAAGCACCTTTTAAATGAAAAATCTCATAAAAATAATAATAAAAAAAATGCACACACACAAAAATATCAAACCCCACAACCTTCTGTACTTCCTGCAGTCAACTCGGTATTTTCCCATAGCATAGGCAGGAGGTGTTTTTGAGGCCAGAAGTCACATGATCACATTTTTGTCTTCCAGCAGGATGTTTGTAAATCTGCTGACAGGCTGAAAACCACCCTGCCAGGCATCGATGTGCTGCTCACACCCAGCTTTTGAGGGACAGGCACGGGACATCTCCCAGCCTCGGGTTACCAGACCACACTCTCCAGGCAACCTGAAACCAAACTGAAAATAGATCCCAGCAGTTTCCCCTGAAAGAGGCAGAGTTTCAGCTCTGCTGCTTTGCATCTGCACCATGGACATGGCCCAGGGCCAGCAAACCCAGCAAAGCAAAGAGCTCTGAGCCAGATGGCTCTTGAGGCAAAAAGAAAAAAAAAAAAAAACCCTTGCCAAGCCTCTTGTGGGCATGGAGCCTCCCTATGGGTCATGAGAGAGCTGGGGGTGTCCAGCCTGGGGAGGAGAAGGCTCCAGAGAGACCTCAGAGCCCCTTCCAGTGCCTAAAGGGGCTCCAGGAGAGCTGGAGAGGGACTTGGGACAAGGGATGGAGGGACAGGACACAGGGAATGGCTTCAAACTGCCAGAGGGCAGGGATGGATGGGATATTGGGTAGGAATTGTTCCCTGTGAGGGAAAAGGTTGCCCCAAGAAATGAGGGATGCCCCATCCCAAAAAACATTCAGTGTCAGGTTGGACAGGGCTCTGAGCAACCTGACATCCAGTTCAAATACATAGTTAAATGTTATGAAGATGTCCCTGCCCATGGCAGAGAGGTTGGAATTAAATGCCCTTTAAACACCCCTTCCACCCCAAACCTTTCTAGTATTCTATGAGGTCTCCTATGGCTGTGAAGTTTAGGGTGGTGGGAGCTGACACCCAAGATCAGGTATCCCAAGATCTGTCTGGAAAAGGAAGGGGAAATCCTCACCCTCATGGGATTTCTTCCTCCCTAACCCCCCTTGTCCCTGGCTTTATCCTGTGTACAGCAGGGCTATAAATAGGGCACAGGCACGGGACTGGCAGAACAGGATTCCCACCAGCCATGGGTCACGTGCAGCCCAACCACCACAACAACCCCAGAGACCCTACAGCGACAAAAAGCTGCTGCTTTCCTCCCTCACCCCCTGCCCCAGCTGATCTGAGCAGCAAAACTTCCCCTGGCAGCGTTATCACACTGGTGCTTCCCTCAGCACCGCTATCTCCTCCTCACACCTAAAACCTCAGGGCCGTTTAAACCCCACAGCAGCAGCCCCAAAAACCAAAATTGCATCACAGCTGCTGCACCCCAACATCTGCCCACCAATTCATGCACAGCAAACAGGGCAGAGGAGTTTCCCCAGGAACCCCAGCAGATCCTTTTCCTTTGCACCCCCCAACATCTCCAGAGGTGCCTCAGCTTCAGGATAACCCTGGCTAAGGCTGATCCTCACACAGCTCCCATCCCACCAGTCTGCAAACAGAAACAAGGCTGTTGGGCTTGTCACCTTCACCCTGCAGAATTCCCCAGCTGGAAGGAGGATGTTTGGGGCTGGCAAAGAGCCCCTCAGGTCACCCCACCTTCCCCTGGATGGAGAGCAGGGAACACTTTGAGCTCCAAAGCATCTGCTCATGCCATTTCTTGAAGGATGAGCAAGAAATAAACAAGAAATAAACACCCACCAGCACACCTGCCCCTGGGTGGGAGGGGACACTCACGATTCAGCCAGCTGATTGCTTAGAAAGAGGAAATTTGGGGCAGCTGAGTGCCGCCCCTGTCCCAGCGAGTGAGGAGGAGGAGGCAGCGAGGCCGAAGGCTCTGCAGGAGCTGCTCAGAGCAGCTGCAGCCTGCAAGGGAGGAGAGCAGCCGAAGGGCTGTGTCTGTGCTGGTGCTGCAGCATCCACCCACAGCCCTCTGTGCTGCCGCAGAGGAGGAGGAGACACCACCCAAGAGCCATCTCCATCCCTCCTGACCAGATCGGGCAGCCAGGGCAGCTCCCCGCCTGTTTTCTCCTGGACAGAGCTCCATGATAATCAGATCCTGACATCCCAGCCTTTTGGAAGCCAGGACATCCCTCTGGCTGTCTTGGATGGCTCGAGCCCCTGCCCAGGGGGCTCAGAGACCTTGGCACAGAGCCCAAGACACCTGTGTGTTGATTTTGATCCATGGAGCAAATTACCACCTTCATACAAAGAATTACAAGTAAAGAGAGCTTAAGTAGAATAATAGTTAGTCACGGGGTGAAAAACAGACTTTTGGGGTTTTAGAATGGGGGCTTGGGGTCCCAAGATGGAGGAATTTGGGTGTACCCTGTCCTTCTTCTTTCTTCTTCCTAGCCTCCAAGTTGTGGGTGGTGTTGGCACTTTTGGACTGGTTTAAGGTAGAAACTCACCGTCTAACACAGGTAATAGGTATTGGGAAGGTTTTGTAAATAATGTACATGTAGTTTTTAGTATAAAAAGCTAACACCACCTCTGAGGCAGTGTGCCACAACCCGACCTGCCACACAGACCTCGGCAGGCCAGAGAAAGAATGTTATAGATAAGAAATAATAAACAACCTTGAGAACAACAACAGAAGAATGAAAGAAAACAGAACTCCTTCTTCGACAGCCTGGCCAGGAAAAAGAGACTTGTACGTATCTCAGAGTCACCCTGACCAGCAGAGATCCTGATATCCCAGCCCTCAGCAGGATCCCACATCACCCTCCCAGCAGCCAAGGCAGACACACAGCAGCGAATCCCTTCACCTTCACACCACAAAGGTCTCCTTCCCCAAAACAAAGCCCACAGCTAAGTCCTACTTAACTTTATTCAAGAAAAAAGCACCAACCCAACCCCCAAACCGGCCGTTCCGAGCTCAGCTCACATGACTCAGCCCAGGCAGGTCAGACCACAGATAAGTCACAGCCCTGAAGCATCTCCCAGCTCCTGCAGTGTCTGGGCCAAACCCCTGCGGGCACAGACGGAGGCACCCACACCTTCTCCAAGGAGGCATCCACACCTTCTCCAAGGAGGCATCCACACCTTCTCCAAGGCTCTGAGGAAGGCAAAAGCTGTCCCACCCTCCCTTCTACAACCTCCAGGGCCAGGGGTGCTCAGCACAGCCCAAATCATGTGTCCTGCTCAGCACCAGCCCTTAGCCTGGGCTCAGCTTTGTCCTTTGTTCTCTTTGCCAGGGCTTGTGACTCCAAGCCACAACAAAGCCAGCCCAGAAAGGCTCAGCTCTAGCTCCAGATCCAGCTCAGCCTGCTGCGTCACCAGGTGAGCACGGCAGCACCAAACCCCGCTCTGCTGACTGCATCACAGCTCTCGCTGCATTACCAAAGCTGGAATTATTTTTTCATCAAGGAAAAAAACCAACATAAGGTGCTCCTCCCCACGCCTATTCCCTTCTAGCAAAGCCAGATCGCTAACACAGGTCAGATAACAGAATCCTAGAGAGGTTTGGTTGGAAGAGATCCTAAAGGTCATCTAATTTCAACCCTACTAGATCTGGCTGTTCTGTATCTGACAAAATAATTCCCTCACCTCTGCAGCTTCCATGCACAGAAACCACAAGATTCCTCCCAAATGAAGCTGCACTGATTTTTCTTTTTTTTTTTACTTCCCCATTATTCTTACAGACCAATCCATAAACCAGAGTCTTGCACAAGCCCCCAGACACCCTGTGCTACGGAAGGACAGGACATTTCGAGGGAAATGCCAGAAGGAAGCGATCTTTGCTACATCACCATGCCCGCAGAGCATCCCTGGAAGTGGGATACGGGGATGAGAGATTCATTCCAGGCCGGAGGGACACATGGCAGCTTCTCCAGCGCCATTCCCAAGCCATGGTCCGGGTCCAAACCCAGGCTGGGCTGTGCATCACGGGATGCTGCCAGAGTGCCAAACCGCTCTCGGCGTCAGCTGACGAGCAGGGCTGCGCTGTTTTTCCTGTCTCTACCATAAAAACAAGGCTTCCTCTCTCCTCCCGTGACCTTTCTTGAAGGTTTGATGCCTTTTGAGCGCTCGTTTTCCCTGCCACAATCTCCGCCGCAGCGCATCCCCCTCCCTCACCCCGCATTGCGCATCCCGCACCAGCCGCGGACAAAAATCCCCCAAAACGCCGCTGGAAAAAGCGGGGGACGCTGTCGCTGCTGTCCCTGCGGGCTTTCCGTGGCCCGTGCAAGGGGGATGCCCCATTTCCCGTGCCCCCTGCCCCTAAGCATCCCCTCCCTTACCGCTCCTCGCAGCTGCGCTCCTTGTGCGAGTCCCCGGCAGCCCCGGGACTCACCGGCGCTCACGGCCCCCGCTCGGTGGCCACGGCCGGGGCAGCTCCCGGAGGCTGAGTCATCCCCGCCGGCCCGCCCCCGGCGTGACAGCATCCTGCCGGCTGCCCGCCCCCAGAGCCCGCCTCCCTCCCTGCTTCCATCCGTCCCTCCTTCCTTCCATCCATCCCTCCGTGCATCCCTGCGCCCGGCTCCATCGCTGCTCCTCTCCTTCCTCCTGCCTGCTTCCCTTCTGCCTCCATCCCTGCCCCTGCAGGCTTCCATCATCCTGCCCGCACCCCTGCTCTGCTTCCATCTCTCCTCCTCCACCCTGCTTGCATCCTTCCTCAATTCCACCTCCAGCCCACCTGTACCCCTTCTCCAGCCTGCCTCTGGCCTTCCTCGATCCCACAGGTGTTCCACCCTCTGCCATCCCATCCTGCATCTTTCCTCCTGTCTTTCTCGCTTCCTGCTGTGCTCCATCCCATTTTGTTTTCATCTTTTAATCTGCCAGCATTCTTCCTCAGTCCCACCTTTATCCCTGCTTAATCCCATCCATATCCTTCCTGCTTCCTTCCTCCCTCCTCTCTCCATCCCATCCAGTTTTCCTCCAGTAACTTGTCTGGATTTTCCTGAATCCCACCTTTGCTATCCCATCTCCATTCTGCCTCTATACCTTTTCCTTGCTGTTTCTCTCCTCCAGCTGGCCTCCCTCCCACCTGGTTTCCCTCCTCCAGCCTGCCTATATCCTTCCTAAACCCTCCTGCATCCCACACCCATCTCTTTTCAGTTCCACCTGCATCACACAGGTTGCCCACAGAAGCTGTGGCTGCCCCTGGATCCCTGGAAGTGTCCAAGGCCAGGTTGGATGGGGCTTGGAGCAACCTGGGACAGTGGAAGGTGTCCCTGCCCATGGCAGGGGGTGGGATGAGATGATCTTTAAGGTCCCTTCACACCCAAACCATTCTGGGGTTTTGTGATCCTCCTGCTTCCCTCCTCCGGCCTGCTTTTATCCAATCTAATTTTCCTACTCCATCCTTCTTGCACCCCACCACTATCCTGTCTCCATGGCACCTCTGTCCTGTCAGCATCTCTTGAAGTTTTCACCTGGAAATACAGAAATATGTCACTGTGTTGCTGTGCTGACTGACTCTTTTTCCCTCATTTTGGCCAATTTTCAGGAGTATGAACAAAAGAAAAATCATCTCAGGGACCAATTTCAAGCCCTGTTCTAAAGCACAATGACACTAAAACTTTTCTTTAATGATAGAAAACATCTCTTTTTTATTATTTTCTCACCCTTCTCTCCGAGTATAAAACCTATACTCCCCACCATTCTCAGAAATGAAAAGAACATGTGGCCTGGAACCACAAATAATCAGTGATCAAAAACCAGTAAGCATATCCTTTTTTTTCCCCCTGTTCCCATTTATATCGATCAATTTTTGGTCGCACTCACAATTTTAAAGTGAATTTGATTTGATTTGATTTTGGTTTGAGAAGATTTCCTAGTGAAGTGATGAGAAAAATCAGAATAACTTTTAATACACTTGACTGCACAATCCAGTATTTAGGCAGTGAAACTGGAGATGTTTTTGATGTGTTTAAATGTTTTTATTCTTCAATGCTCTATGTGCAGTGGCCCTTGGACCACTGCATGCCTTTGCATGTAATATTTAACCACCCCTTCACTATGTTTTTATTTGTGCTTTAGCAACTAAAATAATTTTTTAAAAAATCACTTGCAATTGGCCTAACTTCCCTCTGACTCCACAGGATTTCTTTGCTCTCCTTGTGAAGGTTGATTTCAGTTTTCCACATTGTCTGCGAGGTTTTATTGGTGTAAAACAGGAGAAATAACCCGGATTTTGTCCTGCCCTTTGTACAATCCAGCTCCAAAAGCCTCAGTGCCTCCAGCCACGTGGAGCTGCAGCCAGGACATCACTTAACACTGATTTATTCCAGTAACTTGGTCAATTCCCTCTGAATTCCCCACACCTCCTTGTTTCCAGCTAGGTTTTCACCCAGAGGTCACAGAAGAGCATTTTTAAACCTGTGCAGTCCCATGAAACACCTTTTATTTTGCTTTGTTCTGAGTCACCAGGGGTCCCATCCTTCAGGCTCTGCTGGTGTCCTCTGTGGGTTGTTCAGGAGGGAGCAGACACCTGTTTCTCCTGCAAATATTTGGTGTCTTTTTCAAGAAACGAAAGTATGAACTAAAACTCTGCACAGGCTGCTGACTTTCTGCCCTCTTTGGGGAAGTGTCAGAGTTGCTGCCCCTATTGCAGTTGGTTTGGACTGAGAACATGCCAGTTTTTGAGATAAGTTGATCATTTTTGAGATAAGGTGCTCCAAGGGCTGGAGCCCCTCTGCTCTGGAGCCAGGCTGGAAGAGCTGGGGGGGTTCCCCTGGAGAAGAGAAAGATCCAGGGAGAGCTCAGAGTACCTTCCAGGGCTAGAGGGGCTCCAGGAGAGCTGGAGAGGGACTGGGGACAAGGGATGGAGGGACAGGACAAGGGGCAATGGGTATGATGGGATATTGGGAAGGAATTGTTCCCTGTGAGGGTGGTGAGGTCCTGGCACAGGGTGCCCAGAGAAGTTGTTGCTTCCCTGGCAGTGTTCCAGGCCAGGTTGGATGGGGCTTGGAGAAACCTGGGATAGTGGAAGGTGTCCCTGCCCATGGCAGGGGGTGGAATGGGATGAACTTTTAAGGTCATTCCAACCCAAACCATTCTGTGGTTCAATGACAAATTGTTTTTATATATGGTGCTGAATGCAACCAGGAAACTTTCCCCATTTGACACTTCCCAGAGAGTTCAAAAATCCCTTGTGTGCCCAAACCAGACATGAAACAAACCCCCTTTTTTCTCATTGTATTTTTTTAGCATATCAGAAAAAAATGAATGGTGTTTGCTGAGGCTTTGGCCTTTGGAGCAAAATCCAACACTACAGGAACAAGATAAGGAAATGGGTCAGGAGGCCTTGGGCAAACCTCTCTTATCACTGGTTAAATCAGTGTTGATTGAATCATGGTCTGCCTGCTTCAGCACTGAGCAGCAAATAGCTCTTAAGGAGGCTACTGCAGGGCCAACACCTATAGGTTGTAGAAGAAAAAAAACCAAGTTTCTGTGTAAATTCATCATTTCCTAGCATAATTTTTTTATGGTCCTAATTAATGCAGGGGTGGCTTTTTTCATCTTCAGGGTTTAAAACCATCATTGCTTACAAAAAGTGTACGAAATGCATGTTTATTTAATAACCAATTAGATCTGCTTTGCTTGGGGTAGTAGGGAATTGTGCTCCTCCCTGAACTCAAAGCCTGTCCAGCTGAGCTGCCAGATCTCCTTTAGGGAATATCCACCCTGATTTTTCCTGATTCATCCCTTTCAGATGCTTTAAAACACTATAATTTCACTGCTGAAGCAGCATTACAATGTTTTACTCTGAAGTTCTTTTATTCCTGGCTTTATGTCCTTCTTTGAGCATCATCCCTGGAAGTGTCCAAGGCCAGGTTGGACAGGGCTTGGAGCAACCTGGAATAATGGGAGGTATCCCTGCCCATGGCAGTGGTTGGAATGAAATGAGCTTTAAAGTTCCTTCCAACCCAAGTATTTCTATGATTCTAAGATTTCTGTGACATGATTTTGCAGCTGGCAGCAGCAGAGCATCTGTGAGGCCTTGATGGGAATAATTATGGTTATTACATTGCTGCATCAGCTGCCAAGGTAAAATACTCACCCAGGGCAACTAAAACAGGATTTTGTAAAGCCTGAGAAATCCTTGCTGGAAGGGTTGGGCCCTGATGAAATCCTCACCTCTCTAAGGGAGTGGGACATCCTGAGCTCCAGTCCTTCCCCCCCAAGCATTCAGTATCTGCCAGAGTCACTTCTGGAGCACGTGGCTCTAAAAACCTCCCTGGAACATGCCTTGGGTGGGGTGTTGGCTCATTTGAGGGATTTAGGCTTGTCTGGTGGAAGTTTGTTGACCAGATTTTTTTTCTGTCCAGACAGAAAATGAGCTTTGCTGGCTCCTTGAGCAAGAGAAGCTGTCCTGGCTGGTGGGGGCTGTGTGCTCCTGGTGTGGATGGGAGATAATTTGAGGCATCGGGGAGTCTTGGCATCCTACACCCTCTGAACACCCATCTGCAGCACCTCTAGCCTTGTGCTGCTGATGCTGCCTAAGAGGCTGAAGGTTTCTTCTAGATCTGGAGGATCCTGCAAAATCCTCCCCCGCTGCTTTCGGGAAATCCTTGCGAACAGGGAGCTCTGATTCCCCGAAAATTCGGCGCAAACAGGGAACTCCGGTTACACAAGCCCGCGGGCGCGGTGACTCAGCCGGGCTGGCTCACGAGGAGCCCTGTGACCGCCGGGAGGTGACTCGGGAACAGATGACATCAGCAAAAAGCTTCTTCCCACCCTGGCTGGGACACATCGAGCCCGGAGCTGGGCGAGCAGCGAGACTCCCAGGGCTGAGTTTGCTGACCCTGGATGGATGTGGGGAGGCAAGGACAGGGATATTATTAATTCCTGCAAAGTTTATGTCCCTCTGCAGGGTGACTAAATTGATCCTCAGCACCAGCATAAGGCACAGTCCTTGTCTAGATTAAACATTAATAGTTTGATGTATTTTTGTTGAGAATCTCTCCTTGCTTCCCGTGCTCCATCCATCCTATCTTCCTGTAGTGTCTCCCCTCCTAATTCTTCAAGCAAACAGCATCAGCTGTGCCCAAGGACATGCCCAGCTGCTCCCATCCTAAGGTGGAAAAGTTTTTCTTCATGTCTAGCACATCAGAGAGGCAGAGAATAAACTTGTCCCATGTCTTGCTTGAGACAAAGCTTTGTAGACCTGTGTGAATGTCGCTGCTCAGCATGGCCAGACCTCTCTCCCCACTCTCCCAGCAATTTTTGGCTGCAGCACTCCTGGGGTCAAAGGTGGAACTTTATCAGATCTGAATTTTCCACCACAAATCTGACAGATTTTTGAATCTATGGGAACTTTGTATTCTCTCTCTGCCCTGGCAAGGGATTGTGATTTTCAGCTTTTGGGGCTGGGCAGCTCCCCAGAGCTGTGTCCCATGTCCCCATCAATGTGGGGCTGGCTGGGGCAGCTGTTCCAGCCCCAGATAGTCCAGGAGGTTCCTTTTGGAAATGCCTTAACTCCAAGGCACTTCTGCCATGTGCTTTCCATACAAGGTGTCATAGAATAATTTAGTTTGGAAAAGCTCTCTGAGATCACTGAGTCCAACCACCCCCTGGCACTGCCAAGGCCACCACTGACCCATGTGCCCAAGTGCCACATCCACATGGCTTTTAGATCCCTCCAGGTGTGGGGACTCCAGCACTGCCCCAGACAGCTGTGCCAAGGTTGGAGAACAATTCTGATTGAAATTATTCCTAATATCCAATCTAAACCTCTCCAGGTACAACTTGATGTCATTTTCTGTTGTCCTGTCCCTGTTCCCTGAGAGCAGAGCCTGACCCCCCCGGCTGTGCCCTCCTGTCAGGGAGTTGTGCAGAGCCACAAGGTCCCCCCGAGCCTCCTTTTCTCCAGGCTGAGCCCCTTTCCAGCTCCCTCAGTCCCTCCTGGTGCTCCAGCCCCTTCCCTAGCTCTGTTCCCTTCCCTGGACACTCTCCAGCCCCTCAAAGTCCTTCTTGTGAGGGTCTCAGAGCTGTCCCCAGCACTGAGGTGCCCCAGCAGTGCCAGCACTGGGGATGGGCACTGCCCTGGTCCTGGTGCCACCCCAGAACTTTTGTTCTTTTGCCCACTTGGACACACCTGGCTCATGTCCAGCTGGGTCAGGTGTGTTCAGACACTTTGGAGCAGCCACTGTGATCTCTGTTCCCTTTGTGGTACACGCCTGTCTTCGCTCTTGCTCCTGCCATGCCCCAACGTCCAGGGAATTCAGGAGTTCTGGGAAGTGCTCAGGACTCAGCTGCTCTGCCTGGTCACCTGATCCTGACCTCATCCTTCCAGTTCTTGCTGAGGTTGTGCTTTTGAGTCACTCAGCTGCAATCTGTGTCCATCCATCCTGGCTTGTGATGGAAAGTGAGACCTGACTTCCCCTCTGTGCCCCTCTGGGTCACCACTGCCCAGATGACAGATGTAAGATGGGAACATCTAAGGATGAGGACCTTATGCTTCAAAAAGAAACCCCCAGCTGGCTCCAGAGGAGAAAATCCACTGAAAAGAAGAAGTGAGAGCAGTGGGGACAGTGACATGTGAGAATTTGCATCCAAAGTACTTTTCTGTGGGTGTTGTAGAGAGGAAAAGCAAAACCACTGTTCTGTGACCTTGGCTCTTCTGCATGACCAGTGTGTCAGTCCCTTCCAACCAGAGCAACTTTGCCATGCTGGCTTTACTGGGAGAGCTCTGGGCACAGCTTTTTGAGGAAGTGTTTCACAATTTGGTCTTTCTCTGCAAGCTCAGAGATTGGCCATGGCCCAGATCAGAGCCTGAGCAAGGGGATCACCTGAGCTCTTGGCTCCTCCTACACTCACCTGTCTTCCTTCCAGCACAGAGTTGGGAAGGTGTTTTCCCAACGTGTCTGGCCAAGGAATGGGGATCTCCTGTCTGTTCCAGGAGATCCCCAGGTTCTCATTTGTGTCTGTGACTTCACCTCTTGATGTCTACTGCTCACAGCATGAAACACCCATTGGATGGGGGGTTCCTTAGGCCCAAGCATTTGTTCTGTGTTGGTTTTGGATTGGAAAGGTGGTACAAGGATGGAAATTGTGTCTGCTACAGGCAGAATTTGGCTTTGGGGAGAGACCAGTTTCTCTGCAGAGTGATTTTTGGTTTCCTCTTTGCAGAAGGGAAACTGAGGCAGGAAGGCTCCATCCCATGGTGAGTCCAGCTGGAGAAAGCCACAGTGCTGGCCCTTGGAGAGCCATGCTGCAGTGATTTCATTGTGCTGCTGACACCCTCTGACTGCCTGCAGAGCCAGAGGAGCTGCTGGCTCCCAGCAGGAAGGGAAAGCTCCCAGGATTCTTCAGAAAAGGGTGTTTTTGGTGCTCCAGTGAAAGGTTATCTCAGCAGGCACCGTGCCAGGTTCCAGTGGCGGGGCAGGGTCTGTCACATGCCACCAGCCACTAGGGACCCGTTTTCTCCTGGTAACCCTGTTTTTCTCTGTTCTCTGCTTTGTTTATACATGAGCCTCAGGGGGGAAATGGAAATGGGAGGAGAACTGGTGGGACTGGAAATTGGGGTCATTCCTAAGGAGCTGGGGCAGGAAGGGCAAAGTGCCAGCAGGGTTTTCTGATGTCAGCAGCAAGGGAACCATGAGATGGGTACCTGGACCTGTTTGGGATGTGGAAGAAACTGGAAGTACTTTGGATTGAATTTTAGTTTTAGTTTTAATGTTAATTTTAATTCTAATTTTTTTTAGGGAAAAAAATGTGCAGGACAAGGGAGCCAACAGGGAGTTTCCTGGGGCAGAAGTGACATTCCTGTAAGAAGAGACATGCTGTGCCATTCATCCCAGCAGGATGAACCTTAGAAATTCTGGGTTTGCTGGAGGAGGCCAGACCAGAGGGAAAAAAAAAAATGTCTTGTTCAGGCTGCCCTGGTTTTTGATGCCATCTCGTGGTCCGGGAAGGTTTTACAGAGGGATGTGTGGAGCACATTTCCTTGGCTGAGCAGAAAACTGTGGACTTGGGCAGCTCCTGCTGTCTCTTCCCTGTCAGAATCATGAAATCTGCCCCTGGCCCTGTCATTTTGAACAGATCTCATTCCTGGAGGATGATTTCCATCACCTTATCCAATGTCTGCTTAGGAATTGCCATCCTGAATACCTCCAAGGAGCTTGGCTGTCTCATCCTATCTCATTTTAAGCTCTGAGAGCTGGAGCCCCTCTGCTCTGGAGCCAGGCTGGGAGAGCTGGGGGTGCTCACCTGGAGAAGAGAAGGATCCAGGGAGAGCTCAGAGCCCCTTCCAGAGCCTAAAGGGGCTCCAGGAGAGCTGGAGAGGGACTGGGAAGAAGCGATGGAGGGACAGGACACAGGGAATGGCTTCCCAGTGCCAGAGGGCAGGGATGGATGGGATATTGGGAAGGAATTGTTCCCTGTGAGGATGGGGAGGCCCTGGCACTCAGAGAAGGATTCCAGCACAGAAAGACAAAACACATTCAGAGCCCAAAATTCCAGGGGTGTGTGCTCCAGGAGTGAAGAGGAAGCTGAGCACCATAAAACCTCCACGTCCAAGAGGTTTGGCCCTGTGTTGCTGCAAGCCTGGTTGCCCAAGAGCAGCCCACGTGCTGTGGTGTACAGCAGGAATCTCTGCACAGCTTGCTCAACATCTGCAGCTGCAGGGATTTGAGGGAGTGCCTCCAGGCTGGCAGGGGCAGGGCTTCCAACTACAACAGATCTTCCCAGGGATGCAGAGAAGTGAGGAGCAAACGCTGTCCTGTCTGACTGTGGAGGTTTGGGAGAGGTTTTGTGTGCTGTTCTCCTCTGGTCTCGCTGCTACAGAAGAGTGTGGGGGTGACAAAGCTTTTTTAGATACTCAAATGAGCCACTTTCACTGGTGTCTGTAAGAATTCCCAGTTTAGGGTGACAATCCCCGTGGTTCAGAGAGATAGGGTGACAAAAAAATTTGATTTTTACATCTCCTGGATAGAAATAAAGCAGCATCTCTCCCTGGAAATCTCTGTTTGGAGATGAGGATTGTGAAGGTTCGAGAGGGGAGCAGGTCCCAAGGACAAGCACAAAGGTGCTAATGACTTATAAATTATCTGTAAAGCATGAAGAATTCACCAACTGTAGAGCAGCCTCCCAGATTTGCACTGGAATTACCCCGAGGGGGGATGTGAGACCATCTCAAAACAGCCACATGGGGCTGGAGCCAGCTCCAGGTTTTCTCCCACGGCTGATCTCCAAGGTGGCTCCACCCCTGCTGCCTCCCCAAGTGCTTTCCAACCAGCCAAATCCTTCTGATAAATATAGCAGGAGGAAGGCAGCAGGTTTGGCTGGGGACAGGCAGAGGGAACTGGCTCTGGGACAGCTTTGTGGTCATTGCAACAGAGTCACGTGTATGAGCTTAAACCAAGACCTAAGCCTAAAGTTATGCTGTCCTGGGACTTTGGAGAGGTCTTGGGGTTTGGAGGGGAAGTTGGCAGCTGGGTGTTTTTCTCAGCTGATGGGATAACAAGTCAGCTGGATTGGAATGGGCTTTTTATAGTTTTGAGGTGACTTTTCTCTCCAGGGAACAGGGTGGCAGATGTCCCAACACACAGACGTGGTCATGGCACAGTCATGGAACCATGAATCATTTGAATTAATTTAAGGGAATGGAATGGAATGGAATGGAATGGAATGGAATGGAATGGAATGGAATGGAATAGAATAGAATAGAATAGAATAGAATAGAATAGAATAGAATAGAATAGAATAGAATAGAATGTCACTGTCTCCAGCTATGCCTGTGCTGAAGGAGTAGCTGTGATCTTCATTTCCCTCCTACCCCACCATTATTCCTCAACATTTCTCTTCCAGGGTCTTTTATTTATCTGCCAAGGGATCACTTGGCTTCAGGAAGTTCCTGGCATGGGGAAAGAGGTGGTGACTTCTTCCTGCAGCCTCCACTGTGCCAGTCACCTGCCCCTGGGATGGACCTCAGGGTCTGAGGGCTGACTAAACACCATGGGGTCTTCCAAGAGGGGCCTTGCTGCATTTTGCAAGCATGTGCAGCCTCTCCAAGGACTTGTACCTGGCAAACTGTATTTGCTGCTGCTTGCAAGGGCCACGAGCTCCTGGGACTGCCCCACTAAGGGTGGGCATCACCCATGGAAGTCCCCACAGAGCAGGCAGCTGTCCCATGGGATGGCTGTGACACCAAGTGCCTGTATGTCCCTTCTGAGGGGTAAAGGATAGCCCTGAGTGTGTCAGCACCAGGCACTGCGAGGTCCTAACCCTGAACTGGCACCCACCCAAGGCAACAAACACCGCAAAAAGAGGGGATCCTCTCCTGGGAATTGCTGTGACAGGGCTTGGCTCTCCCAGCATTGTCTCCCCGTGGCCTTGAGCATCTCTCTGGCCGCCGTGGTGCTGAACTGCACGTTCCAAGGTGAGCGAGGCCGGACAAAAATTGCCCCCCAAAACGACACTGGCGCCTGCTGGGGAAGCCCAGACTGCTGTTTGTGCCAGAAGACACATAAACATCTCAGCTGAACAGCCCTGACCTCCTCCTCCTTCCCCCTTTCTCTGCTTATCTGTGCACCCCTGGGGTAACCCAGAGCAGAGATATTCTGGGAGCCCAGCGCTGCCATTTCCTCCTGGCGCCGTTTCCTTCGGCGCGGGGTCAGCACCGCCACCCTCTCCTGACAGGACCCCACGGGATGCCCACGGTCCCCTGGGATGCTGGGGGCTATCTCTGGGAGGACATCAGCCAGAGCAGGAGGAAACCCTTCGACAGGAGCTGATGGTCCAGGAGCCGGGCAGGCTGGAGGGTGCTGAGCGAGGAAGAAAAACAGGAAAGTGGCTGCAGATAAGGAAAAGGACCTGGAAGAGGAATATTGAGGAATAATGGAGGGTAAGAGGGAAATGAGGATCACAGCAGACGTCGTGCCGTGAGAGGAAGCTGCTGAAAGGAAAGCAGCCCAGAAATATCCTTCTCATTGTACTGGGAAAAGGGTCTCAGCCTCACAGCACAGGGGTGCTCAGCAGGTTTGTGTGCCGGGGTTGTCACACACCCACAGGGTCATACCTGGCTGGGGAATTCCCAGAACAGCCCTGTGCAAAAATGGTAATTAGCCTGTAATGAAGACTGCTAATTAATCTGTTAGTGGCCTGTTTCCCATTGTTCTCAAGCTATGTCAGGGAAGGTGTAGGTTGGATATTGGGAAGAAATTTTTCACAGAAAGAATAATAAAGTACTGGAATGCTCTTCCCAGGGAGGTGGTAGAATAATCACCATCTCTGGATGTGTTTAAAAAAAGACTGGACATGGCACTTGGTGCTATAGTCTAGTTGAGGTGTTAGGGCAGAGGTTGGACTTGACGATCTTAGAGGTCTCTTCCAACCTCATTATTCTGTGATTCTGTGATTCTGTGATTCTGTGATTCTGTTGTGAGACTGAGCCTCCTGCATGCTGTCCCTACAGAGAGACAGTCCTGGGGACAGGGACAGTCCTGGAGGCTGGACTGGGCTCTGAGCAGCCTGGTCTAGTGGAAGGTGTCCATGCCCATGGCAGGAGTTTGGAACCAGATCATCTTTGAAGTCCCTCCCAACCCAAGCCATTCCATAACTCTATGATTCTATGATTCCATGTTTCTATGACTTGGTTTGAACCCTGCTGGGGTGAAACAAACCAGAGAGAGGGGCTTGTGTCCATATCCCAGGTGTGTCCTGCCTCAGGCTCCCTGTGCGGGTGTCCTGCTGTTTCATCTCAATGTGGCAGAATGCAACAACTTCGTTTCCTGGCTGGTCTCTGCAGTCACCACCACTTTCTGCTGATCCCTCAGGCACTGATCACTTCCACATTCTCACCTTGGAACAGGTCACACTTGTGGCACACAGAAATCTCATCATTACCCCAAGACATTTCCTTTCTTGTACCTTTACATGGATAAAACCCCAATCCAGATCCATCCTGATCACAGCCATAACCTGTGGAGGAACCCTCCCCAAAACACAGATGGGTGCAATAGAGGCACACCCAACCTGGTGTTCCTTCAGAATGATTTCTCTGGGACCTCTTCCCTACAGGAGCCTGCTGGGAATGTCCTGATGGCCAAACTGCTGAGGGCTTGTTTAGCTCTGTGCTCACTGGTCAGTGTTAAAAGCAACGAGTGGCTAATTTAAAAGTGCAGACAAATTTAATTCCCTCCTGGATGGGAAGGATTATCCCTGTCTTGCCAAGGTAACTTGGCAGCAGTGAGAGTCTGGTAGATGATAACCCCAGAAGGGAAGAGGTCAATCCTCCAGACACAGCAGAGGTTGAGGAGACCTCCACGGTGCCTGTGTCCCCTGGGATGAGATGGGATGCAGAACACCAACTCTGCTGCCAGACAAGAGGTGTGAGCAGAGGACCCTGAGCAGAATCATCCCAGTGACCTGATCCAGGAGCCAACACTGGCAGTGCTGGAGATGGAAACTGACATTCCAGCCTCAGAGTCACAAGCACACGGGGAACTTGACCAGGATGTTGTTGGTGACACATCCTGGATATGAGAAAGTGTTGCCTGGGACAACCCTGATACAAAACTGCCACTAATTAGGGAAAAAAATAAGGGCTCAGTGAGTTGTTTGTGCATGGGCTGCAGAGAAGAGCAGCCCCTGTTTCCCTTTCCAACATAAAGAGAATGAAGTGAGAGATATATGTTGAATCCATGTGCTCTCTGGGGTGATCAGCACTGGAGAGACACGGACCTGTTGGAGAGTGTCCAGAGGAAACCATGGAGATGCTCCAAGTGCTGGAGCCCCTCTGCTCTGGAGCCAGGCTGGGAGAGCTGGGGGTGCTCACCTGGAGAAGAGAAGGATCCAGGGAGAGCTCAGAGCCCCTGTCAGAGCCTAAAGGGGCTCCAGGAGAGCTGGAGAGGGACTGGGGATAAGGGATGGAGTGCAGGGACAAGGGAGAATGGCTTTCCACTGCCAGAGGGATGGGATATTGGGAAGGAATTCTTCCCTGTGAAGATGGGCAGGCCCTGGCACAGGTTGCCCAGAGAAGCTGTGGCTGCCACTGGATCCCTGGAAGTGCCCAAGGCCAGGCTGGACAGGGCTTGGAGCAACCTTGGATAGTAGGAGTTGTCCCTGCCCATGGCATGGGGGTGGCACTGGATATTCTTTAAGGTCCCTTCCAACCCAAACCATTCAGCCCTGAAAAAACTGATTTGAACAGAACCTGATCTTGAACACTCCCAGAGATGGGGCAGCCACAGCAACCTGTTCCAGGGCCTCACCACCTGCATTGCAAAAATTTTTTCTCATATCTAATCTTAATTGACTCCCCTTTAGTTTAAAACCATCACCCCTTGTCCTGTCACAGCAGCCTCTGTTAAAAAACTTGTCCCCATCTTTTATTCCACCACCTTCATCCATAAACCAAATTTCTTGGTCTAAGGCTGACAAAAGAGTCACTGCTACAGATCATCCATGAGAAACCCACTCATCTCTGCCCTATGCCCAATTAACAGAAGGTCCCTGCACATATTTTGGGATCCACTTTTAGCTCAGGATTGTCCAGCTGGTGACTGACAATGGCCGGTGGGATGACTTCCCATCTCTGAAGGCATTTTTGCAGGATTTCACCACGTGACTCTGGTGAGTGACAGGGCTGTTGTGGGGGCTGATAACTGGATTAGCTCGAGCCAGAATTGCTTCTGCCTACAGTCAGCAGGACCTCGAATCATGCCCCACCATGTCAGCTCACAAAATCCAAAATCCCCCTTTGCAGCCCGTGCTGAGCCCACCGCAGTCTGTCACCCCCCAGGGGACCCTGCTAACGAGCTGTGCTTGAAGAGCAGCCTCTCCCAGCAGATAGCAGCTCCCAGAGCAGCATCTCCCAGCAGATAGCAGCTCCTGAGGGAACAGGCAGCCTGGGAGCCACGATGCTGATGGTGAAACCTCCCATTAATCACAGGAGCACAGCCACCACCTCCCCATCCCAGCTACCAGAACCGGTCACAGCCCTGAGCAGACAAAACATCCACATTTTCCCCCTCCCATGTGTTTTCCCTCCATGTGCTCTGTGTCAGGAGTTGTCTGGTGCTCAGATAGGGCTGCCCCTGGGCCGTGGATCATACGTTGAAGGATTGTGTTGTCATCCAGCCCCATCCTTGGAAACATCAGCCTGGCGAGCCTGTAATGCAAATCCTTAACTGTTTGTGGGGCAGAGAGTCCATTGTGCAGATCCTATCAGGAAAATCCATTACTGTCCTCCTTGGGGAGATAAAGCTGTTCCCATGCCAGCAAGGGGGACCTCAGCTTCCCCTTTGCTTCCAGAGCTGGTTCCTTTGGGCCATCACCTCTCCATGGTCTCAAGACAGCACTGCCAGACTCCTCACCTTGAAGTAAAACCAGGGCAGCATCTTCTTGGGCTTTCCTTGAAAGCAGCAGCCTGCAGGGTGGGATTATTTAATTTCTGTGTTTTTCACCCCAACACAAATGAAAAGTGTTTCATTTGAAGTGGCTGCTATGGGCCAAGCAGACACCAGATCTTTGGGAGAAAAGGGGCTAATGGCAAATTTGGGATATGCATGAACTTGGAATAAACATAGTGATTTCCAGAGCAAATGTACAGAACCTTTGAAATTAGGAAGAAATTCTTTATTATAGGGGTGATGAGGTTGCCCAGGGGAGTTGGGGACTCCCTGTCCCTGTGAATGTTCAAGGCCAGGCTGGATGGGGCTTGGAGCAACCTGGGATAGTGGAAGGTGTCCGTGCCCACGGAAGGGACTGGAATGAGATGAGCTTTCAGGTCCCTTTCAACCCAAACCAATCTATGACTCTGTGAAATCACACCTGTATTTTTAGCTTGTCCTGCAGACCTCACTGGGACATGTTGCCCTTGCAAGTGCTGCCAGCTCCACATGTCTATCACCAAGTTTTGTAGCTCCCTAATATCTTCCCATCACCCAGCTGCAGTTTGGTTTTGTCCCCACAGCTCCTGCAGCACAAACTTTGCTGTTTCTTTGTGCCTCAGGACCATGGCATCAGGTCCTCCAGGCTGGGGATGAACTTCCAGTCCTAAAGAATCATCCCCTACTTCTGCTCCCTCCACCTCCTCCAGATGAAGACAGGTAAGGGCAGGCTTCAGGTTCTGCCCTAAAAACTTGGGTTGTAGGCCCAGAGCTTGAGAAAAGTGGCAACAGCAGAAACCCAGCGAGATGCAGCACACAGTTCACAGCCACAGATGCAGTTCTGGGGTCCCAGTAGCTCTGTTGTGGTCTGATACAGCTGAGATATTTTCCACATTAATGTCTTTCCTGCTGGCTGGAGCTCCCCCCTGCCCTGGGAAGGATCTGCCTGACACCAAGGAGGGGTCAGACCCCTTGGGGTCCTGCTAGCCCAGCCAACATCCTTGCAGAGGCTCTCCTCATTTGTACATATACCCATATGAATTAAGAGATGCTTTTGCAGGGAGGGTGTTTTCAGATCTTACCCAAGGAATTTAGGGCTGGCTCTACTGGGTCAGGAGGCCTTGGGTCTGACACAACTGCTCTGACAACACAAATCCCTTTTTCCTCTCCTTCTTCCATAGATGTGGGGTCATGGGCTGGGTGGGCGTTCATGCCCATGCACCTCCTCTCCCTCCCTCCTCCTCCTCCCCCTCCCCATCACCCTCCCCAACCCCTTCCACTCTTCTCAGCCGTGATAAGCTCACTGATGGAAAAAATGTTGTCACACATATCTCACTTCCAGTGTGTGGGAGTTGCTGATAACGGTGCAAAGATCTGGACAATAAAGACTCCTGACAGCTTTCGTGTCCATCCCAGGCACAGGGGGATAGTCCTGGATGAAGACCTGAATGATTGTGGGATTTGGGGAAGGGTCCTGCAAGCTGTGATCCTGGGGAGGAGGCTGGAGATGGGAAAGGGCTCATCCACCCTCCCCATTTGGGGTGCAAAGCCATTGCCCTGCACATTCCCCAAATTCCATCCTGCCCTGGGGCATCTCCAAACTGAGAGCCACGAGATTTTGGCTTCAGGTGGCTTTGCTGTTGTGCTGGGGAGCAGCCCAGCAGCTGCTCAGCACGGTGTTTGTTTTGGAGCCTCCCCATCAGCCAGTGCTCCCTCTGTGGGGAGAGGGGGCTGTGCTGCTCCAGCGCTGCCCTTCTTCCACATGGAGCTGCTGAAAGAGCACAGAGCAGCTTGCCAGGAGGTGAAGTCATTTATTTATGCCTAGGAAAAAAGTGTACTTTATTACAGAGCCCCTGAGATGAGCCACTGAGCCACTGCCAGGTTTTTGTGCTGATGTGGAGAGCCCAGGTCAGCACAGGGCAGTGCCAGTGGCTGCGTTTCTTCGCAGAAGAAGAAGGGATGTATGAACAGGGCACCAATTTATTCATGGGAAAAAAAGTGCCAGGGTTTGGCTGGCAGGGGGTCATTTGACACAGAATCACACAATCATTTAGTCTGGAAAGGACTTCCAAGACCATTGAGTCCAACCTGTGACCGATCCCTACTTTAACACCAGCCCAGAGCACTGAGGGCCACATCCAGTCATTTCTTAGACGCCTCCAGGCATGGGGACTCCAAACCTCCCTGGGCAATCCCTTCCAAAGCCTGACCACCTTTTCCATTGAGAAATTCCTCCTGGTGTCCAACCTGAACCTCCCCTGGCACAGCTTGAAGCCATTCCCTCTGATTTTACTGCACTCCTAGTTTTTCGATATCTATTTTCTACTCTAGTTACAACAACTGAGAATGAGTTTTGCAGAAAACCTTATTTATTCCAAGCAAAAGAAAATCAATTTTATAATCTTTCCAGCTGGAAGGAGACCTACCAGTTGTTTAGATTTCTGTCCCAATCCTCAGGGGCTGTAGATGCTGTCCCCAAAATCTCCCTTTCCCTCCAGAGCATTGGTGATCCATCAGAACAGGGGAAAAATATTCTTTCTAACATAAAAAGTAATACAAAATTAAATTTACTTGAAGACCATTGCTGTGGGGAACTGTCTCTCTATTTGGGCTCCCATGTCCCACAAGGCTTTTCCCTTCTGAGGGCTGTGTTGTAGGAGACAGGAAACCCAGTTTTCCCTGGATTTAGCCTAAAATGTTCCACACTTTTCTGATCAAACCACCTTTCTGGGGGAGAGAAGAAAAGAGGGCGTGGTGTTAGCATTTTACAAAGAATGAAGGTTTTGCATTCCGCCTTGTAGAAAGGTGCCAAAACAAGAGAAGGACACAAAAGTCCATCCCAAAACCATTTCCATGGTAAATTTGTACCCAGCTCTGCTTGAGAACACTCCAGACCCTGAGCTTTGGGTATGGGACAAATTAATTTATCTCTCTGCATCTGCCCTGTACTTTGATGGCAAGGGGCATCTTCTAACCTTTTTCAGATGAATTTTCCAGGTTGTCTGCCTGGGACATGAGAGGTTAAACTCCCCCAGTGTCGGAATTCAGGACATCCCTCCGGCTGTCCTGGATTTCCAGGACCCCTGCCAGGGGGCTCAGAGACCCTGGCACATAGCCCAAGACACTTGTGACTTTGATTATGACCCATGGAAAAAGTTACCAACCTTATATGAAGATCTGCAAGCCACAAAAGTCTAAGTAGAATAATAATTAGCTCGTCACGGGGTGAAAACCAGATTTTGTGGGGTTTCTAGAATGGAGGTTCAGGGATCAAGATGGAGGAATCTGGGCATGTCCAGCCTTTCTCCTTCTTCTTCTTGGCCTCCATCTTCTGCTGTGATGTTGGCACTTTTGGATTGGTTTAGAGTAGAAGCACAGTGTCTAACATAGATGATAGGTATTGGAAAGTAATTGTAAATATTGTACATGTAGCTTTTAGTATAAAAAGATAACACCACCCAGAGGCACACAGAGTGCCTCTGACTGTCTTGCTCAGTGGTCCTCGGCTGGACAGGAGAAAGAGTTTTATAGATAAGATACAATAAACAACATTGAGACTGAGAGCTGAAGAGTCCTGACTCCTTCTTTGACCACCGGGCTGGGAAAAGAGACTTTCTGATGCATCTCGGGGTCACTCTGACCCGCAGAAGCCCTGAGACCCCAGGAGTAGATCTGGGTGACAGCATCGCCTTTGACATGGCCGGGCTTTGGCACAGAGACACTTTCTCCTTCTCCTGCGGCTGATAGCCGGCTCCATCCTGCTGGGAGCCACTTCCCTGCTGCCAGCGAGCTCAGACACACACGCAGACACATCCCTGTGCACAGCAGGGCGTGCACGCCTCTCACAGGGCTCAGTTCAGGGGCTCCCCACCTCCTTTCCCTCGCAGCTCCAGCATCCCAGCCCCGGGATGTCACCCTGCCCCTGATAAGGCGCAGGGGCGGCTGCCGGAGGAAGGCTCCCAGTTGCTCCCGGCGCCAGGCTGGGTAGAGGCAGACGTGTCTAACCCTCTGAAGGGCCAAAAACAGATGACATCACCTCCTCGTCATGTCCATCCTCCCCCCAGAATCCCTATCACGGAGAGGCTGCGCTTGGAGGAGTGAGGAGGAAGAGGGAAGGCAAAGGGGAGGAGGCCACGGAAAAGGAGGGAAGGCAAAGGCTGGAGCTGGAAGTTGGTTACTTTGGCAAAAAGACAAAGTTCTGCAAAACTTCACCGGCCAGACTTCAAAAAGGTGGAAAAACTGGAGGCTCAGTTCTGGCAGGTCCTGTTATCAAGGGGAGCCTTATCTCTCGATGGGGTTGATGGCTCATGCGAGCCGCAGTGGCTGCTAACCTCTGGCTGAGCTTCCCGAGGCCCCTGAGGAGCCAGACTGTCACTCAACAATGGAGAGGACAAGCATCCAGGAGAGGGGATGCATGGAGGCATGGCCACTGTGTTTGCAGCCTGCAGAGCCACGTGAGCAAGGATGGGGTATCCCAGCATGGAGCCCAGCAGGCCCTCACTGCCTCAATTCATGGTGGGGAAGAGTAAGGGGATCTTTCCCTGCTCACAGTCCAGCCAGAGATGGGTCAGATCTCCACTGGGGTCACTGGTTTTACTGGTTTCATCCAGAGTAAGACTGGTGCCTCTGGGATGGATAGCAGAGTGGGTTTAGGTTGAAACCAGGTGTGTAGCTGGGGGTTTTAGGGTGGGAATTTTGCACACCTCATTTCTTCCACGTCCTAAGTACCACACTGGGTGTTTTCCAGTTATTCTCTTGAGGACATTTTCATACTCTTTCAAGCCAACTCTCTATTTACAGCTCCTTCATCTCTATTCCTGCTCTTCCTTCACCACCTCCTTTCCACCTCACCACCTCCAAGGTGAGGAATTGCTTTGGGGGTCCTGCTCCAGAGCACACCACAGTGGGCAATTCCCCTTCCTTCAGTGAACAACAGTCCACAGCCAACAGCTCTCACTCCCTAATGAAGAACTGCTGGAAGTGAACTTGGCCTTGGCTCATTCCTACTCATAATTCTACTCAATAAATCAGCCTATGCAGGGCAAGAGGCAGTGATACCCCTCGGGTGATATTGGGATAGAGTTTGGAATCACTTGCACTATGGTACTAAGATTTCACCTGGGAATGGCTCCATGAAGGAGCAGGGCAGATGCAGAGCCCACCACACTCCCTGTGAGACCAAATGAATTGTTTGAATTGTTTTCCCCACAGGGATTTCTCAGCCTTACCCACCTTTACCTCCTCACAGAGGTGGATCACAGAATCATGGAATGGTTTGGGTTGGAAGGAAGCTTTAAGGATCATCTAGTCCAGTACTCCTGCAATGAGCAGAGACATCTTCCAGGAGATCAGGTTGGATAATCTGAGTCACCCACCCAGGTTCACCTTGTTGCTATAGAACAGGAAGAGTGGAAGAGGTTTTACAGTGACTTCTGTGAGCCAGAGAGAAGTTTGATAAGAAGATCCATGTTCACCCCTGAAAGAATTTTCTGTCAAGGTTGTTGACATGGAAACCAAGAAAGAAAGAAGGATAAAGAAGAGAAACCTGCAACTGCCTATTCCAATGAGCACTTTCTTTGTCTTTCATGACCAATGAGTAAAGTGAAAATTTATGAGTTTTGTGAGAATGTATAAAAAGCATGCATGTATAATAAAATCAATTTGAAGCCTTCTAAAAATGGAGTGTGCTGCTTTGTTTTGTCTCTGTCTCAACTACAACAAGGAAGAGGAACTTCTGGAGGGAAAATCATACCTCTGTCTTGAAGAGGATGAATCCATACCATCTCCTTGAGGAGGATGAATCCTGCCATGGTCTCTTTTGAACAGAGATAGAAATTGAGGTTGTTAAAGGCAGTGACTGAGACAGAGGTGGAGGAATGGGTCCAAAGAGAGGTTTCAGAACTGCTTGGACCAGCCCAGCAGATCCCTCTCTTGCTGCCACTCTGGAAGGACACCCTTTGCTCCTACCCCACATCTGCCACCTTTGTGCAGACGATTTGGATCCCCCAGTGCACCCCCAGCACCATCAACCCCCGAGTGCCAGGCAGGGTGGTCCATCTGAGGGGGAAGCACGGACCCAGCAGGACACAGAAAACCCAGACGTTTATTGGTGGCAGACAAACCAAGCTGCAACGGGGAGGCACAGAGGTGTCTGAGGGCAGGTTCTGAGTACAGTTCTGGCTGCAGAATCACTGGGCTGGCTCTCCTGGGGCTGTCACAGCACCCTGGTGTGGCTGCTGTCACCGGCAGCAGCGCAGGCGGCCGTTGCTGCAGCTCCCTTCCCAGCGCTCCATGTGGAAGCAGAGCCTCCGGCAGTGGCCACGGTTGTTTCTGCACTGCTGGGTGTCTGAAAGGCCTCTGGCTGCTGGGGAAAAAGGACAGGAGACCTGGTGAGGAGAGCTGGAAACTACTCAGAACCCTAAAACCTACTGGGAACTCCACTGGTGTTGGTGGCTGAGCAATGGGATGCTCTCAGAGGGCAGCGCGGAAATTCAGCTGGTTCCATGGTGAGGATCAGATGTGCTTGGGAGGAGCTTCTCCATCCAGCAAGCATTGGGAGTCTCCTAAAGACTGGCCTGGGTGAGACAGCCAGGTTTGGGTTGGCTGTGTTAAGCTGGATGAATTAGGTGAGGCTGGACAGCATCGAAAGACGGAGAAGTGCCTCTTGGAACAGTTGTTTTACCTGTTGTTTAGTTTGGAGATTTTCTTAGCTTCTTGGTGTTTAGGAGTTTTTGTTTGCTTGGGTTTTTCAAATCTTTGCTGTTTTGATTAAAAAGGCATGTGCTGCTTCTCTTTAGACACAGCAGAAACACCAAGTTTGGGGGTTCTGGAGGGTCCACCACCAGTGGAGTGGGCAAACCCTTCTCCTTCCCTTTGTTGTCCCCAGGACTTCAGTTAAAGAAATGACAAGATAAACAGGCTAAGCAAGTAAATCTCCTCTTCTTGGTAATCAGGTTTGCTTTCTGCAAACATGATATCACCAAAGTCCTGCTAACATCATAGTGACCTTACACCTGAATGAAACCCAAATCTCTGACATGTGTATACAAGCAGACAGCAAAAATGCCAAGCCAAGGAATAAATTTCTATCAAACCAGAATCCCAGAAGAAAACAAACAAAAAAAGGTCAACCATCTGCCTTTCCCTCTTCTTTCCCCCCTGAAAGATAGCTTTGATTTTATAGAATCAAAGATACACAGAATGATTTGTGTTGGAATGGACATTAAAGACCATCTACTTCCAACTTCCTGCCATGGGCAGGGACATCTTCCACTATCCCAGGTTGATCCAAGCCCCGTCCAACCTGGCCTTGGACACTTCCAGGGATGGGGCAGCCACAGCTTCTCTGTGAAACCTGTGCCAGGGCCTCCCCACCCTCACAGCCAAGAATTCCCTCCCAATATCTAATTTACACCTACCCTACTTCAGCTTAAGACCATTCCCCCTTGTCCTGTCCTTCCATCCCTCATCCCAAGTCCTTCTCCAGCTCTCCTGAAGCCCCTTTAGGCACTGGAAGGGGCTCTAAGTTCTCCCTGGATCCTTCTCTTCTCCAGCTCTCCCAGCCTGGCTCCAGAGTAGAGCAGATCCAGCCCTGGGAGCATCTCCGTGGCCTCCTCTGGACTTGTTCCACCAGCTTCTGATGCTGGGGATCCCAAAGCTGGAGGCAGCTTTGCAGGTGGGATCTTACCAGAGCAGATCCTTCTGGTAACATGTGCATCTTCCTGCATTTGCCACATCTGTATTCCACTCATGGAGAATTTAATGGGATTCTCCTTGTTTGGTGGAGGATGAGGCTTTTACCCTGGTCAGGAGCAAAGCTCAGGCTCCTGGCTTAGGCTCAGCATTTCTGGGTGAGTTTTGAGGGCTTAGAGAGGAGGGGATGCACAACTTATGAACTCAGGACAGCTGCATGCAGGAACTTCATGGACACCATCCCAGGAGAAATTTTTTCCTTGGAAGCACGAGTTAGGTCAGCCTAGACTTGGGGGCCCTGTCTTGTCCTCTTCTACCCCAGAAGGGTAGGAACCTGCCTTTTGTCTCTCCACAGTCCTGCAGGAAGCCCTGTGAGAATTCTGTCCTTACCCGGAGCGCCCTGGAGGAGGAGAATGACAAGGACTGCAAAGAGCAGCTGGAGAACCCTCATGGCTTGGTGTGGGTGGAGGTTCCACCCCGAGGAGGAGTGAAGGGCCCTAAAGAGAGGAATAAGAGGGAAATTCTGGATTTATAGAGGCCAGGGGGGTTGTGTAATTTTCCTGGAGTGGAGGGAACTTTGTCAATCTCAGGTGCATTTCAACATGATGGCAAACAGTTGCACGGAGTGTGCCTGCTCTCAGTCACATTGTGTTACAGACAGAAAGTATAAAGGGGAAATAAAGGAAAAAAAATAGATGGAAAAGACTAAAAAGTGGGGGAGAAATCAGGGTTTTGTTGGCAATTACACTGAGCACTGGGGAGTCTGCTACTGCTTGCTGCTGGAGACAGGATGTTGGGACTGACCCAGTCTGGCTCTGTGTTTGTAGGCTCGAGCATGTGATGTTAAAATCCAGTCCAAGTGTTTGCAGTATCAGAGTGTTGGGTTTTGGTTTGGTTTTGTTTTTTTTTTTTTTTTTTTTTTATATTTCCAGCTCTCACTCTCTGTATTTAGCACTGACACAGTCAAGCATGAAAAAATCCAGAGTCCCCTCCTCGGCACTCCCCAACACACAAAGCTGGCTTGAAAATAATGGGATCCTTAAAAAAATCATGGATCTGCTTCAATTTCCCAACTTCCAGGCTGCAGAGAGGATGCTTGCCAAGGTTTTGTTTACAACTGCCATGAAAAAATGGCAATTTAATATTTTATTCATTTATGTACTCATTCAATGGGAAAGCTGGGATATCTCCCTGCAGTACTCAGGGGCATCAGGAAAGTAGGTGGATTACAGCTCTCCCAGGGATCCTGGCAGGCTCTCAGGTTTGTACCAGTTCTCCAGGTCAGTTCCAGGAAATCAGTAGAGGTGAGACCTGCATTTCAACTTGGGAAAACAACACAAAGCAAACAATGATCAGGAATGTCCCCCAGCCAACAACAAATGGAGGATGAGGAAATAGAAACTTTATAAAGGTTTTTCTTACAGTGGTGATGCAGCAGAGGCCATCACCAAGTCTTCCCTTTTCCTTTCAGAAGTCGCCTCAATGGATTTTTCTTTGCAGGCTGGGTGCCAGGGGGTGCTGGAAAATGCAAACCCCATGTCCTTCAGGCTGCTTGAACAGAACAAGGATCACCTTCATCAAACAGTGCAGATAAAGGGGCCTTCACCAGCTGGACTTTGGAGTAGGGAGCACCGAGCTCTTAACCAGGGTGAGCTGCAAACTGGCCACGCACAGCCTGGGAAGGGAGATGGACCTGGAAACCCACCTGGGAGAGAGCTGGATGCAAGGATGTGTGTGAACCTCTGCAAAAGTGTTGGTGCCCTGCCTGGGTGGAAGACAATAGCCACCCTGTACCTCTGAGGATTGGCATCTCCAGTTTGAGAGATGGTACAGCGGGATTTCCTGGAATTATGGAATCATGGAATGGTTTGGATTGGAAAGGACATTAGAAATCATCCAGTTCCACCCCCTGCCATGGGCAGGGACACCTTCCACTATCCCAGGTTGATCCAAGCCCTGTCCAACCTGGCCTTGAACATTTCCAGGGATGGGGCAGCCACAGCTGCTCTGGACAACTTGTGCCAGGGCCTCCCCACCCTCAGAGGGAAGAACTTCCAAAGCAAAGAATTTGGGCAGAGCTTATCCAGCAGAAAGGAGACAGCAGTCCTTGAGCTGCAGTCCTTGAGCTACAGTCCAGGCAGGAAGGAACGTGTGGATGCTCCTGTGAGTGTCCTGCTCTGAGTGTGTGACCTGAAGTGTCTGAACATGTGAGTGCAGGTGGCTTGGTGTTCTCCAGAGAGGATGTGGAGCACAGAGCCAGGGTACCACCTGGCCATGGTGTTCTCAGTGACAGATGGCAAAACTCCAGGTGTTTGTCTCCAGCTCAGCTGCTCTCCCATTCTGGGAGCAGCACCACTGCAGAGGGTGATTTGTGCCTGGAGCTGTTTGGATGCTGCAGGCTCCATGGGGACCAGGCTGCATCCTCCACACCACTACAAATCCCAGCTCTGCAGCTGTGGTACTTGGGTTGAGCTGCAGAACGTGCCTTGGGAAAGAGATCCAGGACTATACAGCACCAACAAAAAACAGATTTCCTCCCGAAATCAGGGGCAGGAAATCTCTGTCCCTTGAGCAACTGCTTGTACAACAGCTGGTCTGGCTCCCCTTGGCATGGTCCTGCTGCTGTGTTGGCCTCAGCCTCTGGTGAGCCCACTGGGGCTGGCCCAGCAGCCTCCCACCCTCCCCTGCTTCCCAACCTGCCAGCAGATGTCTTTTTTCAGAGCTCACCATGCACAAAGGCTGATCTGTGCTCAGACACGTGGCACAGGAATCGACTCCTGGGTGCTTGAGAGGTTTTGGGGCTGGGAGGACTCGAATCAATCTATATCTGCTCTCTGGCCCCAAATGGGAGGGATGTTTCCACTGACTTCATTGCCTTCAGGCCAGGACCTGAGCAGGCTGATTTTTAAATGCATCCTGGGATAAGTTTTTGCCAGCAGAAGCAATTCCTGGGGTGAATAAACCCTTCTGCCAGCTTGAGATGCCACCTCCTACTCCCAATCCTACTGACAGCATTTTGCCAAACAATCGAGCACTGATAGAGCCCTGCAATTCAACCTGTGAAGAAATGATCATGGACTCTGGGCTCAGCCCTAGTACAGAAACCCTCCATGGCTCTCATTCCAGACCACTCTTCATGGCCTTCTCAGAACTCTCTTCAACAGATCCATGTCTGTCTTAAGAAGAGGCCCCCAGAGCTGGACACAGCAAGAAATGATGGATTTGCCCCACAGAAAATGGTCAGAGCACACCTTGTGCAATTAACTTCTCCTTTCCAGTGCAGGGCCACATCCAGGTGTGAATTATGGATCATTCCTGGCACGTGCCCACCTCCAAACTGCACCAAGGAACAGCGTGGAAAACAGTTCATTTTCTGGCAGCACATTTGAGCAGACACTAACTTCTGAGCCTCCCATGATTTGATTTACTCGTGTAGGTACAGCCTCAGAATCCTGGCCTGTTTTATCTCCCCAGCACACCCTGGAGCTGGGCTGTGCTGAGGTGATTCCTTTCACCCCACAGGATTGGGAAGAGCTCCAGTGAGCAGGTGGAATGTTGGAATGTGATCCCTTTTTTCTTATGTAGGGGTGAAGGAAGATCCAGGGGGTTGCACTGGTTTGTGTGGGATTGCCAGGGATGTAAGGGGCAGCCTGGATCCAAGGGCTGCCCACGGCTGTGGCACCTCAGCTTCCCCAGGCAGGAGCCCATCCAGCACCATCCTGCTCCTGACTGCACATCACAGTGACATTTTTTAGGGCAGAAGAGGAGGATTTGGCACTCTCTGCCAAACAAACACTGGCTTGTTGCCTGGGAACAGCAAACAAATCCTGCTGAGGGAATCCATGCCATGCTTTCATGGACTGAAATCCACAGTTATGCAGGAGGGTTGTGCTGCCTGACAGACCTGGCATGAGGGTGGAGCTCTATCCTGGCTGTCTGCATGGCTGCAGAGATCCCAAATAAACATCCCAAGATGTCTGGATGATTTTTGCATACCCTTTAGGTATAGGTCTGCTGAGGTAGCTCTCAAGAACCCCTATTTGTAGCTTTCTGAGCTCTATCAGGTACAGACAGTTGGAGTTCAAGGCTCAATAAAGAATTTCCCACCAAAATCCTCTTCTTCATTTGGCTTTCACCTGCCCATGGGCAGGTGTTGGAACTGGATGATCTTTAATGTCTCTTCCAACCCAAACCATCCTGGGATTCTGTGATGATTTTGTGATTCTTCCTCCTCCCCAGGGTTACAGGGTATTCCATCTAGGGTTTAATTAATCTGAGCAGCATTCCCTGCCATACACTTACACCAAAGCAGCTCATGCTGCTGTTCAAGCAACTCCCTGTCACCCTGATTTTTTAAGATTTTCTAAGCCTTCTGATGTTTACATTCTTGTAATGAACTTTCTCACACACTTTCTGTAAATAACTTATTGTTTTGCATTCTTTTATGGAGGAGGAGAAATCTGATGGACTGCTGGTTTGTCCAGTGTCATTGGAGAGGTGGCACTTTCACCCTCCAATCCACTGTCACTTTTGGAAATCTATGAATGTTGGAGTCAGAAAATAAACTTCCCCTTTTTACCTTAAAAACAGCAGTGTGTCCTGGTCATGTTGTTTCATGTCATATAGTGATACATGAGCTGAGCTGACTGCTTTGCCCAGGTGAGTTCAGGGGTAAAGAAGCCACATCAAGAAACAGTTTTATATGGTCTGGAAGTGCCATTCTCCACCATCCACCCTGTCCTTGGTGCTTTCTCTCTCCTCCCTCTCTGTGGGACTGGAAGGGAATTCAGTTCATCTTATTCATTAGGCAGAAATAATGATGGATTTTTGTTTAATTTTTGGTTGTTGTTGGGTTGTGGTTTGGGGTTTTTTCAAGGTTATTTCAATCCAGATCAGCAAACAAGGGAACACACAGCAGTGGGAGAGTGAGACATGCCTGTGAGCATGCCCATTAGTGCCAGAGGGACAATATTCCCTATAAAGTGAGCATTTCCACCTTTCCTGGTGGACTGGCCTGAAGCCTATCAGGGGCAGGATGCCCAGTGACTATGAGGGAGATGTGCAAGGTGAGCTGCAAGAGCCCACTCCTCACTTTCCTGGGAAACCAGGCTGTAACCAGGATGGCTGAGCAGTCCCAGATGAGGGGCAGGAACAATGAGCCCTGTGGATGAATGTGAGAAATAAACAGTTTGATTTGGAGAGCTGCCTTTATTCAAAGCCCTCCCCGTGCTGTCCTCGTACATCCGCGTGCGTCAGAGGCACGGGCTGGACATGGGCAGGAATTTGGCTCTGGATTCAGCCCTGTCCCTCTTTTCAGAATCAGCTCCCAAGCCAACAGCCTGCTCTGGGTTATCTGGCTCTCCTGAGGGTTCATGAAGCTGCAGGGGATCTCCAGGGGAGCACTGGCATCACTGGAGTCCCAGTGATGACTCGAGGAGAGTAACTGGGCTGCTCATCAGTGAATGGAGACTCTTGGATGAATGAGTTCTCATCCCTCCGGCAGTGGGGCCTGACCCTGGTGAGGTCAGTGGGAATTTTCCTGTTTGATTCATCAGAGCAAGAATTTCATCTCCCAGGGAGGACTTTTCCCTGGCTCTGTCTGACCAGTGCCTCAGCTGGTTGGCATAGCTCTCTGATTACATCATTGTTTCCTTGCTTTCACAGAAACGATTCACCCAGAGAGAAATATTTTACCTGGAAAGGGAGACCAGGAGCTGACAAAGGCAGGGAAGTGTCAAAATTTTGTGTTGAAAAGACACAGAAGGGCTGAGAGGGGATTTGGACAGAAAATTAATTTAGGCTGAGGGAGCTCATAGGAAGAAAGCTGTGAGGAACAAAAAGAGTGATTTCCTTGGGGCTGGGTGACCAAAAGGGAAAGGAGTTGCACCAGAAATGCAGTCCAGGGGTGGAGAGGGCAGCCTGTCAGGGCAATGGGACACAGCTTTCAGATCCCCTCCTCCCCTCCCCACCATGTTTAAGACAAATAAACCTGGGATTTAGGGAAAAAAAATGTTCCCTGTGAGGGTGGTGAAGCCCTGGCACAGGCTGCCCAGAGAAGCTGTGGCTGCCACTGGATCCCTGGAAGTGTCCAAGGCCAGGCTGGAGAGGGCTTGGAGCACCCTGGGATAGTGGAAGGTGTCCCTGCCCATGGCAATGAGATGATCTTTAATGTCCCTTCCAACCCAATCCATTCTGGGATTCCATGACTGCCTTGAGAACCCGGCACAGCCTTGAAAGGAGAAGTGGATGGGGGTGGATCTTGCCTGAGAAGCACAGACTACACTCACCTTTATGTCAAACCAGGTGCCTTATGCCCCAAAAGTGATGCCAAAACGACTTTCCCCATTGCAGCTGTTTTCTCTGGGAAGGGAAATAAAGGCACAGAGTCCCCCTGGTGTTCTGGGGTGGTGTGGAATGCTGTAGTCACTCCTGCTCAGTGCCATCCCACCACTGGAAGCATTGCTGACTCACAGGTGGGCACATGCTGCTTTGTTAAACCTCAGGTTTATTGGTTTCAGGTAAGCAGAAAGGCAGTTTTTCACCTGGGCATGTCAGATAACAATCAGCATCCCAAAAGGGCCACAGATATGAGTGGTCCCTGTTTCTTCTTGTCACAGTGTTTCCTAAAAACTTACAGCAAAACCAAAGTGTTCAGGAGTCCAGGAGTGAATCCACAGCCACACAAACCACAAAATCTCCTTCCCCACAGCTGCTCCTGCTGTGCCAGTGGAGCCTGCAGCTCTCCACGTGCTGCAGTGGCTCCTCTGGAAACCTTCAGCTCTCTGTGGTGGCAGGTGACAGATTTTTGCAGCAGAGAATGACGGGTTCAAAGCAGTAGTGAGCCAGGTATTCACCAGAAACACAGCTTCCCACTCGGCACAAGCCCCCTCCCTGGGTACAGCTGTCTGGTCCATGAGCATCTCCTGGACAAGGGAGCAGCAAATTCATGGATAAAATTAGTGGGGTTCCTTCTGGCACCACGTTCCCAGCCAGCCAAGCCAGCTCTGGGAGCACACAGAGAGCCTGGGCCCCTCGAGCACACCCAGGATCCCCATCCCAGGGACAGGTTCAGATATCCATGTTAGAAATCCCAAGCTGCTGAGCCAACCTCCCTTAAGGAATGTTTTATCATGGAGTTGTTTTTTTCAGGATGTTGGCAAAGACTGTGCATGGGAGGTCAGAGGGGCTGTCCTCTCCCTGCCAAGGAGGCAACTGCAGCCTGAGAAAAGGCAGGAACATTTTCCCAGAGCACAGGGCTTCTCCTTTAGGGCTTCCCCTAACTCAGTGATGTGCCTCATTTTCACAGCCTCCTCCTTGCTCAGTTTTTGTATTCCCCCAAGGGATTAAACAGTGAATTTTCCCAAAGTACCTCACCCAGAAAACCTCTTTCCTCAGTACCTATCACACAGTGAAGAAAGATTATCCCTATTCCCAGATATCCTGTTCACCACCCCAGGCCTTCCTGGTCTTACCGTGCTGGGTCAGGGAGATGAATATGAAAACAAGCATGAGGATCCCCATTCCTTTGGCTCTGCTGGAAAATCCCAGGGCTGGGAGTGACATTTCACAGAAGCCTCAGTGTGCTGCTGGCAAGCTGGATGGCATCCTGGAAGAGGGGAGGAGGGCAGGAGTTAGTTATATTCCAGTCCCAGGAGTAACATTTGCTGCTGAGAAACCCTTTCATGTCGTTCTGACCCAGCACTGCTGCTCCAAACAATGATGACTTTTTTCACGTTCACTGGTTACTGGCTTTCCTGATTCCTCTCCTTGGCAGCTGGCATTTTTGGGCTGGTAGAATAGAGAGGGAAAAAAAAAGAAGCTCAGGGACATCCTCTGCCCTTCACCTGCAGCCAGCAAAAATCCCTTGGAAGTGACAGGGAGGAGGGAAGCAACCTGCAAGGGAAGAGTCCTGAGGATCTGCAAGGAGGAGAAGGATGCAGGCTGGGAGTGATTAATTTTTAATCTGAGCTCGTGTGAATATTTTCTCCAGCTGAAACCTGAGTGTTATTTTTTTCCCCAGCTTTGGCTTCCAAGGAATTTGGGAGGCTTCATTCCTGAGTGTGATGAGCACACAGTGCTGGTGGAAGAGCTGTTAGTTCAGCAGTGCACCCCATGGTGGTAAATCTGTGGTGAGTGTGCAGCTCTGGCTGTAAAATGTGATGTTCCAGCTGCCCTGCCTGGCCCTGTGCTTTGCTGTCCCTTCAGATGTGGCAATAAAACTGCTCTGTGAACACATCTTAAAGTGGCAGGCTAAAGAGTAAAACTAAAAGCCCCTTTCTCCCAAAAAAAAAAAAAAAAAATCCAAACAGAACAACGTAACTAAAATCATAGAGTCATTTTGGTTGGAAAAAGCCTTCAAGGTTATCAAGTCCAATCATTCCCCAGCTCTCCCAAGCCACCACTAAATCATGTCCCCAAATGCCACAGCTATCTGCCTTTTAAATCCCTCAGAGATGGGGACTCCATCACTGCCCTGGGCACCCTGTTTTAATGCCTGACCACCCTTTCCATGAAGAAATCCCTCCTGATGTCCAACCTGACCCTCCCCTGGCACAGCTTGAGGACGTTTCCTCTCCTCCTGTGCCTGTTCCCTGGCAGCAAAGCCTGACCCCCCTGGCTGTCCCCTCCTGTCAGGGAGTTGTGCAGAGCCACAAGGTCCCCCCTGAGCCACCTTTTCTCCAGGCTGAGCCCCTTTCCAGCTCCCTCAGCTGCTCCCTGAAGTGTCCAAGGAATGACTGGATGTGGCACTCAGTGCTCTGGGCTGGGTGAGGAGATGGAGATCAGTCACAGGTTGGACTCGATGACCTTGGAGATCTTTTTCAACCTTAATGGTTCTGTGATTGTGTCCTCAGTCCTCTAAAGCATCCAAGTGTAAAATCAAACATGGTAAATAAGATTAGGCTGGTAAGAAGGATTAGGGGATGGGGTTTCCAAGGATACAACAATGAATTTTTGTGTAATTCTGCATGTGGGTGTAATAGAGAGACCTTCTGCCTCTTTCCATAAATAAATGACTGTTACACCTGTTTATTTATCATTTATTGCCCTCTTTATATAAAGACACATGTCACCTCTAGTTAATTACACACTTCGCATGTTGAGAACAGCAGGCAGGTCTACAACACTTGGAATAAAACTTGTTTGTTTTCTTGGCTGTTCATTCCCATGGTTTTCTGCAGTCCCACGAGGTCCTTGTCACACTTCTGTGCAGCACTTCCACCCCCTGCGAGGGCAGAGCCCTTCTTGCTCTTGCAGACATCTGATTTCTGGGGGCACACAATGGCCCCCCTCATCCTGGCAGAGGTGGAAGTTGGATGTCGTGTCTGCAATTCAGAGGGGTTGAGTCAAACCAGGAAACCTGACAGTGCCATCCAAACCATCTCATACACCAAAGTTGTTGGGAAGTTGTGTTTACTGCGTCTCCAAAAGCAAAGACACAAAGATGAACTTCAGGGCTTATCACAGCACTTCTGTAAAAGAAGGAATTTGTGACCCACCAGCTTGGAAAAGAATTAATGAGGGAGGGATATTGTAAAGCTATGAAAAAGATGGATGCAGAATGGCTACATTTCAAGTAGGTTGCACTGAATAAAATTGTGAGAGATGAAGTTTTAAAATAAATGGAATTCCTAACCTGGGGGAGAAAAATCCAGTAAGGACTTTTAAACACAAGGATGCCAAATGTAAAAATCCTGAGCTGCAGTTTCACAAAAGCCAGAATGATATATAAGGGAATGTAATGATGTGGTTGTGGTCATTTTATACACACAGAGTAACTGCAAGGAAATATCAACTTCTGGCCATGGACAGATCCAGGATGCTGGATCAGAGGAACTTTAGGATTAGCACAGTTGTTTTTAAAGGTTATATTCATGAATGATTTATGCTGAGGATTATTGAGGAACACCAAGACCAAGCAATTCTGGGAAGATTCAGATAAAATAACAGGGTCAGTTGGCACCTATTAAGCACAGCAGGGAGGGTGCAGACAGCAGTCCCCCAACAGATAATTATAGGAAGATTTACCAAGGAACGAGGACTCTCTGTGGGCCAAAGCTTTTATTTTATTTCCCCAGTTGGACGTGGAGCTTTGGGTTATTTTGGCCAGCCCCAAAGGCTCCACACTGATGTCAGTGGAGGAACACAGAGGTCCATCTTTGTGCATGGAAAGAGAAGGCTTAGACCCTGTGCCTGGAAGTGTCCAAGACCAGGCTGGATGGGGCTTGGAGCAACCTGGGACAGTGGAAGGTGTCTCTGCCCATGGCAGGGGGTGGAACTGGATGATCTTTAAGCTCCCTTGCCACCCAACCCATTCTGTGATTCTGTGATTTGGAGGCAATGTTTGTTTGGCTGAGTTCAGCCATTTTCCCCCAAATTTTGCCCTCCTGGGCAGGGTCCCCACACCTACCAACGCAGCAGGTCCTCCGGCGCCGATAGCAAGTCCCAAAGGCAGCGAAGGGCTCCGGGCAGGATTTCAGGTGGAAGCAGTAGCCGTGGTATTCCAGACAACGTGAGGTGTCCCTGGGCAAGCCAAGACCTGCAGGGGGAATGGGATTCCCCAAGCCAAGACCTACAGGTGGAATGGGATTTCCAGTTGTGCTGCAGGATCAGTCCATTCGCATGGTCTTTCTCCTGCTGAAACCCCACAGACCCTGGTTATGTCTGTGAAACCTCAAACCAAGAAGTTTTGAGGGACTCATGGGACCTCAGAGCATTCAAAGAAAGGTTTTTTGTACAACTTGAGTGAAACATAGAGGTTGATGGCAATTTTCTGAACATATCCTGGCAATATAACGGGAAGGGACAGCCCAGTCTTGGATGCTTCTGAGTTCTGGGACTGCACTGCTGCAGAGACATGCAAGGGACAGCATGATCACCACATGCCCTGAAGAAAAAATTTTAAACCCCCTCCCAAAGCAGGATCTGGCTCAATTAACAGGAACAAGCAGTTTGCCCAGTCCCTTCTTTCTCTGGAAGCCTTTCTCCAAGGTGAGGAGTTTTATTAAGCAGGAAGAACAGGTAGGATAAAAACACAATGAGAAGATGAGTCAGTGCAGCAGAAGGGCTGAGGAAGGGGAACCAGGATATTCAGACAGCTGAAGTCAGTGGTGCAGTTCAACCTGAACAACACCAGGGAACACCTCTGCTCTCTTCTACCTACACAGAGGGGGCAATTTTTAACCCAGGGGTTAGAAGAGGAGGTGATTTCCATGGTGCCACCATCCAACAGTGCCACAAAAGACATTTCAAAGAGTCATAAGACCCAACACCTGGCAGAAGCTTGTGTGGGGAGGTCCTGGCGTGACACCTGCTCACCATAGGTTAACTTTTCACTTTTGCTTTTAGAAAAAGGGAACTGCTCTAAGAAAAGGAGCTGATGAGAATGTTCTGCACCACCACACGAGCAAGCTGTGCCTCCTGCACAGGCAAACCCCAGCGTGGGGCTTGCCCCTTACCTGGAACAGCCTGGAGGAGGAAAAGCAGGAGAGCCAAGAGACAGGAGAAGAGCTTCATGGTGGAAGGTCTCAGCTGCAGCGTGGAGACAGGGCACAATGCCAGAACTTTTGAGCAGTGGAGGAGGGAGCACTCTGCATTTATAGGGCAGTGGGAACAGCTGGGTCTGTCTGGGGAACCTTGGCAGGGGTGGCAGAGAAAGGCAGCAGGTACAGCCTGACCTCTGCATGTGGCTAAACCTGAACAATGGCTCAGGGGCACGAAAAACAAGGGGACAAATAGCAGTGCCTGCCTGCCTGACCACTGGGAAGGCTGCTGGGAGGGCCCCTTATCAATAGGGATCCACCCAGAGAGCATCATTAACTTGAAATGTCAGTGTGGCTGGTAATGGATTGTCTGGAGGAAATTTGCCATTGTTTGGTGGCAGAGAAGGCAGCTGGAATATCATAGAATCATCATGGAATCATAGAATAGTTTGGGTAGGAAAGGACATCAAAGATCATCCAGTCCAACTCCCTGCTATGGGCAGGGACAGTTTTCACTATCCCAGGTTGCTCCAAGCCCTGTCCAACCTGGCCTTGGACACTTCCAAGGATCCAGGGGCAGCCACAGCTTCTCTGGAAAACAGAGAATATCTGATCCTGCTGCTTGTCCTGTGATGCAACATCTGTTCCCAATATAAATAAATAAATGATAATGATAATTCCATTCACAAGCATATAAGATAATTGTATTTTTTTTCTGTGAAAGGTGCTGTGAAAAAAAAAGGAAAATCTTGTCTAGTGGAAGGTCTTCCTGTCCTTGTTGGGGGGTTGGAATTAGATGATTTTTCAGATCCCATTCATCCCAAACCCTTCTGCCACTCCATGTCTCTATGATACATGAAGTGCTGATTATCAGTTTTCAGGTGTCACCAGCAGCACCTTCAACTTTGCAGATGCACAAAGAGCACGTGACAAGTGAGATTCAGGAGTTTTCCTCAGCATTTGCCTGTACAGAGTTTGGATGATATCAACAGACACATGGAAGTGGCAGCTGACAGCTCAGGTTCTCCCTCCATCCTTTACTTCAGCCTCTTTCTGTACAAGGTATTTATTGATGTTGTTCTGACCCAGCAGCCTCGATATCAACAATAAAACCTTCCCCTCAGCCATGTGCATTGTTCTCTGTCTGCCTCCCTGCTTTCTTTGTTTGCTTTCCATTGCAGATTTGCAGGTGCCATCCAGTCCTGAAGGAGAGGTGTTTGTGTCCATTTCCAGGTACCCCAGGGACAGGGATGAAACAAAGGCTGCAACACGAACCTTTCAGCTGGCTCAGGTTCCCTCTGAATCCAAGGATATCCTAGCTGAGATATTCATCTCAGCTCTCAGACAGGATCTGTTGTTGTACTTTGTCAGATTGGAGCAGACACTGAGCTTTCTCAGCAATTATTTTTTAAATCAGAAAAAAATTGTCTTGTTCTGCAGTGATGGACTAGAAATGTTTGCCTTTTAAAATTTTATTTCCATGGGAGGTGAAGTACAAATTTAAAACCATAAGTGTGTTAACAATCTGGACGAAGAGGAGTGACTGCCCAGTAATCTCACTTTCAAAATCCCTCTCCATTATTTCCAGAACGGTCTCTCTATCAGATCACAAGTGTTCAAACAATCACAGTGCCCTTCAAATTAGGATGAGAAATTATCCCAGAAAAAAAACCCCAGCTCTTTGAAATTCAAGGACCATCTCAGTCTGCCTTGATGTCTCTGCCACTTTGCTCTTTTTTGTTCTCCTCCTTCCCCAGGTTACTTTCCCAGGTTATTCCAGGTCAGAGACATGTTTTACATGGATCACAAAAGCAATGCTCACACACAGTGGAAGTTCTACCCCTTGCCTAGGGATCTCTTGTGAGAAGCTGCTGAGGGAGCTGGGGAGGCTCAGCCTGTAGAAAAGGAGGCTCAGGGGGGACCTTCTGGCTCTGCACAACTCCCTGACAGGAGGGCACAGCCGGGGGTGGGTCAGGATCTTCTCACAAGAAAAAAGGGACAGAGCAATAGGAATCACCTCAAATTGCACCAGGGGAGGTTTAGATTGGAAATTAGGAACAATTCCTTCACAGAAAGCTCTGTCCAGCCCTGGCACAGCTGCCCAGGGCAGTGGTGAAGTCCCCATCCCTGGAGGGTTTTGCTGATCTGGCCTGGGACTCACATCCCTTTGAGTAAGGGAGTTTTTGTGAGAGGGGAAGACTTTGCTTTCATTTTGAAGTTTTCAGTCATGGCACAGCTCTGAAAATAATACCTGGGACGCTAAATTTATGGGAAACATCTGCTTTCCCAGAGCACTTAATCTTAAGCACTTAAGATTTGTGTTATAACAATGTAAATTTTACTGCAGTTGGGCTGAAGGGGTCCTGGAACTGGCTGAAGACCTGACTTTATTTCCAACATTGTGAGGAGCCAGTGACAGAGTGGGATGGATCAGCAGAGGCGCCACTGGGGGTGGTCAGCAGGGAAAAATATGGGGGGAAAAATCTAATAGCAACCATTGGGGTTGAATAGGCAAAAACTTTGTGCTGTGGAGGAAAAAACTCTTCATTTCCAGGAAGGAAACAAGCTGAATTTCCAGTCTGGTCTTGGGATGGAGGATTCTTCACTGAACAAAAACAATCTCCAGCCTGATTTACAGCTCATGGAGCCCATGAGCTGGTTCCTGGCTCCCTCTTGTGGGAAAAGGTGCTGGAGGAGGAAGGAACTTCGCGGCACAGAATTTGCTCTGGTGAAAAGGTGAAAGAGGAAATGCCTCTTTGCTCCATCCTCAGCACTGGTAATCCACAGGGAAAATGCATGGTGATTATTAATATGTTTGGACAGCAGGGATGGGATTTGGTTTCAGGCATCAAATTTTAGAGAGGAATCGAATTTTTGGAGGGAGTCACATTCAGGGTAAGTGTTTAACTATGAAGTTCATTTTTCCTAACCTCATATCATTTTATAACATTTCTATAACTTTAAAAAATCTCTGTAACTGTAGCAATACTGAGAGCTCTGCTCTTACCAGGATTAGACTGAGCCAGGGAGGAGTTTCCTGGTGCTTTGCCCATTGCACTGCTGGCCACAGCCCCCGCCTGTGTTGCCCCTCTCCAGACACCCTGGCTCCCAGCAGGCTGTCTCCAGCATGTCTCCATGGGGTGGGAATGAAGCTGGGAATGGAGCTAGAGAGGGCTCAGGAAGGCTTCTCCTCCTTACTGATACTGCTTTCCATGGCACCTTGCCCCCAGCACCCATGAGGAAAGGACTGGGCAGCTGGAGCTGGTGGTGGACCTTGCCTGCAGTGGTGGGACTGGGGACAAGGGAGCATCCTGCCCTCCTTGCAGGAGCTCCAGGTGCCACTGCCAGCCAGCACAGGGCTGTGGCTGGGGCAGGACATCAGCAGCTGTGACTGGCCTGAGCCCATGGGTACTTCACTCTACCAAAACAATTTCTGAGTCCACAGCCAAAACCATTTCTGAGTCCACAGCCAAAACCCACCTTGGGCTGTCCTGTGCTCTCCCACGAGCCACCATCTTCCCTTGGAGCATCCCTGAGCCTGGTTCCTGCCCTCACTGACCCTGCAGTTCCCCTCATCCCACCCCATACCTTCATCCTGCACCCTGGACTGGTCTCTGCAGCCACCCTCCCCTCAGGCTGCCCCTCCATAGCCACAGCCCTGCTCCCGGGGTGCAGGGACACCCCAGGGTGGTCCCCATGGAAAGGACATTCCCAGCGGCCAATCCCAGGCCCCAGGACCTCTCCATCCTGACCTCGTGGCGCAAGGGCAGCGCGTCTGACTCCAGATCAGAAGGTTGTGTGTTCAAATCACACCGGGGTCAGTCTGGGGCACCACTGGCACCCCTCTGCTTTTCTGGGGGGCTGCTCTGTGGGAGGGTGTCTTAGGCTGGGGCTGTGTATTCTATTTCCATCTGTTGGAGGTGGGGCAGTTATCTTCTGTTCATTGGGCAGTTTTTCTTAATCTCTTCCACAACCAATCCTCCCTCCAGGAGATCTCTGCTGTTCATGGCCCTTGAGGGTCACTATATGGTTGATAAAATTCCGTCATCCAACTGGGAGATGTTCCACCCAGAGGGAGGAGCCAAGCATTCCTACCTGGATATAATCTGACATTTGGAACACCACAGGCAGCCTTTTGCAGGGGCTCCCAGAAGAGCAGCTTTCTTCTCCACTGGATTCCCAGTGGAAAACCAGACCCATCTACGCCACCACTGGACCTTCAGAGGAAAACTCCACCCTCCTACAGGATCGCTGCTCCAACAGAACCACAGCTGGTACTGCAGAAGGGCTGCAGCCACCATGGAATGGGACTGCTGCCAACACCCTGATCTACAGGGTGTCAGGGCATATTCTGACTCTGACAGTGGTTTGTTTTCTTTTTGGACTATGGCATTTGTGTTTTTAGCTTTCCTAGTAAAAAACTGTTACTGCTATTCCCATATCTTTGCCTGAGAGCCCCTTCATTTCAAAATTATAACAATTCAGAGGGAGGGGGTTTGCATTTTCCATTTCAAGGAAGGCTCCTGCCTTTCTTAGCAGCCTCCTGTCTGTTCAAACCAAGACAGAGGAGCAGGGTTCAGGATGTAGGGGCACGGACTAGACTATGTGGGGAATATGATGCCCAGAGCTCTCCTTTGAGCAGGAAGCTGTGCTGGATGGAAATTATGGGTCAGGATGCAAACAGGGAGGTTGTGTTGTGGCGGGTATTGGCCATAATTTAGCACAAGAAGGAGTTAATGCTTTCCTCAGGAAAAATGCAGGAAACTTTTAAACTCCAGGCTCAGTCACTTCTGGAGGACCTGGACATGCTTGCCTGGCAGGGTAACATGGGGTAGTATGGTCAGTCCAGAGGGTATCTGGAGGGGAAACAAGAGAAATTATGCTGTGTAGGATTATGGAAAAAGGGACAAGTTTCTGATTAAATGACATGGAAAGATTTTTTTCAAGAATATTAAGAAAGACTATCTGGAAAACTCTAGTCTGGCCAAACACAGCTCGGGGTCTGCCTGAATACGATGGAAACAATCCCTCAGAAAGCCCTGCCCAAGAGGAGGAAAGATGTGAAAATGACTGGAAAGCCAAGGGTTTACCAAAGGCAAACCACCCTAGACCAAAATAATAGATTTCTTTGAAGAGATTATTTCTTTGGTAGTTAAGTAGACTCTGAGGAACACCATTTATCTTGACTTTGGTTTCACCCATGACAACATCTCCCAGACATATTCCTGCAACAGGACATGCACAGAGAGCAGCTGAGCTCAATCCAAAGGCAAAGCAAAGGGCCAGGACCAGGCACTGAGCGGGTTGGGGTCAGGGGCTGGGGCTCCAGGGGACCCTTCACTGCTGCATGCTGAACTGGGTGTGCTTTGGGGTCTCTGTGGTGGGAGCAGAAGCTGTTCCACAGAAGGAAGGACACGGCCAGCCTGACAGGGACCTGGGGGTGACCAGGGGACAGGGCCAGTGGTGCAATGGACAACACGCCTGACTACGGATCAGGAGATTGCAGGTTCGACTCCTGCCTGGCTCAACACTTTTAGCCCATGGAAACTCCTCCTGCTCCCTTTCTCAGCACCTTCCTTCTCCTGCCCATCATCCATCCTCCCTCAAGCTCCTCATGTCCTGTCCCACACTCCAAAAGGGGCAGGGATGGAGCCCACACCAGAGCCAGGGACACCACAGCAAATCCCACAGTGGAATGCAGGTGCCTCCTGGGAATGCAGGTGCCTCCTGAACTGCTGTCCCATAGCCAGGACAGAGCCAGCACTCCCAGGATGTCCTGGCACCTCGTGTGCCCTGGTCCCCAGCCCCCTCCAAGGCTCACCCTGGTCCTGCTGCCCTTTGTCAGTGCCTCGCCAAGTTCTGCATGTGACAGTAATGGTCTCAGAATCCCAAAGAAGCTTTGGAGTTTCCATCCTTGGAGTTATTTAAAGTTTGACTACAACCTGATGTCAAAGACTGTTGTGCTCTGAATGGGATTAGACCCCCTGCTTCCCAGGGATCTCCTAAAATCTATTTTTTCTATACTTGATTAATTCTGTCCCAAAGCCCACCCAAGTCTCCATGAGGGCTGGGCCAGTGGCACAATGGTCAATGCACCTGACTACGGATCAGGAGATTGCAGGTTCGACTCCTGCCTGGCTCACAGTTTTCCTGCCCACAGCCTGGCTGTCACATTGATGGTGACAGGGGACATCTTCCCCCGTGGTGCCCTGCCCCCCCGTGGTGCCCTGCCTCTCTCTGGTGTTGTCCCCTCCTGCACAGCGAAACTTCCCTTGCATCAGGGCAGGCTCTGACTGGATGCACTGGTGAAAAAAATTCTCTGTGAGATGTTAAATCACCAAGAGAGGAGCCCAGAGAGGCTGTGGCCTCTACAATCTTGGAGACATTCAGATTCTGAGCATGCAGTCCTGATCTGCACGTCATAAATTAAGCAGAAGTCTGGACTGGAGACTGCCACATATCATTTCCAACACAAATCACTGTTATTAGATATAAAATTCCCAATTCCATGTTATTTTGTTGCTTCATCCCATATTTGCACACTCGTAGTGCTGTCATCACTGTTTTGTACCTTCACTGTGTCTGTGGCTTGGGCCAGGAAGGTCGAAGATGTCCATGTGTAGGGTAGCCCAGACCAATTGGCCATTGAGCAAGATCTTGTTACAGCTCAATGGCCACCCCTCTGTCACCAGGCTGGAGCAAGTGGAGGTGACCTTGGGTTAAGCTTTCCCCTCCACTGGGCACCACACCTCCAGAAAGTTCTAGATGGCCTGGGAAGTTTAACTACACATCTCATAGGAAAGCAAGATGCACCCTCCAACCCTCCAGAGCAGCTGAGCTGAGCTGGGAGCTCAGTATAGGCATCTCCTCTCCTGGGTGGTGGAACCTGTGGGACCACAGGAGAGGAGGGCAAGGCTGACATGGAATGGGCAGGTGGGAGCAAGGTGAGATCCTGCCATATCCCTTTAATCACCAATAAATCCAGGTGGTCCTGGAGTGAAGACAGCAGGTGGGATCAGAGGCTGTGGCCAGTTGCTCAATGAACACATCTAAGTATGGATCAGGAGTCTGCAGGTTTAAGTCCTGCCTGGATCATCATGAAACTGGTGATGGAGGTGACAAGGGTCAGCTGTCTTCCTGAGGTCCTTAACCTTCCAGGCTTTTTTCCATTTCTTCAACATCGTCATCACAGGAACATAATTTTGTGACATTAAAGCTGTGAGCAGGGCACTGCTTCCAGAGCAGAACTTGGCAAGGCACTGACAAAGGGCAGCATGACCAGGGTGAGCCTTGGAGTGGGCTGAGGACCAGGGCACATGAGGTGCCAGGACATCCTGGGAGTGCTGGCTCTGTCCTGGCTGTGGGACAGCAATTCAGGAGGCACCTACATTCCGCTGTGGGATTTGCTGTGGTGTCCCTGGCTCTGGTGTGGGCTCCATCCCTGCCCCTTTTGGAGTGTGGGACAGGACATGAGGAGCTTGAGGGAGGATGGATGATGGGCAGGAGAAGGAAGGTGCTGAGAAAGGGAGCAGGAGGAGTTTCCATGGGCTAAAAGTGTTGAGCCAGGCAGGAGTCGAACCTGCAATCTCCTGACCCGTAATCAGGCGCGTTGTCCATTGCACCACTGGCCCTGTCCCCTGGTCACCCCCAGGTCCCTGCCAGGCTGGCTGTGTCCTTCCTTCCTTCTGTGGAAAAGCTTCTGCTCCCACCACAGAGACCCCAAAGCATACCCAGTTCAGCATGCAGCAGTGAAGGGTCCCCTGGAGCCCCAGCCCCTGACCCCAACCCGCTCAGTGCCTGGTCCTGGCCCTTTGCTTTGCCTTTGGATTGAGCTCAGCTGCTCTCTGTGCATGTCCTGCTGCAGGGACATGTCTGGGAGATGTTGTCATGGGTGAAACCAAAGTCAAGATAAAAGGTGTTCCTCAGCATCTATTTGGCCATCGAGGAAGGAGTTATCATGCCAGAGTGTTCTGCCCTTGGGAAATCCATGGTCTCTGTCTCCAACCATCATCATGTTCTTCTTTCATTTCAGGAACATTCTCACCTGGTCTCTGAGGTGGGATGGACCAGACTCTTCTTTTTGACTCTTTTCTTGAGAAAAACTCCTCATGGTGTTCATCAGGAACCCCTCTCTATTTTCATCATCTTACACTGAACCATTGTCCTTAAACATTCCAGGACTGACAGTACCACCTCCCCAGGTCTTACAGGGAAACATCACATGGAGGCAAGTCCAGATCCCCCAGGAGTGACTGAGCCTGCAGTTGTGAAGCTTTTTCCTCTTTTCAGAGAAAGCCTTCACTTCCTTCAGCTTCCTCATGAGCTAAAGTGCAGCAGACACCCACCACACCTCCCTGCTTGTCCTGCACTTGGGTTATGACCTGTGACCTGTGAATTATGGATTTGATATCCATGTATCTTCTGGGTGAATGGGGCTTCTGTCCCCAGGGAGGTGCTGGGCTGTGGAGTTTTTGCTTTCTTTTTTTTTTTTTTTTTTTTTTTTTTGTTGAGGTTGAGTTTAAATGCATCAGATGGAATTTCATGTTTGGACCCAGATGTTTATTAGTTGTTATCTATATTATAGTTTTACACACTGTGAGTTCTAGAGTATTTTATTTTAACAAACTAAGAATGGAGTCGTATCTCTCTCTCTCTATAAGGTTTTTTAAGGATAAACTGTTTAATTAAGAAGTGACACAAATTATTTTTATTTTTGACTTAATGACTACTTATGGATTGCAATGCAGACTTTTTTCATCTAATTAAACAATACTACTCAAACCTACAAAGAAAAAGGTGAAGAAGAAGGACTAGCTTCTGCTCTAAAACTTCAATCTTGTTTTATATATATTACTATATTCTAAAACCTTAAACTCTTAAGTTTTCTACTATGTGATATTACACACTTCTATTCAAACTACACTCTCATCATCCCAGTTCTATCATTCCATTTTGGAAGCTTTCTCCACAACCTCAGGTCAAATGGAGTGTTCTCCTGGGGGTCAGTGCCTGACAGCACAGAACGTCTGAAATTCTTAGTAACCAGGGTTCCAACACTGGGCCACCATTTTCCTGTCCTTCTGGAGACACCACATGCAGGAGTCTGTTTCTCCTGGGAGAGGCTGCTCTGGGCAGTGGCCATTTTTGTCCTTTTTCCTCTGAACTATCTCGTTTAGATATTCTAAATATCTAGAATATTTTGTTTAGCAAGGCAAGGCAGGCAACGATGGTGCCACTCCTCTGCCAGGTGAAACAAAATTCCCATTCCCTCAAAGAATGCCCTAAATTCCAGGATGATATTTGAGTAAAGAGCATTCAACTCCTGACTTCGTGGTGCAATGCAGTGCATCTGACTCCAAATCAGAAGGCTGTGTGTTCAAATCACACCGGGGTCAGGACACCCCCTCTGTGGGATGTGAGATGGGCATCTCCTGAACATTTCCTTTTGCCCTCCCACTCCATAACTCTGTTCCCCAAATCCCTGCTGAAGGGCAGTGGATGACCCATGGCAGAGTGGTCTTTCCTTGCTGCTTGAGTGTTCAAAGTATCTTCAAAGTTATGGTTCTTCAAAGCAGGCCTTCAGCTTTCCCTTATCCTAAGTATGCAAAGCTGACAGGAATAGTGGGCACTCTAGATGTGGCTTCATTTCTGGTCCCAAAATCCCTTTGGAAAGGCAAGGAATTGTTAGGGGGGATAAGATCCCTTTATACGTTCATCCTCAGATCGAATAATCCGAATTTCTCCCCATCTCTCTCCACAAACCCCATATCCAACTCCCCCACCACCTTGATGGCTGTTACTGAACTTGCTTCACTGTGTCAGTGAAGTTTTTTTGTTGATTCTGTTGGAACACCTGGGTGTGGGGAGCCTAAGCTGAGCCATCAGGACTAGTCATCAGGATCTTTAACTCTCTGCTTAGTCTTCTCTTGATTCCCCATGGTGAGATGGACAGAGGGGATGGAGGGCTGGGAAAAAGGCTTGAATCTGTAGGAAGGACCTTATATGAGTTATAATTCATAAAAAGTAGTTTAATTCCCTTAAGGGCTCTTTCAAGGTGAATTTAAAAATATATAAGCAGGAGACATACTGAGACAAGACAATGGATCAATAAGAAATACCAGAACCTAAGATCCCTTATTCCATAACTCCTGGAGGGCCACCAAAGGGTTGAGTGAGCAGGATTTCCTCAAGATGTCGCTGCCTCACTGCTTTCAATGTCACAGAATCATCGAGGTTGGAAAAGACCTCTAAGATCATTAAGTCAAATGTCCTTGGCTTTGGCTCTGTCTCCATAATGTGATTTTCTGTCCCTTTGACTTCTCAGAATGGAAAGAAACTCAGGTATTTCCTTTTGTAAATCTTCCACAGATGAAAAAGCCCCAGATAGTACCCCAATAGTACTCCAAATTTTTCAAGATGCTGTAGCTGGGACAACTGGCACTCTCTTGAGAGGATATCTGGTAGGAAGCATTATTCTTGTAGACCTCCCATCACAACTATTTTCACTGCAGGCAACAGGAACGGTTTTACATTTCATAAAAAAATGCTGAGTTTACAAATATTCTCACTTTTCAAAGGGCCAAACTCTTAAGACTTCTGAAAGCCTTTTTATTTTTTTAATCAGAAGCATTTTGAGTCACAATCTAGGGAAGGTGTCCCTACCCATGATGGGAGGTTGGAACAAGAGGATCTTCAAGGTCCCCTTTCAACCCAAACCATTTGATGATTCTATGAAGAGCCTGGTGATCAGGTTTAATTAAAGAGACACTTCAAAAGAGTAGAACTTGATGTCTCCCATTCAAGGAAAGTTGTCATGAACTACTTAATAACCAAGATTATTTCATTGTCTTGAGACTCTTCAAATGTTTCCAGTTGAAATACTTACTCTGTCTAGCATAAACAAGGAAATCTTTGAGGCTGTATCAAATGGGGAAATGTGAGGGAGAAAAGCTTAAAATATTCCATATTGCTGTAAATTCCTGTAACGAATTCTCTTTCCTATATAACTTTATTTTCCAGTGAAAATCCGGTTCTCAGAGAATGGTGATAAGCCCTATCAAGGTCTGCTACACAAAGTACTTTACTCTGAATATTGACTTAGAAGTAGCTTGACCAGAGGAGGATGTGAAACCTGAAGCTGGCACTCCTTCACACAGGGACAGATTGGGTTCAATTCTGGACTTTTTGTGTCTGGTGGAAATGTTTTTCTGTAGAAACTTGAACTATGTTTTGTCAGGCAGCAAGGTTGGTTTGTTTTGGTTGTGCTTTTTTTCTGTCTGTATAAGCAACAGTGTCACTCTTGTGTCACCAGGCTTCCTTCTAGAGTGACCCCATGACTGTTTTGGAAGGTGAAGTTTTGTTTTCATTTCTCTCCACCCTGTTGGTTCAAGCCTCAGTGTCCAAGTTGAGGACAAGGTCACATCTCCCTGAGAGTGACCAAGGGAAGGTTGTTTTTGGTCTGCTGGACCTTCCTAAGAATAAAGACCACAGAAACACAGAATGGACAAGGTTGGAAGGCATCACTGGAGGTCATTTGGCCCAACCTCCCTGCTCAAGCAGGCTCATCCTAGAAGACATTGCACAGGATTGTGTCCAGACAGCTCTGGAATATCTCCAGTGAGGGAAGGAGATTCCACACCCTCTCTGGACAACTTGTAGGTCCTCCTGTTTGTGGAGGGAGGCTCATTCCATGCCAAAAAAAAAGATCTTTAGCCTTTATTCCCTCAGCACTTGAACCAATCAATGAAGTGACTGCTGGAGAAGTGATGGAGGAACCTATTAACATTTAGACACCAGGAAGAATTTCTTCATGGAAAGGGTGCTCAGGAGTTGGGAGGGGCTGCCCAGGGAGGTGGTGGAGTTTCCATCCCTGGAAGTGTCCATGGAATTTTTGGACGTGGACCTCAGTGCTCTGACAAGGTGGGGATCGGTCACAGGTTGGACTTAGTGGTCTGGGAGCTCTTTTCCAACCTCAATAATTCAGTAATTCTGTGATTCTAACAGACTTTGTGTCTCCCATTTCTTCTGACCAAGCCTGTCCCTGGCGGTCTCATCCCTTCCCTGTTTACATCTACATCTCCCTCCTGCCTTAGTGTGCAGCAGGATGGGGGTGTCAGGGCTGTGATTGCTCTGTCTTCCATGTGGGGATGAATTTTTATAAATATCTTCAGCAATGGCATGGGAAAAAACTCCAAAGTGTTGGGTTTTGGCAATTTTATTTCAGGTATTTAAAAGCCACACTGACTTCAGAGAACTTCATAAATGGAGCAAGGGAAAATATATAACAGAAGTACTTGTGGGTAATGGATTTAGGGGAAAATAACCCAGGTTGTGACACTGGGAAATTTCTTCCCTAATGTACATTTTGTTGACAGCATGTGGTTGATATTTATCTTTCTCTGCAGGAGGCAGAAGGGCCTTCAGCTGATATCTTTAAATCAGGCCATAAACCAGTATGGGATGGATTATCTGCTAAGAATCTTCAAGAGAGAAATATTTCCTTGGATTTATTTCAGGGGAAAATAACAATAAAAAAGGCTCAAAGCAATTTCTTATCTCTATCTCTGTTGCAATACCCAAGGCTAGAAATTGTCAAATTTCTTTGTCATCAGATTCCAGACCTTAATTCATAATTAATTTCTTGTAAACTCTTTTTTTCTGTTTTTTCAGCTGTTTTGCCAGGTGCTGACCCAGGATGTACTCATGAGTGATTTTCAGGTTGTTGTCTTAGGATCTAGGCTAATATTAGAACAAATTCCAAGAAAACCTGGACAAAGCACAGGGACCACCCTTGTGAGCAGACACCAATACTGGCAGTGAGATGTAATCAAGAGTAGATTTTTAAAATAAATAAATGTCTAAATGAATATAAGCCAGAGCTCATCAGTTTGTAAGTATCCGTCATCCTAATTTCCATTCCCTGCTCTTTCACAGTCTATTAGCTTTTTAAAGCCCCAGAAGTGTGTTAGACACTTTTTATGCCCTGTATTTTGTGAAAAAGTCATGATGGGAATTTTTCCCAAGGAAGAAAATGGCAAGATGAGGCTGGAGCAGATGGCCCTGCTCAGCATATCATTCCCCATCTCCCAAAGTTGATAGAGAAATAATATAGCTCTTAGACTTTTGAGCATGGAAAATCAACCAAATTTCTTTTCTTTGCCTGAACTTTTCCCTGGGATTTTGTCCCTGATGTAAGAACAGGAGCTGTCTGCAAATGGGATTTGATCCAACAGCTTGGCTTCCTTCCTTCCTTCCTTCCTTCCTTCCTTCCTTCCTTCCTTCCTTCCTTCCTTCCTTCCTTCCTTCCTTCCTTCCTTCCTTCCTTCCTTCCTTCCTTCCTTCCTTCCTTCCTTCCTTCCTTCCTTCCTTCCTTCCTTCCTTCCTTCCTTCCTTCCTTCCTTCCTTCCTTCCTTCCTTCCTTCCTTTTTCCTCTGAGATTTTATATCATATCCCTGTAACCAAAACTGTTCTTGCAACTGAATCACTGCACAAGACCTATGTCCTTTACATGGTGGAAATGGCTCATTAAACACAGAACTGCTGTAATCTGAAATGCCAATTAGATTTGAGGGTAAAAGCCAGAGATTTCACTTACTTGTGGTGTGATTGCAACAGCTTTGGTCCAAATAATGAACCAGCAGAACTGCTGAGCGTCCTGGGGCAGGAGGAGTGAGTGGAGGGGAAGGAGGGAAGGAAAGGCTCTGTCTACCCTCTCCTGTGAGAACATCCATCACAAAATGTCTTGGAGCAGCACCATGTCCATGTTGGCATTAAAACAGTGTAGGGACAGAGGTACAGGGCCTGGCTCTGTAATATCAGCTAAACTGGCTTAGTTTGGGCCCAGAACTGTCACAAATCCATGGTATGGGCTAGGAGCCACTCCCTGTGGATAGTTTTAATCCAGCCACCTGTTCCTGAAGCTGGAGGAATTTAACAGTATGGATGTGGCCAGCCACCCTTGCTGCCTCAGAATCACAAAATGCTTTGGGCTGGAAAGGACCTCTGCACCCACACCCACAAACTCAGCCTCACTGCCCCTCTGGAGGGTTGGAGATAGGGGTGAAAGCGGGGTTAAACTCTTTTTTACACCCCCAGCAAAGGCGTGGGAGTGAAAATGTGCAGATGACTTGAGAAATGTAGCCCAAAATGCTGCTAGGAAGTCTTGGCCTTTCCAAGTTTCCTAGAAGTGTGTGGCTCATTACCCAGGAGGAATCCCATCCTTGAAGGAGGGGGTGAGGTGCTGCTGCTCAAGACGTGGTTTCCCAGGAAAGTCATGTGCAGGGGAGCAGGAGCTATTGGCCCTGCATGGCTCTGTGGAGACCTCTGTGCACAGGGGGCTTGGGGTCATTGAAAATCATCTTGAACATTTTGTAAACTTCAGCAGATGGGAGTCAGGATGGTTTATGCCATGTCAACATGTCTGTGAGGAAGGGAGATAAAAATTAACCACTCTGTGTCTTCCCTGTTTTTTGAGGGATTCTTCCATGCTGGAATTGTAAAGCTGCTGCAATGTCAGCCCTGCTCCCAGCTGAGGCTGGAGCAAACCTCATCCCACAGCATGGAGACCAGTGTAGTGGGGGAAAATATCTGTGAATGGAGAGATTAAATAAAAGAGATGGAATGAAAGAGATGAAGTGAAAAGAGAGGTAGAAAGTATATTTACATGGTGCTCCCAGAGGTTCATCTGATAGACCACAGAATGGAATGTTTAGGGTTGGATGGGACCTTAAAGATCATCCAGTTCCATCCTGTGCCATGGGCAGGGACACCTTCCACTATCCCAGGTTGCTCCAAGCCTTGTCCAGCCTGGCCTTGGACACTTCCAGGGATGGGAGAGCCACAGCTTCTGTGGGCAACCTGTGTCAGAGCCTCACCACCCTCATGCTTATCTCAAGGAGATATTTAAAGTGCATCAGATATCAAGGAAATGCTCAGAGTCCTGTTTTTATGACCCCTAAGAAATAACACAGTCATCTAAAAAGTGCTTTCAATCCACAAAAGGTATAGTTACAGGAAAAACTAAATGTAGGAAAAAGAGTTTCAAGAAAAAACATTAACTGAAATTTAAACTAGAACCTGGGAAGTAAACATTTGGGGGATGTAGGAACAAGTGAAGAGCCAGGCACTGCCACTTCTGGTCCCCAGCAGATGTGGCCTATTGGGTGGGAGAAAGCAAACTCCACTCCCAGCTCTGGCCCCTGCATTACACAATGCCCTGTTTGGCTCATTGGAAATTGGTGACGTGCTTGATGATATCATGGCTTGCACAACTGGGTTTTGTCCCTGATATTGACCTTTGAAGTTGTGGGCTGCTTTACACAGGTCTAGAAATGAGGTAACTGAGTAAATCAAAGTATCCAATTATTTCAGGTGACTCTACCAGCTGGTAGCTGGTTTTCTCTGTTCTTTAGAAGTGTCCAAGGCCAGGCTGGATGGGGCTTGGAGCAACCTGGGACAGTGGAAGGTGTTCCTGCTTATGGCAGGGGGTGGAACTGGATGTTCTTTAAGGTCTTTCCAACCCAAACCATCCTGTGATATGATATTTCAAGCCATAACTGAATGGACACAATTTTTTGTTAGATTAGTGGTACTCTTTCTTTTAGTGTTATCCCTCACTGTGTGCCATCTGTACAAGTGGAGATCAGCAGTGGCTGACTGACAGAGTGGGATCTAGGCATCCATAATCTCTGTGATTTCTCTTGGGGACATTGGCATCCAAGCAGAGACAGGAATGAAACTCTATGGAATTCCATACTTTGATCAGGACACTGACCTGTGTAGAAGACAGATATTTAGATCTCAAACAAATTATTGTTATTAGTTATCACTTACAGCAGAAGAAAGATTGCTAGCAGCAGGACAGAGGAATTCAAGACAACTGAACCACGAGGAAGGGGAGAAGGACAATTTATTAAGCATTTTATAAAAGGCTCATTTGCAGCTGGTGCCAAACCAGACAAACCAGAATAATTTACAGAAATACAGAATCATTAGGTTGGAAGAGACATTCAAGATCATGAAGTCCAACCCATGCCCTAGCACCTCAACTAAACCATGGCACCAAGGGCCACATCCAGACTTTTTTTAAACACATCCAGGATGGTGACTCCACCACCTCCCTGGGCAGACCATTCCAGAACTTGATCATTATTTCTGTAAAAAACTTTTTCCTAATATCCAACCTATATTTCCCTTGGCACAGCTTGGGACGGTGTCCTCTCATTCTGTCAGCTGAAATATGTAATAATTATAAAATGATTAGTTGAAAAGGCAGTCTGGAAAGCTTCTGGACTCATAGCAGTGCCTTTCTCTGGGTTTTGAGATGACATCATTTGACCATACCCATATTGTGCAATTTTTGGCTTCCAGTCCAAGGTGACCACTCCAGGCTGCCTGCTGGAATAGTTCCTAGCCAGGACTAATCATGGAAACAGCCCAGGAAATTTTGGCACAGGGTTAGAAGAGGACAAAACTGCCAGGGCTGTTCTAATAATTGAATATTGCAAATGAGTTTTCAGTGGTCACATCCTGAATCACTGCTCACACTCTTCTGCCTGAATTAGATGCAGCTCAATAAATTGCAATGAGATCTTGGATACTACAATGCAGCAGGCACAAGGGAGTTGTCTACTACAGATGAGAACAGGGAGATGGTCAATGCCATGCTGATCTGACTGATTATAGATATAAATGTATATGAATCCAATTCTTATGGCTGCAGCGTTAGCAGCTTCCTACCTAACACGTGTTGTGGTGTTGTGAGGGGTCCCCAGGACAAGGTGAGAGATGAGAATTTGACTCCATGTTCTCAGAAGGCTGATTTCTTGTTTTATGATATTATAGTAAAAGAAATTATACACTAAAACTATAGTAAAGAAAGAGAAAGGAGACATCAGAAGGCTAGAAAAGAATGAATAATAAAAACCCGTGACAGACTCAGAGAGTCTGACACAGCTGGCTGTGATTGGCCATTAATTAAAAACAATTCACATACTGGGTAAACAGTTCTCCAAAGCACATTCCAGAGCAGCAAAACAGGGAGAACCTGAAGCTTCCCAGCTTCCCAGGAGAAGAAATCCTGGCAAAGGGATTTTTCATAAAATATCATGGTGACAAACAAGAACCAGTGGAGTTCCATGATTCTGTTTTTGATGGTGGTGGTGGTGCCAAAGGCAACAGAACCTACCCAATACACCACAGGAATGGACATTTGAATGATGCACAGAGGGAAGCATTTAGACCCTGCTCACTGTCTAATGAAGACAGTTCTGGTGTTTTAGCTCGTCGTCAGCTGTACAATAACTCTTAAAAATTAAAGTTTATTTTGTAGGATACCATCCACACAGAAGTCTCAGTATTTTTTGAGAAAAGTTGCAGCATTAGGGCTGTGTGACAGATCAGGGAACTCCTCATCAGGACCAGAGAAGCATCAGTCTTTTCTCCACAGCCTACAGGAGATCCAGCCTTCCTCCTTCCTCTCAAACACTCATTATTATTCCTTCTCACCGTCCCCTCCACAGAGGAATTCCCCTTCAGCTTAGAGGCACAGAGGACAGTACTTTCTCCCAGCTGGTGTTCAGTGCTGTCATTTAAATGTCTGTTTAATGTTGACTCAGTGTCTGGATTGCAACAGGAGGGCACAAGCAGCTGAGATCAAAGCAGCCAAGGGCAGGTAATGATTGACCAGGCTCCCAGACCTCAGCACAGCACCATCCCTGAACCTGAAATGTACAGGAGCCTCCCCTTGTGCCCTTTCAGTGACACCAGCCAATGTCTCACACACCAGGATTCATTAACTCATCTGCTGTATTTCTCCTCATCTGAAAATTTTAGGGTATTTCTTTAATAGGAGACTTTTAAAACACTCAAGTGCAGTGAGGAGTGAGGGAGAAACAGAGGTAAAACCTGCCCTATGTGCCCATTTAGCCCATGGGAAATGGCACAAACCACTCTAATGACAAGTGACTTGTAGGAAGATTGTGTATGAAAGCCAAGTGTATCCATTAGAGGATGTCCACTAATAAATTTTCATGGATGAAGCAACCTTGGCCCTCATTTTCCCATTCTCATTTTGCTCTTGTCGTAGTTGAGACAGAGACAATACAAAGCAACACACTCCATTTTCAGAAGGCTCAAACAGATTTTATTTTAGCATGCATGCTTTTTATGCATTCTTACAAAGCTCATAAGTTTACACTTCAGTCATTTGTCAGGAGAGACAAAGAAAGTGCTCATTGGAATAGGCAGTTGCAAGTTTCTCTTCTTTATCCTTCTTTCTTTCTTGGTTTCTATGTCAATGACCTTGGTAGAAAATTCTTTCAGGGGTGAACATGGATCCTCTTATCAAACTTCTCTCTGGCTCACAGAAGTCACTGTAAACCTCTTCCACCTGCCCTTAGGGATGATGTGAAAGGGTAGAAACATGGAATCACAGAATGGTTTGGGCCGGAAGGGAACTTAAAGACCATCCAGTTTCCACCCTCTGCCATGGGCAGGGACACCTTCCACTCCCCCAGGTTCCTCTAAGCCTCATCCAGCCTGGTTTTGAACAGTTCCAAGGATGTTCCACCTTCCATTAGACCAGGCTAATGGAGCAACCTGGCTGAGTGGAAGGTGCCCCTGCCCGTGGCAGAGGTGGAACTGGATGATCTTTAAAGTCCCTTCCAACCCAAATCTTTTCACTATTCTATAATAATGATTTGTGCTATCATTAGGAAAGCCAGGAAAATGCTGGATTATGTTTTAACATGCATTTGGTTTTAATGGAACATAAGCACGATTTCTTAAATAACCATGTGCCTATGAAATTTTAAAGGCATATTTATGTTTACAATGGTAAAATGAAGTTTTGCCACCATCCAAATACATGTACCCTATTTTAAACAACCTTTCTCAAAAGCATTGTAGTTCTTAGACTTCTTTTCATTTGCCATTAGCTGATGAGTCACACAAGAGAAAACACTGAGGCAAAACCCTCCTATATAACATCATGTATGGTGCTTGCTGTGAATTATTATGGGGGTAGTTTGTTACCCAAGGAGGGAACAAGAGAAGAAAAACTCCTGTTTTCCAGAAGACTGAAAAAATCAGATTGAAATGCTGTTTGCTAAGGTTTTCCCCACTCAACATTTTGGATTTTCCTTGCAATATCACCTTTGGAAAGGGGATGCTTGGGCAAAAATCAGGAAAATTGAATTACAAAGTCACCCCAGTTCCTCTTTGCTTAGAGAACTTGATTTCTCTGGGATAGGTACTTGCAGTTCCTTGAATTCCCAGCTCATGTGTGGAAGTTAATGTTCAACAGAGATCCCCAGGATTTCATCCTGGACCTGGGTACTGTGGGATAGAGTTCCATGCACACACTTCCATGTTCCAGCCCCAGGTCACTGCTGTGCTGCATGAATTGTTCTGCTCCTTGCCTGTCTTATACAAGTTTTGCCTGGTTTGAAGCAACCAGTTTACTCCTGTCTTTGTTTTTGTTAGGAGTCAAAGTCATGGAATTTTCCTCTTGCTCTGAGTAACATTTTCAGGTTGCCTGTGCTAGCAGGGCTCAAAATGTTGGTCACTTCCATAGAATCATGGAATCTTTGAAGAGTTTGGGTTGGAAAGGACCTTAAAGCTCTGGGAAACCTGTGCCAGTGTTTTGCCACCCTTATTGCAAAAATCTTCTTCCCTGTTTCCTAGGGGGCTCTTCTCTTTCTGCAGGGAAGGAGGCTGTTCAGCAAAATCTGAGTGCCATGGCAATCCATATAAATGAAATTATATAATTTAGCTTCAATAATAGATTGACTCTGTTCCAGAGGAGGGAAAATAAAGCCATGGAAGTGAGTGGAGCTTTTTCAAATAACAAAAAGTAATCATAACCTTCCCCAGTGCCACACTCTGATTTATTTGGGAAGAAGACCCCTCCTCCCTCACTGGGCTGACTTATGGATAAGTGCTTCCACTTGCACACATTCCCAGCTGTTCTGTCTGTGTGAAAGACAAGTGAGAGGAATTCACATCTCAAAGGGTCTTGAGAAAAACAAAAGGGTTTTATTTTTTGGTTAATTCATGCTGCTGTTGCAGGTCAGGTGTTTGCCTCTCTGTATCCCACTAAAGAGAAAAGAGAGGGGGGGCAAATTAAATTTCTTCTTCATTAGAAATGGGGAAAGCTGAAGATTTGGTGGCAAAGGAAAAGATAATTTTCAAGGCAAGGGTACAGAAAAGAAAAGAGGGACAAAAAAGGGGCACTTGGCATTTCTTGGTTAATTAGATTTTATGAGTGGAAGAGGGAAATCAGTGTTTATCTTGCTGTTCTTTGCTGCATAAACTCACCTTGTTTCCTCCCTCTCAGCTGCTCGATCTGGCCCATTACTGTGCAAATTAAACATAAACCTCAGTAATGTTTTCATCCTTCGAACAATTCTTGGAACAAAAACGCCATTAACTCCGAGTTAAATATAATGAACGAGGTAATAAGGAAGCAAACCACTGAACCAGAATGTCAGAGGTAGGAACTGCAGAAACACCTAGGTTGTGACAGTGTTTAAGCTGTTTATTAGCCCAGGATTTTGTGAAGGAGAACCTACCTGCATTGATCTCCTTTTAAGAAAATTTACAGCCACAGTGATCATGCTCTGAAGTGAAGCCCCAGAAGATGTTGTCCTTCAAAGCATTGTGTCAGACATGATTCTTGTGGAATCAGCACATTCTCCCAACTTTTTAAGGGCAATAAGAGGTGAAATATTTGGCATTGCATCACAAACTTGTGCATGTAAATGAAGTAGTTTATTCCCTTTAAAAGAAAAGAGATGTATAAGTGATCCTTAGAGCTCTTAACTCCTGAGGTTTTTAATATGGACAAACAAACTGACTGCAAAGAGGTCAGAATTTGCCCCTTAAGGCTGAAGGCAGAGCAGTGGGAATGATGTGGGATGAAATGCCAGGCTGAATGGGGCTTGGAGCAACCTGTTCTAGTGAAAGTGTCCCTGCCCATGGCAGGGGTGTTGGAGTGAGATGATTTTTAGGGTGCCTTCCAGCCCAAACTATTCTGTGATTCTGTGATACAAGTGAGGACTGAAGGAGGGGGAGAGCTTTGTGTCAGCCCCCTGCAGTGGGTGAGGCTGTCCTGAGACCTGTTTAAAAAGTGACAGAGAACAGTTGCATCACCTCAAGTCTTTCCCAATGCTTTCCTTTGCCTTTGACATCATCCATCTGGCTACAGGGATGGGGAGATGGAGACAAAATGTTACATGAACTGTCAGTGAGTGATGAATCCAGGGTCAAAGCTGGGTCCCCACTCCAATGGTCACTGACTTCCAAGTCCCCCCAACCCATCCTGGTGCCAGTGTTGGGAAGAGGTTTCCAAAAGCCATGAAAATTGGTGCAGCTCAGTCAGGCTTGGCTGATGGTCAGATTATATAACTGACCCATGAAGTGGAAATTCACCCCTGGGGGATTGCAACACATCCACTGCCACCTGTGATAAGAGGTCCAGTCCCTCTCCAGAAAGTTCAAGGCAGTTACTCATTGACTTGTCACACTTGCACAACTCCAAGGGCCCTATAAATACTGGGTGTCTGTCCCAGCCCTGGCTCAAGCCAGCTCCAGCCACCATTGGCCTTTCAGGTGCTTTGCAGGACCTCACAACCCACAAGCAACTGACAGCCATGAAGATCCTCTACCTGCTCTTCGCTGTCTTCCTCCTCCTCTTCCAGGCTACTTCAGGTAAGAAGCAAAACTCCTATAAAGAGCAAAAGGGTTTGTAAACAGAAGAGTGTTCACAGGAGGGGAAAAAGCCACCATCAGCCGAAAGACAAAATCTGATGCCCTGGGGATGGTGCAGTGGTGGGACCAGGAGCATCTGCACTCAGGATGCCCCTCTTGATAAAAAAAGACAACACACGATTTGTTGAGCATTTACCTCTCATCATTTCAGGCAGAAGGCTGAGATTTTAACTCCTGCCACTCCCCACAGGTTCTGCAGACCCTCTTTTTGCTGACACCGTCGAGTGCCGGAGCCAGGGAAAATTCTGCCGTGCCGGGGCGTGCCCACCCGCCTTCACTGTCACGGGGACCTGCCACGGGGGGCTGCTGAACTGCTGCTCCAAGTAGGTGACAAAACATCTCAGGGCCCTCAGAAGGTCCCCTGTTTTATCCTCTATTTCTCTGAATAATCAGCAAAACTTCAGGGGGGCTTGCAGGGCAACCCTGGGTGGGAAAGTCCAGAGGGAGGAGGAAGACGTGTATAATGATGTGTGTTTAGGGAGAAAATTCGTTTGAATGGAAGTGATGTATTGGAGAAAGAATTCAGAATTTAGAAAGAATTCAGAATGGTCAAAAATTCCAGAAATTCAGTATTTTTTTACTTTAGTTTGAATCTTTATGAGAAAAGAAAGAAGTTTTTTCAAGAAATAATTCGGAAAATGCTTCACAGTATTTATACCCATCAGGGGAAGCTTTTTATCATCCATCTGTTTTAATTTTAAAATTTACCTACAAAAAGTACATTTAAAGAGGGAAAAGTGTTCACAGAACTTTGCTCTCCCCATCTCTCCTTCCTTCCACCACTGCACAGCTCTTAGAAAGGTGAAGAGGAGTGAATTTGTCAGTGTCTGAATTTTCCAGAACTCCTTATTCTGTGATTCTGTTATTTATAGAATTGCTAGGGTTTAAAGATTCCCAGAAACTGAAGAAATCTGATGAGATGGTTCTAGGAAAAAGGTTTTATACATTTATTCAGCAAAAGGGGATCCTCAGTGGTTTCAGGAAGACCAAGTAATTCTAATAATAGGGCAGGTTTGTGGCCAGGAGAATAAGATGCTAAGGACTAAGATGCTAAGGATGCATTTGGGAATTCAGGAAAGCAAATGGAGCAGAAGGAACCTGATATTAGATGATTTTACAAAGCAGTGATGTGATCCCTCAGTTTCTGTGACCACTCATGCTTCCACTGATAGCAAATGGAGCAGATGGGAGAGCTCCAACATGAAATTTCTGTCAGAACATCTGCTAGACCTGACACAAACAAAACTGAGCTTGGGAAAGGAACAAGACCTCTCGAGTCTGGTTTCAGGTGTAATTTTCCTACAGAAATACTCTTTCTTGGAAGAATGTACCTGATACTGATGCATGTTAGAGTTCAGGACTAAAGTTCTTATACTGGCTGTTTGATTTTCAGCTGAGCTGACCAATACAAGAGTAGAAGTTAAAACCAAAGGGTATTCTGAAGTACAATATAAATATTTTTTTTTTCCAGCTCAGGTTGCTTGAAAACAAATCTTTGAATTTAGACATGAAGGGCTTGATTCAGCAGGATACATTGAGATGTTTAGTGGCATTTGAAGTGCCTTGGAGTATTTAAATAGTTAGCTCTAAGGGAAAACACTGATTTTCAGAAAAGACAGATGTCTGGAGGCCAAGCAGATACCCCAGACCACTTCAGATGGCACTAAACTTGTGTGCTCAGTAGCTACATCAAATCCCCAGTTTTTATTTTGGTGTAAACTGAATAAAAAATGTCATTACAAGTGGTCAGATAACTCATTTGCCAGTGGCCACAGTTCTTATACACTGGTAATCTGCAGACCTGGACACCCAACACACACAGAGATGTAGGTTTTTAAACCTGCAGGCTGGACCCACCCTATAGGTTCATTTTGAAAGGTAATTAGAAGGTACTGAGGCTTTTAAAGAATGAGCTGAGGTGGAACTGCAGCACAATAACAAGACCCTCTGTATCCTTGCAGGATTTTGGCAGAATAAGAAGAAAAGGCTTTCCTGGATCAGAGCCCTTGGACCAGCAACATTTCCACTGCCTTGAGGAGCTGATTTTCATGGATTCCTCCTCTGCCTAAAGCCTCCTGCAAATGAGCTTTAAAAGAAGCTTCCAGAGGGCATGTCCTGTTAGCACACTGCTTCTGGAGATCCGGGTTTTTCCTCGCTGAAGTCACTCCCTTTTTGCTTCTAATACTCAAGCCACTTTGGCTCCCTGGCCACCTATTCCAGCCTACCTCACAGGGGTGTTTGGAGGTTCAATCACTTCAGGTTCATGCAGCTCTTGGAGGATGTGAAGCAATATATATATTATTATTTTATTCGCACACGAAAATAAAGGTTTTCTTAAACCAAAACCCGTGATCTTCATTGTTATTCACAGTAACTCCCTCTCTGGTTTTGACTCAAGGCTCAGAGTGATGCAGTATTTTTTAAAGAAGTGAGTCTGTGCAGTCTCACATATTCCCAAAGGATTTGGGAAAGGGAATGACTACAGGACCAATCAGTTTGGATGATGGTAATATAGCATTTAGGATGGCAGGAATGAAAGCTGAGTGGGAAGAACTTTACAGGGAACTCTTGAATTGTATGGCAACCAATAAACACCAGCAGAATGGCAAATTTTATATATATACACATATATTAAAAATATAATATATAATATATTCTATAATAATATAGAATATAATAATATAGAATAGAATATCTAATATATATGCATTAAAAATACACACACACACCTGAATTTATTAACACAGTGATGGGGTCTGAACTATCCCTCCACAGAGACAAGATTTTGGGTCATGTATAGACTGGGTTTTAAAACATCAAACCTGTTTTCAATAACAGTCACAAAATTCAGTATTTACAGAACACTGTAACAAGGACATCTCACTGCCCACAGCCTGGACATGCCCAACTTACAAACCAGACACTGATGATTTGTTCTACGTCCCTCAAGTTCCTTCTGTGTGCTGGTTTTGGCTGGGATGGATTTAATTTACTTCCCAGGATGGAGTGGTGGTTTGGGTTTGTGCTGGGAGCTGTGCTGATAATTCAGGGATGTTTTTTGTTATGGCTGAGCAGGACTCATTTGAGGCCTTTTCTGCTCCTCACCCCACCAACGAGAGGGCTGGAGGTGACAAGAGGTTGGGAGGGGACAGAGCCAGGACAGCTGGCCCCAGGCGACCCAAGGGATATTCCAGACTAGGTGGGGTCATGCTCAGCAGTAAAACTTGCAGGAAGAACAAGGAAGGAAGAAAGGAACGAAGGAAGTGATACTTGGAGTGATGGAGATTTTCTTCCCAAGTCACTGTTACCTGTGGTGGATTCCTGCTCTCCTGGGGATGGCTGGACAACTGCCAGCCCATGGGAAGTGGTGAATAAATTCCTTGCTCTGCTTTGCTTCCACAGATTTTGTTTTGGCTGTTAATCTGTCTCTGTCTCAACCCACAAGTTTTTTCACTTTCACTCTTCTGATTTCCTCCCCATTCCACCAGGGCAGAAGTGAGCAAGAGCTGCCTGAAGCTGAGTTTCCAGCTTGGGTTAAACACAACATCCAGAAGAAAATCTCTGCTATTAAATCTGGATAAATTCAGAACAGACTGAGCCTCAGGTTTCCCTGCTGAAACACAATCATGAAATGCATCCCAATGAAACATATCTCTGGTGTGTAAATCACAGAGGTGTTATTCCCACAGGGATTGTCTCCATCTCTGTCTCTGGATGCTGGACCTTATGTCCATCAAGGTCTGGCATTTCAGCCCAGCAGCCACCAGATTCCTTCTTCCATTTGTGCCCAATTTCTACGGAGTCCCCTGAATGCCCATCTCACCTCTGCACTCCCCATAAGCCTGGGTGGAACCTGGGCTTGGCCTCATGTGAGACAGCTCCCACAGCTCTCCTCTGCTGATGGCCCTACAGGGATCTGCTTCTCCCATCCCAGTTCCCTGCCCTGTTTCTCTCCTGCAGTGACCACTGAGAGTTCTTCCCAAGGATTTCCTTATTCCCTGTCTATTGAGAACTTCTCTCCTCGGACACCATTGGTGTTTTCACATGGAGGGCTGGCAGGGCAGCAGCTCAAACCAAACTCTTTGAGAGTGTTCAAACTATGGGAGAAAAGGATTGTTTTGGTTGATATTCCCCTTCCAAAGCTGATGCAGGACCTCAGAAAAACTCATCCTTGGTGACTGGAAGAACAGATCAGTTTTCAAAATGGTGATTGAAACATGGCTTTCTAAAAATCTGCTATCAGTGACTTATCTCCCTCCCTGCTCTGGTCCATGGCCAGGACACAGGCTGGAGGTGCTCCCATGACTGGCCTTGGACAGGCACTTGAGTCACTAGGACTGGATTTTCCCACTGAAAATCAGTTTTATGCATGAGCAGCCTTTATTGAGTGCTCTGTCAAGGAGAACAAACATCTTGCACCCTCTGCCCGCTGCCACCTTCACTGTGGCTGCAAACACTTGGTCCCTCTCTCTGTCACTTGTTCCATGCCCTTAACTTCAGGACAGGGGAACTCAACACCACTTCTTGCCTCTGCCTGTTTATTTACTGCTGGAACAGAGGAGATTGTCACTAAATTAATTCTCCCCTTCTGATCAGGCAGATTAGCTGCTCATCAGTTGTAATTAAAAGCAGAGAAACTCCTTCAGAGCCAAAGATATTTGCACTGGCTTCCCCACAGTCCAGAATACAGACCACTGGTGGTGATTTCCCAAGGTGTGAAGGCAAACTTCCCAAGCTCCCTGAAGAATCAGGAAGCCAAGCAGATGAATTTGCTCTTTCTGGGTGACAAAATTATTTTCCTTCAAAAGGACAGGTCCCATACAAGATCTACCACCCACTGCTTGGCTGCCAGGTCAAATATTATAATAATATCTCTAACAGAGACCTCAAGATCAACAGCTTCCTGTCAGTCACAGCCTCAACTGTTTCTCTGTTCACTGGAGACTATTGGGATCATCTTTTCCTGGTCCTCAAGAAGAAGGATGAAGTGGAGCACTGTGTCCAAACTCCCTTTCCCTGGTGCCAAGCAGTCTTCGAGGGGGCTGTTATCACCCCAGGAACATTTATGTTTCCTTGGAGGGAGCCTGGACCTGGGACTGGCATTGCTGCCACTCTCCAGCTGGAGCTGGGGGAGGGAGCTGAGGGGGCTGGAGCCATTCCCCCTTTCCTTCCCTCTCCCTGGCATTGTTTGTTTCTAAAGAGCATTGAACCATCTGTGGCATCATGGCCCAGCAGGGCTTGCTCAGCAGCCTCACTCCCCAAATTAAACATCCCTGCCCCTTGTGCTGCCTGGGACAGGCAGGAGGTGGGATTATGCAAGGAATAGAAAAGCACTTTTCTCTTTTCCATTAAATCCTGTTATTTCTGAAGTAAGCTTCACCCTTGATGGTTTCCTTACAGCCGACTGTGTTTTAAAACATCACAGACTGATGATTTAAAACATGACAAAGATCATGGGCTCCACCTTTTTTTCCTTCTTTTTGTCTTTCCAGAAGTGAAGCTGAGGGTGCAGGTGGATGGGCTGCCTGTCTGAAACCTTGGGCAGGTGCTCAGAGTGGTTTGGGTTGTGGGGTTGTGTCCATGTCCTGGATCACAAACCAGGCATCAAGGAGGTGGTCAGTGTTCCCTATGACTCCCTTCAATAAAATTCCAGGCACACAGAGTGATTTAATATAAATGACTGATTCCTTGAAACTTCTATATCCAGGAGGGAAATGGAGGAGAGGTGACAGCAACAGTCTCAGCTTGTGCCTCTGGCTCAGGTTCTAAATGTGTGTGTGTGACAATACACACGTGTATTTTCATGTGTGTGGAAATACAGAGCCTTTCCCTAAACCATCACTGCCCACCCCAGCTCTCACAGCTCCTGGCAGAGGTCTGAAGGATAATTTCCTCACCATGTTCCTCAAGGATGTGGGCTCAATGAAATATGGGTGGGAATTAGTTTTCTTTGCCCCTGTATCCTGTTGCCTCTCCTCAACCTCCTCATCCACCCACAAGAAGATTTTTGCTTGTTTCTAGCCCTGATATACTGAATTAATGAGTTAGAAAAAAAAAACCCTGAAGCCTTTTCATGCCCTCCACTCAACTTGCAGCAGCTGGTTCAGCAGGCACAGACTTCTCTGCCCTCTGTGAGCAGTCAGAGCTGACCCCTGCTCTTGCTCTCCCTCGTTTCAGTTTGCTGCTCTGGCTGAAGCAGTAAATAATTAATCACCCTCGTGACTTTGTTTCACTGATGATTTTTGGTTTGTCCTGTTTGCCTGGAAAAAAAAAAAATGTTCACTTGAAATTCCCATATGTCACAGGAGTGGCATTTCTTGATGACAGGTACAAGGGTTAAGAGACCTTTACAGAATTCTGGTGACACTTCTGGTCCATTTTAGATAAGGCTGGACCTTCACATGCATGAAAAAAAAAAAAAATAGATATTATTTTCAGATACAGAAATAAGTTACAAGGTGATAAGAGAGGTGGAGACACCACACAGAAGTGGATTTGATATATTGAATCTGTGAAATCAGAGAGATGTGAGTCTCTTCATAACCACATTCAGCAAGGTGACAGACAACAAGGGAAAATGCCATTGAATCAAGAAAATTTGGGCAAGAATGAGTAATTTTAGACACTCCTTGCAGGCTAGATTTGGGAAGAATTTTCAGTCTATGATATCATTGATTTCAGGACAGATCTTAGGGGTTGCTGGAGGGAATTATCTCCTGTGACAGCATGGCACAACACACAGCAGTGTCCCTTCCAGTCCTTTCTGTTTAATGACTTCTGTGACATTTGGTACAAATCCATGGCTAAAGTCACAAATGAAAGCTACAGAGAGTGACTGAGCTGAGTGAACCATGCTGGGAAAACTCCTGGGAGTGCCAGTTTCATAGCCAGGACAAGGAATATCCATGACCCTTTCAGCCTTACTCTGGCTCCTTCTGTTGCAACCCTACAACTCCAACCCAAGCAAGGATTAAATCTCTGATCCTTTCCTGCATTCGTCTCCATCATCACAGAATGGTTTGGATTGGAAAGGACCTTAAAGATCATCCCATTCCAAGCCCCTGCCTGGCTAGGAATATTTTCCACTATCCCAGGTTGCTCCAAGCCCTGCCTAACTTGTCTTTGAACACTTCCAGGGATGGGGCAGTCACAGCTTTTCCAAACAACCTGTTCCATTTTCTCACTACCCTCACAGTGAAGGAGTTTTTCTGAATATCTCACCTAAACCTGCTCTTTCAGCTTGAAGCCATTGCCCCTTGCCCTGTCACTCCATGCTCTCATCTCCAAGGAGGCATTTTCTCCTTTGCTCACCCTGCCTGGTGGCTGAGGGGGAGGACCAGCTGGCACAAGACCATGGCCAAGAGCCACAGGGCACCATCAGTTCTGCATGGTTTACAGCCCTGCAGATCCCAGGAACCCACCTCCCTCCTGCTCCAATCCCCTGCCCTCCCTGGGCACAGCCCACCAGCTGGCACAGGGCAGCCAGCAAGACGTGGTCATGGCTCAGGTCGGGCATCTCCTAATGTGAGAGGTTGCAACACCTCCCTACCTCACCAATCTCTATGGGAACAGGGCAATGAACTCTCTGTTCTCCAGGCAGCCACTCCTCCACCCCTTTGTTCTGTCCCAGAGCCTTTATATGCAGAGGCACTGCTTGTGCTCGGTCTCGGACAGCTTCTGTTCACACTGGTGTTGTCTCCATCCCTGCCAAAGCTGCCTTGCTGCCAGCTGCCAGTCATGAGAATCCTCTTCTTCCTCGTCGCTGTTCTCTTCTTCCTCTTCCAGGCTGCTCCAGGTAAGGCTGGAAAGAGATGAGATGGAGGCTCAAAGGGTGAAGATGCAGAGAGGTTCTTTAGATTCCAGTGCTGAGGGTCAGTTTCCATCTCTGCTCCTGGAATCCATGACTTTCCTGTTAGAATTTGCCTTCCCTGGTCATTGTCTTAATTTTCAAGCTATCAATTCAAAGTTCTTTGATAGTCGTACTGATGGTTTCTTTCTAGCATGTGATGACAAGGTGAGAAAAAGAAGGATGGTCCTGTATTGATCTTGGTGCCAGAAAAGGTTTTGGAGCAGCTCATCTTGGGTGCCTTCATGTGGCAGTACAGAACACCCAGGGGATCAGGCACAGCCAGTGTTGGTTCATGAAAAGCTGACCCTGCTTGACCAACGTGATCTGCTCCATGACAAGGTGCCCCATTTAGTGGATTAGGTATCTAGCTGGATTTTGCTAAATCCTTGACACCATTTTTCACAGAGTTTTCTTGGAGAAACTGGCTGCTCCTGGCTTGGATGGGTGCAGAGTTCTCTGGGTTAAAAACTATCAGGATGGCCAGGCCCAGAGAGGTGTGGGGAATGGAGCTAAGTCCAACTGAGGCTGACACCAGTGGAGCTCCCCAGGGCTCAGTACTGGGGCTGGTCCTGTTTGATATCTTAATGAATGATCCAGATGAGGAGACTGAGGGTAACCTCAGCAAATTTGCAGATTGCACCAAGTTAGGTTGGGAGTGTTGATCTGCTGGAGGGCAGGAAGGCTCTGCAGGGGGATCTGGACAGGCTGGATCCATGGGATGAGGCAAATTGTGTGAAGGTCAAGGCCAAGTGCTGTTCACATCAACCCCTGCAGCTTCAGGCTGGGGCAGAGCAGCTCAAAAACTGGAAAAGGACCTGGAGGTGCTGTGGCAGCAGCTGGACATGAGCCAGGTGTGCCCAGGGGGGCAAGAGGCCAGTGGCACCTGGGCTGTCCCAGCTCTGGGGTGGCAGCAGGACCAGGGCAGAGCTGTCCCTCTGTGCTGGCACTGGAGCTCTCCCTCCAGTGCTGGGAACGCTTCTGGGACCCTCATGACAAGAGAGACCTGGAGGGGCTGGAGTGTGTCCAGGGAAGGGAACAGAGCTGGGGAAGGGGCTGGAGCACCAGGAGAGGCTGAGGGAGCTGGGAAAGGGGCTCAGCCTGGAGAAAAGGAGGCTCAGGGGAGACGTTCTGGCTCTGCACAACTCCCTGACAGGAGGGGACAGCTGGGGGGGGTCATGCTCTGCTCCCAGGGAACAGGAACAGGACAAGAGAAAATGACATCAGGTTGTACCTGGGGAGGTTTAGATTGGATATTAGGAAACATTTATTCACCAGAAGTTCTCCAACTCTGGCACAGCTGTCTGGGACAGTGCTGGAGTCCCTATCCCTGGAGGGATTTAAAAGCTGTGTGGATGTGGCACTTAGGGACCTGGGTCCCCCAGTGGTGGCCTTGGCAGTGCTGGGGATGGTTGGACTCGCTGATCATGGAGGATCCAAGGATCCTTTCCCGACCTGAACAATGCCCCAAGGATTTTATTGAGACAATTTCTAGAATAATACCAAAGATGGAACCCAGCAACGTGAGAGCTTTCTCTTCTCGCATTGTCACCCACATGTCCTCGACTGTGTACTCTAGATTAGGACACCTCATCTGTTTTTGGAAAAAATGTTATCCTGACTGTTGCTTTTTGCCTAAATTCCATATTGCCCACGTGCATTAAGTGGGTTTGAAGCCCCTGTATCATTCCAGGCTATTTGGGTGTCTTTGAAGCAGCTGAAGTCGCCTCAATTTGTTTTGCAGTAGTCTCAAATTTGTACCAGCTTTCTTAGACCATCAAATGTCTGTCTACTCAAAGACAAAAATGTAGAACCATTGAGACAAAACCTTTACTACATGTTTTGGGATTGCCTTCTTGGGCTTTTCCTACTTCATGCAGCACAAAATGTATTATTTATATCAAAACACCCTGTGACCCCTGAGATGGCTGCAGGACTGGTACAATTCCAGTAGAATCTCTGGGGAAAGGGCCTCCAGTTATTTTCTATCTCTTAATAAAGATTATATAATTCACTATAATATAAATTATATTAATAAGTATATAACATATAGTATATATTATATTAATATATAAAACACTAAAATCTTCATAAGTTTATATAAAACACTACAGGGCTTTTTAATTTAAGAGATAAGGGAAAACAAGGTAAAATCAGCTGAGTGACATCAAAAACATGCAATCCTTTAACAATATGTGATTAAGAGAAAGGACTCAAGAGTCACTGGGACAAAGTGGTTGAAATGTTAGAGACCTGATTTAGAATAAAGCTGTGATGCCCTTCAAATTAGGGATGGAATCCAATTTGATGACAAAAACCTTAACACAGTGCCAGGTAAATCTCATGCCTCAAGTCTCCAGCCCTCTGCCAGGAGAAACAAACATGAATTTTCCCTATTTTTTTGCAGCTTACAGCCAGGAAACCGCTGACACCCTGGCCTGCCGGCAGAGCCGGGGCTCCTGCTCCTTCGTGCCCTGCTCTGCCCCTCTGGTTGACATCGGGACCTGCCGCGGTGGGAAGCTAAAGTGCTGCAAATGGTAACAGAAATTCTTCTGGGGAAGGGCTGCTGCAACAGAAGCAAGCAGAATCACTGGGCTTTTCCCCTTTTCAGCACCAGAACCCCTTCTCCAGCCCCCTACAATATCCAAAAAGTACCTGCTAATTGCTGGGGTTGGTGTGTGGTGAAAACAAAACAGAGTTTTTGTGGTGTTGGAATATTACAGAGAAAAAGAGAAACTGTTTGCAAGAGTGACAGGACAAGGGGCAATGGCTTCAATCTGACAGAGAGTGGATCTGGATTGGATGTTAGGAAGAAATTTGTCTCTTTGAGGGTGCTGAGGCCCTGGCACAGGGTACCCAGGGAAGCTGTTCCTGTCCCTGGATCCCTGGAAGTGTTCAAGGCCAGGTTGGGTGGGGCTTGGAGCAGCCTGGGAGGGTGGAAGGGGTCTCTGGTATTCTGGGGCATCAGCGGCCACAAGTGAGCAGCTGTGGTGTGTGCTGAGAGGTGACAGCCCCATTCTGTATTTTATCTGGGTTGTCCTTATGGCCAGAAACACAGGGCCAGCTCAGAGTCTCCAGCTGTCTTTACCCTCATGTGTTCCTCATGTCTCCAGCAGTTTGAGGTGCCAAGGTGTAATTTATTTGTTTGGTGGATGAGCTAAGCACCTGAATTTTCTCTGCAGGACCCCCAGCTCCTAAATCTGACACCTCACTGACCACTCAGACAAGAGCTCTGGACATCTGAGACATCCCCCATCTCTGGACATCGATGGACCCTGTCCTTGGTGCCCTGGGGAGCCTTTCCCATGGCGGTGGAGGCCCTCAGGAACACAAGAACATCTGAGGAGGAGTTCTTGTCCAATAAAGTTATTTGCAGTTTCAATTCTAATAAAAGCAAGTTCTTGTGAAACCGTGTTGCTGATACTTGCTCATTTATGTCAGGGTGGATTTTGTTGGTTTTGTTGTCTATAAAAATCAGCCTGTAAATTAATTTTATTTAACTACAGTAAGTCTGCGTGTCATCAGGGCCTGTTAAATCACCCTGTGTTGCAATGATTTATGTGGTAACGTTATATTAATAATTGGAAAAGCATTAGACCCCATTCCAGCTGCCATTCCAGCCCAGAGCTGGGATTCAGGAGACAGGCTCAGTCCTCTGCTCCTCTCCAGGGCTGCATCTGCCAGCCCATCCTGAAATATTTGAAATACAGAGAAACCCCAGGGTGGCAGAAGGGCTCGAGGCTGCATGACCACATTCACAAGATTCTGCTCCTGCTGTCTCTGTTTAGTGTAGACCAGCATCATGTCCATGGAATTTAATTTCTCTGGATCCCAAACTGGTCAGGAAGTTTTTCCCTGTGCTGCTCTGTCTGGAGGCAGTGGGCTGTGTGTCCATCAGCCTGGATTCTCACCACCAAGGCTCATCCCCTCCTTCCCTTCCCCATCCCCAACACCCCCAGTGCAAAGGCCACAAAGATTTGGGACAGGGAGTAACACAAAGTGTCCTTGCTCTCCATGCCAGGAGCTCCTGGATGGATTCAGGACTTCCATGGGTGCTCAGCCTGATCAGTTTGTCCCAGCTCTGCACTGGCCTCATCACACTGGGTTTGGAGAGTCACAGAATCATGGAATGTTTGGGTGGGAAAGGACTTTACAGATATCCAGTTCCACCCCAGCCATGGGCAGGGACACCTTGCACTGTCCCAGCTTGTTCCAAGTCCTGCCCAACCTGGCCTTGAAGTTATTCTTGGTCAAATCAATAACGATTAGGACAAGGACATATTCCTGTCACATGGGGGTTTTTTCCTCCCATTTTCTTGGATAAGTTTCCCACAAAGAACATCTCACACTGATTCTAGGTGAGACCCTCCAACAAAACGCACAGCAAGAGAATTCCTCACAGGAATAAGGAGATGGTTCCTCACAAGGATAAGGCTCAAACACAGATCTTGCAGGACAAGTTTATTAAAATTTATTGAGATGTGTAGACTATGAAATATAAACACCTTAGCTGAGCATTCTGGCATTGCTCACATTATTGCTGACTCCAAAAGGAAAATAAAATAATAATAAGACCAATAATAAAATGGCTGTTCTGAGGGCCAAAGGAAGAACTTTGCATCCTCTCACAGGCACAGACCCCTGCATGCTGGTGACCTCTGGACAGGTGTTGGTTAACACAATAAAATTTCAGCAGCAAAACATTTTTAAAAATTAAAAATATTGTTTTGTTCAATAATTTCTTGGGAGTTTCTTCAGGTCATTAGGGCTGTTTTTGGAAGGGTTTGTTCTCTTTCTGTTGTTCACATTGTGGCATGTGCCTGCATGTGTCAAATGCATATTTTCTGTTCAGAATTCCAGATTCTCCAGTGAGATGATACATCCCTTAAATTGCCAGAAGCTCTGGTTAGCCCATCTGAGATGTCAGTGGTCACTAATCATACTGAAAAAAAAGAAAAAAAAAAAGAAAAAAAAAAAAAAGAAACTTTCAGATTTTGTGCTTACAACCAGGAAAGAAATTGAACAAAATGCACAGAAGGACACTAAGGGCTGATAATCCTGAATCCAACTCTTCAGGCTATTCACAGACCTGCTGCTGCTGAATTTTAATCATAAATTGCTTTTCTATTTTAATTAATGATGAATTGATCACAATCTGTGCCTGAAGCTTCCTCCTCCTCTAGGAATTTTTGGTATGGAAAAGAGTTTCTGCTGCTCAAGTTTTGTTTTTAACATCTCTTGCTACTAATATTGAACAGAATTTATATAAGAGCCTCCAAAAATAAAAGTGTCTGCAGCATTTTACAGGGAAAAAGAGAAACAGAAAATGAAATGTTAGAATCAGTGGAGGCAGAGTGTAAATATTCAGGAATATTTGTTGCTGCAGTTTCACATTGGAATAAAGATATGGGGTAAACTTTAGGATTCCACTAAGGAATTTGAGGGGAAAAAGAATAAATTAATCACAGAATTAAAGATTGATTTGGATTTGAAGGGACCTAAAAGACCATCTGGTTCCAACTCCCTGCCATGGGCAGTGACACCTTTCACTACCAGATATTTTGATTTTGTCTAGAAGAGGAAGTTTATGGAACTGCAGGAAAAAATCTGGGAGAACAGCATGAGTTTCAGGCTGTTGTTCTGGCTCTGGGACCAGGCAGCCTTTGCAAGGTGGAACATACAGGTTTCCTATGAATCTGCCCCAAAAATCCCAGGTTTCAGGTCAGCGTGAACATCAAGAGATGTGTCCTCTGAAGCCAGTGCTACTCATCACGAGCAGCTTGAGCCAGCCAATGGGAACAGCAGCAAAAAGAGTTCATTTCTGGCTGATTAATTCTCTCTGCCAAAGAGGTTTCACTGTGATCTTTCCCACGAGGCTGCACCATTAATGCTACAGAGGGAAGCAGTGAGGAAATCCTCAGGAAATCCTATATCTGAGTGTGCAGAGTCTCTGCTCTTTGCCAGCTTGTGCTGGAGGAATTTTCCATCTAAAGGGCAGAGTAGATGTCCAAAAATGATTAATAAATGATCAATAAACCCCAAGAAATCCCTGGAAATGTTCAAGGCCAGGTTGGATGGGGCTTGGAGCAACAGGATCTTGTTGAAGGTGTCCATGACAATGGGGGTGGAACAGATGACCTTGAAAGGCTCTGCCCAACCCAAGCCCTTCTGTGGGCGTGTGATCCATCACATCCTGGACTCACCACGGTCCTACAGCAGGGAATTCCCTGCTGGCATCTTCCAAAGGGTCTCGTGTGGGGTGGGGGGCAGCGGTGGCTGGAACAGACACCCCCAGCCTGTCTGCACTGCCCCTCGGTGCTGGGGGCACGCAGGAAACCTGGGCAGAATGAAAAATAAACAGTGCAGAGTTGTGATTGCCTTCCCAAAGTAGACAAAGAACAATCCAGGTTATAGCATGGCAGCAGTCTTGGAGCTTACCTGCAAGCTGGCCACTTCCACACCATTAAATTCGCTTATTTTCCAAACTGGGAGGGTTCAGTGCCTCCAATGGACCCATTTGGTCACTGCTAAAAATGTGCCCAACTGGCAGCACTTTAGGCAAAAGGGACTAAACCCCTTTATTTCTATTTCTATTTCTATTTCTATTTATTTCTATTTCTATTTCTATTTCTATTTCTATTTCTATTTCTTTCTATTTCTATTTCTATTTCTATTTCTATTTCTATTTCTATTCTTCTTATTTCTGTTCCCCCTTTTTTTTTTCCATTCTCACAATTTTCCCTCTGCATTTCCTTAGAGTTTATTCTCACCTGAAGTGCCCTGGAGAATTAAGAGGAGAACAGCAAAGAAAAAGGAGAAGATTTTCATGTCCAAATTCAGTGCCACCAAATACAATAGATGCTAAGAAAAAAACAGAAAGAAGTCATGCATTTAACCTGCATTTGTCATCACCCACCACAAACACTATTAATGAAAAATTACCTGCAATTTTTAAATAAGCTTGGCATTTATGTAATAGAGTAAATGTTCTAGAATGAATCTACAGAAATAACAGTTTTTAAGGAAAAATAAATTTGAAAGATTGATAAAATGTATTTATGACTATAAATATTTTTATTAATTTTTTTATTTGAGCAACTCTGCTGACTCTGTCTGGGATGGAGTTAACTTTAATCATGGCAGCCCATACAATGCAGTGCTTCATGTTCAAAGCAAATTACTTAGTTACTTAATGACTAAAACATTAACTTTATTTAATTAAAAATGTAACCCTTTCTAATTTCTTTGAATATAAACACTCAAAAGCTTTAATTACTCAAATAGTGGTATTTTTTTATTTTGCAAGCCAGTAATTACTCCTTGAAATATCTTTACAGAAAATCTAAGTAGCCATCTATCCATCCTGGAGGCCCTGGATTGTCTCTCCACCATCATTTCTCACTGAAGATTCCACCT